>NC_142801.1:37003123-37680623 GCF_049724085.1 Artemia sp. Qi Xiang Cuo
ATGAACTTTGCAACGAAAGAAATTCAAAATGAACTTTGAAAAATCAAGAAAATGTAACTTTGACAAGTTAAACCACAACCAAAAACTACTGAAATATTCCAAATCTTGCATTTCAACAAAAGAAATTCAAAATGAACTTTTAAAAAATCAAGAAAATGTAACTGTGACAAGATAAACCACAACCAAACGCTACTGAAATATTCCAACTCTTGCATTTCAACGAAAGAAATTCAAAATTAACTTTGAAAAATCAAGAAAATATATCTGTGACAAGTTAAAACACTACCAAACACTACTGAAATATTCCAACTCTTGCATTTCAAAGAAAGAAATTCAAAATTAACTTTGGAAAATCATTAAAATTTAACTTTGACATGGTATACCAAAACCATACACCACTGAAATATTCCAACTCTTGCATTTCAACGAATGAAATTCAAAATGAACTTTGAAAAATCATGAAAATGTAACTGTGACAAGGTAAACCACAACCAAACAGTACTGAAATATTCCAACTCTTTCATTTCAATGAATGAAATTCAAAATGAACTTTGAAAAATCAAGAAAATGTAACTGTAACAGGGTAAACCACAACCAAACACTACTGAAATATTCCAACTCTTGCATTTCAAGGTAAGAAATTCAAAATAAACTTTGAAAAATCAAGAAAATGTAACTATGACAAGGTAAACCACAACCAAACACTACTGAAATATTCCAACTCTTGCATTTCAACGAAAGAAATTCAAAATGAACATTGAAAAATCAAGAAAATGTAACTGTGACAAGGTATACCATAACCATACACTACTTAAATATTCCAACTCTTGCATTTCAACGAAAGAAATTCAAAATGAACTTTGAAAAATCAAGAAAATGTAACTGTGACAAGGTAAACCACAACCAAACACTACTGAAATATTCCAACTCTTGCATTTCAATGAAAGAAATTCAAAATGAACTTTGAAAAATCAAGAAAATGTAACTGTGACAAGGTAAACCACAATCAAACACTACTGAAATATTCCAACTCTTGCATTTCAACGAACGAAATTCAAAATTAACTTTGAAAAATCAAGAAAATGTAAGTGTGACAAGGTAAACCACAACCAAACACTACTTAAATATTCCAACTCTTGAATTTCAACTAAATAAATTAAAATTAACTTTAAAAAATCACTAAAATTTAACTTTGACAAGGTAAACCAATATCAAACACTACTGAAATATTACAACTCTTTCATTTCAAAGAAAGAAATTCGAAATGAGCTTTGAAAAATCAAGAAAATGTAACTGTGACAAGGTAAACCATGACCAAACACTACTGAAATAGTCCAACTCTTGCATTTCAACGAAAGAAATTCAAAATGAACTTTGAAAAATCACGAAAATGTAACTGTGACAAGGTAAACCACGACCAAACACTACTGAAATAGTCCAACTCTTGCATTACAACTAAAGAAATTCAAAATGAACTTTGAAAAATCAAGAAAATGTAACTGTGACAGTGTAAACTACAATAACACACTACTGAAATAGTCCAACTCTTGCATTTCAACGAAAGAAATTCAAAATTAACTTTGAAAAATCAAGAAAATGTAGCTGTGACAATGGAAACCACACCCAAACACTTCTGAAATATTCCAACTCTTGTATTTCAATGAAAGAAATTCAAAATTAACTTTTAAAATCAAGAAAATGTAACTGTGACAAGGTAACCCACAAGCAAACACTACTGAAATATTCCAACTCTTTCATTTCAACGAAAGAAATTCAAAAGAACATTGAAAAATCAAGAAAATGTAACTGTGACAATGTAAACCACAAGCAAACAATACTTAAATATTTCAACTATTTCATTTAAAATAATTAAATACAAAATGAACATTGAAAAATCATGAAAATGTAGCTATGACAAGGGTAAACCACAACCAAACACTACTGAAATATTCCAACTCTTGCATTTCAAAGAAAGAAATTCAAAATGAACTAGAACAATTCTTGAAAATGTAACTGTGACAAGGAAAAACACAACAACACACTACAGAAATAATCAAACACTTGCATTTCAACGAAAGAAATTCAAAATTAACTTTGAAAAATCAAGAAAATCTATCTTTGACAAGGTAAACCACAACATCACACTACTGAAATATTCCAACTCTTGCATTTCAATGAAAGAAATTCAAAATAAACTTTGAAAAATCAAGAAAATGTAACTGTGACAAGGTAAACCACAACCAAACACTACTGAAATATTCCAACTCTTGCATTTCAATGAAAGAAATTCAAAATAAACTTTGAAAAATCAGGAAAATGTAACTGTGACATGGTAAACCACAACCAAACACTAGTGAAATATTCCAACTTTTGCATTTCAATGAAAGAAATTCAAAATAAACTTTGAAAAATCAGGAAAATGTAACTGTGACATGGTAAACCGCAACCAAACACTAGTGAAATATTCCAACTCTTGCATTTCAACGAAAGAAATTCACAATGAACTTTGAAAAATTCAGTGAATGTAACTGTGACAAGGTAAACCGCAACCAAACACTACTGAAATATTCCAACTCTTGCATTTCAACGAAAGAAATTCAAATGAACTTTGAAAAATTAAGGGAATGTAACTGTGACAAGGTAAACCACTACCAAACACAACTGAAATATTCCAACTCTTGCATTTCAATGAAAGAAATTCAAAATGAACTTTGAAAAATCAAGAAAATGTAACTGTGACAAGGTGAACCGCAACCAAACACTAGTGAAATATTCCAACTCTTGCATTTCAACGAAAGAAATTCAAAATGAACTTTGAAAAATTAAGGTAATGTAACTGTGACAAGGTAAACCGCAACCAAACACTACTGAAATATACCAACTCTTGCATTTCAACGAAAGAAATTCAAAATGAACTTTGAAAAATTAAGGGAATGTAACTGTGACAAGGTAAACCACCAACAAACACTAGTGAAATATTCCAACTCTTGCATTTCATCGAAAGAAATTCAGAATGAACTTTGAAAAATCAAGAAAATGTAACTGTGACAAGGTGAACCGCAACCAAACACTAGTGAAATATTCCAACACTTGCATTTCAACGAAAGAAATTCAAAATGAACTTTGATAAATTAATGGAATGTAACTGTGATATGGTAAACCACAACCAAACACTAGTGAAATATTCCAACTCTTGAATTTCATCGAAAGAAATTCAAAATGAACTTTGAAAAATTAAGTGAATGTAACTGTGACAAGGTAAACCGCAACCAAACACTACTGAAATATTCCAACTCTTGCATTTCAACGAAAGAAATTCAAAATGAACTATGAAAAATAAAGAAAATGTAAGTGTGAAAATGTAAACAACAAACAAACACTACTGAAATATTCCAACTCTTGCATTTCAACGAAAGAAATTCAAAATAAACTTTGAAAAATCAGGAAAATGTAACTGTGACATGGTAAACCACAACAAAACACTAGTGAAATATTCCAACTCTTGCATTTAAATTAAATAAATTAAAAATAAACTTTTAAAAATCAGGAAAATTTAACTGTGACATGGTAAACCACAACCAAACACTAGTGAAATATTCCAACTCTCGCATTTCAATGAAAGAAATTCAATATGAACTTTGAAAAATTAAGGGAATGTAACTTTGACAAGGTAAACCGCACCCAAACACTACTTAAATATTCCAAAACTTGAATTAAAAATAAATAAATTCAAAAAGAACTTTGAAAAATCAATGAAATTTAACTGTGAAAATGTAAACCGCAACCAAACACTACTGAAATATTCCAACTCTTTCATTACAACGAAAGAAATTCAAAATGAACTTATGAAAATCAAGAAAATTTAACTGTGACATGGTAATCCGCAACCAAACACTACTGAAATATTCCAACTCTTGCATTTCAACGAAAGAAATTCAAAATGAACTTTGATAAATTAAGTGAATGTAACTGTGACATGGTAAACCACAACCAAACACTAGTGAAATATTCCAACTCTTGCATTTCAACGAAAGAAATTCAAAATGAACTTTGAAAAATTACTGGAATGTAACTTTGACAAGGTAAACCGCAACCAAACACTACTGAAATATTCCAACTCTTGCATTTCAACGAAAGAAATTCAAAATGAACTTTGAAAAATAAAGAAAATGTAACTGTGACAAGGTAAACCACGACCAAACACTACTGAAATATTCCAACTCTTTCATTTCAATGAAAGAAATTCAAAATGAACATTGAAAAATCAACAAAATGTAACTGTGACAAGGTAAACCGCAACCAAAGACTACTGAAATATTCCAACTCTTGCATTTCAACGAAAGAAATTCAAAATGGACTATCAAAAATTAAGGGACTGTAACTGTGACATGGTAAACCGCGACCAAACACTACTGAAATATTCCAACTCATGCATTTCAAAGAAATAAATTCAAAATGAACTATGAAAAATAAAGTACATGTTACTGTGACAAGTTAAAGAGCAACCACTCACGACTGAACTATTCCAACTCTTGCATTTCAAAGAAAGAAATTCAAAATGGACTATCAAAAATTAAGGCAATGTAACTGTGACATGGTAAACCGCAACCAAACACTACTGAAATATTCCAACTCTTGCATTTAAACGAAAGAAATTCAAAATGTACTATCAAAAATTAAGGGAATGTAACTGTGACAGGGTAAACTACAACATCACACTAGTGAAATATTCCAACTCTTGCATTTCAACGAAAGAAATTCAAAATGAACTTTGAAAAATTAAGGGAATGTAACTGTGACATTGTAAACTACAACATCACACTACTGAAATATTCCAACTCTTGCATTTCAACAAAAGAAATTCAAAATGAACTTTGAAAAATCAAGAAAATGTAACTGTGACAAGGTAAACCACAACCAAACACTACTGAAATATTCCAACTCTTGCATTTCAATGAAAGAAATTCAAAATGAACTTTGAAAAAATCAGACCTTTGGAGGGGGAGGGGGCGGGGGCAGGGGGTCGTTCTGTGTCTCAATGCACAAAAAAAGTATAAAAAATGGGGAGGGAATGGGGGGGGAGGAGAGGGGAGGAGGAGAAAGAGGGAGGAGGAGGAGGGAGGAGGTGGGAGGAGGAGGAGGAGGAGGAGGTGGGAGGAGGAGGAGGAGGAGGAGGAGGAGGAGGAGGAGGGAGGATGAGGAGGAGGAGGAGGAGGAGGTGGGAGGAGGAGGAGGAGGGGGCCGGGGGAGGGCCTTTGGGGCACAGGGAGGGCCTTTGGGGCACAGGGAGGGCCTTTGGGTGTCTGGGAGACATTTGGGGACCGGTGGAGGGCCTTTGGGACTCCGTTGGTCCTTTGGGAGCTCGATGGGCCTTTGGGGGGCCCGGGGATGGCCGTTGAGGGTCCGGGGTGCCCTTTGGGGTCCGGGGTACCCTTTGGGGGTCCGGGGGCCCTTTGAGGACCAGAGGAGGGTCTTTGAGGGTCTGAGGAGGGCGTTTGGGGGGTTGGGGCTCTATGGGAGCTTGGGGGGCCTTTGAGTACCGGGGGCTTCCTGCGGGGGGGGGGGGGGGCCGCGGAACCCTTTGGGGTTGGGGTAGAGGACCTCACAACACTGTTCAAATGGAACTTGTGTATTATAACGACCACACTCAAAACCTCTTCTAAAACCATTTCTAAAATCTTCTTTCAAAATGTCTCTAACGGTTTCGCCGAAATAATCCCATAAAATGGATAAAACCGTTTCGCCCAAATAATCCCTAAACGTAATTTCAGCGTGTTCCTTTTGAATGGCATCTCTGCGCTAACGCATTTCAAATTTCTAGGAAACCCTTTCCTACGTTAATCTCTTCATCTCATAAATTTTCCTAGCTAAACTATTAGGGTTTCGTTAGAATATCAATTTACCTCTCCGACTTAAAGCTCCGTGAAGCCGTATTTAAAAATAGAATTTCTATCTCTTTAGACTCCCGCATAATTCCAAGATAACAAGTGATGTCAATTATAATTCCTAACCCTAAAGATCAATGAAGCCCTATTTGAAAATAGAATATTAATTTTTCTCTCTGACCTAAAGAACGTTTATCCCTCAGACCTAAGATTAAAGAAGCCTTAATGTTTCTTAATTCTCCCCTTCGTGAATCAATAATTTCCCCTAGCAATTATGTAAATCAAGTTCACAGGTGCTACTCGTGACAGGCCTAAAGATTAAAGAAACAATATGGACTCTATGACCATATTGTTTCATAATTCCCCATGCTCGTGAATCAATAATTCCCCCATCGATTATGTAAATCATCCCTCATGTCATTCGCACGTGGCCAAACAACAACAACAGAACGATTGACCTAGAAACACCCACATTATACTCGATCGATAATCCTTGAATAAATTATGTCCCCCATCGATTATGTAAATCACCCCTCGTGCCATTACACGTGGCCAAACAACAACAGATCGATTGACCTTGACCCCCCCCCCCGATTAGACTCGATCGATAATCCTTGAATAAATTATGTCCATTCATCCCCACGCTCGTGAATCAATAAGTCCACCATCGAGTATGTCCATAACCCCACCTTTCATTAGCACGTGGTCCACCACCAACAGATCGATTGACCTTGACCCCCATTAGACTCGATCGATAATCCTTGAATAAATTATGTAAAAAAAGTTGTAGGTGGCAGCAGGGGTGCGTGACACGAGTAACACCCCCTCCTCTACTGGTGCAACTAGGAAACTAACTCTTATTTTCCAGTACGTTTGGCGGAGATACAGTAATACTGTCAGGAAGAACGCAATTTCTGGTTCCCTTTCTCCTACTCCCCCCCCCCCCCCTAAATTAACATTGGGCATGAAACCCTAAATAGGTACAACTGTGAAACCTATTCTTACTTCCCACCAAGCTTGGTTGAAAACCGACAACCTTTTCCGGTTAATGTTCTGATGACAAATATGTGGGTACCCCTCCCATCCACGAAGGGGTAATATTGGAGTCAGATCCCCAAAAGGAACATCTAGGACACAAGTTCTTACTTTCTATCAACTTTGGTAGAGATACAGCTTCTCCCGGTTGTTGTGCAAATTACAAGATTCGGAAAATACAACCCCCCCCCCCCGCCCAATGACTCGGATCGTTGCTAACCTGGTTCAGTTTAGTTTTAGCTTGCAGTCTTACAAACAAGACTCCAAAGACCCAGCTAATAACGCACACAAAACTGATTACAACAACAAAGAAAGAAAAAAGTCTGCAAAAGGACTTGGGGCACAATTTACTCAAACTGCAAAAAGTCAAAATGTTTTTTATTCATTAGCAAGTTCATTTTCAACATGATTTTTGTCGTTTTCGAACAGTTCGTGGTAACGAACTGTAAGTAAGGGGCGACTCAGCTAAATAGTAACCGAAACTCTAAAAACCGAATTTTGATATCAATACATACATCAAAAGAATCAGCTTATTATGGTGATTCCAAATATATAAGATTCATCAAGTTTAGTGTTACCCATCAAAAGTTACGAGCCACAGAAAACTTGTCTGATTTTTGAAAAAGGGGGAAACATCCCCTAAAATTACGAGAATCTTAATGAAAATCACACCATCAGATTCAGCGTATCAGAGAACTCTACTGTAGAAGTTTCAAGCTCCTATCTACAAAAATGTGGAATTTTGCTATTTTTGTAAAAAGACTAATCACAGATGCGTGTTTATTTGTTGTTGTTTTTTTTCCAGGGGTAATCGTATCGAAATAATATTCCTAGAAGATCGGGAGAGGGTGCATTCGAACGGAAATTAAAAATATTAGTATCCTTTTTCAGTGACCTAAAAGATTGGAGGGCAACTGGCCTCCTCCCACGCTCTTTTTTGCCAAAGTTATGATCATAATTTTGAGACAGCTGTTTTGTTTAGTATAGTTGAAGATCAAATAATTATGTCTTTAGGGGTAAAATGACCCCTACAGTCCGTGGAGAGAGGCCTGTAAGTTGTAATTTGCCCATTTTTTTACGTAAAGTATTTGTCATTGGGAAGTATAGAAATGTTTTGGGGGGGGGGGAAGGGGAATTTGTTCTTGTGATGGATTTCTATAGGGATAATCTTCCTTGGAGAGAAAAATTTCTGGGGGTTAATATTCAAGGGGAAATGTTACTCTGGGGGGATTTGACAACATTAATATACGAAATTCTTTTTAATTGTCTTACCTTCTCTTAGCCAAATGTTTCATGAGGAGATGTTTCAGGGGAATTATTCAGGGGATTTTTCCGCGTGTTTTGATTTCAGGGAAATAATTTCCACGGAAGGGGACATTTCTGGAGTTATCGAGAAACCGATTAGAGATTAAAGTCTTAAAATCTTATTCAAATGAAAGAATGATAAGAGAAATTTTTCAGGCTGAATCGTCCGCAAGCAATTTTACAGGGAGCGGGATTCTCAACGCGGATGGAACTGTTTGGAGGGAATATGACGGGGAGGGGAGTGCACTTTATGTTGGATGAAATTTCCAAGGAGGATTTTTTTGTGGGGGGGGGGGTATATTTCATAGAAGGTGAGCCAGATTTACCGACATTATTTGAAAAACAAACAGAAATTGTTCCGAATAAGAAGGGTTGCCCCCTCCTCAATATGTTGGTCTTTACGTTAAAGTTTGACTGTTCGTCCCAATTCTTTCAGAGCGTCTACTGAAACAAGGGGGGCGTTTAATTGGAATAGGAACCTTTTTTATAAGTGCTAACAGTTTTAGCGTAAAGAGCATGGTATTGAGGAGGAGGCAACCCTGCAAATACGGAATAAATCTGCAAAAACTAATATGCAAATTTTATTTTAATTTTTCATGTGTGGTGAGCCAAATTCTAACATGCATTAGTTGAAAAACGTTCAGAAATTAAATATAAAAAAAACAAGTTTTTTAACTGAAAGTAAGGAGCGACATTAAAACTTAAAACGGACAGAAATTATTCCGTATAGCAAAGGGTCTGTCCCCTCCTCAACGCCCCGCTCTTTACGCTAAAGTTTTTTATTGTTTAAAAAAATAGAGTTGTGAGAAAGTCAAACTTAAGCGTAAAGAGCGAGGCGTTGAGGAGGGGACAGCCCCCCTCATATACGGAATAATTTCTGTTCGTTTTAAGTTTTAACGTCGTTCCTTTAAGTTTTAAACTTTTTGAACGTTTTTGAATTAATGCAGGTTTTGATTCTGGTTCAACGTACATGAATAATTAAAACAAAATTTACATATTGATTTTTACTATTATTTGGTTAAATCGCTTTCTCGAAGCTTGTTTAATTTTATTTACGACCGTTTTATTAGTAATAAATACACGTAACATACGAATTAACTTACCTAACAAACTTCTATATGCATAGATTTTCAATACGTATATTTGGGAGTTCACCCCCAAGTCAATACCTTGCTCTTTAAGCTAAAGTTCGAATTTTGTTCCAATTCTTTAAAAATGACCCCTTAATCACAAAGGCCGTTAATTAGAATAAATAGCTCTTATGAAAGTACAAACAAATCTTTGGCTTAAAGAGCGAGGTTGTGACTAGGGGTTGAACCCAATCATATACGTAATATTTTCTGTTCGTTTTAATTTTTGATGTTGCTCCTTCCTTTCAGTTGGAAAACTTTTTTTTTTAATTCATTTTCTGATCTTTTTCTTTAATAATGATGGGAAATCCGCCCCCCCCGTCCTAGCCATGTCCCTGCCCCCATGAAAACTTCCTTCATGGAAAGATCCTCCCATGTAACCCCGACACCCCCCCCCCCCCCTACCAGAACAAATCCCCCCTGAAAACGTCTGGATACTTCCCAATAACCAATACTATATGTTAACATTGGGTAAAGTTAATAACTTTCAGCCCTCCTCCCCCGGGGACTTTGGGGGATTAAGGCATCCTAAAAGACATAGTTATCATATTTTCGACCATGCTGAACAAAATGGGTATCTCAAAATTTTGATCGGATGACTTTGAGAAAAAAATGAGCGTGGGAGGGGGCATAGTTGCCCTCCATTTTTTTGGTCACTTAAAAAGGGCACTAGAACTTTTAATTTCCGCTCAAATGAGCCCTCTCGCGATATTCTAAGACCACAGGGTCTATACGATCACCCCTGTAAAAAAATAAAATAAAAATAAACACGCATCCGTGATTTTTCTTCTGGCAAAAAATGCAAAATTCCATATTTTTATAGATAGGTGCTTGAAACTTCTGCAGTAGGGTTTTCTTATACGCTGAATATAATGATTTAATTTTCATTAAGGATTTATATTTTTAGGGGGTCTTTTCTCCTTTTTTCGAAAATTAGCCAAATATTCTCAGGAATGTAGCTTTTGATTAGTAAGACTAAACTTGATGAAACTTATATATTTGAAATCGGCATTGAAATCTCATTCCTTTGGTGCATATATTGGTATCAAAATTCCGTTTTTTAGAGTTTCGGTTACAATTGAGCCGGGTCGCTCCTTAATTACAGTTCGTTACCACGAACTGATTGATAAGGGTAGGCCTCTTCCATAGTAAGTCTTAGCTTTGAGTACTCATGTGCTCATTCCCTCATAAGCGTTTAAAAGGCGGTTTATGTTGCGCCGAGAGTCTTTGAAGACCGCTTGACAGATTGCTATCAAGGAGGCACACTTGTGCCTCTTTAAAGAGGCGACTCTTTTAAGAGCCCATGTTAATTTTTCCCACCACAGCCCCCCCTTAACGTTGTTCGATCGGGCTGAAATTTCAGCCGATCACTCCTTCCCTGTTTTCCAAAAAACCCCAACTTTTTTTTATCTGACACGCCTACAGGCTACAGTTGGGAACGGATCCGGGTGAAAGAGGACTCATTCGAACCGGAATTCGACTTGTTAGGGCCTTTTGATATTTTCAGACCGAAAAAATTATCACCCTAATTTACATTTACGAAAAACCTCATTTTCCTATAAGAGCCCATGTTAATTCTTGAAATTCCTAAAACCACAGTATTTCATTATTAAATTAGATCAAAATAGTCCTCTTAACCTGAAAAGACCGACTGCAAGCTTTCAAAATTCCAGCTCTTTCCCAGAAGTTTTTTTTGTCGAAAAACGAAAATCTTATTTTCTACTTGCTTGCGTCGAAAATAGATTGCAGAGACTAAGAATAAATTATCAACAGTCTCTGATGGTACACTGGTCACTATTGCGTCTGTCAAGCGGAAGGCCCAGGTCCGATTCCCCGTAGGAGTAAATTTTTTCATATATAGAATTTAAAGTAGTATCTCTTAAATTTCAAGTTTAAAAAAGAAACTCAGTTTCTTTTTTAAATCCAATCTATTAAATACTTCGGCTCAACAGGCGTCTCCAGAAAAATATCGCAGTCGGCCTTCAGCTTACAGGTAAGTCTCCACTGCTTTGATAACATGCAGTATACCCGCATGCTCGAAGAAAAGTTGAAAAAAGAAAATCTTACTGTGCATTTGATTTGAGTATTCAGGAATTAAAAGCCTTAACAAAAGAATCTTCAAAAGTGGGGGGTTGGGGGGCGGCAGCCCCCCAACTTTAACTCCCGACGCGATCAGCTAACAGTTAGTCAAGCAATAAGTAATAAACTGTACCAAAACGTGCAGAAATTATTTGAAAAAACTACGTTTTCTAAAGATTTAAAGAGGCTGAGTCACAAGTTCGAACCTTAAAACGTACAGGCATTAGGAGGTACAATTGGAGGGCTGCCGCCCCCAAACTCCCTGCTTTTGCAGCCTTTTTTTTAAGGTTTTTATTTTGAGGGTCTTCCGCCCCCCTCAATCCCCAGTTCTTCCCTTGCAAAGAAATGCTTTGCAACACGAACGAAGTCTGCTTGAATTTTTTACCGTAAGAACATCCTATTTCATCTCTTTGATTAGAAACAGTACTGAGCCTGTTTGCTTGATTTTTTACAGGAGATTTTTCCCTAACCTATAACAAGCTATAATGTTATGAAATTGGTACGACCAACTGATTGCAGGCTACAGGAATTAAAAAACTTTAACAAAAGAGGCTGCAAAAGCGGGGGGTTTGGGGGGCGGAAGCCCCCCCAACTGTTCCTCCTAATCCCTGTACGTTTTAAGGTTCGAACTTGTGACTCAGCCACTTTAACTCTTTAGAAAACGTAGTTTTTTTCAAATAATTCTAAAAGAGCCCAAAAATTATCCAAGTATTTGAAATAATACGGCAGTCTTACATTTTCTTTTTTTAAGTTTAGCCTTAAACGAGAAAATTTACAAATATTTTGAAAGTAGTATAATAAAGTGCAGGTGATTGGATACAAAATCATAATTTATTCAATATTTTCACTTAAGCAAAAGTCTAAAATCTTATTGTCAAACAGAAAGTAAAAAGAAGAATGTTTTTTTGTTTTTTTATCAACGAGATCAAGGAGAAGTTATCTCAGCTAAGTTTATCATGCTGACAGCATGAACACGGCAATAGATTGCAAATAGGCCTCAAGGTTATCAGTACCATTATACATACCTCAATTGCACCTGCTTATTTTGTACACTGTAGAAAAGCTAGATGATGAGAATACAAAATTGGTAACGTATAACAGACAGCTATTCAGAGTAGGAAAACTTTCCTGAGTGATATTATTAACAGACAACTGAAGGAAGTATGGAGACAAGATTAGAAATCACACATGCGGAAAATTTCAATCCTGGGAAAATACAAGACACCAACAAAATGTTTTTACACGTATTGTACCTTTTAAGAGGGAATTAAAAGATTTCAAAAATCGACTCAATATTGATATGAATGAAAACAGGGTTTAGAAGTAAGACTAAGGAATAAACAGTAAGTGGTAAGATGCTTTATGGGAGCATGAACAAAGGAGTAACAATTTTATATATATATATATATATATATATATATATATATTTCAATCCTGGAAAATTTCGGAAAATTTCAATCCTGGGAAAATACAAGACACCAAAAAAATGTTTTTACACGTATTGTACCTTTTAAGAGGTAATTAAAATATTTCAAAAATCGACTCAATATTGATATGAATGAAAACAGGGTTTAGAAGTAAGACTAAGGAATAAACAGTAAGTGGTAAGATGCTTTATGGGAGCATGAACAAAGGAGTAACAATTTTATATATATATATATATATATATATATATATATATATATATATATATATATATATATATATATATATATATATATATATATATATATATATATATATATATATATATATATATATATATATATATATATATATATATATATATATATATATATATATATATATATATATATATATATATATATATATATATATATATATATATATATATATATATATATATATATATATATATATATATATATATATAGACAATAGAAAAAAGAACAAATTTCGTGACATTTTGTAGAAATGGAGTTTCATGTGTTTTAGATAATAAAATTGTTTTTAATGGTGAATTTTTAAAGCATGTAAATGGTGTTAAATACTTGGGCTGTAGTCTTTATTTTAATTTAAGTTGGAAATCACATTGTGATCTTGTGGCAGTTAAGATTTCAAGAGGATTGGGTGTGATAAGAAGACTGAAAAATCAACTACCGTCAAATGTATTACATTTACTATATCATTCTATTGTTAGCCCTTATTTATCGTATGGTTGCATGCTATGGATTAGTAGTTTTATTTCAAGTTTTAGAAGGGTCAAACTTTTACAGAATAAAATAGTTTGCATTTTAGGTTATTATATTCAGTTTGAAAATAGCACGTTGAATTGCTTTACAAGTTTGAAAATTTTAAATATTTATCAGTTACGGGATTACCAGTTAGCAATTTTTATTTATCAATTTTTGAATAAGTGTTCACCGGAGGTATTTTGGGAAATTTTTAAAGTTAACTCATCTTATCACTGTTATGAGACTAGAAATGCGAATGACCTTGCATCGGAGCTCCGGAATACTCAACGTGCTGCGTTTCTGCCTCGTTTTGCGGGACCGGGGGTGTGGAATTCCCTACCGGATGCTATTAGACATGCTGATTATGTAAGACAGCTCAAGAGTAGATTGAAGCGTTACCTTTTGGGTTATAATCTGAATGAATAGAAATTTGAATTTGATTAATGTTTGGTAAGAAAATTGTTTCGACAGACAAAGGTCGCATTTTGCGAAATTACCCAGCCAAAGCGCACGGAGTCGGCTCTATAGCCTAGCTGATACTTATTGATTTTGTCATAGTTGATTTAGGCTTCGAAGTCTCTTTTTTTTCTTTTTTTTTTCTTTTTTTTTGAGTGGATGTTTTAAGGATGATATGTGATATTTATCACTTGCGATTTCTAGAGTGTAATCCTTTTAGAGTAGGAGATGTTCTTTATTCTTCCCCGTAAAGAGATAGTTCTTATGTGGATGTAGAGCTTTATAATAATGGATTTGCAGCCATCGTAAACAAACCTTCAGGTTTTTGTAGATGGCCGCTGTAAATTTGTTCGTATTTTTTATGCTAAATAAATTGATTTGAATTTGAAATTTGAATTTGATAAGTAATCCTTCTTTTAATATACAACTTTGAGTTGTTCCAGAACCACATGCCTACACTTCTCCAACCACTAAATGGCAAGTGGTTGTGGTCAGGAGCGTAATTTCCTATGGGACAGAAGGAGCAACTGCCTCTCCCAGATCACAGTTTTCCCCCATACCCCAGTCCTCCCCCCCCAGGTGAAATTTAGTTTCTCCAAAAATGTTGTCAAAACTAGGATAAGCTTGCATATTTCACTGGCGGATCCAGAGGGCAAGCGGGCGCCCCCCTAACATAGTCTAAAGCAGTGTAACTTACTTAATTAACGCAAATTTGCGTTAATTAAACTTCCCCCCTAAAAATCCTGGATCCGCACCAGGCATAATTCAAGCATCTACTGAAACAGGTCAGTTTTCTTTAGTACACCTTTACCTTTTTTATTACTATATGGCTCGTTTTTAAGCTTTCTCTGTCATTTTCACTTGATTTGGGAAAATTGGCTCCAGATTTCACACACTCCCCACAAACACACACAGGATTTTGACAAAATTACGCAATACGTTGGGGCAATGCTTTAGTGATCAACTAAGAATGTCTCTGCAAATCATAGACTGAACGATCCTTATTCCCTTTTGATAAAAATGACTGACCAAAAATCTACTTAGGGCGTGCTTTAAAAAATTAATTCATTACATTTATAAAAACCGTGAAATTGCCCGAAAATGATTTCACAGAAGGGGACAAGACTATCATTGAAAAAAAAGCAATTGGGTATCGAACGCAAGACACTCTAAATTGAAGTCAAACGCTGTACTAACAGAACCACGACCCTAATAATCTGATGTGGAAATCTGCAAAAATGTGGAATTTTGTATTTTTTGCCAGAAGAAAGACCACGAATGCGTGTTTATTTGTTTTTCTTTTTCCAATGTGTGATGATATCGATCCAGTGGTTCTAGAATGTCGCGAGATGGATATTTCGACCGGAATTAAATGTTATAGTGTCCTTTTTATGTGACCAAAAATTGGAGGGCAACTAGTATCACTTTTTACAAAAAAAAACTGCATTTTCATGTACAAGCTATGCTCACCATTCTATTATCGGAGACTCTTGACCATTCTACAGTAGCCACAGTAAAAAGCGAAACTTCATTTCTCGAGGGTGTACCAAATAATGAGCAAGTACTACTTCATTATTGTATTTTTTTTCCGCAGCTATTTACAGTAAAGAACAAATAGTAAAGCTTACAATAGCTGAATATTATTATGAGACTAAAAGTTTGTAATATAACCTTATTACTTTCCTAGAAACCAGCATCATCCATTTATAATTAACAGAAAAAAGTTGCCCCGGATAAGGTTCAACAATCGAGGACTTCGGATTACAAGGCCTACGCTCTACTGACAGAGCCACCCACACTTATATATATGAAAGAATATACACTTTGAGACAATATCGAAAAAGAGTACATAAAGGACCGATACTGTTCATTATAAATGGGGCCTATGCAAGTTTCATCGAATTTAACTGAACACCTTGTAAAGAACAAAACACGGCACATAGTAACTAGAAGTTAATATAATTACATAAAAGATCGATGTAAAAATCATTTCGATGAATTCGTTTGTAGATTTTATTTTTGTTTGCAATACTTGCATTATCTACTTAAGAAGTGACACCAAAAGAATTGTTTTTGTCAGGGCGTAATTGGTTATGGGGTAGGGAGCGACTGCCCCCTCCGGACCTCAAATTACCTCCCAGACCTTAGTTTGTCCCCCTCCCCAGCTGAAATACAGTTTGTTCAAAAATATTTTCAAAACTAAGATAAGCCTGCATATTTCAGAGAAACGGGTAAGTTTTGTTTAGTAATTCTTTGCATTTATGGTACATAGGTTTTTTTTTTATTTCTCACTCACATTTTCACTTGATATGGGAAAGTTTTGTCCACCCTTGCCCCATCCCCCAGGGTTTTGACGAAAGTACGCCCCTATTTTTAGTGCTATATCACATTTACTAATGGTAAAATTGATAAAAATCACACAGATATGAGCAATAGCTTTCAAATGAGCCATTAAACGTCCCTCGAAAAATTTCTGGTATCCCAGTAGCCCCAACTTTTCCACTTGAGACAAAGCACCAAAAATGCCGTTTTTAGTGCCATTTGGAACTTGTTGATGGTGGAATATATAGGAAAGAAGGACGTATTTATGAGCAATTTCTTTTATATGAGCTACTAAAACTTTTTCTAAGATACAGGCGATACCAAAACGCCCAATAACAATACACCCATGCCGATACGCGTGATATCGATACGTCCGATACCGATACAGCGTATAGCCCTTTCCCCAGGGACTATGGAGGGTCATATCAGTAGACTGATTAATATGTAATGATGTCCATTCCTGGAAGTTTAGCAATTCTGGATAAGTTAATGTTAAAAATTTTAAAATATATATTATTCTCAATAAAGAACAAGCGACGCCCTGGCCTTGGAAAGGCTTATGACAAGTTAGGCCAGCTGAAATAGAATCAAAATTTATTAAAGATGCTACTTGCATCCTATTGCTCTCGTTATTGAAGCATGAAAAGGAGGCAGTCGTCATTTTATTCTTAGGATAGCTATTTCAGCCAGAGGAATCACTACTAATGATTTTCGCAGTGATTTAAATTTAATTCCCATCACCAGAAAAAAAAATCAAAGTAACTACAAGAGAGAAAAAAAAGGAACAACAACAAAGGTCGTGTCAATCTATTTAATTCGAAATTTATATCTTTAAATAAAGCTTCTTCTTGAAAGCTTCTTTTTTTCAATTTTTTTTTTATTTATTTATTCTTTTGTTTCTTTTTCTTTTTGTTAGTAGCACACCCTCGCAAGCGACGCTTTTGGTGTGCTACCGATTGATTTTGTCTCTGTTTTTTGGATAATAAATTGCTATTTTTACTACTACTAAACAAACAAAGATTTGTTTCCTTTCTTCGCGTATCCATTTTAAAGCTCCAACTAGCTGTTTTGTCATGGTTATTCTATTTTTCTCCCTTCTTTTACTGACTGAACTTGTAGTTCATTTAGATGTATTTTTTTCTCAGGAGCTTCTTACATTAGAGTTCGAAATGAGACTTCAAAGCACACAAAAGGAATCGATTTAATCCCCGCTCAGCAAATAAACTGACATTTAAACATAAATTTGGTTCCAGAAAACATGTTTTTATAAAAAAAAAAATACATTAAACGTTTCGGTGCACTTTCATTTTTTTAAACCAATTTTCAAGGTAAAATTTTCCTCAGTTTTAATTAAACAAAAAAAAATCTTGAAAAAGCTTTCAAAGAAAAGACGACATTAAAACTTCAAACTAATTGAAATAAGTAAAAAAAAAAGGCAAAGAATACAGCATTGGCATTTACAGTCCCTACCGGTGGTGCTGATTTTCGTTTCATGATTTGCCACCCAGGGGCTGGAGGCCCCCTGGTTTCATGATTCGCAAGTGCAAGGGGCCTGGAGGCCAGCCATCCTATGCTTCCGCACACCCTTCCTATTTACCTTCTCAAGATTTCTCCAGGTACCTATTTAGAGTGGGGCGAGTCTTGCTGAGCTTACAGAGTCACGCCACTGACCCCGTTCCAAACCGAATAATCAGCGACACCACGACTCGAACCCCTGTCATCAAGGATAAAGGGTGTCAAGTCAATTCTCAGAGTGGCGTGCCAACCACTCTGCTAGGACGACATAAAATCGTAAAAAGAAAGTCATGTAATAAGCCAAACTTCAAACGAACAGAAATAAAACTGAAAAATCAAGTCAAGCAAAAAAAAAGAAAAATCTCATTGGACTGTGACTGAACGCAGAAAAACTAAAAAGAAGAGAAAGTTAAAGGAATCAACAAATCGGATTTGAAAACGATTACCACAAGTAAGAGCAATACCTACATTACCAATCGCTCTAGAGTTTCGAATGTCATATGCAACTGACTGAGAGCGATATATACTTAGAACTGTGTTTTTTGGTTGTTTTTATCATAACGTCAACAACAACAAAAAAAAACAATAATAATTAAGTTTACAGGCAAAATCTAACTATGCCATCAAAATCTTTGACCATCTGTGGTTTTGCGCAACACATTTTTAATAAAACGTTTACTATAAGATTCATATAGATTCTAAGAAGCGTCCTAAACTATTAAACTATTAAATAAAAGAAAAAATACCTTTTCCAAACACCCAAAGGGTGACAACCACCATCTTTATACAATTCCATCAACCCCACCCCTTCAACCCAATCATCCCCCTAGCCAGTCACACGTATCACCTAGCATACTCACGTCGTAAAAACTTTGGCTCATTCGATTGGAAATTGAGAGTTATATTGACTTTTTCTAAAGTCGATAGCAATTGGAAAGTAACTATACGTGCTCTTTTTGGCTACCTGGCATGGGAGGGTTGAAATGGGAGGGTTGGCGGGGGAGGGTGGGCGTGGGAGGTTTGGAGTGGAAGGGGGATTACTTGCCCTCAAATCACTTTCGACTATTGAAAAGGGCATCAGCCCTTTCTATTTTCAATCGAATGAGCCCTTTTCGAAGTTCCCACACCAACTCCTTCGATACGAAGTGCCCTGGTCTAAATAACAACAACAACAAAAATAATACATTATACCCACATTGATCTTTACTATAAAAATGTCAAGCCTTTCAATCACTTTCGACTATTAAAAAGGGCACTAGGCCTTTCGATTTCCAATAGAATGAGCCCTTTTGGAAACGACAACGCTTTCTATAAGCACCTTGTATGCCCCCAGGGCAAAAATTAAAACCCTTACCCTAAGGTCTATTAGGGTGGTTGTCATCCTCTAAGACCGAGTCTGGTAATCAACTAGGCTGAACAAAATGGATATCCCAAAAATTTGATTGGATGTGTTTGGGGAAATAGTGGGCGTGAGAGGGGCAGTAGTCACTCTACAATCATTTTCAATCACTTTCGACTATTAAAAATGGCCCTAGCCCTTTCAATTTCCAATCAAATGAGCCCTTTTGAAGTTTCAAAGACAAAAATTTCAATACAAATCTTATATGCCCCCAGGGTATAAATTACAACCCTTGCCCTGAGTGCTCTTAAAGACCGAATTTCCAGAGCTTTCTACTACGTTGAACAAAATGGCTATCTGGAAATTTTTATTGGATGTTTGGAGAAATTGTGGGCGTGAGAGGGGGGTTAGTTACCCTCCAACCACTTTCGACTATTACAAAGGGCACTAGCCCTCTCAATTTTGAATGGAATGAGCCCCTTTTAAAGTTTTACGACAACTCTATGTATAAAAACCTTATATGCCCCTAGGGCAGAACTTACAACCTTTGCCCTTGGGGCTCTGGGGGGTTTGTCATCCTTAAATACATAATTTCCAGAACTTTCAGCTACGTTGAACAAACTGGCTATCTCTAAACTTTGATTGAATGTTTTTGGGGAAATCGTGGGCGTAAGAGGGGCTTAATTACTTTCCATTCACTTTCAACTATTAAAAAGGGCAATTTCAATTTCCAGTCAAATGAGCCCTTTTTGAAATTTGTATAACAGCTTTCTATTTAAAACTTTATATGCCCCCAGTGCATAAATTACAACCCTTTCGCTGAGGGCTCTGAGGGGTTTATCATCCTAAAAGACCAAATTTCCATGACATTAAAATACTTTGAACTCAATGAATACCTCAAATTTATGAGTGGAGGTGTATTGGAAAATGGTGGGAGTGAGAGGGGCGTTAGACACTCTCCAATCCCTTTCAACTTTAAAAAAGGCAATAGCCCTTTCAATTTCCAGTTGAATGAGCCCTTTTGAAGTTTCTACGCTTTCAATAAAAACCTTATACGCCTCCAGGACATAACTTACAACCCCTGCCCTGAGGGCTCTGGGGGGGAGGGGTTGTCATCCTTAAAGACCTAATTTCCAAAACTTTCAACTACGTTGAATAAAATGAATATCTAAAGTATTGATTGGATGTGCTTGGAGAAAAGATGGGCGTGAGTGGGGGGTTAATTGCCTTCAAATCGCTTTTGACTATTAAAAAGGGCACTAGTCCTTTGAATTTCCAATCTAATGAGCCCTTTTTCAATTTTCTACGACAAAGCTTTCGATAAAAACCTTGTTTATCCCCAGGGCATAATTTGTAACCATTGCCCTGAAGACTCTGGGGGGAGTATCCTGTTCAAAGGTATAATTTCCTGAACTATGAAGTGCGTGGTACAAAATGGAAATCTCAAAATCTTTATTGGATGTGTTTGGGGAAATTGTGGGCGTGGAAGGGGTGTTAGTTACTTTCCAATTACTTTGGACTATTAAAAAGGGCCCTAGCCATTTCCATCTCAAAACGAATGAGCCCTTTTTTAAGTTTCTCCCACAAGGTGTTCAATAAAAATCTTGATGGCCCCCTGAAAAAACTTTAGCCTCGTTGTCCTGCACCATTTGGAGGGGGGGGGTGTCATCCTAAAATACCATATTTCCAAAGATTAAAAAAATGTTTAATGAAATGTCTATAACAATGTTTTTGTTATATGTGTTTGGGGAAAAGGAGGGCGTGAGAGGCGGGATAGTTGCCCTCTAATCACTTTCGACTATTAAAAAGAGCACTAGCCCTTTGAATTTCCAATCAAATGAGCCTTTTTTAAAGTTTCTATGACAACACCTTCTATAAAAAACCTTATATGCCCCCGGGGCATAACTTACAACCCTTGCCCTAAGGAATGTGGGGGACTGTCCTCAAAAACATAATTTCTATCTGGAAATCAACTACGCTGAACAAAATGGCTATCTCAAAATTTTGATTGGATGTGTTTCGGCAAATGATGGGTGTGGAAGGGGTGTTAGTCACTTTCCAATCAGTTTCGACTATTAAAAAGGGCACAAGCCACTCCAATTTCCAATTGAATGAGCGCTTTTCAAAGTTTCTACGACAACTTCTTCGATACGAAGTGCCCTGCTCTAAAGGAAAAAATTAACAAATAATACATTGTGCCCACATCGCTCTTATATGCCCCCAGGGCATAACTTAAAACCCTTGCCCTGATCGTTGTGGGGGAGTATCCTCCTCTTTACTTAGTCCCCGTTTCTTGTCTCGTTCTCGAGTGTCCCCGTTCATTACTTGGGCAGCGCAATTGCGCTGCCTATGGTTTATAAAACAACTTTCTATATAAACTTCATATGCCCCCAGGGTATAACTGAGGGCTCTGAGGGGGTTATCTTCCTAAAAGACCTAATTTTCAGAACGCTCAACTACGTTGAACAAAATGGATATCTCAAAATTTTGATTGGATGTGTTTTGGAAAATGGTGGGCGTAAGAGGGGCGTTAGTCGCTATCCAATCACTTTCAACTATTAAAAAGGCACTAGCCCTTTCAATTTCCAATTAAATGAGCCCTTTTGAAGTTTCTACGACAACGCTTTCAATAAAAAATTTATATGCCCCAGGGCATAACTTACAACCCTTGCCCTGATGGTTATGGGGGGAGGGGTTGTCATCCTTAAAGACCTAATTTCTAAGACTTTCAACTACGTTGAATAAAATGGCTATCTAAAAATTTTGATTGGATGTGTTTGGGGTAAAGGTGGGATGTGTTTGAGAGGGGGGTTAGTTGCCCTTAAATCACTTTCGACTATTAAAAAGGGTACTACCCCTTTGAATTTCAAATCTAATGAGCCCTTTTCAAGTTTCTACGACAAAGATTTCAACAAAAACCTTATATGCCCCCAGGGCATAACTTATAATCCTTGCCCTGAGGGTTGTGGGGGAGTGTCCTCCACAAAATATATTTTCCATCTGGAAATCGACCATGCTGAACAAAATGGCTATCTTAAAAATTTTATTGGATGTGTTTGGGGGACTGATGGGCTTGGGGGGCTAGTTGCCCTCCAATCCCTTTCGACTATCAAAAAGGGCACTAGCCCTTTGAATTTCCAATCGAATGAGCTTTTTTGAAGTTTCTACGACAACGCCTTCTTTAAAAACCTTACATGCCCACAGGGCATAACTTAAACCCTTGCCCTGAGGGCTGTGGGGGAGTGTCCTCCTCAAAAACATATTTTCTATCTGGAAATCAACTACGCTGAACAAAATGGCTATCTGAAAATTTTGATTGGATATTTTTGGGGGAATGATGGGCGTGGGAGGGGGAGCTAGTTGCCCTCCAATCACTTTCGACTATTGAAAAGGGCACTAGCCACTCCAATTTCCAATCAAATGAGCCCTTTTCGAAGTTTCTACGACAACTCCTTCGATACGAAGTACCCGAGGGAGAAAAAAAACCATTGTGCTCACATCGTTCTTTACTTAGGGAGCGCTAGCGCGCTGCCTATGATACTACCAAGGTAAGTGAAGCTACCCACTTGATCAATCTTTTCATCACCCAACGTCACCTTTTCATCATCATTTATTCCCAGCCTCAGTGACTTAGTTTTCTTAATATTAATATTCAAACCTATTCTAGCACCCTGAACTCGCAAAACCTCTAAAACTTCATTCATTTTGCTCACTAGTTGCAATCTAGTGAACAGCGAACCCCGGCCAATAAGAATCCGAAGCTTAAAAATGCGTCTTGAAAAATGAAACTGTATAATGAAATTAATTGCCAGTTAAAGCTGATTCAGAAATGGTAACCATTATTTCGGTTAATCTTAGCAGTAAAAGTTTAGTGCATTAAAAACTTTAATGGAAATTTGAAACCTTTGCAATTACCGTCGGATTGAAATGAAAAGTGCACAGCTTGAATCACCATGATCGAAAATCCCATACATAAGAAATAAAAGTTCTCCCCCTTGAAAACCAAGGAAAAACGCTTATTGAATAAGAATATCCTATGAATCTCCTTTTCAGTAGAATGGCCCCTATTGATCCGGAACGTACCACGTGGTTTATGGTTTTTGTCAGTGAGAATTTGAATAACAGGAACTTTCTCACATTTATGTCTGTTTTTATGGTTTTTGTCAGTGAGAATGAAAAAACAGGAACTTTCTCATATTGATGTCTGTTTTCTTTGATGGTTATGTGTGTTGGTCAATTTATTTCATGTGTTTCATGGATGGTTATGGTTGATTTATATCTGTTCGTTGTCAGTGAGAATGGACATGCTCAACGCAAATGTTATGAGATTGTTAGGCGAACCTAACCTGAGAACTTGATTTACATAATCGGCGGGGAAATTATTGATTCACGAAGGGGTAATTAAGAAACATTATGGTTTCATTGATCTTTAGGCGAACCTAACCTGAGAACTTGATTTACATAATCGGCGGGGAAATTATTGATTCACGAAGGGGGAATTAAGAAAAATAATTGTTTCTTTGATCTTTAGGCGAACCTAACCTGAGAACTTGATTTACATAATCGACGGGGAAATTATTGATTCACGAGGGGGGAATTAAGAAACATTATGGTTTCTTTGATCTTTAGGCGAACCTAACCTGAGAACTTGATTTACATAATCGGCGGGAAATTATTGATTCACGAAGGGGGAATTAAGAAACATTATGGCTTCTTTAATCTTAGGTCTGAGGGATAAACGTTCTTTAGGTCAGAGAGAAAAATTAATATTCTATTTTTAAATAGGGCTTCATTGATCTTTAGTGTCAGGAATTATAAATGACATCACATGTTATCTCGGAATTATGCGGGAGTCTAAAGAGATAGAAATTCTATTTTTAAATAGGGCTTCACCGAGCTTTAAGTCGGAGAGATAAATTGATATTCTAACGAAACCTTAATAGTTTAGCTAGGAACATTTATGAGATGAAGAGATTAACGTAGGAAAGAGTTTCCTAGAAATTTGAAATGTGAAAGCACAGAGATGCCAAAAACCAAAAGGAACACACAGAAATTACTTTTAGGGGATTATTTGGGCGAAACGGTTTTAGACAGCTTATGGAATTATTTCGGCGAAACAGCTAGAGACATTTTAAAAGATGATTTAAAAGATGATTTTAGAAGAGGTTTTGAGTGTGGTCGTTATAATACACAAGTTGTATTTTAACAGTGTCGTGAGGTCCCCTACCCCAACCCCAAAGGGCCCCGATCACCCAACCCCGATCCAAAGGGTTCCAATCCCCCTACCCCCATCCCGAAGGAACCCCCCGGTCCCCAAAGGTTCCCAGGGCTCCCCAAGGGCCCCCCGACACCCAAAGACCATCACCCGGTCCCCAAAGGTCCACCGGAACCCAAAGACCCGTCCCCGGTCCTCAAAAGTCCCCCAGGCTCCCAATGGGCCACCGGACCCCGAAAGGCCCTCCCCGGGCCCCAAAGGCCCTCCACCAGTCCCCAAAGGTCCACAGGGCTCCCAAAAGGGCCACCCAGCCCTCAAGGGCCCCCGGATCCCCAAACAACCTCCCGAGTCCCCAAAGAGCCCCCAGGCCCCCCCACCCCCCAACTTTTTGCCACCCCCCACCCATTTTTAATACTTTTTAATTTGCGCATTTTGAGACAAAAGGATCCCCATCCCCCCAACTTTTGGCTCCCCCTCCCACCATTAGTGTTTTGTCGTGGTTTACCATGTCACAGTTACATTCTCTTGATTTTTCAAAGCTCATTTTGGATTTCTTTAGTTGAAATGCAAGAGTTGGAATATTTCAGTAGTGTTTTGTTGTGCTTTATACTGTCACAGTTACATTCTCTTAATTTTTCAAAGTTCATTTTGGTTTTCTTTCGTTGGAATGCAAGAGCTGGAATATTTCAGTAGTGTTTTGTTGTGGTTTACCTTGTCACACTTACATTCTCTTATTTTTTCAAAGTTAATTTGAACTTCTTTCGTTGAAATGTAAGAGTTGGAATATTTCAGTAGTGTTTTGTCATGGTTTACCGTGTCACAGTTACATTCTCTTAATTTTTCAAAGTTCATTTTGAATTTCTTTCGTTGAAATGCAAGAGTTGGAATATTTCAGTAGTGTTTTGTTATGGTTTACCTTGTCACAGTTAAATTTTCGTTATTTTTCTAAGTTCATTTTGAATTTATGTCTTTGAAATGCAAGAGTTGGAATATTTCAGTAGTGTTTTGTTGTGCTTTACCTTGTCAGAGTTACGTTCTTTTTATTTTTCAAAGTTCATTTCGAATTTCTTTAATTGAAATGAAAGAGCATGAATATTTCAGTAGTGTTATGTCGTGGTTTACCATGTCAGAGTTACATTCTCTTGATTTTTCAAAGTTCATTTGAATTTCTTTCATTGAAATGCAAGAGTTGGAATATTTCAGTAGTGTTTTGTTGTGCTTTACCTTGTCACAGTTTCATTCTCTTAATTTTTCAAAGTTCATTTGAATTTCTTTCGTTGAAATGTGAGAGTTGGAATATTTCAGTAGTGCTTCGTCGTGGTTTACCTTGTCACAGTTACATTCTCTTGATTTTTCAAAGTTCATTTCGAATTTCTTTCATTGAAATGCAAGAGTTGGACTATTTCAGTAGTGTTTTGTCGTGGTTTACCATTTCAGAGTTACATTCTCTTAATATTTCAAAGTTCATTTTGAATTTCTTTCGTTGGAATGCAAGAGTTAAAATATTTCAGTAGTGTTCTGTCATTGTTTACCATGTCACAGTTACATTGTCTTGATTTTTCAAAGTTCATTTTGAATTTCTTTCATTGAAATGCATGAGTTGGATTATTTCAGTAGTGTTTTGTCGTGGTTTACCATGTCACACTTAAACTCTCTTGATTTTTCAAAGCTCATTTTGGATTTCTTTCACTGAAATGCAAGAGTTGGATTACTTCAATAGTGTTTTGTTGTGGTTTACCTAGTCACAGTTACTTTTTCATAATTTTTCAAAGTTTATTTTGAATTTCTTTCGTTGAAATGCAAGAGTTGGATTATTTCAGTAGTGTTTTGTTGTGGTTTACCTTGGCACAGTTACAGTCTCTTGATTTTTCAAATTTCATTTTGGAATTTCTTTCGTTGAAATGCAAGAGTTGGAATATTTCAGTAGTGTTTTGTCGTAGTTTACCTTGTCACACTTACATTCTATTGATTTTTCAAAGTTTATTTTGGATTTATTTCATTGAAATGCAAGAGATGGAATATTTCAGTAGTGTTTTGTCGTGTTTTACCTTGTCACAGTTACATTCTCTTGATTTTTCAAATTTCATTTTGGGATTTAATTCATTGAAATTCAAGAGTTGGAATATTTCAGTAGTGTTTTGTCGTGGTTTACCTTGTCACAGATAGATTCTCTTAATTTTTCAAACTTCATTTTGAATTTTTATCATTGAAATGCAAGAGTTGGAATATTTCAGTAGTGTTTCGTTGTGGTTCACATTGTCACAATTACATTCTCTTAATTTTTCAAAGTTCAATTTGAATTTCTTTCATTAAAATGCAAGAGTTGGAATATTTCAGTAGTGTTTTGTCATGGTTTACAATGTCACAGTTACATTCTCTTTGATTTTTCAAATTCATTATGGATTTCTTTCGTTTAAATGTGTTTTGTTATGCTTTAACTTGACACAGTTACATTTTCATGATTTTTCAAAGTTCATTGGGATTTCTTTCGTTGAAATGCAAGAGTTGGACTATTTCAGTAGTGTTTTGTTGTGGTTTACCTTGTCACACTTAGATTCTCTTAATTTTTCAAAGTTCATTTTGGAATTTCTTTCATTGAAATGCAAGAGTTGGAATATTTCAGTAGTGTTTTGTCATGGTTTACCATGTCACAGTTACATTCTCTTGATTTTTCAATGTTCATGAAGGATTTCTTTCGTTGAAATGTGTTTTTGCTATGCTTTACCTTGACACAGTTACATTTTCTTGATTTTTTTCAATTTCATTGGGATTTCTTTCGTTGAAATGCAAGAGTTGGATTATTTCAATAGTGTTTGTTGTGGTTTACCTTGTCACAGTTACATTCTATTGATTTTTCAAAGTTCATTTTGGATTTACTTTCATTGAAATGCAAGAGTTGGAATATTTCAGTAGTGTTTTGTTGTGGTTTACCTTGTCACAGTTAGATTCTCTTAATTTTTCAAAGTTCATTTTGAATTTCTTTCATTGAAATTCAAGAGTTGGAATATTTCAGTAGTGTTTTGTCATGGTTTACCATGTCACAGTTACATTCACTTGATTTTTCAAAGTTCATGATGGATTTCTTTCGTTGAAATGTGTTTTGCTGTGTATCCCCGGAGAGCTCCTCCTCCCACTCTCTCCCTTTCCCACTACATAGAAATACAAAAACCATAAGTTAGATTAGGTTAGGTTAGGCTAGATTAGGTTAGGTTAGGTTAGCCTATGTACGCGCGCGTACATAGGCTAACCTAACCTAACCTAATCTAACCTAACCTAATCTAACCTATGGTTTTTGTATTTCTATGTAGTGGGAAAGGGGAGGGGGTGGGAGGGAGGGGGCTCTCCGGGGATCCTTGGGGGTGGCCTTTGGGGGGGACTCATGATAAGCTAACCTAATCCAACCTAACTTAAACATGGAGAAATGTTTCTATTTATTTATTGATATTTATTCATATGGTTGTATCAATTATACTCTATGGTTGGTCATAGACACTATGCGGCTGTCTCAGTGATGCTCTATGGCTGGTTATCGACACTACCTAGTTAAATGTAGGTATTAAATCAGTAATTTTCACACTTTGGCAGGATAAACACCTTGTATCATACTTAGAAAAAAAGTGAAAATGAATTATTCAGAGAAAGTGTGTACACACGATAAAATCATCGTCGTTTTGAATGCCGACATAGATCGTTATTTAAACTATGAGACAAGCATTAATGGAGATCTTATTGGAAATGTATGTGTGCGTTGTCATGATAGTGAAAAGCTAAATTTCTTTGGAATATCGAAATCATTCAACATTGCCCAAGGTGGATATGCGAGAGTGAGAGCACCCGAGATGATAGTGCTAAAGGAGAATGCCAACTTAAAACTAACATTTGATGAAGATGGTCATCTTCTTGCTAATGGTTCTGGTAACACGATGCCTATTTAGAGATCCTATTCCCATCGTTCTGGTATTACTATTCAAATGAAAGCAAAGAGGAAAAGAAAGGCCTACTGCTGCACTAGTGTAATAAATCAGATCATGTCTACCTGCCAGAACTGTTACCTGTGTAAACACAGTGTGAGAATAGACGGTGAAATCGCTGGCAAAATAAAAAGGGCATTGGCATACAATTTCATCAATGATTATAAGGTAAATTGATGGAAAATGAAGCATAAGTGAGCATTATTACTACTATAGATCATATAGTCAATGAATCAAATAATACTAAAGAAGAAATACAGATTGAGTCAGTTGGTGACACCCCTGTAAAAATTGTATATGACACAAAATGGATGAATGATTATTCTACTGGTTATGAACTAAGAGAAGCGAGTAACACTAGTATCAAAAGAGAACATGATAAATTAATTCATGGAACAGATTCAAAATGTCCAACGCTGTTCAACGATTTTAATAATTTATAATAATATATGAAACATATTTTTGTGTTAATATGCTACATGTTGTCATTTCATTCAAAATATATCATACATTACTTTGTTATATTTCCATTATTTTAGGATATTTTAGTATGTCAAACGCTTAGAATGTTTATTAGAAGGTTGGAGATTTTTTATTTTCTTTGGAAAAAATTAGAATTGGACTATAGCTTTTTTCTTTTCTTTAGGAAAATTCAAAAGAGAACATGAACATTTTGCGCTTCTTCAAAAAACCTAACCTAATCTGATTCTTGCACTTAAATGAAAAAGAAATTCATAATGAACTTTGAAAGATCAAGAGAATGCAACTGTGACAAGGTAAATAACGACAAAACACTACTGAAATATTCCAACTCTTGCATTTCAACGAAAGAAATCCAAAATGAACTTTGAAAAATCATGAGAATGTAACTGTGACAAGGTAAACAACAACAAAACACTACTGAAATATTCCAACTCTTGCATTTCAACGAAAGAAATCCGTATGAACATTGAAAAATCAAGAAAATGTAACTGTGTCAAGGTAAAGCATAGCAAAACACATTTCAACGAAAGAAATCCATCATGAACTTTGAAAAATCAAGAGAATGCAACTGTGACATGTTAAACCATGACAAAACACTATTGAAATTATCCAACTCTTGAATTTCAATTAAAGAAAAGCAAAATAAACTTTGAAATATTATGAGAATCTAGTTGTGATAAGGAAAACGACAACAAAACACTACTGAAATATTCCAACTCTTGCATTTCAAAGAAAGTAAATCCGAAATGAACTTTGAAAAATCAATAGAATGTAACTGTGACAAGGTAAACCACAGCAAAACACTATTGAAATAATCCAACTCTTGCATTTCAACGAAAGAAATCCCAATGAAATTGAAAAATCAAGAAAATGTAACTGTGTCAAGGTAAAGCATAGCAAAAACACATTTCAACGAAAGAAATCCATCATGAACATTGAAAAATCAAGAGAATGTAACTGTGACATGGTAAACAACAACAAAACACTACTGAAATATTCCAACTGTTGCATTTCAACGAAAGAAATCCGTATGAACATTGACAAATCAAGAAAATGTAACTGTGACAAGGTAAAGCATAGCAAAACACATTTCAACGAAACAAATCCATCATGAACTTTGAAAAATCAAGAGAATGTAACTGTGACATGGTAAACCACGACAAAACACTACTGAAATAATCCAACTCATTAATTTCAATGAAAGAAAATCAAAATAAACTTTGAAAAATTAAGAGAATCTAACTGTGACAAGGTAAACCACAACAAAACACTACTGAAATATTCCAACTCTTGCATTTCAATGAAAGTAAATCCAAAATGAACTTTGAAAAATCAAGAGAATGTAACTGTGACAAGGTAAACCACAAAAAAACACTATTTAAATATTCTAACTCTTGCATTTCAACGAAAGAAATCCCAATGAAATTTAAAAAAACCAAGAAAATGTAACTGTTCCGAGGTAAAGCATAGCAAAAACACATTTCAACGAAAGAACACCATCATGAACATTGAAAAATAAAGAGAATGTAACTGTGACAAGGTAAACCATGACAAAACACTACTGAAATAGTCCAACTCTTCCATTTCAATGAAAGAAATTCCAAAATGAACTTTGAAAAATCAAGATAATCTAACTGTGACAAGGTAAACCCCAACAAAACACTACTGAAATATTCCAACTCTTGCATTTCAACGAAAGAAATCCCAATGAACTTTGAAAAATCATGAAAATATAACTGTGTCAAGGTAAAGCATAACAACACACATTTCAACAAAAGAAATCCATAATGAAATTTAAAAATCAAAGAGAGTGTAACTGTTACATGGTAAACCATGACAAAATACTACTGAAATATTCTAACTCTTGCATTTCAATGAAAGAAATTCAAATTGAACTTTGAAAAATTAAGAGAATGTAACTGTGAGAATGTGAACCACAACAAAACACTACTGAAATATTCAAACTCTTGCATTTCAATAGAAAAAATTCAAAATGAAGTTTTAAAAATTAAGAGAATCTAACTGTGTCAAGATAAACCAAGACAAAACACTACTGAAATATTCCAACTCTTGCATTTCAATGAAATAAATACAAAAATGAACTTTGAGAAATCAAGAGAATGTAAGTGTGATAAGGTAAACCACGACAAAACACTATTGAAATATTCCAACTCTTTCATTTCAATGAAATAAATCCAAAATTAACTTTGAAAAATCAATAGAATGTAAGTGTGACAAGGTAAACTATGACAAAACACTACTGAAATATTCCAACTCTTGCATTTCAACGAAAGAAATTCCAAAATGAACTTTGAAAAATCAAGAGAATGTAACTGTGCCAAGGTAAACCACAACAAAACACTACTGAAATAATCCAACTCTTGCATTTCAACGAAAGAAATTCAAAATAAACTTTGAAAAATTATGAGAAAGTAACTGTGACTAGGTAAACCACAACAAAACACTATTGAAATGATCCAACTCTTGCATTTCAGTGAAAGAAATCCAAAATGAGCTTTGAAAAATCAAGAGAGTTTAAGTGTGACATGGTAAACCACGACAAAACACTACTGAAATAATCCAACTCATGCATTTCAATGAAAGAAATTCAAAATGAACTTTGAAAAATCAAGACAATGTAACTGTGACATGGTAAACAATGACAGAACACTACTGAAATATTTTAACTCTTGCATTCCAACGAAAGAAATTCAAAATGAACTTTGAAAAATCAAGAGAATGTAACTTTGAAATGGTAAACCACGACAAAACACTACTGAAATATTCCAACTCTTGCATTTCAATGAAAGAAATTTTAAATGAAGTTTGAAAAATCAAGAGAATGTAATTGTGACAAGGTAAACCACGACGAAGCACTACTGAAATATTCCAACTCTCACATTTCAACGAAAGAAATTCAAATGAACTTTGAAAAATTAAGAGAATGAAACTGTGACAAGGTAAAGCACAACAAAACACTACTGAAATAATTCAACTCTTGCATTTCAATGAAAGAAATTCAAATGAACTTTGAAAAATCAAGAGAATGTAACTCTGACAAGGTAAACCACGACAGAACACTACTGAAATATTCCTGCTCTTGCATTTCAATTAAAGAAATTCGAAATGAACTTTGAAAAATCAAGAGAACATAACTCTGACAAGGTAAACCACAACAAAACACTACTGAAATATTCCAACTCTTGCATTTCAATGAAAGAAATTCAAAATGAACTTTGAAAAATCAAGAAAATGTAACTGTGACAAGGTAAACCATAACAAAACACTACTGAAATATTCGAACTCTTGCATTTCAACGAAAGAAATACAAAATGAACTTTGAAAAATTAAGAGAATGTAACTGTGACACGGTAAACCAAGACAAAACACTACTGAAATACTCCAACTCTTACATTTCAACGAAAGAAGTTCAAATGAACTTTGAAAAAAATAAGAGAATGTAAGTGTGACAAGGTAAACCACAACAAAACACTACTGAAATATTCCAGCTCTTGCCTTTCAACGAAAGAAAACCAAAATGTACTTTGAAAAATTAAGAGAATGTAACTGTGACAGTATAAAGCACAACAAAACACTACTGAAATATTCCAACTCTTGCATTTCAACGAAAGAAATCCAAAATGAGCTTTGAAAAATCAAGAGAATGTAACTGTGACATGGTAAACCACGACAAAACACTAATGGTGGAAGGGGGAGCCAAAAGATGGGGGGATGGGGATCCTTTTGTCTCAAAATGCACAAATTAAAAAGTATTAAAAAATGGGTGGGGGGTGGCAAAAAGTTGGGGGTGGGGGGGCCTGGGGGCTCTTTGGGGACTCGGGAGGGCGTTTGGGGATCCGGAGGCCCTTGAGGGCTGGGTGGCCCTTTTGGGAGCCCTGTGGACCTTTGGGGACTGTGGGGAGGGCCTTTGGGGCCCAGGGAGGGCCTTTGGGGGTCCGGTGGCCCATTGGGAGCCTGGGGGACCTTTGAGGACCGGGAAAGGGTCTTTGGGGTCTGGTGGACCTTTGGGGACCGGGTGAGGGCCTTTGGGAGTCCGGGGGCCCTTTGGGAGCCCTGGGAACCTTTGGGGACCGGGGGGTTCCATCTGGATTGGGGTATGGGGATTGGAACCCTTTGGATCGGGGTAGGGGGATTGGGGCCTTTTGGGGTTGGGGTCGGGGACCTCACAACACTGTTAAAATACAACTTGTGTATTATAACGACCACACTCAAAACCTCTTCTAAAATCATCTTTTAAATCATCTTTTAAAATGTCTCTAACTGTTTCGCCGAAATAATTCCATAAGCTGCCTAAAACCGTTTCGCCCAAATAATCCCCTAAAAGTAATTTCTGTGTGTTCCTTTTGTTTTTTGGCATCTCTGTGCTTTCACATTTCAAATTTCTAGGAAACCCTTTCCTACGTTAATCTCTTCATCTCATAAATTTTCCTAGATAAACTATTAAGGTTTCGTTAGAATATCAATTTATCTCTCCGACTTAAAGCTCAGTGAAGCCGTATTTAAAAATAGAATTTCTATCTCTTTAGACTCCCGCATAATTCCGAGATAACAAGTGATGTCATTTATAATTCCTGACACTAACGATCAATGAAGCCCTATTTAAAAATATAATATTAATTTTTCTCTCTGACCTAAATAACGTTTATCCCACACACCTACGATTAAAGAAGCCATAATTTTTCTTAATTCCTCATTCGTTAACAAATAATGTCCCCGCCGATTATGTAAATCAATTTCTCAGGTTAGGTTTTCCTTAAGATAAAAGAATCCATAATGTTTCTTAATTCCCCCTTCGTGAATCAATAATTTACCCACCTATTATGTAAATAAAGTTCTCAGGTTAGGTTCACCTAAAGATCAAAGAAACCATAATGTTTCTTAATTCCCCCTTCGTGAATCAATAATTTCCAAGCCGATTATGTAAATCAAGTTCTCAGGTTAGGTTCACCTCAAGATCAATGAAACCATAATGTTTATTAATTCCCCCTTCGTGAATCAATAATTTCCCCGCCGATTATGTAAATCAAGTTCTCAGGTTAGGTTCGCCTAACAATCTCATAACATTCGCGTCGAGCATGTCCATTCTCACTGACAACGAACAGACATAAATCAACCATAACCATCCATGAAAAACATCAAATAAATCGACCAACACACATAACCATCCATGAAAACAGACATAAATGTGAGAAAGTTCCTGTTTTTTCATTCTCACTGACAAAAACCATAAAAACAGACATAAATTTGAGAAAGTTCCTGTTATTCAAATTCTCACTGACAAAAACCATAAACCATGTGGTACGTTCTGTATCAATAGGGGCCATTCTACTCTTTTCTCCTGTTTTTTTTTTTTTTTTTTTTTTTGCCAGCGGTGGAACACTGAAACAACACAGAAAGTTGTTTAATGGCTCATTTGAAAGCTAACTTTTATATCTAGATGGTGTTTGTAAATTTTTCTTGATAATGTCATCACAAATTGCCACACTAGACCAGAAATGGTACTTTTGGTGCAATCTTTGAGTGGAGAAAAGGCTGGGAAGCACGAAGAGTGCCATAATAGTCTACATGGTAGGGCAACCTAAACCTGAGGCTTAACCCCCCACCCCTAATCTTGTATATTCCCCCTCCGTACCTCCTTAGTATATTTCATAAATTGACTGCTGAATAGCAAAATAACAGGCTATCAAGCATAAGAAGAGTACCATTATAATCTCAATGGTCAAAAATCATTCCGCAAAAGTTTAAAATCACCCCTCCATTTTGATTACTCCCTTTCCCAGCCCCCTTAGTAAGTGAAAATAAAAAAAAACAGCTTTAAAAACTGCCTACTAAAAATATATACATATTTTCACTCAAATTCAAAACTTATTTAGAATAATGATAAACACTATTAATGTTCATCCTAACAGTTAATGTAAAGTACAACTGCAACACATTTCCGGGAGTTCCAAAAAGAGCTTGAAAACCTAATGTGCCTTTCTTTTTTCTTTTTTTTTCTTTTTTTTCTCCTGTGATACCACTGGACATCGTAGGAGCACTAAAAGGTTTAATCATGCAAAAAATTTTTTGCAGTTGGGGTTTTCATTATTCCACCTCTTCCGGCCGTGCATAAATTGGTCACTGTTTTTTTTCCAGTGACAGCTATTTTCTTTTTCTAGTTCTATGAAGTACTTCAATGTATTTAAACAAGTCTATGTAATGTATTTACCGATAAGAAAAGCCTATTTTAGAGGTTGTGATGGCGTCAGTTATGTAGAAGATCAAAGTTCTCACTGAATTTCCATCCAAAAAAATAATAATACTTCTGTTCTTTTACCAAAATTACTATTCATCGCCAATTTTTTAAGTAGCCTATATTCAAATTTTATCCAAAATTGAAATTGAAAATTTAAACGTAGGACGGTACTAATACACGTACAATTATGGATTTACACATTTTAAAAGCAATTAACCAGGGATCTAAAAGACAGGTACCGTCTTTTTTTAAAATTGCTGAAAAGTAATTTCCTTGCAGTATTTGCCACCCCACAGAAATTTCCTGGCGGGGCTGATGATGACCTGCCTTGTTATCCACTTCTGTGCTGGTAGAAATGGGAATGTAACATTTTTGGTCTATAGCGAAACAATTTAATTAATTCCTACTCCCCCTACCTCTTTCAACATTTATCTGAAGCCTCGTGAAGAGTAAGCAGTTTGTTCATTAAAATGTACTTTTTTAGAAATCTACCCTATCCCCACCTAAACAATAACTCACCCCCCTAATTATAGCTGATCTGCAATTACAGATCGCCAAATGTAGTCTAATTTCATTACAAAAGTAGAGATGGGGGTGCTACTCCGAACAGGGCTCCTTTTATGGGCATAGAATACTGACGGGGCACCAAATATGGGCATGGACTCATTAGGGAGAACACGTGGTTAATGGGGTCATAAATTATGACCCCATTAGGTCATAATTGTGAAATTAGGTCATAAAATATGACCTAAATTTCCCAACAACAACAACGACCTTGACATTCGCTGAGAGCGTGCACTTACAACAACAACAACATCGACCTTGGAACACCTGTGCTGTCGACCTCAATTCACCTATCGTGAATCAATAATTCCCCTTAGAAACAACAAATTAATGTCCCTTTCTTGACAGATCAATCAATCAATGACATCATCTATCAGACTTTAAAAATTTTCGCCTAGAAACGATTCTCCAGGAATAGATCCAAGTCATTAATGTCTTTGCCTCGGAAACAACTCTTTTGGTCGAACTCCAAAGGATATTAATAACCAAAGGCCATGGAAACAATTAGGCAAGAAGCATCTTAGCGATGAATTGTTTTAGCGCGCGAAAAGGCTTCATATTAATTTGAAATGCGTTAGCGCAGAGATGCCAATAACAAAGGAACACGCTGAATTTACGTTTAGGGATTATTTGGGCGAAACCGTTTTAGACAGGTTATGGAACTATTTCGGCGAAACGGTTAGAGACATTTTAAAAGATGATTTTAGGAAATATTTTAGAAGAGAATTTAATGGTGAAACTCTGTGGTCGTTATAATACACAAGTTTCATTTGAATAGTGTTGTGAGGTCCTCTAACCCAACCCCAAAGGGTTCCAATCCTCCTACCCAACCCCGAAGGAAGCCCCCGGTCCTCAAAAGCCCCCCAAGCTCCCAAAGGCCCTCCACCGGTCCCCAAATGTCCCCCAGGCCCCCAACTGCCCCCCGGACCCTCAAAGGCCCCCCAAGCTCCCAAAGGGCCACCGGCGCCCCCAAAGGCCCACCCAGACCCCCAAAGGCCATCCCCGGGCCCCCCAAAGGCCCATCGAGCTCCCAAAGGACCAACGGAGTCCCAAAGGCCCTCCACCGGCCCCCAACTGCCCCAAATGCCCGCCCATGGTCCTCAAAGGTCCCCCGGGCTCCCCAAGGGCCACCGGCGCCCCCAAGGCCCACCACCGGTCCCCAAATGTCCCCCCGGCACCCAAACGCCCACCCAGACCCCCATATGCCCTCCCCCGACCCCCAAGCCCCTCCCCCCGTCCCCAAAGGGCCCCCCGAGCTCCCCAAGGACCACCGGCCCTCAAGGGACCCACAGACCCTCAAAGGCTCTCCCCGAGCACCCGTCTTTCGTTGATGTGCGTTGTCTGAAACCTATGATTTGGGATGTGTAGTTTGCTACTTCAGGCTTTTCTGAGCAGGATTTCTTAGCCATTCGTAGGTGTGTGTTGACTGAAACCAATACTTTGGGATGAGTAGTTTGCTATTTCAGGCTTTTATGAGCTATGTTTCTTACTCTTTATAGGTGTGTGGTGTCTGAAACCTATGATTTGGGATGTGTAGTTTGCTATTTTCGACTTTTCTGAGCTGGATTTCTTAGCCTTTCATAGGTATGCGTTGTCAGAAAATTATGATTTGGGATGTATAGTTTGCTATTTCAGGCTTTTCTGAGCTAAGGTTTTCTAGTATTTCGTAGGTGAATGTTGTCTGAAACCAATAGTTTGGGATGAATAGTTTGCTATTTTTGACTTTTCTGAGCTAGGTTTCTTAGTCTTTCGTTGGTGTGTGTTGACTGAAACCGATGATTTGGGATATGTAGTTTGCTATTTTTGACTTTTCTGAGCTGGATTTCTTAGTCTTTCATAGGTGTGTGTTGTATGAAACCTATGATTTGGGATGGTTGGATTGCTACTTTTGACTTTTCTGAGCTGGATTTCTTAGCCTTTCATAGGTGTTTGTTGTCTGAATCCTATAGTTTGGGATGACTAGTTTGCTATTTTTGACTTTTCTGAGCTAGGTTTCTTAGCCGTTCATAGGTGATTGTTATCTGAAACCTATGATTTGGGATATGTAATTTGCTATTTCCGACTTTTCATAACCGGATTTCTTAGTCTTTCGTAGGTGTGTGGTGTCTGAGACCTATGATTTGGGATGTGTGGGTTGCTATTTTTTTGACTTTTCTGAGCTGGATTTCTTAGCCATTCGTAGGTGTGTGTTGACTGAAACCTATGATTTGGGATGGTTAATGTGCTATTTTTGACTTTTCTGAGCTAGATTTCTTAGCCTATCATATGTTTGCTCTTTCAGAAAATTATGATTTGGGAGGTATAGTTTGCTTTTTGGAATTTTCAGAGCTAGGATTCTTAGTCACTCATAGGTGTTTGTTGTGTAAGTTTTCGTGTGTGTGTGTGTAAGTTTTGTGTATGTGTGTGTGTGTGTGTAAGTATTGTGCGCGTGTGTGTGTGAGTTTTTTTGTGTTCATGTGTAAGTTTGTGTGTGTGTGTGTGTGTGTGTGTGTGTGTGTGTGTAAGTTTTTGTGTGTGTGTTAGTTTTTGGGTGTGTGTGTGTATGTTTTGTGTGTGTGTGTGTGTGTTAGTTTTTGTGTGTGTGTGTGTGTTAGTTTTTGTGTGAATGTAAGTTTTTGTGTGATTTTTAGTTGTCGTGTGAATGTGTTAGTTTTTGTGTGTGTGTGTGTGTGTGTGCGTTTTAGTTTTTGTGTGTGTTATTTTTTGTGTGTGTGTGTTTGTTTTCGTGTGTGTGTGTGTTAGTTTGTGTGTGTGTGTGTGTGTGTGTGTGTGTAAGTTTTTGTGCATGTGTGTGTGAGTTTTTTTTGTGTTCATGTGTAAGTTTTTGTGTGCGTGTGTGTGTGTGTGTATGTTTTTGTGTGTGTGTAAGTTTTGGTGTGTGTGTGTGAGTTTTCGTGTTTGTGTGTTTGTTTCTTTTGTGTGTGTGTGTGTGTGTGTGTAAGTTTTTATGTGCATGTAAGTTTTTGTGTGCATGTAAGTTTTCGTGTGCATGTGTCTGTTTGTGTGTGTGTGTGTGTAAGTTTTTGTGTGTGTGTGTGTGTAAGTTTCATCGTGTGTGTTTGTGTAAGTTTTTGTGTGTGTGTGTAAGTTTTAATGTGTGTGTGTGTGTAAGTTTTTGTGTGTGTGTGTAAGTTTTTGTGAGTGTTTGTAAGTTTTTGTGTGTGTGTAAGTTTTTGTGTCGTCTAATGTGAATTTCAACCATTCAGGCTGGTGGACTAAGACCCGAATTCTGAGCTAGTGAATTTCCACCATTCGGGCTGGTGGACTAAGACCCTAATTCTGAGTTAGTGAATTTCCACCATTCAGGCTGGTGGACTGAGACCCCAATATTGAGCTAGTGGATTTCCACCATTCAGGCTGGTGGACTAAGACCCCAATACTGAGCTAGTGAATTTCCACCGTTCAGGCTGGTGGACTGGGACCCTAATACTGAGCTGGTGGACTAAGACCCTAATTTTCCAACTCTTGCATTTCATGACAGAAATTCAAAATGAACAAGCCTGAAATAGCAAACTAGTCATCCCAAACTATTGGTTTCAGACAACAAACACCAATGATGGACTAAGAATCCTAGCTCTGAAAAGTTCAAATAGCAAACTACACATACCAAATCGTAATTTTCTGACAGCACACACCTATGAAAGGCTATGAAGCCTAGCTAATAAAATCCGGAAATAGCAAATTAACCATCTCAAATCACAAGTTTCAGACAGCACTCACCTATGAACGGCTAAGAAATCCAGCTCGGAAAAGTCAAAAAATAGCAACCCAAACATCCCAAATCATAGCTTTCAGACAACACATACCTATGAAAGACTAAGAAATCTAGCTTAGAAAAGCCCGAAATAGTAATTTACATATCCCAAATCCTAGGTTTCAGACAACACACACCTAAGAACGGCTAAGAAACCTAGCTCAGAAAAGTCAAAAATAGCAAACTATTCATCCCAAACTATAGGTTTCAGACAACAAACACCTATGAAAGGCTAAGAAATTCAGCTCAGAAAAGTCAAAAGTAGCAATCCACTCATCCCAAATCATAGGTTTCAGACACCACACACCTATGAAAGACTAAGAAATCCCACTCAGAAAAGCCCGAAATAGAAATTTACATATCCCAAATCATAGGTTTCAGACATCATTCACCTATGAACGACTAAGAAACCTTAGCTCAGAAAAGCCTGAAATATCGAAACTACTCATCCCAAACTAGAAGTTTCAGACAACAAACGCCTATGACGGACTAAGAAACATAGCTCTGAAAAGTTCAAATAGCAAACTACACATCCCAAATCATAAGTTTCAGACAACACACACCTATGAACGGCTAAGAAATCTAGCTCAGAAAAGACAAAAATAGAAAACCACACATCCCAATCATAGGTTTCAGTCAACACACACCAACGAAAGACTAATAAACCTAGCTCAGAAAAGTCAAAAATAGCAAACTACGTATCCCAAATCATAGGTTTCAGTCAACATACACCAACGAAAGACTAAGAAACCTAGCTCAGAAAAGTCAAAAATAGTAAACTACTCATCCCAAACTATATGTTTCAGACAACATTTACCTACGAAATACTAGAAAACCTTAGCTCAAAAAAGCCTGAAATAGCAAACTACACATCCCAAATCATAATTTTCTGACAACACATACCTATGAAAGGCTAAGAAACCTAGCTCAGAAAATTCGAAAATAGCAAACTACACATCCCAAATCATAGGTTTCAGACATCACACACCTTTGAAAGACTAAGAAATCCAACTCAGAAAAGCCTGAAATAGTAATTTACATATCCCAAATCATAAGTTTCAGACAGCATTCACCTACGAAATACTAAGAAACCTTAGCTCCGAAAAGTCTGAAATAGCCAACTACTCATCCCAAACTCGAAGTTTCAGACAACAAACACCTATGAGTGACTAAGAATCCTAGCTTTGAAAAGTCCAAAAAGCAAACTACACCTCCCAAATCATAATTTTCTGAAAGGACACACCTATGAAAGGCTAAGAAACCTTAGCTCAGAAAAGCCTTAATTAGCAAACTACACATCCCAAATCATAATTTTCTGACAACACATACCTATGAAAGGCTAAGAAACCTAGCTCAGAAAAGTCGAAAATAGCAAACTACACATCCCAAATCATAGGTTTCAGACATCACACACCTATGAAAGACTAAGAAATCCAACTCAGAAAAGCCCGAAATAGTAATTTACATATCCCAAATCATAAGTTTCAGACAGCATTCACCTACGAAATACTAAGAAACCTTAGCTCAGAAAAGTCTGAAATAGCCAACTACTCATCCCAAACTCGAAGTTTCAGACAACAAACACCTATGAGTGACTAAGAATCCTAGCTATGAAAAGTCCAAAAAGCAAACTATACCTCCCAAATCATAATTTTCTGAAAGGACACACCTATGAAAGGCTAAGAAATCTAGCTCAGAAAAGTCAAAAATAGCAAATTAACCATCCCAAATCATAGGTTTTAGTCAACACACACCTACGAATGGCTAAGAAATCCTGCTCAGAAAAGCCTGAAATAGCAACCCACACATCCCAAATCATAATGTTCTGACAACACATACCTATGAAAGGCTAAGAAACCTAGCTCAGAAAAGTCGAAAATATCAAACTACACATCCCAAATCATAGGTATCAGACACTACACACCTATGAAAGACTAAGAAATCTAACTCAGAAAAGCCCGAAATAGTAATTTACAAATCCCAAATCATAAGTTTCAGACAGCATTCACCTATGAAATACTAAGAAACCTTAGCTCAGAAAAGTCTGAAATAGCCAACTACTCATCCCAAACTCGAAGTTTCAGACAACAAACACCTATGAGTGACTAAGAATCCTAGCTCTGAAAAGTCCAAAAAGTAAACTATACCTCCCAAATCATAATTTTCTGAAAGGGCAAACATATGATAGGCTAAGAAATCTAGCTCAGAAAAGCCTGAAATAGCAAACTACACATCCCAAATCATAATTTTCAGTCAACACATACCAACGAAATACTAAGAAACCTATCTACGAAAATTCAAAAATATCAAACTCACATCCTAAATCAGAGGTTTCAGACATCACACACCTATGAAAGACTAAGAAATTCAACTCAGAAAAGCTCTACATAGTAATTTACATATCCCAAATCATAAGTTTCAGATAGCATTCACCTACGAAATACTAAGAAACCTTAGCTCAGAAAAGTCTGAAATAGCCAACTACTCATCCCAAACTCGAAGTTTCAGACAACAAACACCTATGAGTGACTAAGAATCCTAGCTATGAAAAGTCCAAAAAGCAAACTATACCTCCCAAATCATAATTTTCTGAAAGGACACACCTATGAAAGGCTAAGAAATCTAGCTCAGAAAAGTCAAAAATAGCAAATTAACCATCCCAAATCATAGGTTTTAGTCAACACACACCTACGAATGGCTAAGAAATCCTGCTCAGAAAAGCCTGAAATAGCAACACACACATCCCAAATCATAATGTTCTGACAACACATACCTATGAAAGGCTAAGAAACCTATCTCAGAAAAGTCGAATATATCAAACTACACATCCCAAATCATAGGTTTCAGACACTACACACCAATGAAAGACTAAGAAATCTAACTCAGAAAAGCCCGAAATAGTAATTTACATATCCCAAATCATAAGTTTCAGACATCATTCACCTATGAAATACTAAGAAACCTTAGCTCAGAAAAGTCTGAAATAGCCAACTACTCATCCCAAACTCGAAGTTTCAGACAACAAACACCTATGAGTGACTAAGAATCCTAGCTCTGAAAAGTCCAAAAAGTAAACTATACCTCCCAAATCATAATTTTCTGAAAGGGCAAACATATGATAGGCTAAGAAATCTAGCTCAGAAAAGTCAAAAATAGCAAATTAAACATCCCAAATCATATGTTTCAGTCAAAACACACCTACGAATGGCTAAGAAATCTAGCTCAGAAAAGTAAAAAAATAGCAACCCACACATCCCACATCATAGGTTTCAGACACCACACACCTACGAAAGACTATGAAATCAGGTTATGAAAAGTCGGAAATAGCAAATTACATAACCCAAATCATAAGTTTCAGATAACAAATACCTATGAAATTCTAAGAAACCTAGCTCAGAAAAGTCACAAATAGCAAAATAGTCATCACAAACTATAGGTTTCAGACAACAAACAACTATGAAAGGCTAAGAAATACAGCTCAGAAAAGTCAAAAGTAGCAATCCACCCATCCCAAATCATAGGTTTCATACAACACACACCTATGAAAGACTAAGAAATCCAGCTCATAAAAGTCAAAAATAGCAAACTACATATCCCAAATCATCGGTTTCAGTCAACACACACCAACGAAAGACTAAGAAACCTAGCTCAGAAAAGTCAAAAATAGCAAACTATTCATCCCAAACTATTGGTTTCAGACAACATTCACCTACGAAATACTAGAAAACCTTAGCTCAGAAAAGCCTGAAATAGCAAACTATACATCCCAAATCATAATTTTCTGACAACGCATACCTATGAAAGGCTAAGAAATCCAGCTCAGAAAAGTCGAAAATAGCAAACTACACATCCCAAATCATAGGTTTCAGACACCACACACCTATGAAAGACTAAGAAATCCAACTCAGAAAAGTCCAAAAAGCAAACTACATATCCCAAATCATAAGTTTCACTCAACTCACACCAACGAAAGGCTAAGAAACCTAGCTCATAAAAGCCTGAAATAGCAAACTACTCGTCCCAAAGTATTGGTTTCAGTCAACACACACCTACGAATGGCTAAGAAATCCTGCTAAGAAAAGCCTGAAGTAGCAAACTACACATCCCAAATCATAGGTTTCAGACAACTCACATCAACGAAAGACGGGTGCTCGGGGAGAGCCTTTGAGGGTCTGTGGGTGCCTTTGAGGGTCTGTGGGTCCGGTGGTCCAAAGGACCACCGGCCGGTGGTCCTTTGGGAGCTCGGGGGGACCTTTGGGGACGGGGGGATGGGCTTTGGGGTCCGGGGAGGGCATATGGGGGTCTGGGTGGGCTTTTGGGTGCCTGGGGGACATTTGGGGACCGGCGGAGGGCCTTTGGGGCGCCGGTGGCCCTTTGGGAGCCCGGGGGACCTTTGAGGACCATGGGAGGGCATTTGGGGCAGTTGGGGGCCGGTGGAGGGCCTTTGGGACTCCGTTGGTCCTTTGGGAGCTCGATGGGCCTTTGGGGGGCCCGGGGATGGCCTTTGGGGGTCTGGGTGGGCCTTTGGGGGCGCCGGTGGCCCTTTGGGAGCTTGGAGGGCCTTTGAGGGTCCGGGGGGCAGTTGGGGGCCTGGGGGACATTTGGGGACCGGTGGAGGGCCTTTGGGAGCTTGGGGGGCTTTTGAGGACCGGGGGCTTCCTTCGGGGTTGGGTAGGAGGATTGGAACCCTTTGGGGTTGGGTTAGAGGACCTCACAACACTATTCAAATGAAACTTGTGTATTATAACGACCACAGAGTTTCACCATTAAATTCTCTTCTAAAATATTTCCTAAAATCATCTTTTAAAATGTCTCTAACCGTTTCGCCGAAATAGTTCCATAACCTGTCTAAAATGGTTTCGCCCAAATAATCCCTAAACGTAAATTCAGCGTGTTCCTTTGTTATTGGCATCTCTGCGCTAACGCATTTCAAATTAATATGAAACCTTTTCGCGCGCTAAAACAATTCATCGCTAAGATACTTCTTGCCTAATTGTTTCCATGGCCTTTGGTTATTAATATCCTTTGGAGTTCGACCAAAAGAGTTGTTTCCGAGGCAAAGACATTAATGACTTGGATCTATTCCTGGAGAATCGTTTCTAGGCGAAAATTTTTAAAGTCTGATAGATGATGTCATTGATTGATTGATCTGTCAAGAAAGGGAAATTAATTTGTTGTTTCTAAGGGGAATTATTGATTCACGATAGGTGAATTGAGGTCGACAGCACAGGTGTTCCAAGGTCGATGTTGTTGTTGTTGTAAGTGCACGCTCTCAGCGAATGTCAAGGTCGTTGTTGTTGTTGTGAAATTTAGGTCATTGACCCCATTAACCACGTGTTCTCCCTAATGAGTCCATGCCCATATTTGGTGCCCCGTCAGTATTCTATGCCCATAAAAGGAGCCCTGTTCGGAGTAGCACCCCCATCTCTACTTACAAATAAAGCGAGTCAACTTGGTTGAATCCTGTACTGCCACCGTGTGGCATTATCACCGTGTGGAATAAATATAGTTATTCATACTTGTAAATCAATTAGCTTCTCAGAATTTTAAATTGATTGCAAATTCATCCTCTTTGGGGTAAAGTTGTAGTTTTGTGCCTTAAAACAGCAAGAAAACAAGACTTTCACCTGGTCCAATCTGCATGGCCACTTAAAAAGGAACTTTAAATTTACGTTTGAATGAGCTCCTTCCCAATTATCTTGGACCTTTGGTTTGATACAATCATCACTGGGAAAAAACAAAACAAATAAACATGCATCAACGATGTTTCTTTTGAAAAAAAAAATGCCCACATTTTGAAGATTTTAGCTTGAAACCTCTACGGTACGGTTCTCTGATATGATGTACCTAATAAAAAGCTATTCAATAAGATCGCTTTCTTCTTCTTTTTTTTGGGGGGGGGTCCTTTTTTTCAAAAATCAGGCCAATTTTCTCAGATTTTTGGTTTTGGGTGGGTAACAATAAACTGAAAAAATTCTAAACTTTTAGAATTAGCATAAAAAGCCAATACTGCCGGTGTAGCAACTGTAACGAGAATTAAATTTTTAGTTTTGGTGAATATTGGTCCACGTCACTCTTTACTTCCAGTTTTTTTTTTTTTTTTTTTTGGTTTTCTTCAAAAACTATTTGATAATATTCTCTTGTGACGAAAGTTTTTGTGAACTTGTTAGTTTTTTTTAATTGAATAGGAAATTAAAAATAAAGATGGACAATTTCGCTGCTTGATATTTAATTTAAATATTGTTTATCTTTCGCTATTCTATTTTTTTTTTTTTCTTAATGTATGAATATATAAGAGATTTAAGTTCAAGGGGAAGAATTGTCCTGTTATGAAAGAGGTATATTTTACATGGCCGTTATAAAATCAAAACGTGGTATCTGTGCAGGCAGGATGATTTTTGAGTATCCCTACTCCTTGTGTAAAGTATTCCAAGGCGTGGAAAATTGTATAAAGGCAATTCTACAACTGTTATAATCTACGAAAGCAATCTTTCTGTAATTTTGGTTTGAGTTTGATTTTCTTTCAAAATTAAATGCACAATAATTAAATATATTATTGATTAAACAAACTGATCCTTTTGCCAGGTTTCCTTGCGGTTTAAAATTTACTGTATTTTGTTTCAATTTGCAGGCAATTTAGTTGCTCTTTTTATCTGAGAGTTCTTTTCTAAAAGTATTTAAAAATAAACTTATTCCTACGAAAAGTTCCTGAATTATATTCCATGTCATTCAACCCCCACTGATATTTTGGCGTTTGCCCCCCCCCCTGAAAAATCTTCTACCGGCGTCCTGGTATTTCACGAAGCACTTTGTGAACTAACTAGGCCAAGTTCTTCTTTAATTGCCTTTCTCTTCTTTTAAAATCTTGGACTGCAACAACCTAATTTGACGGAGCATTCCCATTTGCATAATATGTTGAAACATTCACTTATCATGCCAGCCGATACAAGTTGAAACCCTGATTATTTATTACCTGAAGACTGGTATTTATGCCCGCCTATTGAAACTAAATATGCAACAGTTCAGGAGTTTCTAATATAAAACTGATGGTAACAACTTTTAGTAGAAACAAATAAACTTATGAAAATGTCTTTTTAGAATTAATTAGAAAAAAAAACTTAAAGGTCAAGTTGTTCCTTTCAAAATCCTCTACAAGTCCGTGTTAATTTTATTAAACGTGTATGTACCGTTCTTTTAGATAAGTTGAAATGGAATTTGCACAAAAAGCCTAATTTAGAAAGACCAGAAAAAAAATAGGAAACTCAGATTATGTTGCTAGATCACGGGAACAGATAGAAACCAAAATTGATGCCTTTATGCGTCTGTTGTCGCCAGACAAGCCAAAAGTATTTAACATGGAAGAGATAGCCAGAAATTTTGCTACTCCGTTCCTCCTTAAGAATGACCCCTTAATCACAAAAGGCCGTTAATTAGAATAAATAGCTCTGATGAAAGTACAATAAAACTTTAGCGTATAGAGCGAGGTAATGAGCAGGGCGCGAACCCAATCATATACGTATTAACTTCTGTTCGTTTTAAATTTTTGATGTTGCTCCTTACTTTCAGTTGAAATTTTTTTTTTATTATTTAATTTCTGATCTTTTTTTAAAATAATACCGAGAAATCCGGGGCCCCCTTCATAGAAACGTCCCTTCCCCCATGAAAACTTCCTCCGTGGAAAGATCCTCCCACGCCTGACCCACCCCCCACCCCCAACTACCAAAAACAAATCCCCCCTGAAAACTTCCGTATACTTCCCAATAACCAATACTATATGTAAACATTGGGCAAAGTTCGTAACTTTCAGACTTTCCCCCGGGGACTTTGGGGGATTAAGTCATCCTCAAAGACATAGTTATTATATTTTTTCGACCATGCTGAACAAAATGACAATCTCAAAATTTTAATTGGATGACTTTGGAAAAAAAATGAGCGTGGGAGGGGGCTTAATTGTCCTCCATTTTTGACACTTAAAAACGGAACTAGAACTTTCAATTTCCGCTCTAATGAGCCCTCCCGCGATATTCTAGGACCACTGGGTCGATGCGATCACCCCTGGGAAAAAAACACACATCCGGGATCTTTCTTCTGGCAAAAAAAAACCCACAAAATTCCACATTTTTGCAGATAGGAGCTTGAAACTTCTATAGTAGGGTTCTCTGATACGCTGAATCTGATGGTGTGATTTTCATTTAAGTTCTATAGCTTTTAGGGGGTGTTTCCCCTTTTTTCAAAATAAGGCAAATTTTCTCAGGCGCGTAACTTTTGATCGGTAAGACTAACCTTGATAAAACTTATATATTTGAAATCAGCATAAAAATTTGATTCTTTTGATGTATCTATTGGTATGAAAATTCTGTTTTTTAGAGTTTCGATTACTATTGAGCCGGGTCGCTCCTTACTTACAGTTCGTTACCACGAACTGTTTGATACCAAATTTCAGAGAATTCGATAAAAATTAAAATTTCATGCAAAAAAAGGAAAGACTCGGAATTCGGAACTCCGTATCAAACTTTCAGGTTCAGTTTCTTGAAATCTAGAAGAGATTCTAAGTTCGACCTTGCATGCTCCTCGAGAGGTATACCATCGTAGATATGACAGTTTCCTTTTTTTTCTTCGCTGTTCATACTGTTATTAGTACCATAGCGCTACTGTGATAGGCCTACTACAAGCCTACTTATTATAATAGTAGGCCTATTATAAGTCTACTATTTACTTTGCCAGAAAAACAATATTTTTACTGAGAAACTACTGAATTCACTTCTGTAGAGGAAGAATCTCTTATTCAGTTGTCTTGCGACAACACACTGAGGACAAAATTTGGTAGCACAGAATTTTCTGATTTTTGGATATCAGTAAAAGAAAACTATCCACTGCTTAGTGGTATGACTGTAAAATATTAATTCCATTTGCAACGTCCTAGTTATGCGAAGTTGACTCTTCGGTTATCGCGGTAATAAAAAATAAGGATCACTCGAAAATTGGCGTTGAACAAGAAATAAGGGTCGTCATATGCAATTTTATTCCGACACTTTAAAACTTCTGTAGTGATCAGCAAGCCCATCCCTCTCATAGGCCCATAATTAATCGAGGCTCAATAGACTGTTTCCGAATTTCAAATATGTTTCATTTATTTTTATACTAGCCTATGCATATTAAAGTGCACTTCAACTGCGTGTCGAAAACTCATTAAGCGCATTTGCACCACGGCCAGCCACTGCAACTAAGACCATGGCGGCTGATCAGGTCTAGATTGAATATGGGTATTACCGAAATAGTTGGAAGAGATATACGAGTTGACCAAGTTGATTCAGAAATCAACAGACTGGATGATAGAGTCAAAAATCAGATTCAAGTTGATTCATGCAGGTAAGTCTGTAATAACGTCAGCCTAAAAATCTTGGTCGCCCCGCTGCGATTCTTATGGGCTTTCCCCTATGGGCAAATCTCAGACAGTTAAAAAAATCTCAGTCGCCCGTTCGCCTACAAGTCCAGTAAATATTGTCTGTAATGAGTCAACCCAAAAATATCGGTCACCCCACTGCGATTCCAGCAGGCTTTCCCAATAGGCAAAGCCTATTGGGACATGAACAAGTCTCAGCAAAGCTCATAATACATGAATAAGTATCACCCGCCCACTTGCCTGCAAGTCCTGTGGACATGGTAGGTCATAAACCTTTGAACCATTTTTTGCTCTCCAATTGTCTTCAAATGGCTCACATAACTATCTGAATTACCATTACTGTATGACTATCTGACTTCATTCTTCCCTGGGATATAGACTATCATCAAGAAGTGAAAATAATCATTTTTATACAGTTGTGAAAAAGTTAAGCAAGCATTCTCTCTCACAGAGACTATCTGTCTTGACTTTACTCTAATTCGGCTCTCAAGTCTTTCATCACTTTGACCAAGTTGATTCAACCTCGTTTTCAAATCATCGCAAGGAAAATATTAGCTATTTATTTTTCGCTGTTAAATGGGTAATTGCTTATCTAGAAAGATAAGTTTTCCAACTTCCAAAGAAGGTCAAATTTTTCGAGAAAATCTAATGATTTTAGGTAGTCGTAATCCGAAAGAGAATGAGGACCTCTGTTCTAAACTGAGACTTCTGTCGAAAAAAAAAACTATATTTTCACAACAAGACCCCATTTCAGGCAAAAAAAAACAACAGAATGTCAGTTCTAACTCGTTTGTGGCCTAAACAGGCAAATATGAGTGAGATCAACTAAAAATCAATTTAGACGCTGGCGAGTCTTCATCACTTCTTTTCTAATAGCCAAAGAAGTCTAAACAAACAAACCAGTACTTGAAAACAAAAAGAGCAATAACTTATTCGCACAGCTGGAGCTGGTAGGACCTACAATTAAACATCTAAGCATAAGAACATAAACAACGCTTTGTCATGCGGTTCTGTTTTTGACCTTCCATTTCTCCACCTTCACTTCTTTTGAATTACTGGCACGTGTCCAACGATCCATTTAGAAGCTCTGCGAAGCAATTTTTCACTCATACTTAGGAAAACAAAATTAATGGAAGACATAGAGGAACTATGACTAATCGCTCGGCATTCTGGCGTTTTTGTAATTCATGCATTTTAAGCTGTTAGCATTTTTTTGTTCTGAGGCAAGGCCAGCTATAGAAGCTTAATAGCTCTCGTGCTTTCGGTGTTTTCTTGCATCAGGTCATCTTTCTTTACATAGAGATATCTTAAAGAGATAGCGAGCGTAGAGAAATAGAAAAAATACCTTATCCAATTTTCTAGTAATGATTTATACGAGACTTATCAAGAAGGTACCTTTCAATTTGGACTGAAAGGGCAATGAATTAGATTAGCACCGCCTTCTTTATGCCAGAAGGTTTTCCTCTCCTTAAACCTCTCGATTTGGCAACGAGAGCTGTGTCGGCACACTTAGTAAAATTTTACTAAATTTAGTAAAAACGAACCCGATTTAGTAAATTTAGTAAATAGAGGGCAAATTTAGTTAAATTTTTAGAAATTTTTGAAATTTAGTAAATTTGCCAGAAATATGAAAAAAGTATTTAATGATTTCTGTGCCAAGTTTCATTCTGTTGCAAAAATTTGAACATTTTTCTCTGTGACTTTGATGGACTTTGTCTTAAGGAGCACAAGAAAGGCAATGGGAGACCACGGAATCAAATGGGGAGGAAAAAGTCTCCTGTACTTAGATTATACTGATGATTTAAGCATCCTAGATGAAAGTGTGAGCAAAACGAGTGGAGTTTTAGAGGTTTTGCGAGTTCAGGGTGCTAGAATAGGTTTGAAAATTAATGTTAAAAAGACCAAGTCACTAAGGCTAGGAATAAGTGAAGATGAAAAGGTGTCGTTGGGTAATGAAAAGATTGATCAGGTCGGTAGCTTCACTTACCTTGGTAGTATTATTAGTAATGATGGTGGAAGCAGTGAAGATGTTAAAAGTAGAATAGCCAAGGCTCAGGGTGTTTTTTCACAGTTAAAAAAAAGTTTGGAAGAATAGGAAGATAAGTGTGCAAACCAAGACTAGAATATTAGAAGCTACAGAGATGACAGTCTCCAAATATGGCTCTGAAGCATGGCCGCTCCAAAAAGCGGATAAAGATTTGCTCGATGTTTTCCACAGAAATTGCTTAAGGATTGTTCTGGGTACCCGGCTGACTGACCGTATTTAAAACAATAGGCTATACGAAATATGTGGTTCAATACCGCTCTCTAGGGATATAATGAAAGAAAGGTTGAGGTGGCTAGGTCACGTTGTGCAGATGAAGGATAACAGATTGCCCAAGATTGTTCTTTTCGGCCAACCGTCTAGGGCTAAACGGAAAGCAGGTCGTCCTCGTTTGGGGTGGGAGGACGTCATAAAGAAGAATTTAAAGGAAATGGGAACTTCGTGGGCGGGTGTAAAAAGGGAGGCTTTGAATATATTGGGGTGGAGGAGGAGCGTGCGTAGCTGTGTTCCCCTCAGGCGGCTTGGTATTGCGGTGAGTTGTTAGTAGTAGTAGTAGTAGTAGTTTCTCTGTGAATTATTATTTTTTATTCTATGGCTTCAGCTTCAGTCCATCCCACCTCTTCATCACCATCAGAATATCGCGTGAAGCTTTGAAAATCTGAAATATGGATATAACCAACAAATTTCGTTTTTATTGAGGAATCAATTCTTCGGTCAGTAATTTATTTTTAATGACAGTTTTGAATACAATGTGATAGTTGTGTTCGAAGCACGAGGATGCATGGTCAGTTTTCTCTCAAAAGTGGTGAAAAACTGAAGAAAAAAATATATACAGCACCCACTGATGTGGTAAGTCCTCACAGGGGAGGAAAAACTGACCCATGAAGTGTTTCGTGTATTTTTTCTGAGGGGTGGACAGAAACCACAAACTATTGAGTCTTCCAGAAAAAAATTTTGACTTGTCTTTCTAATGTGTTTTTCCTCCCACCATAGGTAAAACATAAACTAGGTCTGTAATTGCAATATGCATGGAAAAATGGTTCAAACATAGGGAATCAGAATAGCCTAGGTGCCAAGTGACAAAAATACGCTTATTTTCAGGTCCTCTGTCGTCATGACACATTTATTTTATACTATTTGAAAGCAGTTTCCAGTCATATTGAACCTGCTGATTGCGATTATACCCAAGAATAGGTAGCTCTAAGGGGTGTTTGATCCTTAAAAATAACTTAAAATGTTATAAAATTCTACCTGGAGAGTTTTCGATACAGTTTTTTTTTCACTTGCATTGCTACCTGTTACATGGCTCCTGCAAGGCATGTAATTTTAAGAAGAAAAAGAAATTATTGGCAATAAATAATAAGTTTTTAACTTATTGCCAAAAATCTGTATTGGAAAACAATTATTATACACTCAAAGAACATGTGTCTGACCTGTCTACCTCGAGCTGTTCTAATCACTCCTTGGCACTGTACTCTTCTCACGCTTCAAAACTCTTACCTGAAAGCGTGGAAGGCTTTATTAAAGACCGGGTAAACTATATTGGCTTTAGTCCAAAACGGGTCAAGGAATATGAACAGTTTCAACAGTTTACAAATATTGACAAATACAGGCTGCTGACCACTCAGTGCAACACGATGGCCGTCTCTTGTAGCAGTGGTTTACAGGACATTTGAACAGTGGAGTGCCTTGGTTCTGTTCCTGGGTGATCAATCTAACAACACTGATACTGATAGGGCTATTCGAAAGAAGGCAAGGCCGATTTACCGTTTCATGAGCGATCCCTTCTGCAAAGCATATATATGTTTTCTGTTTTTCACGCTAAAGAAGATCAATGTGCTCAATCTGGAGTTTCAGAGCAGAGCAGTTAGCGCATGAGGAAGGACTGCACATAAGGAAGTTTTGAAACTCTCCCTGGAGGATCAGACACTCCAGAGTGTAGTTCTGAACGAATTAAACTTCGGTCCAAACACTTGGTGTCATTTGTTACAATCGTTTTCTAGTGAAACTTGCAGAATTCCTAAAAACTACAGGTCATACTATGTAAAGCTTTGCAGGCAGATCGCAAAGAGGTTCGACAGCGAAGATGAAACGCTCAAGAACCTCGAGTGCATCGATCCTGCCGTTGCTTCGAGCGGTTCATACAGAACACTCATACTACTTATGTTTCCATTTGCAAATTTGTTGGGGAATGCTGATAGGGATATAGAGCGAAAAAGAGACGTCCTTGTGTACAGTGGTCAGAATTAGAGTCTAGGACAGACTTTGTGAAAAATAGACTTAGTGACATTTTTTGAACCTTATATATTCTGGAAAAATTTGCGGTTAGTGAAAGATGAAAGGAGGAGATGTTTGATGATATTTGCGAATTTATGATGCAGCTCTGCTGTCTCCCCTATTCGTCTGCTGAATCAGAACAACAGGCCTAATTTTTGTTAAACATGAAGACAAAGCTTCGGATTAGGCAAAAGACGGAAACTGTTACTGCGATGATGCTCACGAAACAAATGGTGTGCAGAAAAAATTAAAATGAGGGAGTAGGGACTTGGTCCATACCGTCGCAGTTAGTGTCAAGAATCTCAAGGTGGAAACCAAGAGAACCTTCTTTGATTGTTCAGGAGGAGGTTATAGATTATGTGGACATTGAGGAATAGTTCAGATTTTTTTTTTTCCTCCGGTCATGTCTTGGAACACTTATAAAACTAACAATCTTGTTGAAATACTGAACGTTGATGAAAGTTCATCCATGCATACAACTGGATGTAGAAGTCTCTACCACTTTTCCATCCGAGGGTAGTTTGGTTACCAAAAAATAGTTGCCACATTTACTAATTTTCCACTGTTTGCATTGCGTGTCTGGATGCACCTATGTCATATCATGTGGGAGGTTTAGATTTTTTTTTTTCGTCTTCATGGAAACTACTGGAAAAGATATCTCTTTTTTGTCCTGCATTCGAAGATTTTCATATGTTTGCTAAAATTGATTTGTGATTCGTTTTAACAACTGATCTCAAGAAGATAACCATTTTAATGAATAAAGTTTCCATAAGGAGGGTAATCTCTAGGTGGTAAAATAAATAGTTTTATGCTGGAAGTTCGTCATCCAAAAGAAGTGTCCGGCTGAAATCAATGCTAGAATTATCTGAAGTTTTGTCTTGACGGAAGGTTTTTGTTTGTCGGGCACCAAAAACTACCAATAGCAGTAACTGCAGTCTACTCAGACAGTAAGTTACTGTGTAATATACGGAGCTGCACCATGGGCGCCCGCAGGGGGTGGGGGCAGGTGGGGGCCATGCCCCCCTGGAAATTTGGGACTATAAAGTAATTATAAAGAAACCAAAAGAAAGAGAGTAGAATAGGGGAAAAACCATGGAAAAAATGTGTGTTGACCCATTGTTGGCTTCCTACCAATATGTTTTGACCATTAATAAGAAAAATAAAAGTTCTAATTTGTAACTGAGTGACCCCTTTCGGGTTTTCCACAAACATTTTTTCTATATAATTTGGTTGGAGCAACAAAAAATTCAAATTCTTCATAGTAATGAATGGAAAGTAAATAATGATCATTGTCAATGACGAAAGTATAAGAGCCTATTTATTGACAAGATTCAATCAAAGAATCAGCTTTTTGTGGTGATCCTAAATATGTATTTGTTTATTAGTAATTAGTGCAGTTATTAGTACACAAGAAAGTTCGTACAATTATAGAAAACACAACGAAAACAACTTAATAGGGGCTATTTCGGTAGAAATATGCCGTCAACTTTTGCTTGCGTTGCAAGAGCACCCATGGGCTGATATATGAAGCCACTATAATCAGAAACGTTTCCCCTGAACGGAATGCTGGGAGAGATATTTTCCCCCAGAACGGACACGTTTTTGTGTTTTATCATCATTTTTTTCCAGGAGTGATTGTATTTATCTAGTTGTGTCTTTAAAAAAGATTTAGTTTTTTACAGTTGTGAGGTACAAAGATGTCAAAAATATTGGTTTTTGGTATTCAAAATTAAATTAAAAATACCGACTTAAAATTTTTTATCTGATTTTCTTTATCTTAATTTTAACGTTTTACTTTGAACAAACTACTTTGACAATGCGTTTCTTTTTATAAATACTTAGTCTAAGGCATTAAATATTTTGGTGTTTGATAGCCAAGTTCAAAATTGTCGAAATTGTTAAAAAATATCCGTCCAACGCTTCGGCAGTGCTCAACAGAACTGAATTCTGGGAGTTTATATCTTAGTTTTTATAAGTAGGCTATTGTTTTGTGTACTTTTTTAATTACTTACTTTTTTCATTTTTATACACTTTTACTTTCATTGACATCCTTATTCCATTGCCTTTAGAAAAATGTTAGACTCTAAGCTTCATGAAACAAAGAAAAAAAAAAGTTTTTTTACCTGAAAGTAAGAAACAACACTAAAACTTGAAACTAACAGAAAATATTATGCATTTGAGGGGGGTTGCCTCCTCCACAGTACCTCGCTCTTCATTCTGATCTTTTTTGGCACTTAAAAAAAAGTTATTTATTGTTCTAGTTGAACAACCTGTGTGTTTAATGAGTGGTTTTTAAAGAATTGGGACAAATTTTATACTTTAGTAGAGTAGTAAGTTACACTTCTATAGAACTATGTTCCCTCCAATGCTATTCTATAGCACTATGTTCCTTCCTATGTTATTCTATGAGACCTCTACACCTTTTCAAAGAGAGTGAGTATCCTCTCACACCTATGTCCCTTGGTACCTTTCCAAGCAAAGTGACCAAACACGTTTTGAAAGTATAATTGAGATTGTATAATGCAACACCCATTTTTTTAGGGCCAATCAGAGAGAGTGCAGGTTACTCCATATACGATAACTTGATTAGTAATTGGATTCGAATAAAAGGAGTGATTTTCATTACAATTCATATTAGTAAGAGAATGGAACTCATAGGGAGAATAGTTTATTTGAGACGATATTAGTAGAGAAAATGAGTGGAGCATTTACACTATTGGAGCTGGATGGTGGAGCCGGCAGCAAAGATATACGAGTACCAAACGTGGCTGTGGAAATAATAGGAGGCTGTAGACTATGCCTTGAATGGGATGATATGCATGCTAGATATGTGATATCATTGAGCAAATTTAAAATGGAGGAGCAATTATGTTTTGCTGCAAAACTGAATATTGTGCATATAAATAGGCTTCAGGTAGCATTAGATGCATTAGTGAAATATATTGATGAAAACAAATTGAATCAGTGATAATTATTGTTGTACTTATGTTTAATAAAACTGTTTCTAAATCAAAGATATTTTTCTTTCTATAGTAGGCTAGCGTGTATTTTTAGAGTAGAAAAAAAAATCTGGATAGTCTGAAATTGGTTGGGAGAGTGTTAGGTCTCTAAAAAATAGATAGATTTGAGAAAGAACGAATCATGGGTAATCTATTGTTTATTGACAGACATATGATTCTAAATGACGATTTTAGAGAACTATCTATTTAAAGAAAAGAATTTTCTCAGCAAATGCTTGTTAATATAATGAAAAACTTATTTTCTGTCATCAGACTATTGCACTAAGCTTTTACGTCGTGGACCAACGACATTTAACCAATTTATTGACATATTAATCAAGACACGGCAAACTTATATTGTGGATATGCTTTTAAACACTAGCTTAGAAATTTAGGACTTGAGAAAGATGGTGTTCAAGGATGATTTACTCCTCTCTCTCTTTCTCTATCTATCCCACTCAATTTGTTGTTGCTAGCTCAAATTCATTGTGGCAGTGAGAAGTGTCAACACACATAAAAAAATGTTCCATACATGTCACTATGCATGTATACACTGGGCAGCTGGTCATCATGTGAAAATTATAAAATGATTGATGAGCATGATAAAAAATGTAAATTATTCCAGCCGTTTAAATTGCGTAGAGTATTTGCCGTACAGATTAAAGGCCGTAATTAATGTCTTGATGGGATGTGTGACTCTTACTCCAGAGGGCACCTATGCTCTAATTGCCACTACGATAAATGCAACCAGTGGGAGAATACATATCCTGGTATGATTGGAAAGAATCGTAAGCGTGATTTTAGTTTATTGCTAAGAGATTGGTATCGTCGTGGCTTTAGATTGTTTTGGGAGGAGGAACCGGGTCAGCGATTCAACTGTTGGAACAACAAAAGAATTTGGTTTCTAAGTCATCGTTGTGAAGACAATGGCTACTATGATTATAAGCCCATTGATTTTTATTTGGCTGTAACGGAATGTGATTCGCCACTTGAGGACACTGTTTATGACATTGCTTCAAATAAGCAAATTGAAACATGTGAATTCTATAAAATGAATTAGAATAGTATCATTGACTATAAAAAGAGATATGACAAGAGTGAAGTTACACTCTATTGTAGAAAATGCGACCCTGACAGTGCAGCACATCAGGATCAGTATACCGTGAATTCAGATAATCTACCTGCATTATTTGCTATCGACCAATACCTATACTTAGTAGAAGATGAAATCTATCGAGTAGAAAAGTCGTTTTTATCATGTATATAAAATTTTAATTTATTAATAAACAATTTCACATAAATTTTTAGAACATTTTATTCGTAGGGCAATAAAATCAATATTAAACACGCTTGTAAGTATATTTTCCACTAGAAAGTCGTTCAATCGAGGTAAGTCAACATAGATGCCTAGAAACTGCTTGTAGGTATAGCCATGACATCAGAACATGAAAAAGAGTAGTGCATGAAAGCCACATGTCTTAGTCGTTAAATCCTGTACTCTCCTTTGATTTTGAATAATAGTTTTCCCACTGATTTCAATAAAGTTGCTGATGTATGGAGTGTAGAATTTATATGATAGGCCAAGAGGATCAAAAAATTCAATATTCTTCGTTGTTTGAAAGATGCATTGCCAATGACCGGTCTTTAAAGTCAATGGACTGCTATTAACAATGATTAGGGTATTGTTAACACTTGGAATTTTTTCAATGAAGTCCGATGGTATGCAATAGGACTTGTACTGGGACATGTATGGATCCATACTAAATACATTGATTATTTGGTTTGGGTTCATGGTGCTAGGTCTAGTAGAACACTGCCGTCCGGTGTGATTTCCCAATAGGTTTCAAATTGACTCAATGATATTAGCGTGATACTCTCAGTCAAAGCATCGGCAAATGTGCACTCTAAACGTACATTCCCTGCTCGTACTATGCTCATATCCTGGGTCCCCGACAAGTCCAAAACAATTACACCATGATTTTTTGAAAACATTGAATCGGTTATTCCATTTTCAAATAGTTGGGAGTCATCATCTAGGGATTGCATGGTCAACTCATACAGAGTTCTATAGGATTTTTTGCCAAATGATAGAGTGTACAGTGGGATTCCGTTCACTTTGCACACAAGGCTAGATAGACCAAAAAATTGAAATCATGGGGGGATGCATTCAGGACCCAACGGCACTGCCACTCTTCACAAAGGCCAAAGCAAGTTTTGATGGGATTTCTCCACTGATTAATGATGAATCGATTTTGCTACGAGACCTGGTGGCAATGTGACGTTAATTGGTGAGTCTATTGGGGACAAGAAGTTTAATGTTGTTGCTATTGGCTCTTAGCTTTTCCACTGGCAATGCAACAGAGCTCATAACCTGTTGTTTTCGGAACTGGAGAATTGCCGATGTGATAATGGCATTTGCATCGGGTGCTGCAGGAAGTGTTTTTCTCAAAAGGAAACTTGCCGGGGCTCGTTGCAACGTTATGTAAACTTTGACATTGGGGGGTAATTATTAGAATATATTGAATACCTTAATATTTAATTTTCCAATCAGATGATACTCCTTGGTCACTGCAGTAGTCAACTGACCGTTAGTACCAACTACTGATCGATATTCATAGCCCATTGACTGTCCTCTCAACTCCTTCTATGCCTTTGGCGTCATCATCATAAATTGTAAGTAGCTTGCAGAGTTGGATAAGTTATTGCTAGTGCTCACCAATTTTCAATTAATAAATACATTAATTTGTTTGAACAGGTTGTGTAGAATACATTTTTCGCAGGAGAGACCATTTGCAGCAGTTGGAGTTGTGTTATCTGACTTTTTCTTCACCGCAACAAATCAATTGATGTTCATAAAATGTTGATGACAAATCAATGAAATAATCTTCATTGGAAAATATTTGAAAGTGTATATTTTCCGAGAGGGGTTGCTTGGGATGAAATTGTTCATAGTAGCCATACTTGAAACTGACATCAACATTTTCAGCATTGAACAGATTCAATGAGGAACTGATTGATGGATGTGATTCCTTTTGAGGGAGATAAGTCATCTTAAGAGAAGAAATCTTCCTTTGATCTAACAACCTTCTTCTTTTTATTCCTCTTATTGGTCTTCGTCGTTTTATTCCTCAAAGTCCTTGTTGATGTCCTTTGTTTCCCACCTGGGTAGAGACAGATGAGTGAATGACGCTCACGCATCCTTTTCAATCCCTTCCCATTTTGCTGAGATTTTAATTGCTCACCAACGGCTCTTGCTGAAAATCTAATATTTTCCTTAACACTCTCCTTGAAATACTTACCCGACCCCCAGTCCAGTAGTGTTGAGGCAGCAAAATTTGATGCAGCAGGTACAAGATATTTTCTGGCAAGGGGTAGTGCAGAACGAAATAGTCTAGCAACCCAGCTACCAAGACCAAAGCCAGACATTGTAGTACGCCCCTTGTAGCAGTCCAATACATTGCCTATTTGACGTGGACTTAAAGCACCAACATAGCAATCGATATCGGGACAGACGAATGGAATTCTTCAATTGTTCATTTTAGGAGGTGATGTCGCCGACATTGGGTAAAAATGACATGTAATCACTGCTAAACCTTTTGTTATTGCTAGAGGATCACCCAATTCGCTTCTTAGTGTTAACTGACAGAGTTCCAAATGCGAAGTGTTTACAGGAAAATACTGTAGATGCTTTATATTATAGTGCTGAACATGTTCATGGGTTGTTTTTCATTCAAGAACACGTAGGAGGGGGACATTTGAATTACCAACTCTTGACGTTTCCACAAAAGATGCATAGAGAAATATGCAAGAGTCCGAGGCAAACCAGGTGAATAATCAGCAAAAATAGCTTGATCCATCCCGTTAACAGTGCCATCGTTTTTCCCATTGATCATATTCTGTTTAAAGCCAAGAACGTCTCTCAGATTGTCATTGAGAATAATCATTTCAGTGTCAACAGGTGAGGTTTCCATGAGATATATTATGAGTCGTTTACTTTGTTCACGATATGAGTGGGGCATTAGATTTTAAATTAGCAACATAAATTAATACAATTCCTCCTTCTTTAAATGTGTTCCAGCAGCAGAAGAAGAAGAATTCTGAGGAGATGGTTCTTTTTTGTGATCAATACCACTGGCCTTCGCACGATAGGGCTTATGTTTGTCCACTCGGCGAAGTGCATCCTGAAGTAAAAGCAGTTTTTTATCATCCTCAATATTCTCGTTGTCAATGAATTTACTCAGATTGTCCTCAAAGTGTTCCAGGGGTGAGAGAGCGAGTTCTATTGGAGTCAATTTATAGGGTTTGCCCATTCTCTCTCTAGAGAAAACTGTTTACAAGTCCTGCAATTATCGGTAGTAATAGTGTGAAAAAGCTACCGCCCGCCTGAAGAAGTCGTTTCCTTTTAAAATTATTTCCTTTGTTTTTAGAGGCCAATGTACGTACAATGGAACGATGTTGCATTGCCTGTTGCTTAACTACATCTGGCAGTTGAACATTGCCATCGGTCAAATTTAAACAAAGTTCGGATATTAGATTAATGAAATCATTGTCAATACCATGTTTGAGTATGGCTTTCCTAAGTGGGGGCTTTGAAGTTCTTAGAACCTTAAATAAATGTCTATTTTCATGTTGTTTATTCAGTGTCATGATAATAACTAATAGGTCTTTCTACTGTTCAAGGGGAGATATACTGTAATTTCATTGTCAAAAGTATTTGTGACTACACGCAAATCCTCGGGTGTATTTTGATTAAGATCCAATAGGATATAGCCGTAGGGTTTATTAGTTGCCCGATCGTACGCTGAGAGCAGAAATTTAGGTGCCCCGGGATGTATTTATTTATTGAGGGTTATTAGCGAGCAAGAATCATGAACAACTCTGTAGATGATATAGTAGATGCAGTTCAATGCAAGTGTTCGCATACATTTGCTCTGATGAAAGAGGTTGTGTAGAACGAGAGTAATAAAAATCTGTTCATGATGAGAGCGAACGGTGAACAATTGAAGCATTTCCTGGGGTCATTGTTCAATAGATTCAACCAGATCGTCAATAATCAGCCAAGAGTTTGGTTCAATAATGTTGAACACATCAAGTCCCTGTATGAATTGTATCTGCACCAATCCCGCTATGCCAATTGCTTTTTTTTATCGTATGCCTCCTGCCAAATACTATAACAATAGTAGATTTTTTTCGGCTGTTCCACAACTATTTTATCGCAATTTTTAATTATTTTAGTTAAGAGTGTTGTTTTGCCTGACATTGATGGACCGCACAGAAACGATCTGAATGGTGTTTTAAATTGATACATGTTCAGTTCAACAGTTCACCTACAACTAACTGTAGACTATAGTTGTCTAATGACTAAATAATTTCCCTACTAGTCGGTTCAGGAATAATGAGAAGAAGAACAAAATCAATCAAGAATCATATTTCTTGTATTACTAACATAAAAAACAGCACTTTACAAATAATACATTACAGAAAAAAAAGAAAAATACCCTTAAAAATTTTTTTAAATTTATTTATAATAAAAATCATTTTTAAAAAATGCACTAGAAAAAGCACTTTAATAAATATACTTTACTTATTTATAAAAAAAAATACAACATTTAATGAAAAAATACACTTAGAATAATATCACTTTTTTTTTGCACCATTTTTTTTTAATTTGAATGCAACAACAACATGTATATTTACAAAAAAAATCTGCTATAAGTCAAATAAAAAAGATACCTTTGGTAGTGGCGGTGCCCCCTTCTGGCGGCCGGTCGGGTGCCCCCCCCCCCGGGCCGCGAGCCCCCCCCCCTCCCAAGGTTTTGGGAAATGTATTGGACTTTACTCAAACCGAGACTTTCCCTATGGCTAACACATTCGGCTCCGTCGGAAATTAAATAGTGCCCCAGGGGGAGGGTACTCACACCGTATTGACAAACATAGACCTCGTCGGAAATGGTACTCATGGCAATTTTTTCTATATTTACAGTGTAGTTCAGCGAACGAATTGCCAACAAATTTTGCTCGTGGAATTGTATTTTCAACAATACAATTCCTATAGACGTCCATGTCGAAATTCGTATTCGCGCGTGGGTACTCCTTTGCAATGTTTTTTTATTACCTCGTCGTGTGTCTGTATAAAAGTACACCTTCGGACTTACAAACATACCACGGGAAATCATGTCGCTTCCCGTTTCTGATTTAAAAAATAAAAGCTGATTTGGCACCCGACGTTTCAGTAGCTCTGGGTAAAGCCTCTACTTGCCCCTTTCCGGCCACTGTACCCTAGCCACATTGTAGTAGAATTCCAACAGGAGCTTTTTAGAGATCTCCAAGATGGCACTGCCTGCAGCAATATTTTTATTCAGGACAATGCTTCTTTTTTTCCTATTCAATAGTATCATGTCCGGGCCAATGATTGTAATGGAAGTGTAGTTTGGATCGGCAATAATTCGAGCACATTGTTTGGGATTGGTCACGGCGTCACAATGATTGCTATTGCGAACACTTTCGTACATTTCACCAAAAGCCAAATTTAAAATGAGCTTATATATTTCTTTTTCAACTTTTGTCTGCGCTTCAGAAAAATTCTTGACAAAAGTGTCAACAAACGTTTTCAGATAGGGTTTTGACTAAACTGGAGGGCTCTATGAACCTTTGTGACGTTGAAACCGTTGTTGCAAATCTATTTTAAAGCCACATGATATACAACAATATTTTTCTTCGGCAGAAGGTCGGCAATAATTTTTTGTTTTGAAGGTGACCAATGCAATCCGCCTACCTCGACCAAACATCTGTTGCGGGGACTCAAAGAGTCCCTAGACACAGGTCTATTGATGCAATGAAAAACAAAATCCTTTACCAAATCGTGAAGCTCAACTGGTATCTCCCCATCAATTTAAAAAAAACATACAACCGGCCCATTCTCCTCAAGACTGTCAATGTTGGGGAAATGGGGGGCTTGAGGGTCATTGAGCAATTTATAGTCATCATAGGGTAGCGCATAATGGTACATGGCCAAGGGTTAGAGAGAATTCATATCAAGGAAAACTGCATCTGATTTTGTCCCCGTCTTCTCTCCAGTTGGATCAGTTTCCAAGATACGATCCCCGTGAAAAACATATCCACCCCTTATTGACCTCTCGATGAACAGGTGCTGATCGATGTCGGTGATCAGCCCGATTTTTTCCCAGCTAATTTTTAGGATGAGGTCCATCACCAGATGAGGACATGAAAAATAATAGCCCAAATCAAGATTAAATTCCCCATAGATTTTGTCCGTATTTTTACACATAATGTCTAACAAAGTTAACACATCACTCGACAAATACAGCTTGTAGTAGTCATACCCATTTTTACACCCTCCCTCTGCCCAAACTTTTTTAGCAAAACTGTATTCATCGGGGGTGCACCTACGGTCATGTAGACTGTCGTAAAACGATTCAATCGAAGGAATAGTTTCCTCAGCGAATCTCAACATGGAGCAGTAATAATCATAACGATATATGCCCTTGACCATCAACAAATCATATATATCATTTGGAAATTGTTGCTTGAGAAGGGGGAAAGCGTTGCAGCCGTCATTGTTTTTCTGCACTTGAATTAATTCGCTCAATGATTTAGGGAAAAAACTGTAGGAATCTAAAAAGCGAATTTTTTTCGTGTATTCAACGTCGTCTTCGACATTTCTTCACATAAATTCCAAAACAAGCAAGTTTTCCGACGATTTAGGAATGATTTTGTTGGAAAAGCTGTCTATCACCCATGCATCATCCACTGTTCCATTTTTTTTGAAGATGTGCCATTGCTGGTAGCACATACTTCAGATCGTAGTTAGAATTATGTATAAAAACCGGAAGAAACAGTTGCTGTTTAATTTTTAAATTACATGAATTGTGAGCCCACCCCTGAAACTTTTCCCCGTTGAATTGGGGTCAACAAGATGATTATGATCCTGGACAGCGTCTTTTGGGGCAAGAGCACCCCTACAAACCCAACAAATTGTCCCCTTTTCTAGTGCCCGTTGCTCCTTATTTGATAATGACATTGGGTAGTTGGTGTGACGCAATCGTGAAATTGCACCGTTTGCTGTCTTTATTAAACACACCAATAACTTCTCCATGTCACCTTTCTTATCCATAGTAAAAAAAAACTCTTCTGATTGCATTTTATTGTTGGAATCGGGACGGACATGTGCATAGGAACACGCAACGAGTTTGTGTCCCTTGACTATATTTGGCCTTGATGGGTCCGATACCTCCAACAGTCTTGATTCACAGTCCAAAGATATTTTATCAACCTTTAGCAGGGAATTTTGGAAGTTTTTAAATTATAAAGTATCTTTGCTTTCTGCCGGCATTTCTATGCATTGATTGCCATGAATTTTGCAATATATCATACGATCCGTGAATGTTCGTTCAGATTTAAATGGGGAAAGGCAAATGGGGCAATAGTGACGTTCCCCTTTCTTCAGACCTTGAGATAAGAGTCGACTGATTGCCGTAACGGGGAAAAAATGACCATAGAAATTTACATCTTTGGGAGGCTCATAGATAATCCAAACCCAATTTTTAACATTATATACCAAAGGTGTCCTAACTGAATATAAAACCCTTTCCTTATTTGGTTTCTTTCCCTCATTTACAAATTCTGTGTCATACTGGAGAACAACCACCCCCAACCCGAGATTTTCGTTTGCTTTTTCAAATATAGTTATTTCTTTTAAGGACACCGGATACTTTCCCTCTAAACAATCGAAATTTACTTTAAGGAATTTTTTTCCACCATTACGAGCAAGTCCGCCGAGATTTTTTATTGTTGAAACTTTTTTTAGTGTTTAATGGGCTGCTGCTAAAAATGCATATTTAAGGCATTGCAGCCTCGTTTCAAAATTGAAACTCTGAACTTCTTTCGTAGCCGACACATCTGGGTGGTATTTTATTTTTCTACCCGTTCCGCGTAAAATAAAGTTTTTTTTAATATATTTAGATTAACATACATAAATTTAATTTATAAAATTGTGGAACCACTTCCCCTCTCGTTAAATGTGTACAAAGTTGATAATAATTTATTGACCCAATTGAAAAAGTTACTCTTAAATTCATTTAGACCAGGGTAAAAAGTTTGGTTGCCAGTTGAAAAATGAAAATAAAAAATGTCCCCAGATATCCCCTTTTGTAAATAAACTTTTTGATTTACTGATGCCTTAATCACTCCCTGACCCCCCCAATTCTGAATCTGAATCTCAATAAGTGCTTGAATCCAGTCCATGTATGTATGAACAACATTTACAGGGTCTGTTAAAATGATAATCCCGTCAACCAGGTTTTCCTCGGGGGGGGGGGGGGTGATAAAATCTATCCTATGTGTTTGCAAGTGACCTAGAGCAGACTCTAACAAATAAAATTAACGTAGTTCCGAGGACGCGACACTATTTTCATGTCCTGCACTTATTTGCACAGAACCTAATTCACTAATAATAAAGTCATCGTCAAAAATGTCCCCGGAAATATTAGATCCAACAATTTCCATAAGACTATTCATTTCTTACATTGTAAACTGGAAATCCGGGGGGATAGCAAACGACGCACCTTCACTAACATCATTCGATTGCTCCGGCGACAGTGGACAATTACCCATGATATTATGAAGCTCTGGGCCAGGGAAGGCAGTTGTTTTTGTAGCTTCCCCCTGAAACTAAAATGAATGGATTGAGTTTTTTTTTTAGGAAAGTTTTATCACAATTATAACACATTATTTTTTTTCTTAGTCGGATTTGTATTCATATTATTTATCAAACAAATGTTTTTTTTCTTAATTGGACTCGTATTTATCAAAAAAATACATAATAAATTACAAATTTTTGCTTATAGCATTATTTATAAAACAAGTGCATAATAAATTATAAATTTTGTTAATAGCACACACACACACACGCTCACGCGCACAAACACATACTCACACGCACACACACACACACACACACACAAGCACAAGCAGACACGCACGCACACACACACGGACACACACATACACACACGCACACACACACACACGTAAACGCTCACACACACATCGCAACGTTTGACTAATAGCAATAAAATACAGGAAAAAAAATTAACTCAATATCTGTCTTAATACCTCATTAAAAAAAACTGACTCTTTTTCCTACGATTCTAGCCATCCATAAAACATAGTGATCAGACTAGAAGTAGATTCCTTTTCCTACGAATCTACCCGTTTACAAATCTACTATTTGTAATAGCAATCAAGTTAAGTACATTATAAAAATATTTGCCAATAAGAAGCATTTCATGTCTAGTCAGATGTTTACCACCTACTAAAGTCATGTATCAATATTAAGGCACTATCTGATTAAGGTTTTTTTTTTCCCCCCTCCCCCCGTTTTTTTTCTTCAATAATTACCCGCTTTCGTAAATACACAAGTAAAAATTTCACGAGAGGGTCCTTATTCCATTGAAGGATACACGAAGCAAAGACGGGTAAAATGCCGATTAATTTGCGCTATAAAGTTGAATGCTATCTGATAAATGGTGCTTAAAGTAGAACTTACAGCTGTAGAAACCGCTCGTGGGGCATAGTGAATCACGGTATCTCTCCTCAAATTCATGCTAGTCTCCCCAACGGGCTTTAGTGTTTTATACGATGGGTCCTTGCGGGAATAATGGAATTCTTGATGATTTTGAATGTTAACTACCATAACCAATAAATCCTCTAATGTCGATATATCCAAATTGTCAGGAGATGGTATGTTACCTTCCTCTAAAGTAGTTTCAAAATTGAACTCTTCTGTGTAATTGAGCTTTGCTCGCTTTTGACTTGACGCTTGAATATCAGAGTCCTGGAAATAAAAATCAATTTCAGTCTTCTCTAGTCACATGTTTTACCAGCTACTAAATAAAACACATTTTTTAAATATGATACATGTAAAAAAAATACAATTTCAACTATTATTTTATTCAGAATATTAATAGGGGTACCCCCTCCCATCAACCCCAAGCCCACTCCAAAATACATTAACCCTATTGTCTCTATTTAAAGGATTGATATTGTCCAATTATACTCTTAAAAACGTGATATTTCTGTAAGTTGCATAAAAAACATTTAGAGCCAAATAGCCTATAAGTGTTTTGGAATACCATAAAATATGTTTTTTAAATACAATACATGAAAAAAAATACAATTTCAACTATTATTCTATTCAGAATATTAATAGTGGGCACCCCCTCCCACCACCTCAAAGCCCACTCCAAATACATTAACCCTATTGTTTCTATTTAAAGGAGTGATATTGTCCAATTCTACTCTTAAAAACATGATATTTCTGTAAGGTGCATAAGAAACATTTAGAGCCGAATAGCATATAACTGTATTGGAATGCCATAAAACACATTTTTAAATAAGATACATGAAAAAAAAATACAATTTCAACCATTATTTTATTCAGAATATTAATAGGGGGCATCCCCTCCCACCACCCCAAAGCCCACTCCAAATACATTATCCCTATTGTTTCTATTTAAATGAGTGATATTGTCCAATTCTACTCTTAAAAGCGTGATATTTCTGTAAGGTGCATAAGAAACATTTAGAGCCGAATAGCATATAAGTGTTTTGGAATACCACAAAACACGTTTTTAAATATGATAAATGAAAAAAAATACAATTTCAACTATTAGCTACATTTGAAATTTATTCAGAATATTAATGGTGGGCGCCCCTTCCCAACATCTCCTCAAAAAAATACAATTTCAACTATTAGCTACATTTAAAATTTATTCAGAATATTAATGGTGGGCACCCCTTCCCCCAACTCCTCTTTTTTTTCTTCAATAATTACCCCCTTTAGTAAATACACACGCGTACATACAATGATCATCTCAATTATATATGACACGGAAGATAATTGCTATCTGTTGAGTTAAAAATAGAAATTGTTGCGAAAATCTAAACAGCTGTAATGAACATGTGAAATTTATCGTAGCTTCGAGAGCTTACATAATTACAGAAAGTTCCCCTTTCTGTGTGAAACTCAAAATGATAGATAATTCTGTGTGAAACTCATAATGATAGATAGGAAATAAAAAAGGTTATGTTAGTCCACAAGTAATGTATATTTACTTACCAATATAATTCTTTTATTGTCCATTAGAACGTGCGAATTGATTCTTATAGGTTTATTATAACTTCTATTAATCAACTGACACAGAATTAACAATTCTTTTAATATATATAGCAAAAAAAACATGATTATAACCAACTGTAAACCGGTATTTCTAGAATAAGACCATTATTTGATTATGCAATTTGACAATTTCTAGTTTTTGGTAAAAAAAAAAAAAAAAAAAAAAAAAAAAAAAAAAAAAAAAAAACACGTTATGACATGTTTGATCACTTTGCTCGGAAAGGCACCAAGGAACATTGGTGTGAGAGGATACTCACTCTCTTTGAAAAGGTGTAGAGGTCCCATAGAATAACATAGGAAGGAACATAGTGCTATAGAATAGCATGGGAGGGAACATAGTTCTATAGAAGTATAACTTACTACTCTACTAACTTTAGCTAAAAGAGTGAGGTAATTACGAGGGGTGACCCCCCTCATATACGTGCTGTAGTTACCACGAACTGTTTGATTATCCACCAAAATCCAAATAGAGATCATTGAAATATTGATAGTTTTTTCTGCGCTACTAAAAGTATTGTATTCATAAAACTTTACGGTTTCATGAAATGTAATTAAACAAATAGAAAAAATTTTTTAACTAAAGTAAGGAGCAAGTCTAAAATTTGAAACAAATATAAATTACTCTGTATGTAAGGGGACTGCCCCCTTTTCAACACTTTGTTCATTAAACAAAAGTTTTTTAGTGCTTTGAAAAATCTTTTTTTACAATTGCATATTTTTTTTTTAATTCGGAAAAAAGCCAACTTCACAGTAAAGAGTGGGGAGCTGAGGTGTACGACAGCCACCTTCATAGAAAGAATATTCTGTTCAAATAGGTTCCAAATCTGTTCCTTGCTTTCAGTGGAAAAGCTATTTTTTTCTGATTGTTTTCCAAATTATACCCAGACCTAACCAAGATATAATTTGAGGTACGGTCCCATAAATCCCTGGTTAATTGCTTTTAAAATGTGTAAATCAACAATTGCACGTTGATTAGTACCGTCCTACGTTTAAATTTGAAAATCAAAATTGGGTGAAACTTGAATATACTTAAAATATCGACAATGAATAGTAATTTTGGTGAAAAGTCCTTGTTAATATTACTACTAAAGAATTTTGGTTGGATGAAAAATGGTATTATTGTTTTATGGATGGAAATTCTGTGAGTCTTTTGATCTACTACATAACTGAAGCCATCACAACCTCTACAATAGGATTTTCTTATCGATAAATACATTACATATTTTCGTTTAAATACAATGAAGTACTTCGTATAAATAGAAAAAGAAAATATTACCATTTAAAATTGTTGAAAACTAAGTTCCTAGCAATACTTGTAACCACAAAGAAACTTCCTGGTGGGGCTGATGATGACCTGCCTTGCCTTTTCCACCTATGTGCTTTAAGATATGGGAATATAACACTTTACCTGTATAGAGAAACATTTTAATTGATTCCTACTCCCCCCCTACCTCTTTCAACCTTTATCTGAAGCCTCAGGAAGAGTATGCAGTTTGTCTATTACAATGTACTTTTGTAGGATTTTACCCTACCCCCACCTTAACAATAACTCACCGCCTTCATTATAGCTGATACGTAAATATAGATCACCAAACGTAGCCTAATTTCATTACAAATAAAGCGAACCAACTTGGTTGAATCTCTTGCAGCTGGGAAGCTTAAAATATAGTTATTGATACTTTTAAATGAATTATCATCTCAGAATTTTAAATTAATTAAAAATTCGTCCTCTCCTGGGTAAAGTCGTAGTTTGGTGGCCTAAACCACCTAAATTGTCACCAAACCACCACTGCTATTTTGGCGTCCACGCCCCCCCCCCCCCGGGCAAAATTTCTACCGGCGCCCGTGGGCTGCACAAAGCAACAAAAGGATCGATGCATTCGAGGTTCTTGAGCGCTTCATCGGTAACAGGACAGCATTCTTTTCTTGCCTATGGAGATGGCAAGAAAAAGCCGTCAAGTACATACAAGGCTTACTAAACAGGTTGTCACTCGCATTCCATTTCCGGTAGAATATTTTCTCCCAACAACAGACTGTAGAAAGTGAGAAAACTGTTGCCCTTTTGAATTCACTTCTTGCCGGTGCAAACGGAAAACTGTTGTACGACTCGGTCATGTCTGCAAGAAATAATTTGAACAAACAGGAAAGAAGATTACCAACTAGTGAAAATTCGAAGCATGTTGTTTCTTCTTCTCTGACTGTTGTGACCTACCCCCATCGAACGAAAATGGTCAAGTAACAGACTTATGAAGGATTCATAAAACAGAGACCCTTCAAGTTACATATTGCTTCTGTACTGCGCAAGCTCGCTCCCACCCTCAACCAATCAGAAGTAGCTCCACGCTTTTTAGGGAAAAGAAATATTCCGCTTCCTGTAACTCCAACGAATCGAACAGCCTATGCAGCGACATCTGTAGTTTTAATTAACAAAGGATTAAATAAAATTCAAGTGACAAGCGACAGCAGTAGGTTTATTTGAAGGAAAACGAAAGAAAAGAGTAACAGACAGAGAAAAGAGGAAAACAAACAAAAACGAAGAAAAAAGGGAAAAAGATCATGAAAATCCTATTCAGTATACTCCTATAGTAAAAATCCATGCTTGACGGTGCGCAAAACAAATTTTGGAGCATTTAATAAAAACATATGCGATTCAGTAAATTTTTCCTCTCAGATTCAGTAAATTCTTCCAGGCAAGGGTGGCAACACTGAACGAAAGTCTTACGTTATCTCGTTTGTACGCTGTGTTTTAAGCGTATTAGCTCAAAATATATCAAACATTTCGTGGTAACGAACTTTAAGTAAGGAGCGACCCGGCTCAATAGTAACCAAAACTCTAAAAACCGTAATTTTGATATCAAAAGATACATCAGTAGAATCAGATTTTTATGCTGATTTCAAATACGGTATGTAAGTTTCATTAAGTTTATTCTTACCCATCAAAAGTTAAGCTTCTGAGAAAATTTGCCTTATTTTCGAAAAAAGGGAGAAACAACCCCTAAAAGTCATAGAACTTGAATGAAAATCATACCATCAGATTCAGCGTATTAGAGAACCCTACCATAGATGTTTCAAGCTCCTATCTGCAAAAATGTGGAATTTTGACTTTTTTGCCAGAAGAACGATCACGGATGCGTGTTTATTTGTTGTTTTTTTTTGTTTTTTTTCTTTTTTCCTAGGGGTGATTGTATTGATCTATTAGTCCTATAATATCGTGAGAGAGCTCATCTGAGCGGAAATTAAAAGTTCTATTGCCCTTTTTAAGTGACCAAAAAATTGGAGGGTAACTTGACCCCCTCCCACATTCATGTTTTTCCCGAAGTCACCCAATCAAAATTTTGAGATAGCAATTTTGTTCAGCATTGTCGGAGGTCTAATAATTGTCTCTTTGAGGATGACTTAATCCCCCACAGTTCCTGGGGGAAGGGCTGCAAGTTATGAACTTTGCCCACTGTTTACATATAGTATTGGTAAATGGATAGTACATAGACGTTTCGAGAGGGATTTATTTCTGGTGGGGGGGGGGGTCGGCGGAGGGGGTTACGGGTGAGGATCTTTACATGGAGGATGTCTCCGTTGGGGAAGGGACACTTTTATGAAGGGGGCGCCAGATTTCCCAGCATTATTCAAAAAACGAGCTGAAATTAAATAAAAAAGCAAGTTTTTTCAACTGAAAGTAAGAAGCAACATTAAAACTCAAAACAAACAGAAGTTATTACATAAATAAAGGGGTTCGCCCCCTAGTCAATACCTCACCCTTTACGCTAAAGTTTTTTTTAGTACTTTTAAAAGAGCTATCTATTCTAATTAACCGGCCTTTGTTATTCAGGGGTTAGGGATTCGAACAAAATTCGAACTTTAGCGTAAAGAGGGAGGTATTGACTAGGGGTAAACTCCCTAATATACGTAATACAAACATACAAATATTAAAGTTCGTTACGTAAGTTAATTCATAAGTTACGTCATAACAAAATTTCGAGAAAGCCATTTAGCCAAAACAATAAAACTAATATGCAAAGTTCATTCTAATTATTTATGTATGGTGAGCCGAAATCAGAGCTGCATTAATTCAAAAACGTTCAGAAATCAAATAAAAAAAACAAGTTTTTTTAACTGAAAGAAAGGAGCGACATTAAAACTTAAAACGAACAGAAGTTATTCCGTATATGAAAGGGGTTGTCCCCTCCTCAACACCTCGCTCTTTACGCTTAAGTTTGACTCTGTCACATAACTTTTTTTTTTTAGACAATAAAAAACTTAAGCGTAAGGAGCGAGACGTTGAGGTGGGGACAACCCCTTTCATATACGGAATAATTTATTTTCGTTTTAAGTTTTATTGTCGCTCCTTACTTCCAGTTAAAAAAAAAAAAAAAATTTGTTATTTAATAGCCTAAGCTTTAAAAGCTCATAGTGATGGCTTTTACAACACAAAAAGCGAAAAAAAACTTCTAATTGATTTTTTCGAACGCGGTAACAATAGAAGAGGATAATATAAAACATTATAGAGATGAGTATGCCATTTAAACAAGCTTCGGGGAAATTTGCGCATCTAAATTTCTGTTAATTTTTTTAAAACAAACACATGGCAAATCACGATCCAAAACTCCAGGTCTAATTTGTGACTGGAAAGAATTAAGAGACTACGAGCTAAGAACTAAAAAACTAAATAATTACAAGAACGAATCAGAACTTGACTCAAAATGTCCGTGGGACGAATCCCGAGAAATTTGGCAATTAACAGGGTGCCAAATGTCCCTGAAAAAAAAACATCGGGTTCCCCGCGGAAAATTCCCTTCTGAAATAATCTTAAACTGTAGCCTGGAACCTGAATATTTGACAAAAAAAATTTGAGTGTTCAAAAATTTGGATTGCATGTTTCTGACCCTGCTTGGAAGAATCAGCCACATAGATTTAAATGCTGTTGGAAATAAAAAAAAATGTCTGATTACTATGCTTTTTGCACAATGGAGCTTCTTTCAAAAGATTCCATTGTAACTGAACCCTCGTGTAACTGAACCCCCGTATAACCGAACCCCCGTGCAATTGAATCCCCGTTCAACTCAACCCCCGCATAACCACCCGTGCAACTGAACCCTCATACAACTGAACCCCCTTTAACTGAACCGTCGTGCAACTTAACCCCCGTGCAACTCAACCCCATTTAACTAAACCCCCGTATAACTGAACCCCCATGTAATTGAACCCCTATAACCGAAGCCCCGTGCCACTCAACCCCCGTGCAACCGAACCTTCGTGCTACTGAACCCTCATGCAACTGAACCCCCTTTTACTGAACCCTCGTGCAACTCAACCCCCGTGCAACTCAACCCCATTTATAACTAAACCCTCGTGTAACTGAACCCCCATGTAAATGAAACCATGTAACCATGTAACTGTGTGTTAACAGAACACAACTGATGAGCGAAAAGTGATGAAAGAGAGGGATAATACCGAACTCTCAGCTACCATTCTTGGGAGACATCTGACAGTTTATAAGTGATCATGGAATTCCTGTGTTGTTTTAAAGTCACTTTTCTTTGAATAGGCAGCGTGGCGGCAGAGTCCAGTTTTTGTCAGGAAAAAATTACTCAGTGATAATTTATTGCTCCCGCTAGCATTATGCGCTTCTAGGTCCGGGCCTAGGGACCTAGTGGTAAATCCAGGCCTGAGCATGCACATATTTCCTTTTGGTGAATTGACTTTCCCTTTAAGCACTCTCTGAAAGTTCCAACATAATACACAAATCCCTTTTTGAGATATGCCATTTTGAAAATCTGCATGCACATAGTGTCCTTTGATTTAGTTCAAGTTCCACCTCAAATACCTCATTCTGTCAAATTTTCAACTTGATATAAGTAGCCTTAATAGTGCTAGTTTAATAGTAGCAGAGGTCGTAGTAGGAGCAGTAGAAGTAATAATAGTGTTGAATTAATAGTAGTAGCAACAGTAGTAGTAGCAGTATTAATAGCATTAGTAGCAGGTAGATGTCACAGAAGTTTCATCTTGATACGCTAAGCTGTTCCAAAAAAAAAATTGCTGATACACCTGTATCAGCAATGTGCATATTTTTGCAATTTACCAATTGTTAAAATTTAAGGTTTTTATAGAAGGGATGATCGTAAAAACTTTGAAGGTGGCTCATTCGATTGGAAATTGAAAGTTCAAGTTCAATTTCGAAGAATCAAAGGTAATCACAGGACAATCAGCCTTTCCCTCTTACCCGACACCCCCCCCCCCAAATACATCCGATCAAAATAAAAATAAACATTTTGTTCAAAATAGCCTGAAGATCAATAACCATGCCTTTGGGGTTAAGAACCCCACCAGCAGCATCTAGGGCAAGGGCTGTAAGTTAGGCTAGTTTCTCATTGGTAACACATAAGGTTTCTGTAGAAAAAAATTTGTATGAACTTTGGGGGGGGGGGCTAATTCGATTGGAAATCAAAATTTCCAGTGCATTTTTTCAGAGTTAAAAGTGATCGAAGGGCTTCCACCCCATCCTATTTTTCCCCTAAATACATCCGATCTAAATTTTGGGACGGCCATTTTATCTAAAACAGCTTAAAGGTTAAATAACTATGGTTCATAACCCTATTGCGTTTAGCCCATGATAAGTACGGTGGTTGAGTTGGATGAGAGTTCAGTTGCACGGGGGTTCAGTTGAACGGGGGTTCGGTTGTACGAGGGTTCAGTTGCACGGGGGTTCAGTTGCATGGGGGCTGGGTTATACGGGGGTTCAGTTACACGGGGGTTCAGTTACATGGGGGTTCAGTTACATGGGGGTTCAGTTACACGAGGGTTTAGTTAAATGGGGTTGAGTTGCACGAGGGTTCAGTTGCACGAGTGTTTAGATAAAGGAGGTTCAGTTGCATGAGGGTTCAGTAGCACGGGGGTTCAGTTGCACGGGGTTAAGTTATACGGGGGTTCAGTTGCACGGTGGTTTGGTTATAAGGGGTTTCAGTTACACGGTGGTTCAGTTACACGGGGGTTCAGTTACAGGGGTTCAGTTGCTTGGGGTTCAGTTACACGGGGTTCAGTTACACGCACACCATTTCAAAAGATCATGCTCATCACGATTAAAGGATTAATAAAGAAACTACAAGTTTAACAGAAAAATTTTTTAATAGATTGCTAGCCAATAATAAAGACTCATCTGTGACAGAAAATTAACCTCCCAAAATGTCAGACGCAACCGTTCATGGTAATAAACGGTAAGTAGAGAGCGACCCTTGTCAATAGTTACCAAAACTCTAAAAAGCAGAATCTAAGTATACAGTCTTTACACCTCCTCAGGACGTGTTCTAAGACACCCTTCAACGTTGCAAATAATAAGTGAATTCAGCCAAATTTGTTCTTTATACAAAGAAGCCAAAATTGCTTAGACCTCTTGAGAAAGTGGTATAATTTCACAGTTTCTAGATCAGGTTATCTGTTCACTAGCCAAATCAGCCAGAAACTAGTTGACTACACTTTTTTCTTTCTATTTTTAAGCGCAAAAATCTCGATCGACTGACATTTGATGACACGGATTGTGTTCTGTTTTTTATCTAGAAGTTAAAGAGTTCGATAGTCAAAATAACTTAAAATACCTCTCTATTCTCAAACACTTAGGCAAACAGTAAATAAAGTTCTGTAAGATGATTGATACTATTATGGAACAAATCAATTTATTAACGGAACAACTCCTGCATAAATGATATTAAGATTTTCCTAATAAGAAAAAGGTACACTGTGACGTAACATTTCTAGGATTGAAAAGCTAAAAACAAAGCATAATTAGGATCCTTCATTCAAGCTAAAGTGCAGGACGCAAGTAGCAATGATAGTTTCTGAGCCGCCGCCCCCTATTTTAAGTATTTCGTAATTTTCAAAAATTTTCTATTTTTTAGATAATTCTAGATAATAAGTTTGCTTCCCATTATAATGCAAGAAATTTACAATGAAGGTAATAATTTGCTCGTTCCATGTTTGAAGCACCGTATGACTAGGGATTCTACAATCCTATGCCAAAACTTTTTGATTTCAAATAACAGCTACATTTTTTTCTCTCTTTTTTGCCCCTAATCATCATGACACGAAAAGGGTCGTTTCCCAAGCTAAACTGAATTACTATCCGTTTAAGCTGACGTCATGTACCGAGCCTAACGTGCTTAAAATATTTGGTTTTTAACCATGCATGACAGAAATGTGAAAAGAAGAGAAATTGAGTAATAGGCTCAATAAATCAAAAAGTCAATAGAAAGTTCCAAGAAACGAATTAGATACACAATTTTCTAATAAAAAAAGGATGATTATACAACCATTAAAAATTAGTTTGTATTTTATGCTTTCTTTTTAAGATTGATTTGACACACTTTTTCAACGAAATAAGTTTTACAAAGAAAAGTAAAGAACTGCATTAACTAAAAATTGGCAGAAATAACATAAAATAATCCACCAAGCATAAAGCTACCACAATTCACCATCAATACATAAATGAAACCCACAACGAATAAAAATTACAATAAATAAACGAGTCAAACCCAAAACAAGCCAAAATTAACTTGAGTAGGGCTGACAACCCCCATGCCTTCTCACGGCCAGAAAATAATTTGCCCTTTACTGAAAAAAATACGTTTTAAGTGTTTTCACTTTTTAATTTTAACAAACCAAAAAATATTACGACTTTGAAGGATAAATATCAGCATATGTAGGCTATGTTAAACTGACTATGCACATTCATTTTTTTTCAGTAAAGAACAAATTATGTTCTGGCCTTGAGAAGGCATGGGTGTTGTCAGCAATACTCACGTTAATTTCTGCTTGTTTTGAGTTATACTCGGTTATTTATTGTAATTTCTGTCCGTTTTGGGTTTCATTTATTTACTAATGGTTATGAGTTTACATATAGTAAAGAAATATACACAAATTTTCGGGGGGGAGGGGCATGAGGACTTTCCTGTGAGGAGGAAAGTTTAAGGGTGAATTTTCCACCTGAAATTTTACACTGAGGGTTGGGGGATTTCCCCGCATGAATTGAAAAGCAGTCAAAATCCAATAAAAAAAATCTTTTCAATTGACAGTAAGGAGCAACATTAAAACTTAAAACAAACAGAAGTTATATGGTTGAGTTATGAATTAGTGATAAATTAATGATTATAGGTGATTTAGTGATAATTTATCACAATTTTCTTGTTAAGGAGGCCCTAGACGGTCAATCATTTTGAACAAAAATTACTGTCAATTGGTTGACGTGTGCTTCAATCAACTTTCAATCGATCCTTCAATCAATGCTTCAATCTCGACCAAAGCTAATGTAACACACTGCTTTTGATCAAAATGATTGAGTCATTCAAACTTTCTATCAATCACCGTCAACGCTTGACTCAAGCGTCGAACAGGTTCCTAGACGGTCAATCATACTTGAGTCAATCGATTGACAGAGCCTTTTGATCAAAATGATTGACCGTCTAGAGCCTCCTTTAGGCGTTCATGATTGAGTGATAAATTGGTATTTGACTAGCCCTTCTCTTCCAGTATATTACCTTATTTACTTATACTTATTCTCTTTTAATGAACTCAATAATGGAGTTCTTGATGCACAGTCAGCTGTTCCCACATGTTTCATCTTTGCCGGCCTTGATTTATCTCTCGTATGTTATGCAGACGACATTCTGAATTTGAACCGCACTCTCCAGCGCATTATCGAGATTTTCGCAACGCTATAATCTGAGTATGCAAAACTAGGTCTTCAGTTCAATGCTGAAAAGTCCGAAGTTGCATTCTTCAACTGGAAGCAAGCGTCGCCGGGGATATTTCTCTCGGAAATAGTAGGATTAAGCCAGTAGATCATATCACTTACCTCGGTCTTCCATTGGCTTGTCAATAATGCACACCCGACAACTATTAATTGCTCATATTGAAAGTAGAGTTGGGTTATTATATGCTTCTTTTGTAACGAATAAGTTACGCTTCAATCGCCGTCTTCCTTCGAAACTTTTCAACTCTGTCGCTCTACCTCATTATCTGTACATATCGTCGTTTTTGAAAATGCTCACAAAATCTGACAAGTCAAAAATTTGTTCACTCTTCTTCCGGTTCGCAAAATATCTTTTACGTTTTCCCCCTTGGACCCACAACTCTTTTCTAGTTAGAAAATTCAGCATTGCTGACCCTATTATAGCTGTGGGAAAACAAATTTGTGCTCATAATTCCCGTTTAACGAAGTTGAAACATCCTAGGTCGTCGGTAGTGGCCCAGTAGTTAATACTGATTTTTTTTTTTTTTTTTTTTTAAGTGTTTGTTTTCGCACTTAACGTAATTGTTGCAATTTTTAAACAGACAAGATTGATGATCTAGTTTTTTTTCGTACGAGTCCAATTTAAGTGACTCTTGTTATTCTCAATCTTGGTGTCAATTTTTCTCTGATAATATATTGCGTATATTAGTAATAATTTAACTGTTTATTAATTATCCATTCTTTTCGGCATATTGTTTTAAGTAAATATGTAAAAAATCCGTGATTGAATAATTTTATTGTTTCTGATATTTATGTATATTGGAGTAAATGAATCATTTGTTGAGAGGGATCTGATTTCAAGACCAGCGGGCAAAAGTATCGTTAAACTGTTTTACCGTTTCTTGTCATATTTACACTAGTTGATATGATTATTTATTGTATATTTTTAATTCACTGATGAATATTTGGGTTAATTTTTTGCCAATTGCGGCTTGATGCAATGATGCTCATATTACTTATGTTTGTTCAGTATTTTGGAGTTTAAAAAAAAACATGTCATGTACCTGTTGTGCAGTGTATAATTGAGTTTTTCTTTCTCGTCTTTGTAATTTATTCTAAGAGCTAATTTAGATCTTAGCTCCAGCGTTCGTCACTAAAAACTATCATGTATAACTGCTAAGTTTATGGGTATTTTTTTTTTTTTCGTCTATTGCTCCGTCCTTTCCTTTTTTGTATGACGAGTTTTCCAATAAATAATAATTACGTCATCTGGCCTGTGGTTCTATAGCATTTTTACCTAATTTAAGACCCGAGAAACAGGTGGTGTTTTTTACCGAGCATTTTTTTTTGCCGGTGCTACTCTAGCATGGGCACACTCGGTGGTACACATTCTACCGTCACAACATCAATCGATCATAACAGATCTGATAGATCATGTTAATTTAATAACTCTATCTTATAGATCATAAATAAATCATAAGCCTTTTTGTATACTCACTGAAAATATTATGGCATATGACAAATTAACGCCCCCCCCCCCCCTTGCACACTGAAAAATACATTGTATGTCCCCCACCCCCAGTCATGAAAGTCGGTTGTTTTTCCGGTTTGGACATTACTGGTTTGCTGCTTTTGCTTTTTTTTTTTTTTTCCTTTCTTTTACAAAGCAGAAACCAGTATGTCTCACTATTTTTCTTCTTTTAATTAAATTCATTTGAACGGTTTATTCTTGAATAAAATGTTTCTCGAAAAAAATAAACGACGAAGATGCTGAACATCACTTAAAAATATTAGAAATTATTTCGGCAATACAAAATGCCACCTACCTTTATAAAAGACACCATTCTTATTTGAACGCAAAATTTTTCCAATGCCATTTTTACAAGCAACAATACCTTTGTGTCAACTTGTCTGATATAATAAATCTCATCCTGTTTTACAGCCAATTTATTTAACTCTATTGGGGGTCAGGTATTCTTACAAGGTCACTGAAAAGAAAATAGAAAGGAATTGGCAAATTTAAATGTATGGCTCACCAGTTTAAGAAGACAGGTGTTTTCTCTCAAGGCTCCAACACATCCAGCTGTGCTTACTACAAATACGACAACACCAACAATCACCATCATCACAGGGATGTCAATAAGAATCTGAAAGTAAGACAAAAATAGATTTAGAACGTGTTCGTTCTCACAAATCAAAAATGTAAAACTTGAAGGCAGATATTATTGGCAAACCTTGCGTTATTTTCTGTTATAATAGAGTAAAATCTAAAACAATTAATGAGTCAAATCAATCTTTCTTATTTAAAGATGTCACTTTGAACAAATATGCCTATTTTTTTTAAGTTGTTTAAGTAAACAGGTGCGGATACTCCAGAGCCTCAGAGGAATTGCAATATTTGTTGCAGAGGAGTCTCAATCTTTAAGAAAAGGGTCTGTTTCTTTTCAAATATATGGGTTTGTGTTCAGCCTTAAGTAGTTCTTTTCTATCTTTCCTGGTAAAACGGGGGTCCACACGACCCCCCTCCCCATCATGCCCAGAACTTTTGACTCGATTTTCCGATCCGTTATGGAAATCTTGTGGATACGCTATTTTGTTAACCAGGATGCATATAATGTCTTTCGAAATACATTGACATTTCATTGTGAATAGATTCTAGTGACAAGGGGGCTTGAAGTACCGAAACTTTAAGGCAGATTTGATACGAATATGTTTAGTTCCTCTCTTCACCTACTTCAAACCATAATATTCGGTAAAAATTAGCCAAGCTCATCCCCAAGAAAAGTTCCTGAAATTTTTAACTTTATCTCATAATCCATTTTCAAGATATAGCAGAAACGCTATTTTTAAAACCTGAAAACACATATTGTCTTTTGATTTACCTTGCTACTTAGATCTGATTGAATTCTAATTCCCATATGGGCTTATAGCACAAAGATTTTTTGGTGAATCCTAGTAAGGATATTTTTAGCAGCTCTCCCTAATCAAACAGTTCGTGGTAACGAACTATAAGTAATGAGCGACCCGGCTCAATAGTAACCGAAACTCTAAAAACGGAATTTTGATACCAATAGATACACCAAAAGAATCAGATTTTAATGCTGATTTCGAATATATAAGTTTCATCAAGTTTAGTCCTACCCATCAAAAGTTACGAGCCTGAGGAAATTTGGCTGATTTTCGAAAAAAGGGGGAACACCCCCGAAAAGCCATAGAACCTTAATGAAAACCACACCATCAGATTCAGCGTATCAGAGAACCGTACTGCGGAGGTTTCAAGCTCCTATCTGCAAAAACGTGGATTTTTTTTTTTTTTTTTTTTTTTTTGCCAGAAGAAATATCACGGATGCGTGTTTATTTGTTGTTTTTGTTTTTGTTTTTTGTTTCCCATGGGTGATCGTATTGACCTAATGGGCCTAGAATATCACGGGAAGGTTCATTCGAACGGAAATTAAAAGTTATAGTGCCCTTTTTAAGTGACAAAAAATGGAGGGCAACTAGGCCCCCTCCCACGCTCATTTTTTCCCAAAGTCACCCAATCAAAATTTTGAGATAGCCATTTTGTCAGCATGATCTAAAAATATAATAACTATGTCTTTCCGGATGACTTAATCTCGCAAAATCCCCGAGTGATCAGCTGAACGTTATAAACTTTGCCAATCGCTTAGATACAGAATTTGCCATTGGAAAACATACAGATATTTTCAGGGGAGATTTTTTCTGGTAGTGGGGGGGGGGGGTCGGAGGTTATATGTGAGGATCTTTCCACGGAGGAAGTTTTCATGGGGGAAGGACCAAATTCTAACATGCATTAGTTGAAAAACGTTCAGAAATTAAATAAAAAAACAAGTTTTTCAACTGAAAGGAAGGAGCAACATCAAAATTTAAAACGAACAGAAATTATTACGTATATGATTGGTTTCGCCCCCCCCCCTAGTCAATACCTCCCTCTTTACGTTAAAGTTTTGTTTAGTACTTTCATAAGAGCTATTTATTCTAATTAACGGTCTTTGTGATTAAGGGATCATTTTTAAAGAATTGGAATAAAATTCGAACTTTAGCGTAAAGAGCGAGGTATTGGCTAGGGAGTGAGCCCCCTAATATACGTATTAAAAATATATGAATATAGAAGTTCGTTACGTAAGTTAATTCGGAAGTTACGTACATTTATTACTAATAAAAACGTTCGTAAATAAAATTTAACAACTTTTGCGAAAGCCATTTAGCCAAAAAAAGTAAAATTAATATGCAAATTTCGTTTTAATTATCCATGTACGGTGAGCCAAAATCAAAACCTGCATTAATTCAAAAACGTTCAGAAATTAAGTAAAAAAAACAAGTTTTTTTAACTGAAAGTAAGGAGCGACAATAAAACTTAAAACGAAGAGAAATTATTCGGTATATGAAAGGGGTTGTCCCCTCCTTAACTGCTCGCTCTTTACGCTAAAGTTTGACTCTTTCTTACAACTGTATTTTTTAAAACAACAAAAAACTTTAGCGTACAGACGAAGCGTTGAGGAGGGGACAGCCCCTTTCATATACGGAAAAATTTCTGTTCGTTTTAAGTTTTACTGTCGCTCCTTACTTTCAGTTAAAAAAACCTGCTTTTTTTATCTAATAAAACCCAAAACCTTAAGTCTCCCTGTTCCTCTCACCTTCATTCATCTACACTACTAGGAGGTTTCAAACTAGTCTCCCAAGCTGTTCTAGAGAACTAGCAGACATAGCATCTTGATAGCCTGGATGAAAACAGCGTCTTCCGATTTAGTTCTACCCTTTGCCCTAGATCATAGTTCAATGTCAACAACCTTCCCCCCAACCTCCATACTCCCTAAAACATGAAACCTTTAGCCGTTCCAGAACATAATTTCCATGGGAGCTTATAGGGCGAAACAGTTTGGTGAAGACGAAGACAAAAACCGTTTAACTCCTTCCGCCTCCCCCATCACAAAGTTTGTAAGTCCTCTTTCCCAGCCCTCCTCCCTACATTTCCCCAAGGGTACCTGTAAGTTTCACCTCCATCCCCCCAATCGTTCCTGTGATATTGCAGCTACGCTATTTCGACGACCAGATACAGACGATGTCTTTCGATCTGCCTCTCCCCATCCCCCAAGTCAAACCTTTTGATATATTTGATACACCCCCAACACTCCCAGCAAGTTTTATATCGACCTTCAAGGACATTCCCAAGACATTGTACATAGGTTAAATTTTTGGTGCACATGCCGTCTGTTGATTTACTCAGGTACGCGAGTCGTTCCCATAGCATATAATCTTGGGAAACTCTGGGAATCTTGATCTAGCGAACGACCTCAATGTCATTCCCAAGACATTGTACATAGGTTAAATTTTTGGTGCACATGCCGTCTGTTGATTTACTCAGGTACGCGAGTCGTTCCCATAGCATATAATCTTGGGAAACTCTGGGAATCTTGATCTAGCGAACGACCTCTAAGAGCGTCAAGTTTACTATCTTTAGGTTTTTGATCCAATATTAGTGGGGCTATAGGGGAGCGGCTAGAAAAAAAGGCATAGGGGGGGAGCTAATTTCCCTCCAGCCACTTTCGGCTCTTTAAACAGGCACCAGAAATTCCATTTCGCAGTCGAATGATTTCTCTCTCAATTTTTTGCAACCAGAAATGACCAGGGAAATGTTTTTCTTCCTTTTTCGACCGTTTGTCGGGCCCGATTTCGGGGAGAACAATTATTTTTTTCTATTTTTCCTTCTCCATTGGAGTTCCTCTAGCCCCAGAACTTATGGATATACCCTTCGAGACAACCAGTAAATGTGCTTTGACCCTTTTTTAAGGTCAGGGGGTACCCAATAATAATTCTTTTGCATGTTATGTTTCTATTGGACCAAGGACTAAGAGCTTTAAGTTCCAACATGACGAAAGACAAAAAGTTTTTTGGTCAACTTCTAGCGGCCTTTTAACCCCCCCCCCCTTCTTTCTACAACAGCATGTTTGATCCTTGTGACCCAAAGAACGATCCCTAAGAGTTTGGAGCGAATCGCACGCACAACATCAAACAAACCTCCCTTTTTCCATTACAAAACACATGTCTAGATAATTGACAATTTTTGCATACGTACAGCCCTTACCTGGGATTTTGGGATTTATACCATCTTTATATGCATATCTATTGGACCTCCCAACTGTTTAAAAGAAAATATATGTCCCAACAATTAAATTAGAGGTTACAGGGAAAAGAAGGGGTAAGCAGCCAAAAGAGTACGGGAGGAAGTAGTCTGTTTGCTCTCCAACTTTTTCTGACTCTTAGAAAGAGCACTAGAGCTTAAAATTTAGAAATTGAGCGAGTCCCTCCGAAATTTTGTACGATAAGCCTTTCTTTACGAGACAACCAGCAAAAAAACCTCCTGCCCGCCAGTGAACTCCGTGTGTCTGGTATAAACTCTAAAAGTTATCCACTGGGACTTAGTCTTGTCGGAGGATTTCTATTTAGATGTGTTTCGGAGTCAACACCCTAGGGTTGACTTAGTAAAGAACGAAATATCTGTCATGTATTATTTTTCTATTTCGGCCTTTAGACCAGCGTTTTCCAAAATGGGAGGCACGCCTCCCAAGGGAGGCAAAGATGAGCCCAAAGGGAGGCGCGAATATTAGGCAGGACTAACAAAAAACAAATGAAATTAAAAATACGCAGTCAAATAAATATCTTGACCTTGTAGCAATTGACGGACTTTAGATGCCCTGGCTGAACAAAAGCTAGGTTTGCCATCTCAAGGTAAAACTAGCTAGATTTTATATAAATTATGCTTCTGAACACCTGTTCTGGATTTATCAATTAGACGATCTTTGCGATCAATTAGTTTCTCAGATACGCACTATAAAATTCACCTTACAAGTAGAAGACGGAACTGGTGTAGCTAAAACCGCATATTTAACTGGATATTTTCCGTGTGTTTAAGAGACTAATATTAATAAAGATAATTTTTTTGTAAATGTATTCCTTGCGAAGAAAATGCCTTTCGCTTTGTAGAGACAGTGCAGGGCTTCCACTTTCGAATATTAAAATTCGGGGACAGGTCTTAAAAATTCGGGGAGTTTACGGGGACAAGTCTTCAAGATTCGGGGATTTTTCGGGGAAAAAAACAAAATGAAATTTTATTGTCAAAATTTAGGAGCCAAAAAGTTTTAGCTTTGTTTTCAGGCTCAAGTAGGGCTTGGATCCGCATGGTAAATCAAGCGTTTCACAGAGTAGGTTTTAGAACCAGAGCACGGGATTGGAACTCATAGCTGAAAACACTTATTGCTGATATTGCAGCAAAAACTTCAAAATTGTTTTCAAATTAAAAAAAAGTGAACACATGTGAACAGTAAATACCAGTAGCAATTTTTGAACAAGTCTTTAATCTCAGTAATTCATTAATGATATTAAAAAAAAAATATTGTTTGAGGTTTCTACATAGGTAAAATAAATGAACAAAATTAAACCTATAAGTATGGGGCAACATTAAAACTTAAAACAAACAAGAACTAAATTAAACAAGTAAATTCAAACTTAAATTAAAAAGCAAATTTTGACAATTCACATTATTAGTTTTTCTTGCTGATTCTAATGTCTTAAGTGTTTACCCCCCCCCCCCCCCAGAAATTCCCTCGGAAAAAACGGAAAATACCCCCCCCCCCCTCACAAAAATACCCCCTACAGAAAATACTCCCCGCGCAAAGTATACCACCCGTGGAAAGTACCTCCGCGGAAAACACCCCCCACGGAAAGTACCCCCGCTAAAAATGCCCTCGGAAAATTGCCACCCTCCCCCTACGGAAAATACCCCTTCGGAACATACATTTTTTTCATTGTTTGTTTCTACTATACTTTCCTTTCTTTTGGTTACCTCATAATTACTATATATTCACCGATTACCCCCAACCATCCCACCAACCCTGCGGCCATCCATGTTCCAAATATAATACTTATTGCAGTCTCATTTTTATATCAGCCCTTCTAATGACTGGACATGATATCTATTGGCTACAAATTATCCAAAAATCACTTATTCTTTTTCTTCGCATTATCATTATTTGGCACTATTAACCAACAGTTCGTGATAAATAAGTCCGAAAATAATGTAAAAGTTGACAAGAAAACAATATGAGCCTATTAACCAAATTTTTACTTTCAGCTGTAATGTAAATTTTCTTATGAATAATATTTTTGGGGTTACTTCCGTTTCAATCACCCATTCCCCGACCTTGTACACAGTCTATAGCAAAATGTTTTCTCATTAGGAGGGGGAGGGGTGGTGCATTTTTATAGTAAGAAGAATGGATTTAGGGATTTTTTTTAAGAAGAAATAAATTATACCACAATTTCTTTAAATTCTTTTGTTTCTATCTCAGAATTAGCCTTCATACAGGGTTACTAATTTTTCAACCATTAGAAGTTGTGAAAATATGCCTAGACATTTAAACAAATTTATTTGGCTTTCCCGAATTTGAGCAGAATATATTTTCCGTAAAAATTTTTTCGCCTCATTAACAGCTTTGCAAAACCGTAAAAAGATCCTAAAACTGCAGTTGAAAATATTACACCCACTGAAAATATTACACTGGTGAAGGGACCAAAATAATAATTGTGAGGGGAGTGCTGGGTGAATACGTTTGAAGATAAAAGGTGGTGTGACAATTACAATTCTCAGATAAAAAAAGAAAAGAACTTAAATTTTACACACCGATTGAAACAAAAATTTAAGTGGTAAAAATTCGTGGCAAAAAGATCAATTCCTTCAATATATTATGCGTTCGATCATTAAGTATTAAACATTAATACAGTATATCCCAAACCAAAAATAGCAAAAGAAAGCCAAAATTAAACTTATGATTTGGCTTTCAAAACAATTCCTCTTCTTTAGAAATTCAATTTCAAAGCCCAAAATCATACTGAGCGTTCCGTTCAAGGCCGTATCCAGGGGGGGGGGGTTACCTGGTTTGAACCCCCCCCCCCGAAATTTTTGACCGACTCGAAAATAAGTCTAAAATTATTAAAACCTAGTTAAAAATCAGTAAAATTAGTCGAAAACTGAGTCAAAAATTAGTAACCCCCCCCCCCAAAAAAAAGTCAAAAATTAGTAAACCCCCCCCCCCCCTGAACAAAAATCCTGGATACGGCCCTGGTTCCGTTAAACAACTTCAAATATAATTCTTGGCTAATTTTGTCAAGATTGTCTTGACCACGAATGGTGTAAATGCAAGAATCTTATAGTATTTGGGAATACTGGATTCGAAATGGTTTAATTTAAATGCAGGAAAATGACCCCTTTGTGAACAAATGAAGAACCGTCTATGCTTAAATTGTATCGGTCTGGTTTTCATGCAAAGCAACACAGGAGACAAAATTAACGGAGAAGAGAGTAGTGAAAAATTAAGGTATATAAAGTAATGTTTGCTAGGGACAGTCGCTAGGGGTGGCACCGTGGTTGGATGATTTTCGGGGAAATTTCGGGGATTCGGGGAATCAAATTTTTTTTTCGGGGAGACACATAGATTTTCGGGGAAATCCCCGACAATTCGGGGATAGTGGAAGCCCTGGTGCAAAGTCAATGTCAGGACACCGAATTGGCCTCCTAGATTTAATTAAAGTGAAAACACCTTATGTTCTCTAAACGCACTGCATGCTCCATAGAGCAGCTCTCGCATGAAAAAAAATGAGTGAGGAACTTAGACTTTTCCACAAAAGTAAGGAAAGCTATAAACTACACATAAAACAGTTTATTATAAGTAAGATTATTTACAAAGCCGTGTGAAAATATGGGAGCTACTTACTCCTCCCTTTTGTACTACACTAAAGAATGCTGACTATCTTGTGTCAAAATGATTTAGAGGATGTAGGACATCAAAATGGAAAATTGCAATTTTTATCGAAGAAAATCAAAATGAGGACGCAAATATTTTCTAGGAATAGATATTTAATAGGAATAGATCTAGGAATTTCTAGGAATAGATATTTAATTATTAATCTCACTTGTTTGGTGGATATTATAGAAAAATTAAGCTTTGTGAACAAATTGATGTAGGGCCTAAAATACATCTATTAGTTTAAAAAGATAATGTTAAAGTATTTATAAGAAATGAAGCTATGGAAGGCGAATTTGAAAAAAAAAAACTTTGACATGTTTCCACTTTTAGATTTATGCGCCCAAGATACCATAAGAGCGGACAAAACTCCATTTGTTGAACACTGGGATGCTTTATTTATTCATTTCTCGAATTGTTTTAATGATCTCAATTTTACAAAATATGCGTGGATACAGAATCTATTTATCGACGAAGAAAATTAGAAATTCGAATCACAAATAATGAGAAATAAAACTTGATTAAATTAGCTTGTGATAATTCTATAAAACAAAATTTTCAGAATACATTTCTAATTCAATTTTGGCTAGATATTAAGAGTGAATATAATATTTTGTCAAATAAAGCTTTAAAAGCATTGATGCCGTTCGCGAATTTCTTTGATACGAAACAGAACCTTCTGCATTATCTGAAATAAAACCAAAATATTTTGTTTTTTTGTCGCAGAAAAAGAGCTTCATGCAGTCACCTCATCAATTACTCCGAGATTTGGCAAACTTTGTGCTAGCAAACATATTCATGTCTTTAAAAGACAATAACGTGATTGTTATTCATTTCCTTTGTTTATAAGTGTTTGACTTAATACATTTTGTAGCACTAAAATTTTCGCATCTCTATAATTTTAGAAAATGAAAGGGGGGGGGGGCACCATATCATCAAACATTTTTAAGGGAGAAGTGGTAAAATAAAGTTTAGAAACCTCTGCTTTAGAGGGTTTAAAGGGGTGGTAGCCCTACTCTTATCCGTAATAATTTCCGTTCATTTTGTTAAACTTTGTGATTTATTTTATTTTCTGTTTGTTTTAGATTTAATATGTTTACTTATTCAAAGCAGTATTCGTTATTTATATATTTAGCTTGATGTTTCCATTTAATTTCCGTTTGGTTAAAGTTTAACTTGTATATATGACTTTATTTCTGCTCGTTCTACGATTTATCGCTCTTAATTTTCTTTGAAAAACTGTTTGGTCTGAAAAGTTTTTTTCTTCAAATTAATAATTGGTACAAGACAATTGCTAGATAATAAAAACGGCGAAGTCTAGCAACTCCACAAACAAACATTAATTCATAAGATGGGGAGCGGTTAAGGGCCCTTGTAAACATTCTCTGCAAGGATGATGGCATTTTATTCTCGAATTTGTTAAGAGCATACCATTAGAGAGCATAAAAAAAAGACCTATGAAATTCAAAATTTGTAATTTGTGACGCTTAGTTGTTGCAGCGCTATTAACTAGAATTTAAAGAAAACAAGTTTGTTCAGCTGAAAATAAGAAGCAGCATTAAAATTTAAAACGATGGGAAATTATTCCGCACATGAAAGGGCTGCTCCCTGCTCAGCCCCACGTTCTTTACGCTCAAGTTTAACTTTTCATTCCAATTCAACGGCTCCTGTGTTTGAGCAGTCTTTATTAAAGATTTGGGAGCAATTCTTAGAGTTGTTATAATAGTTCATATAATAAAAGAAGTCAAAGGGTTGAAAAGGGTAAATTTTAAAGCCAGTGACTACAAAATAGTCAAAGAGTTTAATAAACAGGCCCAGAAAATATCAGGACTCGCACAACCTCTGGGGCAAGGGCCGTAAACAATGCAAACTGTCAATTGTTTAAAACTAGGTTTTACAATTGAAAAGGGGATGTGGGGGAGGGGCTAGTTTGATGTTGGGTGTATGATTAGATTTCAGGTTGTTTTTAGAGTGGATTTCCTAGAAACGTTCAAGGTTCGTTCCGCGGGCAAAAGCATAGAACATTTTTGTTTTAGGAGGGGGCTAGAATGTAGCCCAAACATGAGGCTAAAACTTTATCGACAATTTATTCTGCCCAGCTACTTAACTTACTAGTGTTCTGAGCATTCCAAAACAAAAGACTAAAATATCTGTGATGGAGAAAAACATGTGTGTCAAATTTCGTCTCTGAAATCAGTCTGAAAATGGTTCGTGAGTAGTAAGGGCCCAATTACTTGAAAATCCACATTGAATAACACGTGGATATGTGTGTGGATTTTCAAGTAATTGGGTTACCAGGGGCCATTCACCTATTACAATGAACGATACATACCTTACCAGACGGGTTTTCTGAGGTAACACTCATTTTTTTTTTTGGAGGTCAAACAGAGAGAGAGAGCGGCGGTCACACTAACTTGATTAGTAGTTGGATTCGGATATAAGGAGTAATTTATAAATCTTTTTGTTCGTACAATTTGTTTAGAATGAAGTGTTTTTTATAGCAGATATCAAGATTCTTAGCAGTTTGTAGGCATTACGAGATAGTCAGATACCTAAATTAAGGGCCTATAAATCATTTTCTACCTACAATTTGTATAGAATGAAGTATTTTTTATAGCAAATATCAAGATTCTTAGCAGTTCTTAGCTATTATGAGATAGCCAGACCCCTAAATTAAGGGCCTATTAATCTTTTTGTATTTACAATTTGTTTAGAATGAAGTGTTTTTTATAGGAGATATCAAGATTCTTAGCAGTTCGTAGCCATTACGAGATAGTCAGATACCTAAATTAAGGGCCTATAAATATTTTTGTACCTACAATTTGTTTAGAATGAAGTGTTTTTTATAGCAGATATCAAGATTCTTAGCAGTTCGTAGCCATTACGAGATAGTCAGATACCTAAATTAAGGGCCTATAAATCTTTTTGTTCGTACAATTTGTTTAGAATTAAGTGTTTTTTATAGCAGATATCAAGATTCTTAGCAGTTCGTAGACATTACGAGATAGTCAGATACCTAAATTAAGGGCCTATAAATCTTTTTGTACCTACAATTTGTTTAGAATTAAGTGTTTTTTATAGCAGATATCAAGATTCTTAGCAGTTTGTAGGCATTACGCGATAGTCAGATACCTAAATTAAGGGCCTATTAATCTTTTTGTATTTACAATTTGTTTAGAATGAAGTGTTTTTTATAGCAGATATCAAGATTCTTATCAGTTTGTAGCCGTTGGGGGTGGGGCGATGACTGAGTGGATGTCTTAGAGGTGGATGTCTTAGACTACTGATAGTGCTGTACTGTGGTACGAATTTCTTGTGAAAAACCCAAATGAATTAGTTGAAAATAAAATTTAACAAGAAATGTCTGAAAAGTTTTTTTTTGTGTGGGGGGGGGGGGGGTGGGGGCGATGACAGAGTGGATGTCTTAGACTAGTTATAGTGCTGTACTCTGGCATGAACTGCTTTCGAAAACCCGGATGAATTAGTTGAAAATAAAGTTTTAACAAGAAATGTCTGAAAAGTATTTTTTTTGGGGGGGGGGGGAATATGAGCTAATTAGGGTTTTTGACCGTAAACTCTAGTTTTTTGAAAGAAAATTATGGAAAATACAATTCTCTGGTTCAAATGTGAAACTTAAGTCCTTTTTAGGATCGAAAAAATTAACTATTTCTGTAAAACTTGAGTTAATTAGAGTTTTTGACCGTTAACTATAGTTTTTTGTAAGAAAATTATGGAAAATAAAATTCTCTGGTTCAAATGTGAAACTTAAGTCCATTTATGGATCGAAAAAATAAATTATTTCCGTAAAATCTGAGCTAATATGAGTTGGATTCGGATATAAGGAGTAATGTATAAATCTTTTTGTTCGTAGAATTTGTTTAGAATGAAGTGTTTTTTATAGCAGATATCAAGATTCTTAGCAGTTTGTAGGCATTACGAGATAGTCAGATACCTAAATTAAGGGCCTATAAATCCTTTTCTACCTACAATTTGTATAGAATGAAGTATTTTTTATAGCAAATATCAAGATTCTTAGCAGTTCTTAGCAATTATGAGATAGACAGACCCCTAAATTAAGGGCCTATTAATCTTTTTGTATTTACAATTTGTTTAGAATGAAGTGTTTTTTATAGCAGATATCAAGATTCTTAGTAGTTCGTAGCCATTACGAGATAGTCAGATACCTAAATTAAGGGCCTATAAATAGTTTTGGACCTAAAATTTTTTTAGAGTGAAGTGTTTTTTATAGCACATATCAAGATTGTTAGCAGTTCGTAGCCATTGGGAGATAGTCAGATATATAAATTAAGGGCCTATAAATAATTTTGTTCGTAAAATTTGTTTTGAATTAAGTGTTTGCTATAGCAGATATCAAGATTCTTAGCAGTTCGTAGCCATTACGAGATAGTCAGATACCTAAATTAAGGGCCTATAAATCCGTTTGTACCTACAATTTGTTTAGAATGAAGTGTTTTTTATAGCACATATCAAGATTCTTAGCAGTTCGTAGTCATTACGCGATAGTCAGATACCTAAATTAAGGGCCTATTAATATTTTTGTATTTACAATTTGTTTAGAATGAAGTGTTTTTTTATAGCAGATATCAAGATTCTTATCAGTTTGTAGCCGTTGGGGATGGGGCGATGACAGAGTGGATGTCTTAGATGTGGATGTCTTAGACTAGTTATAGTGCTGTACTGTGTTACGAATTGCTTGTTAAAAACCCAAATGAATTATTTGAAAAAAAAGTTTTAAAAAGAAATTTCTTGAAAGTATTTTTTTTTGGGGGGTGGGGGCGATGACAGAGTGGATGTCTTAGACTAGTTATAGTGCTGTACTCTGGCATGAATTGCTTTCGAAAACCCGGATGAATTAGTTGAAAATAAAGTTTTAACAAGAAATGTCTGAAAAGTATTTCTTTTTTTTTGGGGGGGGGATCTGAGCTAATTAGGGTTTTTGACTGTAAACTCTAGTTTTTTGCAAGAAAATTGTTGAAAATACAATTCGCTGATTCAAATGTGAAACTTAATTCCTTTTTAGGATCTAAAAAATTAACTATTTCAGTAAAATATGAGCTAATAAGGGTTTTTGACCGTAAACTCTAGTTTTTTGCAAGAAAATTATGGAAAATACAATTCTCTGGTTCAAATGTGAAACTTAAGTCCATTTTTGGATCAAAAAAATTAATTCTTTCTGTAAAACCAGAGCTATAAAGGGCTTTCGATCGTAAACTCTAGTTTTTTGCAATAAAATTACCGGAAATACAATTCTCTGTTTCATAGGTGAAACTTAGGTCCATTGTTGGATCAAATTATAAAGCTATTTCTGTAAAATCTGAGCTAATAAGGGTTTTTGACTGTAAACTCTAGTTTGTTGAAAGAAAATTATGGAAAATACAATTCTCTGGTTCAAATGTGAAACTTAAGGCCTTTTTTGGATTGAAAAATAAAACTATATCCGTAAAATCTGAACTAATAATTCAATATTTTTTTCATAAAAACAAACAATTTTTTTTTAAACTTCGAAATTTTTCAACTTTATTTCTTTTTTTCTTTTTGTATCTATCTTAAAATGTCAAAGTATGCTTACGGTTCTAACAATTGTGCTCTATGATTGGTTAGAGACACGATGTGACTTTCCCACTGATATTCTATGACCACTTATCGTCATTAGCTAGTCTACTGCATGTATTAAATTAGTATTTTTTACACAGTGGAACGATAGACACATAATTCATATCTTTTAAAAAAAAAAGTAAAGATGGAATATTTTAATAAAGTGTGTTCACGTAACAGGGCTATTGTAGCATTGAATGACGACAAGGAGAATTATTTAAACTATGAAACAAGTACAAGTGGTAGCACTATTGGAAATGTATGCATGCATTGTCATGACAGCAAGGAATTAAATTTCTTTGGAATACCGAAAAATTCAACTCTTATAATGGTGGTTATGCGAGATTGAGATCTCCAGAGATGATTGCAGTCAAAGAGAATGCTAACATAAACATAATTGTTGATGATAGAGGACAACTCCTTGCTACTGCTGCAGGTAACACATGACCTACGGATACATCCAATCATGAGCTTTTGGGTATTAGCATTCAACGGAAGGCTAATAAAAGAAAGGCTTACTCTGCTACTAATATCGTAAACCATATCTTGTTTACGTGCCGAAACTGCTACCTGTGTAAAAATAATGTGTTAATAGACAGTGAAATTGCAAAAAAAATAAAAATGGCATTGTCAAAAAATATCACTACGGAATATAAAGATGAAACGATGAAGAACAAAGCACCAGCAAACATTACTGCCATTGATCAAACAGTCAATGAATCAAATAATAGCAAACACGAAAAGCATATTGAGCCTGTTCATGAGACACCAGTAAAAATTGTGTATGATTCAAAATGGAATAATGATTATTCTACTGATTACGAACTAAGAGAAGACAATAACTACAATATCAAGAGAGAACATGGTGAACTATTTTATGGAACAGATTCAAAATGTCCAAAGTTAATAATTGATATTAATAATGCATCATAATATATTTTTGTATTAATATTCTACATAGCATTATTTCATTAAAGATATTACATTGCTATGTGTTCATTATTTTTTAGAGTAAGCTAGCATATCAAGCGTTTAGAATGTATATTAAAACATCGGAGATGTAGGAAAAGGAATTTGCGTACATCTATTGTCAGACACACTATTTCCGCAAAATCTGAGCTATTAAGGATTTTTGAACTTAAACTATAGTTTTTTGTAAGAAAATTATGGAAATACAATTCTCTGGTTCAAATGTGGAACTTAAGTCTATTTTTTGATTAAAAAATAAAACTATTTCGGTAAAATCTGTGCTAATAAGGCTTTTTCGAGCGTAAACTCTAGTTTCTTGTAAGAAAATTATGTAAAATACATTTTTGTACGTATCTTAAAATGACAAAATATCATTCTTGAATTCACGTCTTGGAAAACAATACAGAAATTAAGAAAAAAAAATGTAATTTCCAGACTTCATTTGCAAACAATAGATATCGAGAGTTCTATGACCCCTCTCCACAATGACTTATAAGGGTTTTATTACTCCTCCCCACGATGAACTCAGATGGTTTTAGGAGTCATCCATCTAGCCATAGCTCCATTCAACCTTGAGCGACTATATAAAAGTTTGATGATGTATTTCTCTTCTTAACAACTACATTAATAGCTTCCAAGATGATAGAACTGTATGACACAGAATTTATCGGTTTGAAAAAATCATCTTGTGGTGTTATATTTGAATGTGCATTTTTATTATTGTCTATGGAACTCAAAGAAATTGACTGTTATCATTTGATGGTGAACTATAATATGTTTGAGCATGATAAAATCTTATGGAGTACTACAATACATCATATGAACAGACTGGGATTTTACGATAGAGTGATTACACCACTTAATAATAGTGGTCAGGAACTGAGAAATGTCCAGGAGCAAGTCAGTAAAATTTACAGCTTTTTCTGGGTTGACGCACTATATGTAAAGGGTAATGTACCTACAGATAAAGCCTTAATTCAAAAGTGTGACCCTAGGATTCCAGTTTTCAATCTAGAAGAATTTAAGTGTCATAAATTTAAAGGGGTTTATCATCGTCCTGAAGACGAGGTCAGGTTCTTCACGCACTGGATACCTAAGGACATACCTGATCGTGATAAATGCATTAGACATGGTAAAAACTATTCTACATCATGGGACCATCGTTTCTGGATGCTTAAGAGTGAACGTGTGTATGACTATGTGTCATAATATAATTTTGTATTAATATTCTACATAGCATTATTTCATTAAAAATATATTATGCATTACATTGTTATGTGTTCATTATTTTTAGAGTAAGCTAGCATATCAAAAGTTTAGAATGTCTATTAAAACATCGGAGATGTGAGAAAAGGAATTTGTATACATCTATTGTCAGACACATGGGGTAACATTGACAAAATCTAGGTATCAGAATGAATAAATTCCTTATCAACATCCGTTGTTGAATATGTCATTATGTCATTATGAAAAAATTGTAAGTAAGTAGGAAGTAGGTAAGTAAGTAACTAAGTAACAAACTCTTTCTTGAATTCATATCTTGGTTACACAATACAGAAATTTTATTATAGGAAATTATAAAAAAAAATTGAAGAAACTCTCTATTAAGATTCGTTATCGATTGAACTCGCTTCCTAGACAGACAATACAGCAATTTCACAAAATCTAAGTGTAAGAGTGATTAAATTCAATATCAACATCCATTTCTCGGATACATTGGAAAAAGTTGACACAATCTAAGTACCGGAAAGAATAAATTCATTTTCAAAGTTTTTATCGGATACTTCAGGTAAAAATCATAAAATCCAAGTTCTATTCATTTTTTCTTCATGTGTTGTTACGTTGAATTTGGATTATACTGGTTTTTCTTTTAATTTTCACTTCTTGTGTTGTTATCTTGAATTTAGATGAGACCGGTTTTTCTTTCTATAGTAGAGACTAGCGTATATTTTTAGAGTAGAAAAAAAAATTCTGGTTAGTCTGAAGTTGATTGTCCGAAAAGTGTTTATTTTTTTTTGGGGGGGGGGAGATACACGATTGGCTGAAACAAAAGCAGAACTTTTAAAATCACAGCAACTGAAGATCAGTAGATAATTCCGTTGTTTTTGTTTTTTTTTTTTAAACACGGTTAGCTGAAATAAAAGCGGAACTTTTAAAATCACAACAGCTAAAGATCAGTAAATGATTCCTTTGTTGTTTTTTTTGTTGAACACAATTGGTTGAAACAAAAGCAGAACTTTTAAAATCACAACAACTGAAGGTCAGTAAATAATTCCATTGTTTTTTTTTGTTAAACACGATTGATTGAAATAAAAGAGGAACTTTTAAAATCACAACAACAGATTAGACCGGGTTTTCTTTTAATTTTGGCTTCATGTGTTGTTACGTTGAATTTAGATTAGACCAGTTTTTCTTTCTATAGTAGAGACTAGCGCATATTTTTAGAGTAGAAAAAAAAAATTCTGGTTAGTCTGAAGTTGATTGTCTGAAAAGTATTTTTTTTTTGGGGGGGGGGGGAGATACACGATTGGCTGAAACAAAAGCAGAACTTCTAAAATCACAACAACTGAAGATCAGTAAATAATTCCGTTGTTTTTTTTTTGTTTTTTTTTTTTTAAACACGATTGGCTAAAATAAAAGCGGAACTTTTAAAATCACAACAACTAAAGATAAGTAAATGATTCCTTTGTTTTTTTTTTTTTTTAAACACAATTGGTTGAAACAAAAGTAGAACTTTTAAAATCACAACAACTTAAGGTCATTAAATAATTCCATTGTTTTTTTTTTTTTAAACACGATTGATTGAAATAAAACAGGAACTTTTAAAATCAAAACAACTGAAGGTCAGTAAATAAAAAAAAAACCTAAAATAATTTCATGAACTCAACATGCAAAGTCGACATAGATAGAAAATAATTTCAAAGTACCATGTCACATGATAGTTACGCTATTGTAGAAAATAATTTCAAAGTACCAAGTCACATGATAGTTAAGCTTTTGTAGAAAATAATTTCGAAGTACCAAGTCACATGATAGTTACGCTATTATAGAAAATAATTTCAAAGTACCAAGTCACATGATAGTTTTGCTATTATAGAAAATAACTTCAAAGTACCAAGTCACAGGATAGTTACGCTATTATAGAAAATAATTTCAAAGTACCAACTCACATGATATTTACGCTTTTTTAGAAAATAATTTTAAAGTACCAAGTCAGATGATAGTTACGCTTTTGTAGAAAATAATTTCAAAATACCAACTCACATGATATTTTCTCTATTATAGAAAATAATTTCAAATTACCAAGTCACATGATAGTTACGCCATTGTAGAAAATAATTTCAAAGTACCAAGTCACATGATAGTTACGCTAATATAGAAAATAATTTCAAAGTACCAAGTCACATGATAGTTACTCTATTGTAGAAAATAATTTCAAAATACCAAGTCACATGATAGTTACACTCTTGTAGAAAATAGGAATTAGACAGACACGACAAACAAACAGAGTCATAGTGAGAGAGATATCCAAAAAGTTGGGTTGATCTAGGTTCACTTAGAGTCGCGCGCGACTCTAAGTGAACCATCTTATCGACGATAAGATGATTTTTTCAAACCGATAAATTCTGTGTCATACAGTCCGATCATCTTGGAAGCTATTAATGTAGTTGTTAAGAAGAGAAATACATCATCAAACTTTTATACCTTCGCTCAAGGTTGAATGGAGTTATGGCTAGGGGGATGACTCCTCAAACCATCTGAATTCATCGTGGGGAGGAGTCATAAAACCCTTAGAAGTCATTGCGGGGAGGAGTCATAGAACTCTCGGTATCTATTGCTTGCAAATGAAGTCTTGATATTACAATTTTTTTATAATTTCTGTATTGTGTATCCAAGAGGTGAATTCAAGAATGATATTCTGTCATTTTAAGATACGTACAAAAATGTATTTTACATAATTTTCTTACAAGAAACTAGAGTTTACGGTCTAAAAAGCCTTATTAGCTCAGATTTTACGGATATAGTTTTATTTTTCGATCCAAAAATAGACTTAAGTTCCACATTTGAACCAGAGAATTGTATTTCCATAATTTTCTTACAAAAAACAAGAGTTTACGGTCAAAAACCCTTAATAGCTCAGATTTTACGGAAATAGTGTGTCTGACAATAGATGTAGGCAAATTCCTTTTCCTACATCTCTAATGTTTTAATATACATCCTAAACGCTTGATATGCTAGCTTACTCTAAAAAATAATGAACACATAACAATATAATATTTTTAATGAAATAATGCTATGCAGAATGTTAATACAAAAATATATTATGATACATTCTTAATATCAATGATTAACTTCGGACATTTTGAATCTGTTCCATAAAATAGTTCACCATGTTCTCTCTTGATATTGTAGTTATTGTCTTCTCTTAGTTCGTAATCAGTAGAATAATCATTATTCCATTTTGAATCATACACAATTTTTACTGGTGTCTCATGAACAGGCTCAATATGCTTTTCGTCTTTGCTATTATTTGATTCATTGACTGTTTTATCAATGCCAGTAATGTTTGCTGGTGCTTTGTTCTTCATCGTTTCATCTTTATATTCCGTAGTGATATTTTTTGACAATGCAATTTTTATTTTTCTTGCAATTTCACTGTCTATTAACACATTATTTTTACACAGGTAGCAGTTTCGGCACGTAAACAAGATATGGCTTACGATATTAGTAGTAGAGTAGGCCTTTCTTTTATTAGCCTTCCGTTGAATGCTAACACTCAAAAGCTGATGATTGGATGTATCCGTAGGTAATGTGTTACCTGCAGCAGTAGCAAGGAGTTGTCCTCTATCATCAACAATTATTTTTATGTTAGCATTCTCTTTGAGTGTAATCATCTCTGGAGATCTCAATCTCGCATAACCACCATCATAAGAGTTGAATTTTTTCAGTATTCCAAAGAAATTGAATTCCTTACTATCATGACAATGCATGCATACATTACCAATAGTGCTACCACTTGTACTTGTTTCATAGTTTAAATACTTCTCCTTGTCGGCATTCAATGCTACAATAACATTGTTATGTGAACACACTCTATTAAAATGTTCCATCTTCACTTTTTTTTAAAAAGATATGACTTTTGTGTTTATCGTTCCACTGTGTAAAAAATACTGATTTAATACATGCAGTAGACTAGGTAGTGACGATAAGCGGTCATAGAATACCAGTGGGAAAGTCACATCGTGTCTCTGACCAATCATAGAGCACAATTGTTAGAACCGTAAGCATACTTTGACATTTTAAGATAGATACAAAAAGAAAAAAATAAATAAAGTTGAAAAATTTCGAAGTTTAAAAAAAAAATTATTTGTTTTTATGAAAAAAATATTGAATTATTAGTTCAGATTTTACGGATATAGTTTTATTTTTCAATTCAAAAAAGGACTTAAGTTTCACATTTTAATCAGAGAATTGTATTTTCCATAATTTTATTTCAACAAACTAGAGTTTACAGTCAAAAACTCTTATTAGCTCAGATTTTACAAAAATAGTTTTATTTTTCGATCCAAAAATGGACTTAAGTTTTACCTTTGAACCAGAGAAATGGATTTTCCATAATTGTCTTGCAAAAAACTATAGTTTACGGTCAAAAACCCTTATTAGCTCAGATGTTATGGAAATAGTTTAATTTTTCGATCCAAAAATGGACTTAAGTTTCACATTTGAACCAGAGAATTGTATTTTCCATAATTTTCTCACAAAAAACTAGAGTTTACGGTCAAAAACCCTTATTAGCTCAGATTTTACAGAAATAGTTAATTTTTTCGATCCTAAAAAGGAATTAAGTTTCACATTTGAACCAGAGAATTGTATTTTCCATAATTTTCTTGCAAAAAACTAGAGTTTACGGTCAAAAACCCTAAATAGCTCAGATCCCCCCCCCAAAAAAAAATACTTTTCAGACATTTCTTGTTAAAACTTTATTTTCAACTAATTCATCCGGGTTTTCGAAAGCAGTTCATGCCAGAGTACAGCACTATAACAAGTCTAAGATATCCACTCTGTCATCGCCCCCACCCCCCCAAAAAAAATACTTTTCAGACATTTCTTGTTAAATATTTATTTTAAAATAATTCATCTGGGTTTTTCACAAGAAATTCGTATCACAGTACAGCACTATCACTAGTCTAAGACATCCACATCTAAGACATCCACTCTGTCATCGCCCCATCCCCAATGGCTACAAACTGATAAGAATCTTGATATCTGCTATAAAAAACACTTAATTCTAAACAAATTTTAAATACAAAAAGATTAATTGCCCCTTAATTTAGGTATCTGACTATCGCGTAATGACTACGAACTGCTAAGAATCTTGATATGTGCTATAAAAAACACTTCATTCTAAACAAATTGTAGGTACAAAAGGATTTATAGGCCCTTAATTTAGGTATCTGACTATCTCGTAATGGCTACGAACTGCTAAGAATCTTGATATCTGCTATAAAAAACACTTAATTCTAAACAAATTGTAATAACAAAAAGATTTATAGGCCCTTAATTTAGATATCTGACTATCTCGTAATGGCTACGAACTGCTAAGAATCTTGATATCTGCTATAAAAAACACTTCATTCTAAACAAATTGTAAATACAAAAACATTAATAGGCCCTTAATTTAGGGGTCTGGCTATCTCATAATAGCTAAGAACTGCTAAGAATCTTGATATCTACTATAAAAAACACTTCATTCTAAACAAATTGTAGGTAGAAAAGGATTTATAGGCCCTTAATTTAGGTATCTGACTATCTCGTAATGCCTACAAACTGCTAAGAATCTTGATATCTGCTATAAAAAACACTTCATTCTAAACAAATTGTACGAACAAAAAGATTTATAAATTACTCCTTATATCCGAATCCAACCCTTATTAGCTCAGATTTTACGGAAATAGTTTATTTTTTCGATCCAAAAATGGACTTAAGTTTCACATTTGAACCAGAGAATTGTATTTTCCATAATTTTCTTGCAAAAAACTAGAGTTTACGGTCAAAAACCCTTATTAGCTCAGATTTTACAGAAATAGTTAATTTTTTCGATCCTAAAAAGGACTTAAGTTTCACATTTGAACCAGAGAATTGTATTTTCCATAATTTTCTTGCAAAAAACTAGAGTTTACGGTCAAAACCCTAATTAGCTCAGATTCCCCCCCCCCAAAAAAAACTTTTCAGACATTTCTTGTTAAAAATTTATTTTCAACTAATTCATCCGGGTTTTCGGAAGCTGTTCATGCCAGAGTAAAGCACTATAACTAGTCTAATACATCCACTCTGTAATCGCCCCCATCCCCCCCCCCCAAAAAAAAATACTTTTCAGACATTTCTTGTTAAAACTTTATTTTCAACTAATTCATTTGGGTTTTTCACAAGAAATTCGTACCACAGTACAGCACTATCACTAGTCTAAGACATCCACATCTAAGACATCCACTCTGTCATCGCCCCATCCCCAATGGCTACAAACTGATAAGAATCTTGATATCTGCTATAAAAAACACTTCATTCTAAACAAATTGTAAATACAAAAAGATTAATTGCCCCTTAATTTAGGTATCTGACTATCTCGTAATGCCTACAAACTGCTAAGAATCTTGATATCTGCTATAAAAAACACTTCATTCTAAACAAATTGTAGGTACAAAAAGATTCATAGGCCCTTAATTTAGGTATCTGACTATCTCGTAATGGCTACGAACTGCTAAGAATCTTGATATCTGCTATAAAAAACACTTCATTCTAAACAAATTGTAGGTACAAAAAGATTTATAGGCCCTTAATTTAGGTATCTGACTATCTCGTAATGGCTACGAACTGCTAAGAATTTTTATATCTGATATAAAAACACTTAATTCTAAACAAATTGTAGGTACAAAAAGATTTATAGGCCCTTAATTTAGGTATCTGACTATCTCGTAATGGCTACGAACTGCTAAGAATCTTGATATGTGCTATAAAAAACACTTCATTCTAAACAAATTGTAGGTACAAAAATATTTATAGGCCCTTAATTTAGGTATCTGATTATCTCGTAATGGCTACGAACTGCTAAGAATCTTGATATCTGCTATAAAAAACACTTCATTCTAAACAAATTGTAAATACAAAAAGATTTATAGGCCCTTAATTTAGGGGTCTGGCTATCTCATAATAGCTAAGAACTGCTAAGAATCTTGATATCTGCTATAAAAAACACTTCATTCTAAACAAATAGTAGGTAGAAAAGGATTTATAGGCCCTTAATTTAGGTATCTGACTATCTCGTAATGCCTACAAACTGTTAAGAATCTTGATATCTGCTATAAAAAACACTTCATTCTAAACAAATTGTACGAACAAAAAGATTTATAAATTACTCCTTATATTCGAATCCAACTACTAATCAAGTTAGTGTGACCGCCACTCTCTCTATATGTTTGACCTCCAAAAAAAATGAGTGTCACATTAGAAAACCCGTCTGGTAAGGTAAGTATCGTTCGTAGTAATAGGTAACTGGCCCTGGTAACCCAATTACTTGAAAATCCACACACATATCCACTTGTAATTCAATGTGGATTTTCAAGTAATTGGGCCCTTACTACTTTCGTGAGGCACGAAATGGGCCAAATACTTGTTTTGTCTCTGATAGGTTTGTAACTTTTAAGGCATGTAGGTAGGGCCATGCACACCTTATGAATATACAGCAATATTTGAAAATCCAGGTTTACATGAAATTGGGTCAATAAATTTTGTTCTCTCCGATTGGCTTATATTTACAGGGTGTGTAGACAGAGACAAGGGTATCTCGCCAAAGGAAACAAATTGTTGTAAATAGTGCGTGAAACCCGAAATACAGCTAAATGTCTTTTGTCTTCGATCGGCTAGCAGCTTACAGGGATTATGCGGTTTAAAGAAAACAAAACATGTTTTGAATATATTCTTGTATAATTCTAACATCGGAAAACACAGATTTCTGATTTCAGGCATTAACATCATTATATATTGAAAAATCAGTCTATTTTCATTATGTATGGCAAGTATCCTCAATTATTATAGTGATTTTCAAATAGAAATCACACTCTTCATAATACATGTTGTTAGTAGAATGCCTCGTCTGGATTCTATCGAGGCCCTAGGAATTCCCATGCTATTTGCTTGAGGCCATAGGAACCACGTTCTATAGAGGTCCTAGGAGCCACTGAAGTTTATCAAGTTGAATGAACTTTATCTAGGCCATCCCTTAGGGCACTTTTCACCTTTGAAAGAGATTTGCTTGAGTTCCTAGGAATTCCCATACTATTCTACGGGCCCTCTACACCTTTTCAAAGAGTCAGTACTCCCTCACACAGTTTGACGTGTTTGGGGAGATTACGTTCCTTGGCACCTTTTCAGAGCATGTACTTATGGATACCTTTCCAAGCAACGTGATTAAACACGCTTTTACAATCGGAAATGTTTGATTGACATTTGCCAAAAGGGATAAGGAATTCGCAAATTGGACACTATGAACGATATTAATTAATGTTTGAAAAATAGGAGTGTGATTGATTCTAATTAGTGATTGGATAATTTTTTAACAAGAAATCTCTGAATAAACTATTTTTGGAGGGATGGGAGAGAGTTTTGCTTGCCTTTCATTGGTACCTTTCCAAGGGATCGAGAATTTCCCTCCGGTTCCTAAATATTGCGAAAAAGATAACAGTACGAGCGGGGATTCCCCACACAAGTTTGTTTCAACTTCAAATTTTTCAACCAGACTGTTTTTTTTTAGCTAACATCCGTTTTTTAGGAGCCAATCAGAGACATCGGAGCTTGGAAGATGGAGAAAAAAAAGGGTTAAAGTGATTAGCAGTTAAGGTAACCCTGAAGAGTATGTTAATTCATACCTTATTTATTATAAATTTGGAACAATATCAGTCTATGAAAATGGTTAACGATGATAAAATGGTCTTATGACTTGACCTAGCTTTACTTCTTCGATTTGTTCTGTATAATACACAAGTGGCGTTTGAACAGTGTTATCAATTTAAAATAGGGTCTAATGTTATAGTATACTAAAAATTTGATACTAAGAGAGATGGAGATGGCAAGAAAATAATTTTAATCAAGTAATTCAGAACAAACCATAAAAATCCTCGCAAATCAAGTAGTAAGGTGTATGTGAGTACGAACCATCAAGGATCATAAGCACCAATGACCCTAACCAGCAGAGACATCAACCCTCCATAGGTCCCCTACCCCCAAAATCGAAGGGCACCTCCTCCTTCCAACTTTTTGGGCCCCCTCCCCCCTTTTTTTTTTATTTTTATTTTTTTTGGCAAGTGTCAGTTTTTATGATAACAATTATAATTCATTAAGATCGTAGCTTTCAAATGTAAAACTTAAGTCCATCAAATGTGTAACTTAAGTCCATTTATGGATCGACAAATAAAACTATTTCCGTAAAATCTGAGCTAATTAGGGTTTTTGACCGTAAACTCTATTTTTTCGTAAGAAAATTTTGGAAAATCCAGGTAGCTGATTCAAATGTGAATCTTAAGCCCATTTTTGGATCGAAAAAATAATTTATTTCTTTAAAATCTGATCTAATAAGAGTTTTTGACCATAAACTCTAGTTTCTTTCAATAAAACTATGGATAATACAATTCTCTGGTTAAAATGTGAAACTTAAGTCCTTTTTTGGATCGAAAAATAAAACTATTTCTGTAAAATCTGAGTTAATAGGGGTTTCTGACCATAAACTATTGTTTTTTGTAAGAAAATTATGGAAAATACAATTCTCTGATTCAAATGTGAAACATAAGTCAATTTATGGATCGAAAAATACAACTATTTCTGTAAAATCTGAATTAATTAGGGTTTTTGACCGTAAAATATAGTTTTTTGTAATAAAATTATGGAAAATACAATTCTCTGATTCAAATGTTAATCTTAAGTCCATTTTTGGATCGAAAAAATAAATTATTTTTTTAAAATCTGAGCTAATAAGGGTTTTTGACCGTAAACTCTAGTTTTTTGTAAGAAAATTATGGAAAATACAATTCTCTGATTCAAATGTGAATCAAGCCCATTTTTGGATCGAAAAAATAAATTATTTCTTTAAAATCTGAGCTAATAAGAGTTTTTTATCGTCAACTCTAGTTTTTTGTAAGAAAATTATGGGAAATACACTTCTCTGGTTAAAATGTGAAAATTCAGTCCCTTTTTGGATCGAAAAATATAACTATTTCTGTAAAATCTGAATTAATGAGGGTTTTTTACCGTAAACTCTAGTTTTATGTAAGAACATTATGGAAAATACAATTCTACGGTTCAGATGTGAAACGTAAGTCCCATTTGGGACCGAAAAATTAAACCTTTTCCGTAAAATCTGAGAAAATCAGGGCTTTTGACCCTAAACTTTATTTTTTTGCCAGGTAATTATGGAAAATACAATTCTCTGGTTCAAATGTGAAACTTAAGTCCATTTATGGATCGAAAAATAAAACTATTTCTGTAGAATCTAAGGTAACAAGGGTTTTTGACCGTAAACTCTAGTTTTTTGTAAGAAAATTATGGAAAATACAATTCATTGGTTCATAGGTGAAACTTAAGTCCAGGTATGGATTAAAAAATAAACTATTTCTGTAGAATCTGAGCTAATAAGGGTTTTTGACCATAAACTCTAGTTTCCTGTAAGAAAATTATGGAAAATACAATTCTCTCGTTCAAATGTGAAACTGATCCATTCTCTGGTTCAAATGTGGAACTTAAGTCCAGTTTTGGATACTCATAATAATGAGGACTGATGGTTCTAATTAAATTTTTTTTTCATAAAAACTAACTATTTTTTTTTACTTCGAAATTATTCAACTTTATTTAATTTTTTTTTCACAAAAACAAACTATTTTTTTTTTTAAACTTCGAAATTATTCAACTTTATTTATTTATTTTCGACCAGAGGAATTTTTGAGATTTTTCATTGGTCGGAGATACAACAATGGTACAGTTTTTTAATAGCATGGAAAAGAACGAGTATTGAATGCCTCGTTGTTTAAGTTAAGAGATGAAATCAAGACCAGAGGAATTTTTGCGATTTTTCATTGGTCAGAGAGGGTTTATGGCTCCTCTCCACAATGAATTCAGATGGTTTTAGGAGTCATCCTCCTAGCCATAACTCCATTCAACCTTGAGCGAAGGTATAAAAGTTTGATGATGTATTTCTCTTCTTAACAACTACATTAATACCTTCCAAGATGATAGGACTGTATGACACAGAATTTATCGGTTTGAAGAAATCATCTTGTGGTGTTATATTTGAATGTGCATTTTTATTATAAAATATTTTTGGAGGGGTGGGAGCGGGGTGTCATAGAGTACTTATAGTGCTGTACTGTGGGCCGAGTTGCTAGCGAAAAACCCGTGTGAATGACTTGAAATAAAAAATTTTAATAAGAAATGGCTGAAATCTGTTTTGGGGGAGATGGGTATTAGTCTCTCATAGGCGTGTGTTGTCTGAAACCTATAAAAATAAACTAATTCCGTAAAATCTGAGCTAATAAGGGTTTTGACCGTAAACTCTAGTTTTTTTGTAAGAAAATTATGGAAAATACAATTCTCTGGTACAGGTGTGAAACTTAAGTCTATTTTTGGATTGAAAAATTAAACTATATCCGTAAAATCTGAACTAATAATTCAATATTTTTTTTCATAAAAACAAACTTTTTTTTTTAACTTCGAAATTTTTCAACTTTATTTATTTTTTCTTTTTGTACATATTTTAAAATGTCAAAATATGCTTACGGTTCTAACAATTGTGTTCTATGATTGGTCATAGACACGATGTGGCTTTCCCACTGGTATTCTATGACCGGTTATCGACACTACCTAGTCTATTGCATGTATTAAATCAATATTTTTTACGCAGTGGAACGATAAACACATAAGTCATATCTTTAAAAAAAAAAGTGAAGATGGAGCATTTTAATAGTGTGTTCACATAACAAGGTAATTGTAGCATTGAATGCCGACAAGGAGAAGTATTTAAACTATGAAACAAGTACAAGTGGTAACACTATTGGAAATGTAGGTATGCATTGTCATGACAGTAAGGAATTCAATTTCTTTGGAATACTCCAGAGATGATTGCACTCAAAGAGAATGCTAACATAAAAATAATTGTTGATGATAGAGGACAACTCCTTGCTACTGCTGCATGTAACACATTACCTACGGTAACATCCAATCATCAGCTTTTGGGTATTAGCATTCAATGGAAGGCTAATAAAAGAAAGGCTTACTCTGCTACTAATATCGTAAACCATATCTTGTTTACGTGCCGAAACTGTTACCTGTGTAAAAATAATGTGTTAATAGACAGTGAAATTGCCAGAAAAATAAAAATGGCATTGTCAAAAAATATCACTACGGAATATAAAGAAGAAACGATGAAAAACAAAGCACCAGCAAACGTTACTGGCATTGATCAAACAGTCAATGAATCCAATAATACCAAAGACGAAAAGCATATTGAGCCTGTTCATGAGACAACAGTAAAAATTGTATATGATTCAAAATGGAATAATAATTATTCTACTGATTACGAAGTAAGAGAAGACAATAACTACAATATCAAGAGAGAACATGGTGAACTATTTTATGGAACAGATTCAAAATGTCCAACGTTGATCATTGATTTTAATAATGTATCGTAGTATATTTTTGCATTAGTATTCTACATAGGATTATTTCATTAAAAATATTACATTGTTATGTGTTAGTTATTTTTTAGAGTAAGCTAGCGTATCAAGCGTTTAGAATGCATATTAAAACATCTGATATGTAGGAAAAGGAATTTGCGTACATCTATTGTCAGACACACTATTTCCGTAAAATCTGAGCTATTAAGTGTTTTTGACCGTAAACTCTAGTTTTTTTGTAAGAAAATTATGGAAAATACAATTCTCTAGTTCAAATGTGAAACTTAAGTCTATTTTTGCATCGAAAAATAAAACTACTTCCGTAAAATCTAAGCTAATAAGGGTTTTTGACCGTAAACTCTAGTTTCTTGTAAGAAAATTATGGAAAATACAATTGTCTAGTTCAAATGTGAAACTTATGTCCAGTTTTGGATACTCATAATGATGAGGACTGATGGTTCTAATTCAATACTTTTTTTTCATAAAACAAACTATTTTTTTTTTAAACTTAGAACTTATTCAACTTTATTTTTTTTTATCTTTTTTCTTCTGTACGTATCTTAAAATGACAAAATATCTTTCTTGAATTTACCTCTTGGATACACAATATAGAAATTATAAAAAAGAAATTGTCATTTCCAGACTTCATTTGCAAGCAATAGATACCGAAAGTTCTATGACTCCTCCCCGCAATGAATTCTAAGGGTTTTATGAATCCTTCCCGTACTGAATTCACATGGTTTTAGGAGTCATCTCCCGAGCCAAAACACCATTCGGCCTCGAGCAAAGGCATAAGAGTTCGATAATATATCTCTCTTCTTAAAAACTGCATTAATAGCTTCCAAGATGGTAGCACTGGATGACACAGAATTTATCGCTTTGAAAAAATCATCTTGTGGTGGTATATTTGAATGTGTATTTTTATTATTGTCAATGGAACCCCCCCCGGCCCCCCTCCCGCGCGCCGGAGGGGGGGGCATTAAATAGTGGAATTTATGGAGAAATTGCTCTGTCTTTGACACATTGAAAATTGTTTGTGATAAAAAGAGAGAAAAAAAAGAACTGTTATCTGATGTATCCGATAAAAACTTTGAAAATGAATTTATTCTTTCTGCTACTTAGATTAACCTCGTCTTCAGGACGGTGATAAACCCCTTCAAATTTAGGACACTTAAATTCTTCTAGATTGAAAAGTGGAATCCTAGGGTCACACTTTTGAATTAAAACTTTATCTGTATGTACATTACCCTTTACATAGAGTGCTTCAACCCCGAAAAAGTTGCAAATTTCACTGACTTCCTCCTGGACATTTCTCAGTTTCTTGCCACTATTATTAAGTGGTGTAATCACTCTATCGTAGAATCCCAGTCTGTTTATACGATGTAATGTAGTACTCCACAAGCTTTTATCATACTCAAACATGTTATAGTTCACTATCCAATGATAACAGTCAATTTCTTCGAGTTCCATTGACAATAATAAAAATGCACATTCAAATATAACACCACAAGATGATTTTTTCAAACCAATAAATTAGGTGTCGTCGAATCCTATCATCTTGGAAGCTATTAATGTAGTGTTCAAGAAGAAAAATACACCATCACACCCTTATGCCTTCGCTCAAGGTTGAATGGAGTTATGGCTAGGGGGATGACTCCTAAAACCATCTGAATTCATTATGGGAAGGAGTCATAAAACCCTTAAATTCATGGCGGGGAGGAGTCATAGAACTATCGGTATCTATTGCATGCAAATGAAGTCTGGAAATGACAATTTGTTTTTATAATTTCTGTATTGTGTATGCAAGAGGTGAATTCAAGAAAGATATTTTGTCATTTTAAGATACGTAGCGTACAAAAGAAAAAAAAATAAAGTTGAATAATTTCGAAGTTTAAAAAAAATAGTTTGTTTTATGAAAAAAAAAATATTGAATTAGAACCATCAGTCCTCATCATTATGAGTATCCAAAACTGGACTTAAGTTTCACATTTGAACTAGAGAATTGTATTTTCCATAAGTCTTACAAGAAACTAGAGTTTACGGTCAAAAACCCTTATTAGCTCAGATTTTACGGAAATAGTGTGTCTGACAATAGATGTACGCAAATTCATTTTCTTACATCTTCGATGTTTTAATGGACATTCTAAATGCTTGATATGCTAGCTTACTCTAAAAAATAATGAACACATAACAATGTAATATTTTTAATGAAATAATGCTATGTAGAATATTAATACAAAAATATATTATGATACATTATTAATATCAATGATTAACTTTGGACACTTGGAATCTGTTCAATAAGAAGGTTCACCATGTTATCTATTGATATTATAGCTATTGTCTTCTCTTAGTTCGTAATCAGTAGAATAATCATTATTCCATTTTGAATCATACACAATTTTTACTGGTGTCTCATGAACAGGCTCAATATGCTTTTCGTCTTTGGTATTATTTGATTCATTGACTGTTTGATCAATGCCAGTAACGTTTGCTGGTGCTTTGTGTTTCATCGTTTCTTCTTTATATTCCGTAGTGATATTTTCTGACAATGCCATTTTTATTTTTCTGGCAATTTCACTGTCTATTAACACATTATTTTTACATAGGTAACAGTTTCGGCACGTAAACAAGATATGGTTTACGATATTAGTAGCAGAGTAAGCCTTTCTTTTATTAGCCTTCCGTTGAATGCTAATACCCGAAAGCTGATGATTGGATGTATCCGTAGGTAATGTGTTACCTGCAGAAGTAGCAAGGAGTTGTCCTCTATCATCAACAATTATTTTTATGTTAGCATTCTCTTTGAGTGCAATCATCTCTGGAGATCTCAATCTCGTATAACCACCATCATAAGAGTTGAATTTTTTCGGTATTCCAAAGAAATTTAATTCCTCACTGTCATGACAATGCATGCATACATTTCCAATAGTGCTACCACTTGTACTTGTTTCATAGTTTAAATACTTCTCCTTGTCAGCATTCAATGCTACAATAACCTTATTATGTGAACACACTCTATTAAAATGCTCCATCTTTACTTTTTTTTTAAAATTCGATTTGTTTTCTTGTTTTTAACCTTCGTAAAAAATACTGCTTTAATACATACAATAGATTAGCTTGTGCCAATGTCTAGTCATAAAATGAATTTTGATAAGCCACAACCCATCTTAGAGTAACCATAGAGCACAAATGTTTTAGAAGTAAGAATATTTTGTAATTTTAAGATATGTACAAAAAGAAAAAAATAAATAAAGTTGAAAAATTTCGAAGTTTAAAAAGAAAGAGTTTTTTTTTATGAAAAAAAATATTGAATTATTGGTTCAGATTTTAAGGATATAGTTTTATTTTTCAATCCAAAGAAAAGACTTAAGTTTCACACCTGTACCAGAGAATTGTATTTTCCATAATTTTCTTACAAAAAAAAACTAGAGTTTACGGTCAAAACTTCCATTAGGTCAGATGTTATGGAAATAGTTTATTTTTATAGGTTTCAAACAACACACGTCTATGAGAGACTAATACCCATCTCCCCCAAAACACTTTTCAGCCATTTCTTATTAAAATGCTTTATTTCAAGTCATTCACACGGGTTTTTGGCTAGCAACTCGGCCCACAGTACACCACTATCAGTACTCTATGACACTCCGCTCCCATCCCTCCAAAAATATTTTATAATAAAAATGGACATTCAAATATAACACCACAAGATGATTTCTTCAAACCGATAAATTCTGTGTCATACAGTCCTATCATCTTGGAAGGTATTAATGTAGTTGTTAAGAAGAGAAATACATCATCAAACTTTTATACCTTCTCTCAAGGTTGAGTGGAGTTATGGCAAGGAGGATGACTCCTAAAACCACCTGAATTCATTGTGGGGAGGAGCCATAAAACCCTATATGACCAATGAAAAATCTAAGAAATTCCTCTGGTCTTGATTTCACCTTTTAACTTAAACAACGAGGCATTCAATACTCGTTCTTTTCCATGCTAATAAAAAATTGTACCATTGTTGTATCTCCGACCAATAAAAAATCTCAAAAATTCCTCTGTTCGAAAATAAATAAATAAAGTTGAATAATTTCGAAGTTTAAAAAAAAATTGTTTGTTTTTATGAAAAAAAAAGTTGAATAATTTCGAAGTTAAAAAAAATAGTTTGTTTGTATGAAAAAAAATTGAATTAGAACCATCGGTCCTCATTATTATAAATATCAAAAGCTGGACTTAAGTTTCAAATTTGAACCAGAGAATGGAGCTAAGTTTCACATTTGAACGAGAGACGTGTATTTTCCATAATTTTCTTACAGGAAACTAGAGTTTATGGTCAAAAACCCTTATTAGCTCAGATTCTACAGAAATAGTTTATTTTTTTATCCATACCTGGACTTAAGTTTCACCTATGAACCAATGAATTGTATATTCCATAATTTTCTTACAAAAAACTAGAGTTTATGGTCAAAAACCCTTATTAGCTCAGATATTACGGAAATAGTTTTTTTTTTCGATCCATAAATGGACTTAAGTTTCACATTTGAACCAGAGAATTGTATTTTCTATAATTTTCTTACAAAAAAACTAGAGTTTACGGTCAAAAGCCCTTATTAGCTCAGATTTTACGGAAATAGTTTTATTTTTCGATCTAAAAATTGACTTAAGTTTCACATTCGAACAAGGGAATTGTATTTTCCATAGTTTTCTTGCAACAAAATAGAGTTTACAGTAAAAAACCCACATTAACTCAGATTTTACAGAAATAGTTTTATTTTTCGATCCAAAAAGGGACTTAAGTTTCACATTTGAACCAGAGAATTGTATTTTCCATAATTTTCTTACAAAAAACTAGAGTTTACGGTCAAAAACCCTTATTGGCTCAGATTTTAAAGAAATAATTTATTTTTTCGATCCAACAATGGACTTGAGATTCACATTTGAATCAGAGAATTGTATTTTTCTATAATTTTGTTGCAAAAAACTAGAGTTTATGGTCAAAAACCCTAATTAGCTAAGATTTTACAGAAATAGTTTTATTTTTCGATCCATGAATGGACTTAAGTTTCACATTTGAAGCAGAGAATTGTATTTTCTATAATTTTCTTACAAAAAACTAGAGTTTACGGTCAAAAACCCTTATTAACTCAGATTTTAAAGAAATAATTTTTTTTTTGATCCAAAAATGGATTTAAAATTCACATTTAAATCAAGAAATTGTATTTTTTATGGTTTTTTTACGGAGGGATAGAGTTTAAAGCCAAATACCCTTATTAACTCGGATTTTAAAGTATTAGTTTTATTTTTTGATCCTAAAAAGGACTAAGTATTCCCGCATAAACCAAAGATTTGCGATTTCAATAATTTTTTTACAAATAACTAAAGTTTATGATCTAAAACACTTATTGGCTTAGATTCTAAAGAAAAAATTAATTTTTTCGATACGAAAATAGACTTAAGTTTCACATTTGAATCAGAGAATTGTATTTTCCATAATTTTCTTACAAAAAACTATAGTTTACGGTCAAAAACCCTAATTAGCTCAGATTTTACGGAAATAGTTTTATTTTTCGATCCATAAATGGACTTAAGTTTTACATTTGAAAGCTAAGATCGTAATGAATGATACTTGTTATCAGAAAAAATGTCAATTGCCAAAAAAAAAGAAAAAAAATTAAAAAACATGGGGGGAGGGGGCCCAAAAAGTTGGAGGGAGGGGGCGCCCTTCAAGTTTGGGGATAGAGGACCTATGGACGGTTGATGTCTCTGCTGGTTATGGGTCATTGGTGCTTAAGATCCTTGATGGTTCGTACTCACATACACCTTACTGCTTGATTTGCAAGGATTTCTATGGTTTGTTCTGAATTTCTTTATTAAAATTATTTTCTTGCCATCTACATCTCTCTTAGTTTCAACTTTTTAGTATACTATAACGTTGGACCCTATTTTAAACTGACAACACTGTTCAAACGCCACTTGTGTATTATACAGAACACATCAAAGAAGTAAAGCTAGGTCAAGTCATAAGACCATTTTATCATCGTTAACCATTTTCATAGATTGATATTGTTCCAAATTTATAATAAATAAGGTATGAATTAACATGCTCTTCAGGGTTACCTTAACTGCTAATCACTTTAACCCTTTTTTTCTCCATCTTCAGTGCTCCGATGTCTCTGATTGGCTCCTAAAAAACGGATGTTAGCTTAAAAAAAAACAGTCTGGTTGAAAAACTTGGAGTTGAAACAAACTTGTGTGGGGAATCCCCGCTCATACTGTTATCTTTTTTGCAATATTTAGGAACCGGAGGGGAATTCTCGCTCGCTTAGAAAGGCAAGCAAAACTCTCCACCATCCCTCCAAAAATATTTTATTCAGAGATTTCTTTTTAAAAAATTATCCAATCACTAATTAGAATCAATCACACTCCTATTATTCAAACATTAATTAATATCGTTCAAAGTGTCCAATTTGCGAATTCCTTATCCCTTTTTGCAAATGTCAATCAAACAATTCCGATTGTAAAAGCGTGTTTAATCACGTTGCTTGGAAAGGTATCCATAAGTACATGCTCTGAAAAGGTGCCAAGGAACGTAATCTCCCCAAACACGTCAAACAGTGTGAGAGAGTACTGAATTTCTTTTTAAAGGTGTAGAGGGCCCGTAGAATAGTATAGGAAGTCCCAGGGCCTCAAGAAAATCTCTTTGAAAAGTGAAAAGTGCCCAAAGGGAGGGCCTAGACGAAGTTAATTCAGCTTGATATATTTCTGTGGATCCTATGATCCCTATAGAATGTGGTTCCTATGGTACCAAGCAAATAGCATGATACTTCCAAGGGCCTCAATAGAATCCATACGATGCATTCTACTGTTGTTTTCAATTACACTCGAGCCGTTAAGAGGGTTTGGGAAGGTGGGAGGTGGCAGCACCGCTTTTGTCTGTAAACCCTGATTAGTCTTGATATGTTAACTGTTTTTGCTGTTATTTTTACAACAAATAAAAAAGACACTGTTCGAAATACAAATCGTTTTCAGTTAAGTGCAAATGGCGCTATGGTCTTCAGAAGACTCAGGGGGCGGTAGCCCTAATCCCGTTTGAGATAATTTCTGTTGATTTGATTATCGATTTTAATTTCCGTTCGTTTTAGGACACATCCATTCATATATGGTAATATTTATTATATCTGTGTGTTATGAGATTATTCCTATTAATTTCTGATCATTTTGAATTTCGTCTATTCATTGACAGAAATTTCTCTTCGTTTTAAGTTTGAATTATTGTATAACATTATTTCTGCTTGTCTCTGGTGTCAAAATGGATCTCTACAGTACTCGTCTTTGAAAAGTATTTTAAAATTAATCTATTATTAAAACTATAGAAAAAAAGAAAAACTCTATGTACAATTTTCGTACCTGAGAATTTGAAAAATGGTGTTACATAATCTTCGTGAAACACAACAACAGAGCAAATCGAAAGTAATTAAAAATTATAACATCGCAGTACAAGAAATAAATTAGATCGGGTAAAACATAATGCCAATGCGGAATAGTTTTCCTTCGCAGATATAGACTCAAAACTGCGAGAAAATGTTTGGAAGTACTTCTTTATTTGGAGAGAACATCAATAAAAGGTTATCCAGAAAAATAAGAAAAATATACATCGGCCATTCTAACAGAGCATTAGAAAGGTTTTTGATATAGTCTAGTTTTCAATTATTCATTCTCATGACCTCAATGTTTTAAATAGGAAAATGTGGGGGTCAAATCTGAAGATTTTTTTTATTGCATTGAACAAGCGAAAAGTGGATATTTTTCAAAATCTGGAGGGGGGTAACATCAACCACTCGGCTACGGCTCTGTAGGGTTTATGAACGAGCAATTCACGAAATTGGGGAAGAGAGAGAGAATGGACTCTTTTAATTTTTTTCTTCTTTTTTTTAATGAAGATACCAAAAATAAGTATTATCAAGATCTGAAGGGAGCCATCTGCCGTTTCCCTAACTCCAAATCGACACCCTGTGAAAATGATTTTAGATAGTTCGTTGAAAATGATGTTTCCTCAAAGGGCTGAACAGACGTACTGTTTTCCTCCAGCTTTTTAAGAGCGCCACACTCGCGAAACATAAACTGGCTTTTCACAGAAAAGACAGCTTTTTCTTGGCGAATATTATAAATTTATAAAATACGGACACTTAAATAAGGAAGCTTGTCAGGCCACGCCATCAAGGAGCATGTTAGGTGATATTGGATTAGCTTGAATCTCTATAGCAAATATTTGCAAAAAATTCAGCATTGAAAACATTCAGTTTGTCTTACATTTAATTTTTTTATACAGGTTTCTTCAACTGAAAGTAAGGAGCGACATTAAAACTTAAATTTAAAATGAAATGATCCTGTACATAAAAGGGCTGCCCCTCCTCAATCACTCGCTCTTTACAACATAGTTTGACTTTTTGTCCCAATTATTTAAGAAAAACCCCTCAAACACAAGGGCCGTTTGATTGGAATAAGAAGATTTTTTAAAGCACTGAAGAGATTTAGTGTGACGAGCAAGGAATTGAGGAGGGGATAGTTCTCCTCGTATACGGAAAAACTTCCGTTCGTTTTAAGTTTTAACCAGCTCCTTACGTTCACTTGAAAAAACTTGCTTTTTTAATTAAATTTTTTATTATTTTTCAAATGATGCCGGGATATCCCCCTCTCCCCTCCGTAGAAAACTACCTCGGAAAATTCCCCCAAGAGATTCCCCACCCAACAAAAAACTCCTCCCGCAGAAAATCCCCCTCGAAAAATTTCCTTGTATGTCCCAATAGCAAATACTCTACTTAAAGCCCTTTCCCCGTGGGCTTTGGGGGTTGATTTATCCCCAGAGGCATATTTATTGGACTTTTCAACTTAACTGAACCAAAAGGCTATTTAAAAAATTTGATGGGATGTATTTGGTGGAAAGGGGCGCAGGATGGGGACTAGTTGCCCTACAATCTTATGGTTGCTCAAAAAAGGCACTAGAACTTTTATTTTTCATTTGAGTGAATCTTTTCCCAATTTTCTAAGACTGCTGGTTCAATTCTATCTCCCTATGGGAAAAAACGAAAAAAAAACACGCATCCATAATCTTTCTTCAGGCTCAAAAAAACACAAAATTCCATTCTTGTAGATATGAGCTTGAAACCACTACAGTATGGCATTTTGAATCTGATTATGTGAATTTCATTAAGATAATTTGACTCTTTGGGGGTGTTTCCCCCTTCTCCAAAAGTCAAACAAATTTTCTTAGGCTCGTAGCTTTTAATGGGTAGCATCAAATCCCTTTTTAATAGTTTCGGTTACTATTGGGACGAGTTACTCCTTACTTACAGCTCGTTACCATGAACTGTTTGATGAATCAATTTGTTTCATCAGTTTAACATCAGTTTAACGAAAAAAAAACACGCATCCATAATCTTTCTTCAGGCTAAAAAAAACACAAAATTCCATTCTTGTAGATATGAGCTTGAAACCACTACAGTATGGCATTTTGAATCTGATTATGTGAATTTCATTAAGATAATTTGACTCTTTGGGGGTGTTTCCCCCTTCTCCAAAAGTCAAACAAATTTTCTTAGGCTCGTAGCTTTTAATGGGTAGCATCAAATCCCTTTTTAATAGTTTCGGTTACTATTGGGACGAGTTACTCCTTACTTACAGCTCGTTACCATGAACTGTTTGATGAATCAATTTGTTTCATCAGTTTAACATACTTATATATAGCATTAGTCTAATATTTAGTTCAATAGTTTAATCTTAATAAAGCAATCAGTTGGTTTCATAAGACTAATATACAAATAAGTTATATTAATTCTTTCTTCCTCTTAAATATATTCTTTACCAATATACAGATAATCAATTGGTGAAGAATTAGTTGATTGTCCAATTCAATATATTGCTTCACCAAGCTAAATAGGCTGCTTCAAAAGTAAAAAATCAGCGTTTTAAAAGTTTGATTTAAATTTTCCCAGGTCCACTTAAATGGACATTTTAAACCAATCTCGATTAAATATCATTGAGGGTTATTTAGGGAACAGTCCTAAGTAAGCCAGATGTGATGCAATTACTTATCGTTAAACAATGGTGATCGACTTCTATATACTTCGCAAATGGTGTTTGATCAAAGTGCTATTAGTTTGATCAGAGTTGGTATAAGGGTTGTAGAGCTTGTTGATTATAAATTATTGGCTAAAATCATAAAACAGAAGTTCAAAATCAAAAGACAAGAAGTAAATATTTCACAAATGGTGTCGAAACCTCACCAAACATGTTATTTGAGGGTTTATGAAATTGTTGATTTCAAATCTAACACCAATATTGCAGCACAGATGTCCAGAATTAAAACATATAAGTACAGAATTTAATAATTAGTGCTTAGTTTTCATCCAAGTTTGCATAAACAAAAACCTGGATATGGTGATTACAAGTCTGGGGCTAACTTTGCAATATATAAAGTTGAAATTGTGCGATTGTTCTTACCATGACTACTCTCACAACGACCGCTACTATCACGTTTCAATGAGTAACGTTAGTTGATTATCTTACTTTAACCCCTCTTGTACCTCCAGAGACACACAGGGTGTCCGTTAACAGCCTCCAATCATCCCGCAAATGAGCTGCGGCGTAGATGTCCTCCCACTCTGGGATGAAGTTTGCATTTGTCTTTCTCCATGAATCCAACATCGTCTGCAAAGTCGAGATCTTGGACTAGTCTGCCTGCAATTTTGATCCCCCATCCATCGATTTGCCTGAATATGTAGTCCACTATGAAAATAAAGAGGAATGGAGACAATACACATCCTTGTTTGACACCTGTCATCACTTTGAAATATCTTGTATTTCCTTCGAAGGTTCTCACGTAGTACTCCGTGTCTTCGTACATTGCTATGATAAGGCAAACCAAATTTTCGGGAATACCGTAGAAGATCAGGATCCTCCATAGTATTGGGTGGTCAATTGAGTCGAACACTTTTTCAAAGTCGACGAACAATAGATATAGACGTTGTCTTCACTCGTTTGCCTCTTCAAGCATGGTTCGCAGTGTGAATATCAGATCGCCACAAGATCTTTTTGGTCAGAAACCATGTTGCTCCTCGCGTAAATGCGGGTCTAAGGCAGCTTAAAGTCTTGTTAGAATGATATTCAGAAGAGTTTTCCGGGTATCGAGAGGCGGTTTATGCCTCTGTAATTGCCACAGACAGTCGCGTCTCCTTTTTTGAACAATTTAATAATGGCTCCTGCTCTCCAGTCTTTGGGGACTTTTTCTTTTAGCCAGAGGAGGGAAAAGAAGACTAGCCATATCGAAAGAGACCTGCGGATCGATGACTTTACCATTTCTCCATATATACGGTCACTACCCAGAGATTTTCCATTCTTCAGCTTATTCGAGGCTGAAAGGATCTCATCCGCCGTTGGCTCGTCTTCATTCATGAGGAGATCCAAAAATGGACTGTACGGAATATCTGGTGGAACAGAAGGGGACAGGCGGTTGAGAGAGCTTTCGAAGTAATCCGCCCATCTGTTGTTCCGGTCATCTGGATCGGTTAGCAGTCTTCCGTTTTCCTCTTTTACTGTTCCATCTTGTACGTTGGCCTTCCCAACGATTTCTTTAGTTAGGCGGTGCACAGCTCTCGTGTCACCACGTCAGGCTGCTTCTTCTGACATTCTTGCTTTCTCATTGAGGGGCTGTCGCTTGTCTGATCTAGCACTTTCCTTCATCTATCTGTCCGCTTCTTTATACGCTATGTCTTTCATGACATCAGTAGAGGGTTCATTACTGAGCGTGCTCTGTTTTATTTTCTTGCGGTCTTCGATCAAGTCCCATTTCTTCTGGAATATCCACTGTTCCTTTATTGACTTTTTGAAGCCAAGATCTTCTTCAGCAGTTTCTGTGTAGTTCTGTTGTATAGTCGTCCAAGGTTCTTCCACGTCTTGTGGTATATCAGCAAGTGCCTCAAATCTGTTCGAGAGTTTAATGCTGAATTTTGTCCTACCATCCTTGTCTCTGAGCTTCTCCACGTCGAAATTTCTTGGTAGTTTTGTTGGTTGTCGAGATCTGTTGGAGCGGAGTTTCAACTTGAGTGCTGCTACAAGAAGTTCATGGTCCGACCCGATGTCCGCACTTCTGTAACTCCTCACGTCTTTCAGACTAGTTCTCCGCCGTCGTCGGATCAGAAAGTGGTCAATCTGGTTTTTGACAGTCTTGTCTGGGGATGTCCATGTATATTTATGGATATCTTTGTGCTCGAATGATGTACCTCCTATCAACAGGTCGCTGACTACCCTTGCACCTTTTTCGTTGATAGTTACAAACCCGTGATGTCCCAACACCTCGGGGCAATAAGATCTGTCCTGACCAACTTTCGCATTTAGGTCACCTGCCAAGCAAGCGACATTATGGAGAGGGATGGAGTCTAAGAAGGACTGGAGGGTTTCATTAAAATCGTCATTCGAGGCTTCATCGGCATCATTTTTTGGTGCATAGTAGATGACTAGCGACAGCTTTGCCTGTTTAGATGCAAATCGTGTATACAGGATTCCCTCGTTAATCGGCTTCCATGAGCAGAGAAATTTTGTTGTATTTGGGTTCAATATAGCTGCAACTCCAGCTGCATGTTTGTTCGACTTTCCGCTGTACAGAACTGTATAAGTCGTGTTGCTGTTTACTGCTTTGAGCTTCTTTTCTTCGCAGCCTTTCCATCATACTTCGGTCACTGCGAGGATGTCTAGCCAAAAGTTTTCGCACTCTTGTAGAATTTGTTCGGTTTTTGAAAGAGCCGACATGGTCCTTACGTTCCAAAATCCGATTCGTATTGGTTTATTCGCATTCAGACATCTGGTCGAGGAGCATGCATGGGTCGCCATCATATTGGGATTTGACCCGAAGCTTTTCACTGACGTTTCTTTAGCATATTCTTTTTCTACGACAGCGACTTGCTAGGCCACTGCCCAACCTGTTTCTTCGGCTAGGCTAGGGGCAGGAACGTCAATCCCTAAACGAGGGGCCGGAACCCTCCGGTGCCTATCCAACTTACAGAGGCCATTGTCCAAGTCTGGATCTTCCGCCCTCTCGCAGTTGTCCTCCTGGAGAGGATCCTCTCACGATGGTATCCTGCAGTACCACACAATTTAACCCATTGCTGGAAGAAGATTCGCAACTAGCGGGACGTATCTATCCACCTTTATATGGATCATTTTGATGAACTTTGTCTTAAGGAGCAAAGGAAATGCAATGGGAGACCGCGAGATCAAATGGGGATGAAACACTCTCCTGAACTTAGATTATGCTGATGATTTAAGTATCCTAGATTAGTGTGTGAGCAAAATAAATGAAGTTTTAAAGGTTTTGTGATTTTGGGGTATTAGAATAGGTTTGAAAATTAATGTTAAGAAGACTAAGTCACTAAGGTTAGGAATAAGTGAAGATGAAAAGGTGATGTTGGATAACAAAAGGATTGATCAGGTGGGCAGCCTCACTTACCTAGGTAGTATAATTAGTAAAGACGGTGGGAACAGTGAAAATGTTAAAGGTAGAATAGCCAAGGCTTAGGGTGACTTTTCACAGTTAATTGCCTACGGATTGTTCTGGGTACCCGTCTGATGGACCGTATTTCAAACTGTCGGCTGTACGAAAAATGTGGTTCAATCCCGCTTTCTAAGGCTATAATGAAAGAAAGGCTGAGATGGTTAGGGCACGTTCTGCGAATGAAAGATGACAGATTGCCGGAGATTGTCCTTTTCGGCCAACCATTTAGGGCTAAATGGAAAGCAGGTCGTCCGCGTTTGGGGTGGAAGAATATCATACAGAAAGATTTAATGGAAATGCGAACTTCTTGGGAAGGTGTAAAGAGGGGGGCTTTGAATATATTGGGATGGACTAGGAGCGTGCGTACCTTTGTTGGTCTCAGGCGGCTTGGTGCTGCGGTAAGATGTTAGTAGTAGTATTAATTATAACATTAACTGTTAATCCTAATAACATTTAGCATAAATTATTACTATTATAAAATACACATCTACTGCTACTACTACTACTAACAACCCACTGCAGCAGCAGGTGGCCTGAGACTAGCAAAGCTGCGCAGGCTACTTCTCCATCACAATCCTTAGCTTGTATATTTACACCATCCCAAGACGTTCCAATCCCCTTTAAATCCTTTCTCAAAACCCCTTCTCACCTCAGGGACGACCTGATTTTCCTTTGGTCCTAGATGGATGGGTAATAAAGGACGATCTTTGGCACTCTGTCATACTTCATCCGCAAACTGTGCCCTATCCATCTCAACCTTCCTCTCATTATAGCCCTATAAAGCGGTATAGAATCAATTTTTTTGTACATCTGCGTACAGCTTTTTGAAATAGGATCGGTCAGACGAGCACCCAAACAATTCATAGAGAATTCCTCTGAAAAAATATCCAACAGATCCTCCTCTGTCTTCCGAAGCGCCAACGTTACATAACTATAACGTTTGTTCTGTGACGGTGATGTCACTTTCATCACTATAGCTTCTAATATTCTAATCTTGGTTCGCAGACTTACCTTCTTATTCTTCCAAACTTATTTCAACTGTGAAAGGACACCCTGGACCATGGGTATTCTACTGTTAATGTCTTCACTACATCCACCATTTTTACTAATAAAACTGCCAGGTAAGTGAAGCTACCAACTTGATCGATCTTGTCGGTACCAAACATCATCTCTTCACCTTTATTTACTCCTAGTCTCAGCGACTTAATGTTCTTAACATCAATTTCCACTATGCTTGCGCCCTTTACTCTCAAAACCTCCAACAATTTATTCATTTTGCAAACATTTTCATCAAGAACACTCAAACTATCTTCACCTTTATTTACTCCTAGTCTCAGCGACTTAATGTTCTTAACATCAATTTCCACTATGCTTGCGCCCTTTACTCTCAAAACCTCCAACAATTTATTCATTTTGCAAACATTTTCATCAAGGACACTCAAACTATCAGCATAATGTAAGTCTAAAAGAGATTTACTTTCTCATTTGATTTTCCATACTCTTCCACAGTCTTTGTCGTGTTCTTAGGACAAAGTCCATCAATATGATCCAAATAAATGAGAATAGAATGCAACTGCTTAACTCCTGACTCAACACAATACCAGCTACTAACATCATTTCTAACTTTAACTCCAAAAATGTTGTTCTCGTATAAAATACTAATGACTTTAATGTTATTATTTGGTGCACCATACAAGGACAGGAGCTTCACAAAAGCTCTTCTATTGACTGGATCAAGCCCTTGTTCTGAATCTATAAAACTGATGGCTAAAGAGATGTAATGAGTCAGGAACTTCTCAATTACTAATCTAAGACTGAAAATGCGGTCGGCGGATCTTTTCCCCTTACTAAGACCACACTGTTATTCTCTTCAAATTTAATCTACAGCATTTTTAAGTCTAAAAAGTATTATTATACTAAGTAATTTCCTTCCTACAGTAACCAAGCTCACTATAATTACCACACTCACTCTGATTACCTTCCTTATAAAGGGATTTAACTAAACTTTCCCTAAATCGCTAGGCCCCTCCCCTTTTCCAAAAATCGTGTTCATAATCTTCATTAACTTTTCTATAGCTTGACAACTACCATATTTAAAAGCGCATTTACCACACTATCAGCACCTGCGCCCTTATCATTTTTAGTACTGTCTCTAACTCTTCCTCGCAAAAGAAAACCTTCCTTCATTTTCAAATTGTCACACTCTTTTTCATTACCGCATATTCTATATGATTTCATGTAACTTTATAACGGTTTAGCACATTCTCAAAAATTTTTGTCCATCTCTCTTGAACTCTTGCCTTGTCCCTAATAGAATTCCGATTATTATCTGTAACTGGGACAAGTCCAGAGCGACTTTTACCTGTCAATATTTTAACATACCAATACAACATTTTACTAGTGTGTCATCTGGCTGCATCTCCTGGATCTTCGGCAATTTTATCCATGGCCTTCTCTTCACACCTTCTCAATTCTTAATTTAGCACTTTCTCTATGGTTCCCACATAACTCCACCACCATAACTCGAGCACCAAACAACTAACCCACCCTGGACTAAGCACCCCATAACTCAACTACATTAAATTCAACCACTAAACAACTTAACCACCATTCACTCAACTACCAAACATCTTAACCACTCTGAACTCAACTACTACTTAACGCGACTATTTTAAATTCAACCACCAAACAACTCAACCACCGCATGGTTTAACCACCATATAACTCAGATCTATCCGAATTTAATGTATTGGGAAGGATTTTGTATTACATTGTTTAAAAAATGGAGCAAAAGACAGAACATTGCAATTGATACCATTTTCCTGAAGAGCGAAACGCGACTTAAAGAGAGAAATACTCAACTCCAGAGAGCAATACATGTTTGGGCAATTCGTATTTATATTCATGTCCTTTTTTTATATAAATCCTTAATAACTGTTAATGTTTTTATCTTCTAAATTTATTTAAGCTCCGATCTGACCACAAGCACTGGAAGAAAAGGATGGTATATTCCTAAAGTAAACAATTCTTCTTGGGGGGAAATCTGCAAAAAGTTGATGAAAAACACGGATTTGGGGGTATTTTTACATTCAAAGCATCTTTTTACCCTTATTTTCAAGTATGTCGTTTGTTTTTGATCCCAAAGGTATGTTTGAACGTGTCTAGAATGTCGTTGAGCAAGTACTTTATATTTTGAAGTTTTCTGACCCTGCTGTTGACCAATCTGTGATGCCACCAGACGTGGTCACGCTTTATTCCATCAAAGAGCTTCAAAAGATTTAGTTCAGCATAGATGGACATACCATTAGGGACATTGTGGAAACCCTCCGTAGCATTCGTAGATGTCGTCGCGCAATTCAATGCACTATGGCCACTGACTTAATCAAATACTCTTTCGATATCTTACAATGGAACAAAAGCTGATGCTAAAACATACTTTTGACGATGATATTTAAATTGGGATAGTTTTCAAATTTTTCTTGGGGCCCAGGAACTTAACTTCTCTTACGTAACATTGTGAAATGTGAAAGAAACAACCCGATTTCGTAGAATTTGGAAACTCAACTCAAAAAGTAATTATAGTAGCTTTTTCATTATCTGTCAGAATTCTAGTGGAGTTGGCTTTTGGCCCCAAGTTTTTATGTGCTTGTAGCATACGTCAATATGTGCGTTCGCCTTATCAAAAAAAAGAAAATAAAGGCATGCTTGATATGAATCACCAATCTTTACATGTATTGAATATAGCTGGAAAAAAAGCCAAGACACAATCTTGGATGTTCCATCAGCTAAAAATAGTTTTTCAAGATACTGCAACCATACCTCTATGGCCCAAAGCTAAATTTCTTTTATGAATATTTTTCCGGAATCGTAAAGGACAAGATCTTGATACAGATTTGGGACTTCAAAGGTCATCGACCGCGGTTCTCGAAATTTCAAATCGTTCTTTCGTCTTTTTCAACGAATGGACTCTTCTTGGGCACTCTTCGAAGGCATTATAACAAATACGTCCTCATTTTCAATTTGAAACTGCTCCCCTAAAAGGTTTCTAGTTGACACAGAGGAAGTGTTGGCTGCTTGTTTAATGTGGGACTTGTTTCAGATGTTCTCGCACTGATTGGATCACCAGTGTGGGAATGGTCACTAGGCTTTGGTAATTGATCAACAGATCTGAATTGAAAAAAGAGCTGAGTTATGTGGTGGTTGAGCTATGCGGTGGTTGAGTTGTTCGGTGGTTGAATTTAAGTTAGTTGAGTGACGTGGTAGTTGAGTTCAGGGTGGTTGAGCTGTTTGGTTGTCAAGTTGATGGTGGTTGAGTTGTTTGGTGGTTGAATTTAAGTTAGTTGTGTACTAGTTGAGTTGAGGGTAGTTGAGTTATGTTGGTTGAGTTGTATGTTCACCTTACTTTTAACATCACTAACAGCACTTATACCCTAGTATTTTGTATCGATCCTACCAGTCTTCGAATGTTAATTAAAAAAGAACAATAATTAGATTTTGAAAAAGTAATTTTTTGGCCATGAAAAGAAAAGTGTGAACATAAAACCTAAAACGAGCAAAAATTGCTATGAATGAACACATAACCCCCCAAAAGAACAGAGATTATAATGAACATTAAAATTCCACAAAGGAACAGAAGGTAGAACAACTAGGGGTGACTTTGCTGCCCCTCGACCCCCCAGTAGGCAAGGGCGTCATTTCCGCTTTACTGAATGCTAAGTATATTGGCATACAGTGTTTTCCACATTACATAAATAAATTGAATTTTACTCGAAATTCCTGGAATTCGGTTTTTCAATATCAGTGAATTTGTAAGAATCAATCAGTTTTATTTGTAGAATATGCATAAAATTTACATCAATCATTTCTTTCTTTTCAACCGACTTTTTTCAAATGCATAGTACAATTAACTGGCATGTTGGAACTTTAAGTTTAAGTTATTTATTTAGTTTTTAATACAACAAAAATGGCGTTTTAGTCGTGTGAGGGATTTGAGGAGTGGTAATGCGATAGTTATTTGTGATAAAAAAGAATAAAATTAAATCTTGAGTTATTACCTTTACTAGATTTTAATTCGTATGTGTGGTGCCAACGAAGTAGGAAAAAATGTTACCATCTTCCTGAAATACGTTCCTTTACAGGCTATATCACTTAAGAAAGACCCGTGCGGCAAAGGTGTAGGGTAGGCGTAGCAATGCTTATATCTAACCGGTGGAGTTTATGAAAAACAAATTTATAGGAATAAAAAAGTAAAAGCAAAATAATTGGAGCTCCTGCTTTCGTCGATAATATAGGCTTTTAGAGTTACCAGGCTACTAAGGCTATATTTCCTAAGCATAATTGGAATCTTTATGTTCTTGGAGTTATTTACTCGTGTTTCCTCACATTCCGTAAGCTAGGCAAAAACTTCTCTATTTGATTTCATTTTGTAAACCAGTCAAGGTGAACCCATGAAACGAGAGACAACCAGTGATGCCAAAAGATGCATTTTAAGAAAATACCTTTTTGTGTCTTCATTTAAAATCAAAAAAGTATCCCCCCCCCAAAAAAAAAATATTAAGAACAACTTATTTTGTACATTCACTGAAAAAGATTTAAGGCTCGTTTGTACTACCATTGTTCTTTAGAAGCACCACAGGGTCACGTCTTAACCGCTACGGCGCGTTTTAGGCGCCGAGATTATAACCTTTTTTTCAGTAGATTTCAGATTCAGGAGATAAAAACATTCAAAGAGGTAAAGCCTAGTATGTAAATTTCCTAGTTCACGTCGAAGTTCTTTTCTTTTCAACGAGAATCTCCTCATCGGCTGATTACAAGATTCTTTGGTTCCCATCGATTGAAAAGAACAGAAGGCAAAACAAATTACAGAGCAAAGGTTGGGAAGTGATGAGGATTTACGACAGCCGACCTTTGTTGCCAATAGCGACATCAACTGTTCCTTTGGGCCGTCCAACGGGAGCCAATCGTTTTCTATCTTATATAGAAACGTACACAAAAAGAATTACTGCAAGAATTTGTTGCAACCACAAAATAAAATTCTAGTCAAAGAAAGGCACAGTATCAAATAAATTATACTTTTCATTAAATAAAAAAGACTTAGGCCAATTGAAAATAAAATCATTGATCCCTTTAAGAACTAAATACTCGACAACAATGAAAGTGTTCCCATCTGACTATGTGTTCGGCAAGATATATTAGAATATACGAAAGTAATTTCCTTGTTTTGCAAACACAAAGGACACATCGTTTGAACTAGAATTCCCAATAAATATTTTTGCACTATTTCCAATAAATAGGATATCACTCAATCATGTAAAAAAGCCTCATATTCATAATAATAAAACAGTTCGTGGTAACGAACTGTAAGTAAGGAGCAACCCAGCTCAATAGTAACCAAAACTCTAAAAAACAGAATTTTGATACCAATAGATAAATCAAAAGAATTGCATTTTTATACTGATTTCAACTACATAAGTGTCATCAATTTTAAGTGTCATCAAAAGTTAAGGGACTAAGAAAATTTGCCTTATTTTCTAAAAAAAAAAAGAGGGAAACACCCCTTAAAAGTCATAGAATTTTAATGAAAATCACACCCTCAGATTCAACAAACAGAGAACCCTACTGTAGAGGTTTCAAGCTCCTATCTGCAAAAATGTGGAATTTTGTATTTTTTGCCAGAAGAAAGATCCCGGATGCTAGGCCACTCATTTTTTTCCCAGTCATCGCATCAAAATTTGAGATAACAATTTTGTTCAGAATAGTCGGAAAATCTAATAACTATGTCTTTGAGGATGACTCAATCCCCCACAGTCCCCGGGGGAGGGGCTGCAAGTTATGAACTTTGCCCATTGTTTACATATAACCTAGTATTGGTTATTGGGAAGTTTACAGACGTTTTCAGGAGGAGTTTTTTCGTGTGGGCGGGGGGAGAGGAGGGGGTTACGTGGGGGGATCTCACCATGGAGGAAGGGGATTTTTCATAAATAGGGCGCCGGAAATCCCAGCATTATTTAAAAAACGATCAGAAATCAGAGGCAACGCTATAGCGTTGCCTATAGTAAAGGCCATACGGCTCCAATGTTTTATTATTATTATTATTATTATTTTTCCAGAGGCACTTCATATGGAAGAGATTGTCGTAGAAACTTCAAAGGGGGCTCATTCGATTGGATATCGAGATTTCTAGTACCCTATTAATTATAATTGGATGTAGTTGAAAATTCTGGAGATTAGGTCTTTGAGGATGACAACCCCCAACCCCTCAGGGCAAGGGTTGTAAGTTAAGCCCTGCGGGAATATAAGGTTTTTATAGAAAGTGTTGTCGTAGAAACTTCAAAAAGGGCTCACTCGATTGGAAATTGAAATGGCTAGTGCCCTTTTCAATAGTCGAAAGTGATTGGAAGGCAACTAACACCCCTTCCACGCCCACCTTTTCCCCTAACACATCCAATCAAAATTTGGAGATAGCCATTTTTTTCAAGGTAGGTAGTTGAAGATTCTGGAAATTACGCCTTTTAATGTGACAACCCCCCCCCACTGCCCTAAGGACAAAGGTTGTAAATTAAGCCCTTGGGTCATATGAGGTTTTACTGACAACTTTGTCTTGGAAACTTCAAAAGCGGCTCATTCCATTGGAAATTTAAATGGATATTGTCCTTTTTAATAGTCAAAAGTGATTGGAAGGCAACTAACACCCCTTTCACGCCCACCATTTCCCCAGACACATCCAATCAAAATTTTGAGATTGCCATTTTGTTCAACGTAGTTGAAAGTTCTGGATATTATATCTTTGAGCAGGACACTCCCCCCAAGCTCTTTAGGGCAAGGGTTACAAGTTATGCCCTGGGGGTATATATGGTTCTTATGGAAGGAATGCTCGTATAAACTTCAGAGACGGCTCATTTGATTGGAAATTGAACGCCCTAGATCATTTTTTAAGGGTCAAAAGAAATCGGAGAGTAACCGGCCCCCCCCCCCCCCCCACACACACCCTTTTATTCCAAATGCATCGGATACAAATTTTGAGATAGCTATTTTGTTAAAAATAGTTCAAAGATCATATAATAAAAATTACGGTGTCAACACACAACCCCCCAGGGCCCAGGGGCAGGCGTTGCAAGTTATGTCCTGGTGGCATATATGGTTCTTATGGAAGGGATGCTCGTATAAACTTCAAAGTTGGCTCAGAAATTAAATAAAAGAACAAGTTTTTCAACTGAAACTAAGAACAAACAGAAGCGATTAACTTAAAACAAACAGAAATGATTACGTATATGAGGGGGTTCGCCCCCTCGTCAATACCTCGCTCAAAGCTTTAGCGTAAAACTTTACGCTAAAGTTTTTTTTAGTACTTTCATAAGAGCTATTTATTCTAATTAAATCCTTTGTGATTCAGGGGTCATTCTTAAAAGAATTGGAACAAAATTCTAACTTTAGAGCAAAGAGCGAGGTAATGACGAGGGGGCGAACCCCCTCATATATAGAATAAAAATAAATGAATATAGAAGCTCGTTACGTAAGTTAGTTCTTAAGTTACGTGTATTTATTACTAGTAAAAACGTTCCTAAATAAATTCAATGTTCTAGTTATTCATGTACTAGTTATTCATATAATGTTCTAGTTATTCATCTAATTATTCATGTACGGTGAGCTAAAATAAAAATCTGCATTAATTCAAAAACGTAAAGAAATTAAAAAAAACAAGTTATTTTAACTGAACGTAAGGAGCGACATTAAAACTTAAAAAGAACAGAAATTATTCCGTATATAAAAGGGGTTGTCCCCTCCTCAACACCTCGCTCTTTACGCTAAAGTTTGACTCTTTCTCTCAACTCTGCTTTTTAAAACAATAAAAAAACTTTAGTGTAAAGAGCGGGGCGTTGAGGAGGGGGTAACTCCTTTCATATACGGAATAATTTCTTTTCGTTTTTAGTTTTAATGTCACTCCTTACTTTCAGTTAAAAAAAAACTTATTTTTTTATTTCATTAAATAGCAAGTTCCGTTGTTCTTCACATAAATATAGCAAGGGATAAGTGCAAACATCTCTAAGGCTTCGAGGAAAAATCAACCAAACTATTGTGAACCATTTACTGCATTATTGTATTGGGTTGAAGTTCAACAAGAAGAGAAAACAAAATTAACGCACCAAAACTTCTAACATAACGCTTTCTCTGTGACTAGCTAAAATTCCAATTTAAAGCCCAAATATTTCTTACAAAGCCTCAGTGAATAAGAAGAAAGGTTCATTCAAAAGTGTCCTCCTTAAAACCCCATGTTTACTCGGATGCGAAGAATGTTAGTCGCAACGATAACATCTTTTAATTCCAATAAAATATGCTGGAACTTGTTCAAGTCGTCAAATAACGACTGGAGAGCTATTGAACAAGCCTATGAATAAAGAAAATATGAGGCTTTGGAAGCTAAATTTGTGCTGTAAGGAAAGTTAGAAAAGGAAGTATCCGACATTGGCGGTTAGTTTCTGAGGATTGTTAAGTGATTTTTATCTAACTTTGTTTATTTGACACTTTTGTTATCTTCGTCCTAAGTACGTCAGATATGCGTCAAGTCTGGTGATCAGCGAGAGCTTAGAAGATTTGCAAAAGATTAGTTAACATCGAACAATTTTGTAGCTATGAAGGGTGAGTAAAATCGTTATAGTTTGTAAGTATGAACTTCGCACAGATCGCAGTATCTTAGGCAGCGCAATAGCGCTGCCTAAGCAAAGAACGATGTTGGCAAAATGTATTATTTATTATCTTTTTTTGTTTTGGTTGGTCTTAGACCAGAGCACTTCGTATCGAAGGAGTTGTCGTAGAGACTACGAAAAGGAGTCATTCGATTGGAAATTGGAATGACTTGCGCCCTTTTTAATAGTCGAAAGTGATTAGAAGCGAACTAACACCCCTTCCACTCCCGCCATTTCCCCAAACACATCCAATCCAAATTTTGGGATAGCCATTTTGTTCAATGTATTTGAAAGATCCAGAAATTATGTTTTTGAGGAGGACACTCCCCCCACAGTCCTCAGGGTAGGGGTGGTAATCTATGCCCTGGGGGCATATAAGGTTTTTATTGAAAGCATTGCCGTAGAAACTTCAAAAAGGACTCATTCAATTGGAAATTAAAAGGGCTAGTGCCCTTTTTAATAGTCACAGGTGATTGGAGGGCAACTATCCCCCCTCTCACGCCCACAATTTCCCAAAACACATCCAATAAAAATTTTGAGATAGCCATTTTCTTCAACGTAGATAAAAGTTCTGTAAATTAGGTCATTGAGGATGACGAACCCCTCACAGCCCTCAGGGCGAGGGTTGTAAGTTATGCCCTAGGGGCATATAAGGCTTTTACATAAAGTGTTGTCGCATAAACTTCAAAAAGGGCTCATACTACTGGAAATTGAAATGGCTAATGCCCTTTTTAATCGTTGTAAGAGATGGGAGGGCAACTAACCAGTTTCTTACCCCCACCATTTCCCCAAACACATCCAATCAAAATTTCAGATATCCATTTTGTTCAACGCAGTTGAAAGTTTTGGAAACTAGGTCTTTGAGGATGATAACCCCCTAAGAGCCCTCAAGGAGGGTTGTAAGTCATGCCCTGGGGGCATATAAGGTTTTTCATAGAAAGTGTTGTCGTAGAAACTGCATAAAAGGCTAATTTCAATGGAAATTAAAAGGGCCAGTGTCTTTTTTAATAGTTGAAAGTGATTGGAGGGCAACTAACCCCCCTCTCACGCCCACCATTCCCGCAGACACTTCCAATAAAAATTTTGAGATAATGATTTTGTTCAACGTAGTTTAAAGTTCTGGAAATTACGTCTTCAAGGATAACACCCCCCCCCCGCCCCCCTACAGCCCTCATGGCGAGGGTTGTAATTTATGCACTGGGGCAGACAAGGTTTTTTATAGAAAGTGTTGTCGTAGAAACTTCAAAAAGGGCTAATTCGACTGGAAATTAAAAGGGCTACTGCCCTTTTTAATACTCGAAAGTGATTGGAGGACAACTAACCCCCTCTCACGCCCACCATTTTCCCGAACACAAGCTAATCAAAATTTTGAGATAGCCATTTGGTTCGACGTAGTTCAAATTCCAGAAACTATGTCTTTTAGGATGATAAACCCCCCACTGCCACCAGGGCAAAGGTTGTAAGTTATGCCCTGGGGGCATATAAGGTTTTATAGAAAGCGTTGTCGTAGAAACTTCAAAAAGGGATCATTCAGTTGGAAATTGAGAGGGCTAGTGCCCTTATTAATAGTCAATAGCTATTGGAGGGCGAATGCCCCCCCTGCCCATCATTTCCCCAAACACTTCCGATCCAGATTTTGATATAGCCATTTTGTTGAAAGTAGTTGAAGGGTCCGAAAATTATGTTTTGAGTATAAAAGCCCCCCCCCCCCACGCAGAGCCCAGAGGGCTAAAGTTATAAGTTATGCCCTGGAGGCAAGATTTATACAGAATGCAGTGTCGTAGAAACTTCAAAAAGAGCTCATTCAATTGGGAATTGAGATGGCTAGTGTCCTTATTAATAGTCAAAAGCGATCGGAGGGCAAATGCCCCTCCCTCCATGCCTATCATTTTCCCAAACACTCCTGACCAAAATTTTGATATAGCCATTTTGATGAACGTAGTTGAAAGGTCCGGAAATTATGTTTTTGTGTAGGACACCCCCCCCCCACAGCCCTTAAGGCTAAGATTGTAAGTTATGCCTGGGGGCATATAATGTTTTTATAGAAAGCTTTGTCGTAAAAACTTCAAAAAGGGGTCATTGATAGGAAATTGAGAGGGATATTGCCCTTTTTAATAGTCGAAAGTAATCGGAGGGAGAATCACCCCCGCCCCATGCCCATCATTTCCGATCAACATTTTAATATAGCCATTTTCTTCAACGTAGTTGAAAGGTCTAGATATTATGTATTTGAGGATGACAACCCTCCCCTAATAGCCCTCAGGACAAGGGTCCTAAGTTGTGCCATTGGGGCATATAAGGTTTTCATAGAAATTTTTATCGTAGAAGCTTCAAAAAGGGCCCATTCGATTGGAAATTGAGAGGGCTAGCGCCTTTATTATTAGTCGAAAGTGATCAGAGAGCAAATGCACCCCCATGCCCATCATATCCCCAAACACTTACAATCAAAATTTTGATATAGCCATTTTGTTCAGCGTATCAGAAAGGTCTCGAAATTGTGTTTTTGAGGATAAAAAATTCCCGGGCAAGGATTGTAAGTTATGCCCAGGGGATATATAAGGATTTCATAGAAAGCGTGGTCCTATAAACTTCGGAGTGGGCTCATTGGAATGGGAATCAGACGCTCTAGTGCACTTTTTCAGAGTCAAAGTGATCGGAGTGCAGCTACCTCCTTCCCCACCCCCCGACACACACGTCAAATTGTCCCGAAATGCATCTTTTAGAATTTTTTAGATTTTCATTTTATTCAAAAGTGTCTAAATATCATTTAGAACGGCTTTGGTGGTTAAAGAAAACGCCAAAGATTAGGGGCATGGTTTGCATGTTATGCCCAGGGGGTATTTAAGGTTTTTATGGAAGAGATGGTTGTTTAACTATAGAAGAGGCTCAGTCGCTCTCCCTGAAAAAGACTATTTTAATATAAAACGAACAGAAATTAATTTAAAAAAAAACTTTTTCCACAAAATAAGTTTTTCAAAAAAAAAGTAAAGAACTCCATTAAACCAAAAATGAACAAAAACAAAATCAAACAATCTACCAAGCATAGAACTACCACAAATCAGTGTCAATAAATAAATGAAACCTAAAACAAACAGAAAAAAAATCTTTTAAATGTTTCCACTTTTATAACCTTAAGAAATCAAAGATTAATTACGATTTTAAGGAATAAATATCAGCATATGCATATTAAACTGACAATGCACATTTTTTTTTCAGGAAATTAATTTGAATTTTTTTCAGAAAAATACAAATTACACTATAACTTTTAGAAAGCATAGGGGCTGAGAATCCTACTCATATTAATTTCTGCTCGTTTTGAGTTTGACTCTGTTATTTATCTTAATTTCTGTTTGTTTTGGGGTTTCATTTATCTATTGATACTGATTTGTGGTACCATAGTTGTATGCTTGGTAGATTACTTGATTCTATTTTTGTTCATTTTTGGTTTAATGGAGTTCTTTACTTTTTTTTGAAAAACTTATTATGTGGAAAAAGTTTTTTTAATAAATAAAAGAAAAACGGAAAGTTTAAAAACGAGCTTCGCATACTAAGCAAAGGGTCTTAATTTTATCATGGTAAACCGTTTAAAGAGAGCACCGTTTAAAAAAACATTTAAAGCGAGCTTTTAATTTACAATTGGTATTAAATCTTGCAATTATCTAGTTTATGTGGAGTTTTAGAAAAGGAATTGAAAATAGATAGATGAATTCCAGGCTGGAATTTTGCTAGCTGATGCCGAGGACCTTGCCGCTGATCGCCCCTCGTGGAGAAGTCTGACAACGCTCTCGACGCCATCCCGGCAAAAGGATTAGGTAAATAAGTAAATCACAAGAAGATGCCGTTACAGTCACAAGTAGCCTAGTCGCAGTCAACGCCACAATTTATTGCCACAGATATTCATTGTCACAGTTGCACCCGCAGTCGTATTAGTAGTAGTAGTGGCCCTTAAAGTTTCACGTTAATATCCTTAGTGGTTAGTAAAATATTACATGTTCTGTAATATTCGTAAAATATTACAGAACATGATCTGAAAGCTGAAACTTTCAGGTCATGTTCTGGAGATGCTTGAAAGTAATTGCAGACACTATGTGCTCCAAAATTATCTAAAAGGCGTTTCAGCAATAGTTTAGGAACGGGTAAGGGTATCAATTTGAAACTTTCACGGCCAATACTACTGGAACTGCTATTGCAAATGCAAGTGCTACCGTTTCGAACTACTACTGCAACTACTTGCAACTGTGACTAAGATGACTTTTGACGGCAACTACTTGCAATTGTGAATAAGGTGACTTGTGACGGCGATTACTTGCAATTGTGACTACTTACAACTTCGATTGCGACTATTTGTGACTGCGACTATGACTGCAACTGCTTGCGACTAGTATTACTTGCGATTTTTTCAGCAAATTGCGGGGTGGATATTGATCAAAATCAAAACGTACTATACGTAAAATCAAAACACAAGACTTCTGACTACTTTCTGAAATTTTGAGGGGGATATTGAACCAAATCAAAATACACTATGTGTATCACCATGCACATAGTGTATTTTGATCTGGTTCAATCAGCAATAGGCGAATCAGCAATTTCTCAGGGACGGCTTAGGGTATTAAGCTGAAACTTGCAGGGGATGCTTGAAAGTAATTCGAGACACTATGCGCATGAATTTCTGTTCATTTGGGTTTCTTTTATTCACTGATTGTAATTTCTGTTTGTTTTAAGTTTGAATCTTTGCTACTACTGAATGAGAGCAGCTCTTCTGAAATAAACACCCCTTATTTCCCCTTAATGCTAGCTTGGATGCATACGATGTCTTTTGATTTATTTCTGCATCCCTCCCGACATTCCCTAGAGTTTCACGTCAAACTCCTTAGCTTTTTCGGACACACTCACGATAGAAGATGCTACTTTTCCCAATGATAAATCCTCTATTAAAGCAGTGAGCAAATCGCAAAATTTGCAACTCTTGCCCCGGGGACTGTGGGGTGCTTGGTGTCCCCGAAGGAACAGTTATTAGACCTTTTGAACATTCAACAAAAATATTTTTTTCAAGACTTTGATCAGTTTCGGGGATCAAAATGTTACCTCGGCTTTCGGGGATCAAAATATTACCTCGGCTTACCCCATCAAAATGGGACAATTTGAGCGGAACCGGTGGCCCTTCAATTACTTTCAAGCATCCCCTGAACATGACCTAAAAGTTTCAGCTTAATACCCTAGGCTGTCCCTGAGATATTGCCGATTCGCCCTTTTGACAACCAGCATGCACTTAGTGTGTTTTGATTTTGTTCAATATCGCCCTCATAATTTCAGAAAGTAGTCATAAATTTTGTGTTTTGATTTTACACATAGTGTGCTTTGATTTTGATCAATATCCACCCCACAATTTGTTGAATATAGTCGCAAGTAAAACTAGTCGTAAACAGTTGCAGTCACAGTCGCAGTCACAAATAGTCACAATCGAAGTTGTAAGTAGTCACAATTGCAAGTAATCGCCGTCACAAGTCACCTTAGTCACAGTTGCAAGCAGTTGCAGTAGTAGTTCGAAACGGTAGCACTTGCATTTGCAATAGCAGTTCCAGTAGTAGTGGCCGTGAAAGTTTCAAGTTGATACCCTTACCCGTTCCTAAACTATTGCTGAAACGCCTTTAAGATAATTTTGCAGCACATAGTGTCTGCAATTACTTTCAAGCATCTCCAGAGCATGTGTAATGTGCAATAGACTATAACTAAAATTTTACAGAAAGAACTATAATTTTTTTTAACCAATTGGTGTAGCTTTTATTTTTATTGTGATTTCTCAAAATTTCAAAGCAATTGGTACTAAATTGTTGTGTCAAAACTTTACTTAATGGGGATTATTATAAATTCTCCTACATTCAGAAGATTTACGGAAACAGAAAAACAATTTCTCACCTTGTCTACTAACGACTGGAATTTTACCCTTCACTGGCACCTGGATCAGACAAATTAATCATTCTTCTTTTGAATTGTTCCTTTTTATGTTGATAAGGGAAGTTTTAAGTGTTTAGAAAGTGTTACCATGGTTGTTTTTTTCTCTCTTTTGATGGTCCTTTGCCAAAGTATTCAGTTTTTTGTCTAACGGATTTGAATCATACGTTCACTATCTTACCTGAAAATTTCAACCCTGTTTTAGAACAGTTTTCTGTAATCATAAACGTAATGTGTTTTGGCTATGATTGACAGTATTATTGCAAAAGTCAATATTATTTTCCAAATTGAAAATGACGGTTTACATTACTTTTTGGATTTTTAGTTTATTAGACGAGGATTGGTCAGTAACTGGAAAGAAATAATTAGTTTTCTGTCTATCTCCTGCATTACCTGGAATAAATCAGCTTTAGCAAAAATTCCACCAGTACGCCATCTATCTGCTAAGGCATACAATCCCGCACCAACAATCGCTCCACTTAAAACCTGCAAATACAACAAATTTTAGGAAGGAAAAAATTAGCGTTGACAATGATTTTTCAGGAAACATTTATTTATGACCATGCAAAATCTTACTGTGAAAAGGAAAGAATTTTTCTTTTCTTATAAGCAAATCAGTAGACAGAAGTTTTGTAACCAAATACTGTAATAACTTCAGCTGTCAAACATATTTTGGCACTTTCTAAGGTCATGTTGAAGACTAAGGCCAAAGTAGAAAAATAGAAAAATGAAGAGTCTGATGTTATAGCCTATATGTGAGGTAAGGCAAACTAAAAAAAGATTTGCTATAATTTTCAAACATGTGACAATCAACGGTCGGGGTTAATGCTTTCATTTTAATACAGATCAAAGATATAATTATCTTATCCACTTTACTGGCATTACCTTTAGATTCTAGAACCTTTATTTTTTTTTGCAAAACAACAACTTTGCCTTACACAGGGCACTTCCCTCTACATTTGACTGGTATTACCTTGACAATCCAAAACCTTTTTTTAAGTTTTTTTTTCTTTTTTAGATTACAACAGCTTAGCTTAACATAAAAAACTTCAATCCATGTTCAATTTATAATCCATTTAATAATTCTACTTATTAAAGCTTGGAACGTTTTCAATTTTTTTAATAAGCGATGGGGTTTTGTTTTGGCACATTTCAGAATTTTATACTAAGATAAGAAGCCAATAGACCCTTCTAGTTAGACTTTGGTTGACCGAAAAGACCAATCATCGAAATGTTTTCTTGTAATGTTTAAAAACACTCGAAACAACTGTAGTAAAAATAACAGCTTTAATGAGCAAGCAAACCAAGCTTAGTAATATGATCATTCTGGCTCTTTGCTTTGTAACTAAGCTAATGACCATTCTGAACTCTTTATAGATTAGATCATTGCATGTTGAGAGATGCTAGCAAATACTCCAATACGAGATAAATGTTTGACCATGATCATATAGAATAAAGCCATTCTCTAAAATAACTGTATTTGGTACTTTTAGTAGGTGTGGCTTTCAGAAACAATTATACAAACGCTTCAACTTTTCATGCATTTTCTTGTCAATATCCAGAATATAGAGTCTTGAAAGTGTGTCTGCAACAGAAATTTCTTTATCAGTCCAATGAGCTGGATATACATCATGAGATGTTGAATTCTTGGGAGCACTGCATGGAAAGGCTTTATTAATATTGAGCTGCAGTGACCTGCACTTTCTTTGATATAGGTAACAATAATAATAATGTATTTCTTACCCAATTAAAGTGATGACAACTATAGACAACGGTATATAGCTCTTTTTATTTGTTAAGTAATCTTGATGCATGTGAAGGTTTTCACACTTGTGGAGATTTGCATTCCGAGTCCATTTTTTGAGCCCAGACCTATAGGACTCGGCTAGTGCATTGAAAGAAAATCAAATTAGTCACTTTAGATAGTTTAGTCTAATTTAGGCAAGCAAATTTGGAAGCCTTTCCATTCAAATTCGTCCATTTTAGTTAATAAATGGATGTGATGGTTGATTCCAGGTTGCCAAACTTGGGATGTGGCTTAGGAGAAATCTTGGGATTCTAAGGAGATTTTGAAGCTCTTCCTTGGATTTTGGGACTGGCATATTATTGGTTGCATGCACATTTTTCAGGCTTAGGTTTGATTCAAGTGTTATCAATGTGATCAAAACTGCAGACTGACAGAACTGAAAACTGGCATTTTGATATGTTGAATTTACACCCTTCCTCCCTGCTCTTTTTAAAACAGTTCAAGGCCACCTATTATGTTTGCTTTCACTTTATTCAGCAGCTTTCTAAGACGGCAACATGCCCATGATCTAGAATTCGATCTAATTAATTTGGCAACTATTCTGGACTATGTATTCTGCTGCCAACAATCAATGCTAAGTGGTGGTGCATTGGGGGCTTGAAACTATTTAAAAGTATTGATACCATACTTTAAATACAAAATATTATTTTTTCCAGAAATTTGTTTCTGCTACTGTCTGCCACAATTTATCCTAATCCACGCCTGGATTGTTTTTACTTTTAATGTAAGCTATATCAAATACCGTATTGTCCCTGCAAAAGACCAAATAATTTTCTCCAGAAGCTGTCAAGGCCTAGTGTGAATTAAGGTAGGGAAGCACAGGCTAACCATGTTACTGCCAATCAAACATTATCTTACCAGTGTTCTATATACCAAAGTTTCTTCTTTAGCTATTTTACCAATAGACAGAGGAGCTGCAAATATATATTTATTTTGCTTAATTTCATAACTTAAGAGCCTTCTTTTATAAAATAACATCAGTGCCAAACATATGTATTATTAAATAGGACACTGGAATCAACGTTTTAGGAGTCTGAAGTTCAGGTATACTGATGACATCTACTTTGAGGTAATAAAAATTATATGATGGATTTTCAAAAATAAAAGTTGTAAATTTTCAAATCCCTGAATGTTTAGAATGGTATATATTTTTTGAATTTTAGTAGACCCTTAACTAGTACAGTTTGAAACGTTTGGAAACAGTGTTGAATTGGCAATTAAATGGACTTCAGGTTTATCATAAAGCAAAAATCACCTTAACTTCAAATTTTACTGCTCTTTTGTTAGGTAAAGATCACCTGCTTCTGACTAGCAATTTAATCACTGAACAATCATGTTAAAAAACGAAATAAAACACTACAGTTTCAGTCTTCATTTTTTTTATTCCTTCTTCTTCTGGATTCAAAGACATCAAAATTGCCTACTTCAAAAATCACAGGCACAATACTGTAAAATTGCAACTAGGCTAGGCCTACCCTTACCTTATATTACAGAAGATAAATTTCAATCCACTAGTAGCCTTAGAACTTCTAGCTAGGCTACAGTTAGCCTACAGAATAATTATACAAAATTTCAGAAGTTCCTACATAATTCATATATAGAAATATAAAGAAATAAAATATAGGGAGCTGACATAAAAATAACATTTTGGGAGGTATTGGGTCATAGAAAACAGGAGTGGATTTCAAGAATTTTAAGAAATTTATTGTCATTATATTTGACTTGGTGGAATTTACTTTCATATGTAAATTCTTAGCTTTGTCCAAAATATGGGTAGGATTTTGATGGGATATTTGTTCTTGACTAGATGACATCATATCTACATATGAAACCTTTGAGGGAATCTTACCAATTTCATTAATCAATACTTACATAAGAGTGATCCTAACAAGTTTCCTTGAGGAATTCCATACTAATGAGGGAGGGGTTCAAAGAGAATATTTTTGTATTTTGTAACTTGGGATCTTTTTGAAAGAAAACATATACAAAAATCACAAAGAGAGGGTCTACTTCAAAGTTCTTCAATGATAAATGAATTAGGATGTCGTGACCAACCAAGTCAAATGCTTAAAACTATGAACATAGTATGAGACCAAGTGGCAGTTCCTCAGATGACAGAAAAATCTAGCATCAAATCAGCAAAACTATGATTAAAAAAATGTAATGTTTTCTATTCAAGTGAAATATTATTAGAAATAATAATCATCAAAATCTCTTGTTGTTGAGAAAGCAGCCACAAAATCAACAGCCATGTTTCTGTCAGAGGACCCATGAATTTCAACACCAATTGTTTTTCATCTGTTTTACTCAAAAAAATTAATCTCATGATAGAAGCCAGTTTCTACATTTGAATTTGGCTAAAGGAACATTTTTTGTTGGTTGGGTATTCCACTACATCAGACAAGAGTTTTCAACACTTGGAACATAGTTTTGTCAATATAATATTAGCTGCCATTTTAACTTAATTTAATAAAGAAAAACCAATGTGGCTACATTGTAGAGCAGATCAGATGTATATTGATGCATTGGTGCTGATCCCAACTTTTGTCACAAAAAAAATAGCCAAGTAATGACAGTTTGAACATTACATAGCTAGAAAATTGTCAGTAGCTCATTTTGTGTCAAAAACAGGAAACTAACTGAATTGAATATTCTTTCCTTATCTGGGTGTATTGGATATAATGTCCATGTTTCACACTGTCAAAATATGGCCTAATGACAGCTTCAAGAGATGGTGTTCCAAGTCATGACTAAGCAGAGTTATCCTGTTTTGAAGGAAAATTTTGACAATGGTTCCAAAATTGAACTGTTGAATCATTGGCGCATTTACCCTAGACATAAATAGAATCAGAATTTCATCCTGAATCTAAATATAACATTCATTTGTGTTGGAAATATATCTTACCCCCACCCCACCCTAATGTGCAAATATACCCTGAGTTGTATATACGCACTGAATTCTCTGTAAGTCACTCTTTTCTTCAAATTAACTTAAGGGTGAAAAATTCCCGGCTATCTCTTCCATGTTAAATATTTTTAGCTTGTCTGGCGACACCAAACGCATAAAGGCATCAATTTTGGTTTCTATCTGTTCCCCTGATCTAGCAACATAATCTGAGTTTGCTAATTTTTTTGTTTTTTTTTCTGGGCTTTCTAGATTAGGCTTTTTCGTGCAAATTCCATTTCAACTTGTCTAAAAGAACGGCAAATACAAGCATAATAAAATTAACATGGACTTGTAGAGGATTTTGAAAGGAACAACTTGACTTTTAATGTTTTTTTTCCTAATTAATTCAAAAAAGGCATTTCCATAAGTTTATTTGTTTCTACTAAAACGTATTACCATCAGTTTTATATTAGAAACTCCTGAACTGTTGCATATTTAGTTTCCATAGGCGGCCATAAATACCAGTCTTCAGGTGATAAACAGTCAGGGTTTCAACTTGTATCGGCTGGCGTGATAAGTAGATATTTCAGCATATTATGCAAATGGCAATGCTCCTTCAAATTAGGTTGCTGTCAAAGATTTTGAAAAAAGAGAAAGGCAATTAAAGAAGAATTTGGCCTATTTAGTTCACAAACATGCTGTGCTAAATACAAGAGCGCCGGCAGAAAATTTTCGGGGGGGGGCCAAACACCAAAATATCAGTCGTGGTTGGGTGACATGGAATATATTTCAGGATTTATTTTTTTTTGGGAGGAATGAGTTTATTTTTAAATACTTTTAGAAAAGAACTCTCAAATAAAAAGAGCAACTAAACTAAGAGGATGAATTTGCAATCAGTTTAAAATTCTGAGATGCTAATTGATTTAAAAGTATCAATAACTATATTTTAGGCTTTCCAGTTGGAAAAGAAGCAATGCCACACGGTGGCAGTACAGGATTCAACCAAGTTGATTCGCTTTATTTGTAATAAAATTAGGCTATGTTTAGCGATCTGTAATTGCGGATCAGCTATAATGAGGGGGGTGAGTTATTGTTTAGGTAGGGGTAAGGCAGTTTCCTAAAAAAGTACATTTTAATGGACAAACTGCTTACTTTTCACGAGGCTTCAGATAAATATTGAAAGAGGTAGGGGAAGTAGGACTTAATTAAATTGTTTCGCTATACAGCAAAAATGTTACATTCCCATTTCTACCAGCACAGAGGTGGATAGCAAGGCAGTTCATCATCAGCCCCGCCAAGAAATTTCTTTGGGGTTGCAAATACTGCAAGTAACTTAGTTTTCAGCAATTTTAAATGGAGGTATATTCTTTTTCTAGTTCTATGAAGTACTTCAATGTATTTAAACAAATCTAGGTAACGTATTTACTGATAAGAAAATTTTATTTTAGAGGTTATAATGGCTTCAGTTATGTAGAAGATCAAAATTCTGATAGAATTTCCATCCAAAAATATAATAATATTTTTTTTCATCCGACAAAAGTTATTCTGGAGCAGCATTAACAATCAAGTCCGACCAAATTTACTATTTATTCCCAATTTTTAAGTAGCCTATACTAAGTTTTATCCGAAATTAAAATTGAAAATTTAAACATATGACGGTACTAAAACCTGTTAAATTATGGATTGATACATTTCAAAAAGAATTAACCAGGGATTTAAGGGACCGGTACTTCAAATTATATCTTGGTTAGACCTGGGTATGATTTGGAAAACAAACAGAAATTAAATAAAAAACAGAGCGTTTCAATTGAAAGCAAGGAACAGATTTGAAACCTATTTGAAGAGATTATTCTTTATATGAAGGGGGCTGTCTCCTCCTTAGCTCCTTACTCTTTACTGTAAAGTTTGGCCTTTTTTATAAATTTTAAAGAAAATTTGCAATTGGAAAGATATGATTTTTCAAAGCACTAAAAAAACTTTTGTTTAATAAGCAAGGTGTTGAGAAGGGGGCAGTCCCGCTTATATAAAGTGCTACTTGACCTGCATATTTTTACTAGTCTTAGTTGCTTAGCAGTGAATATGAGTAAAACTAATTACATGATTTTTAGTCGTACTGGAGTTATTGATAATGTTCAATCGGTGAAAGTTGCGCGGGGCTTAGGGCTGATTCGTAGATTTAAACATGTTTTTCCTGTTTCAGTTTTGAAAATTTTATATTTTTCACTTATTCATCCTCACACTGTATACGGTTGTTCCGTATGGGCTAGTAATTTTGTTGTAAATTTTAAACGGATATAAATTGTGCTGAATAAAGCACTGCGCCTGCTCGGTGCTCTTAAAAATTTTGAAAGTACAATGGATTGTTATCACCATTTTAATGTTTTAAATGTTGAGCTATTGAGGGAATATCAGACAGGTGTTTTTGTGTATCGGTTTTGAAATAAATTAGTACCTAATTATTTTTGTGATGTTTTATCATCGAGTTCTGCGTACCATTCTTATGATACAAGGAATTTTGCGGACTTAGTACATGACAGACGACACACAGCTAAGTCTAGTTTTGTATTTAGGCATGTGGGTGTTACAATATGGAACAGTCTTCCGGAAAGCACTTGGATGGCTGAGAGTGTGTCCTATTTTAAAAATAGGTTAAAGAATTTCTTAATGAATAGGGATGGCGGCGGGGGGGGGCCGTATTCTGTCTTCTGTAAGGATTGGTTTGCGGTTCCCATGAGGTTTATTTCTTATTTATTTATATGATTGCATTATTATTATTTTCATTATATATGTGAGTAAGTTTTTTTCAATATATATATATATATATATATATATATATATATATATATATATATATATATATATATATATATATATATATATATATATATATATATATATATGAGTAAGTAAAATAGTGAGTCCTGCCACAAACAAATCTGTATAGATTTTCACGTGGTAGGTCTGTTTGATACGTTTTTTTTTGTGAATATTGATATTCAATAAAAAAAAATTATAAAAAAAATACCAACTATTTAGATGTGCTTTAAGTTTTAAACTTGATCCTTACTTAAGTTGAAAATCCTTTTCTATTTGTTTAATTACATTTCATGAAACTGTAAAGTTTTATGAATACAGTACTTCTGGTAACGCAGAAAAAACGATCAATAAATTCAATGATCTCTGTTTGGATTTTGCGAGTAATCAAACAGTTCACGGTAATTAACTCTAAGTACGGAGCGACCCGGCTCAAAAGCAACCGAAACTCTAAAAAACTGAATTTTGATATCAATTGATATATCAAAAAATTTGACTTATTATGCTGATTCCAAATATATACGTTTCATTAAGTTTAGTTTTGCCCATCAAAATCTACGAGCCTGAGAAAATTTGTCTGCTTTTTCAAAAAAAGGGGGAAAGCCCCCTAAAGTCATAAAATTTTAATGGAAATTACACCATCAGATTCAGCGTATCAAAGAACCCTACTGTAGAGGTTTCAAGCTCATATCTGCAAAAATGTGGAATTTCGTAATTTTGCTAGAAGAAAGATCACGGGTGCGTGTTTAATGGTTTTTTTGTTTTTTTTTCCATGGGTGATCGCATTGATCCAATGGGTACAGACCGTCGAGACAGGGTTCATTCTAATGGAAATAAAAGATTCTAGTGCCCTTTTTAAGTGACAAAAATATTTGGAGGGCAACTAGGCCCCCTCCCACGTCACCTTTTTCCAAAATTGTCTGAACAAAATTTTTAGATGGATTTTTTCTTCAGCATAGTTGAAAGGCCCAACAACTATGTCTTTAGAGATAAAATGGCCCCCTTCAGCCCCTGGGGAAAGGTTTATAAGTTATAAAATTTACCCATTGCTTATTTGTTATTGGGAATATGCATACATTTTTCAGGTTGGGAGGGAAGGAATTTTCTGCTGGGAAGATGTTAAACGGAGATAATTATCCATGGAGAGAGACGTTTCCAGGGGGGAGAACGTTTCTGAAGAAATTTTACACTTGGTGAATTTGACATAATTCCTATACGAAATTCCTTTAATTCTTGCTTTGTCTTTACCGATTCAAATTTAGGCGTGGAGATGTTAAGGGTAATTGTTGGGGGTAAATTTTCGCCAACAGCAAAATATTTAATGCCTCTAGACTCAATTGCTTATATAAAGTAACGCACTACCAAAGTAGTTTGTTCAATATAAAACATCAAACCTAAGATTAAAAAAAACATGTAAAAATTTGTAGTGTGGAGAAGGTGGTCTCTGTACCTGCGACTGTGCGGCTGGGGTTCAGATACTGTGCGGCTATAGGGTGTGTTGTTTCTCTCCACTCACTGTGATCAGTTTTTGTGTACCAGAACAAATTATTTTATCACAATTTAAATAGCCCTCTTTAATTGTTGTGTTGAAATGAAGATATTGTTGGCGGTTTTCAATAAAATTTTCTGAAACGCAACATAAGTAAAGAGCAATAAAGTTTCAATTTATTAATCTTTTTGACATGGAAGGAGTTGTCGTAGAAACTTTGGAAGGTAATTCAGCTAAAAATTGAAAGTTTTAGTGCTTTTTATAAGAATCAAAGGGATTGATACCAATCCATTTCCCTCCCAAGCCCGTTTTCACTACCCTTCTTCCAATAATATTTGATCAAAATTAGCCATTTTATTCATAATGGTCAAAACGTCATGAAGTTTCACCGTAATATCTTCATCCTTTTTTTTTAACCCAGGATATAGCCCTCTTTCCCCCCCCCACTTCTCAATCATAAATACTACATGGAAACAATCGATAAATTGCACAATTTTTCCTTCCTGCCCCAGGGTCTTTTGGGGGCGAGGCATAACTGATATATGAATCTAAGTTGTCTGGTATTTAGCCCCCTTCTCCTCAATTACTTTCCGACATTCCTTTCAACAAGCCCAGAAAGTTTCACCTTAATAACCTGGGCTCTTCTAAGGCTATTGCTGATAGAAAATTTTAACAACCCGCATGCAAATAATATGCTCTGGTGCTGATAAAAAAAAACCTTTTTAAAATTGCCTGAAAGCAGTCGCAATTGGAAGTGGTCACAGTCGCAAATAGTTGAAGTCAAATTAATGAATGGTCGCAGCCGTTGTTAAAGCAGCAGCAGTAGGGTGCCTGAAAGTTTCAAGTTAAAACCCTTAGCTATTCCTAAGGTATTACAGATACGCCTTTTTATAAGCCATTCGTCCATAGTGCCCTTTGATTTAGTTAAGAAATACCCCTCAACATTCACTAGCTTTTCGCATTGACACCCTTAGTCTTTTGGAACACATGTGGTTTGAAACATTCCCTCCTTTCTTAGTGATAGATCCTGTGTATGAATAGTCGAAAAACTTCATAATATTAAATCCCCAAATAATTTACCCCAAAATAGCCTTATTCTTTATTGTCAATATTTTATCAATCATCCTCACGTTCTTTCTCTAAATAATTATTTTTCAAATTTTATTCCTCCTTCCATATAACCAGGACGCACACAGTGGATTTTTATTTAGTTCGAAATGCCCCAAAGCATCCAATGAAGTTTCACATTTAGACCCTTACTATTTTGTGACACAGCCAGGTTCGAACATTTTTCCCTTCCCAATGACAAATCCTGTGTAAACAATCAAAAAATTGCACAATCTATAAATTGTCAAATAATTTACCCTAAATAACATGGGCGCCAGCAGGGAGGCCATGCCCCCCCCTGGATATTTGTTACTATAAAGTAATTATAAGGAAACCAAAGGAAAGAGAGCAGAATGGAGAAAAACCATGGAAAAAATGCGTGTTGCTCCATTGTTGGCTGCCTGCCAATAGATTTTGACCCTTAATAAGGAAAATACAAGTTCTAATTTGTGACTGAGTGACCCTTTTCTAGTTTTCAAGAAACATTTTTGCTATATGATTTGGTTCGAGCAAAAACAACAAAAAACAATCAAATACTTCATAGCAACGAATGGCAAGTAAATAACAATCCTCGTCAATAACGAAAGTATAAGAGCCTACCTATTGATAACATTAAATCAAGGAATCAGCTTCTTACGGTGATCCTAAATATGTAATTGTTAATTAGTAATTAGTGCAGTTGTTAGTGCAAAAGGAAGTATATGTGATTAGAGTAAACAAGATAATAAGGGGTAATTTCGGTAAAAATATGCCGTCAACTCTTGCTTGCATCGCAAGAGTACCCTTGAGCTGATATATGAAGCCACCATAATCAGAAATGTTTCCCCTAAATGGAATGCTGGGAATTTGTCCCCCCCCCCCCTGAACGGATACGTTTTTTGTCTTTTCCAGCAGTGATTGTATTTACCTAGTTGCCACTTTGAACAAGATTTAATTTTCTACGGTTATGAAGTATAAAGGTGTCAAATATATTGGTTTTTGGTATTAAATATTAAATCGACAATATCTAATAAAATTTTTTTTTTGATTTTCTTAATCTTAGTTTTAACGTTTTACTTTGACCAAACTACTTTGATAATAAGTAACTTTTTATAAACACTGAGTAGTCTAAAGGCATTATATATTTTGGTGTTTGATAACCAAATTGAAATCTGTCGATATTGTTAAAAAATATCCGTCCAACACTTTGACATTGCTCAACAGAACAGACATCTTGGAGTGTATATCTTAGTTTTTATAAGTAGGCTAGTTTTTCGTCTCTTGTTTGTAATTACTTAATTTTATAAATTTTATGTACTTTTACTTTAATTTGTCTCTAAGCATCATTAAATTAAAAAAAACAAGATTTTTCAACTGAAAGTAAGGAGCAACATTAAAACTTAATTATACGTAACAAATTCTGCCAATATCTGCCAATAAAACGAACAGAAATTATAATGTATATGAGTGGGGTTGCCCCCTCTTCAACACCTCGATCTTCACGCTAAAGTTTTTCGGGATTTAAAAAAAATTATGTAATGCTCTAATTAAACGATCTTTGTCTTCCAGAAGCGGTTTTTAAAGAATTGGGACACAATTTAAAGATCGAGGTGTTGAGGAGGGGGCACATCCCCTCATATACGTTATAATTTCTCCTTACTTGCCGTCAGTTATCATGAACTATTTGATTAGCATCAAAATCGAAACAGAGATCATTGAAATATTGATCCTTTTTCTGCGTTACCAAAAGTATTGCTTTCATAATTCTTTACAGTCTCATGAAATGTAATTAAACAAATAGAAAAGATTTTTCAACTAAAGTAAGGAGCAAGTTTAAAACTCAAAACAGATTGAAGTTACTTTGTATATAAGGTGTACTGCCCCCTTTTCAACACCCTGCACATTAAACGAAAGTTTTTTAGTGCTTTGAAAAATCTTTTTTTTTTCAATTGCAAATTTCCTTTAAAAATTTTGACAAAAGCCAAACTTCACAATAAAGAGTAAGGAGTTAAGGATGAGACTGACTTTTTATCTTTTACATAATTGAAGCCATTACAAGCTCTGCAATAAGATTTCTTATCGATAAATACATTGCATTCATTTGTTTAAATACATTAAAGTACTTCACATAAATAGAAAAAGAAAAATATTACGATTTGAAATTGCTGAAAACTAAGTTCCTAGCAGTATTTGTCACCACAAAGATATTTACTGGCGGGGCTGATGATGGCCTGCTTTGCTTTTTCCCCCCCTCTGTGCTGTTAGTTATGGGAATTTAATATTTTAGCTGTATAGAGAAACATTTTAATTAATTCCGACTCCTCTCTACCTCTTTTAACATTTATCTGAAGCCTCATGAAGAGTAAGCAGTGTATCCATTAATATGTACTTTTTTAGGAATCTACCCTATCCCCAACTAAAGAATGACTCACCCCCTCCCCCCTCATTGTAGCTGATACGCAATTACAGATCACCAAATGCAGCCTAATTTTATTACAAATAAAGTAAATAAACCTGGTTGAAGCCAGTACTGCCACCGTTTAGCATTACTTCTTTTGCAACTGGGAAGTATAAAATATAGTTATTGGTACTTTTAAATCAATTAACTTCTCACAATTTTAAATTGATTGCAAATTCATCCTCTTTGGAGCAAAGTCGTAGTTTGGTGCCATAAAATGGCAGAAAACTAGACTTTCCTCTGGCCCAACGTGTATGGTCATTTAAAAAAGAGCTTTCAATTTACGGTTGAATGAGATGCCTCCCAATTATCTTGGACATTCGCTTGGATACAATCACCCCTGGGAAAAAGCAAAACAAATAAACATGCATCGACGATGTTTCTTCCAAAAAAAAAAAATGCGAAACTCCACATTTTGAAGATTGGAGCTTGAAAACTCTATCGTAGAGTTCTCTGACATGATTTTTTTTATTAAGGGATTTTCAATAAGATCGCTCACATTTCTGGGGGTGTTCCCCCTTTTTTCAAAAACTAGGCAAATTTTCTAAAATTTTAGTTGTGGGTGGGTAACAATAAACTGGAATAATTTTATATATTTAGAATCAGCATAAAAAGCCAATACTGTCGGTCTAGCAATTGTCAATAGAATTTCATTTTTAGTTTTGGTGGATATTGGCCCAAGTCACTTTTTACTTCCAGTTTTTTTTTTATCACAAACTATTTGATAAGATTCTCCTGTGACAAAAATTGTTTAAACCTGTTCATTTTATTTAGCTGAATAGGCTAATAAAAAGAATAAGGATCAATTTGACAGCTGGATAGTACGGTAAGTTTAAATTTATTTTTTTCTTTCGCTGTTCTGTAAGTTTTTAAATGTCTGAATATAAAAGGGATTTAAGTTCGAGGGGGAGAATTGTCCTGTTATGAATGAGGTACATTTTACATGGCCGGTATAAAATCAAGACGTGGTATCTATGCAGGCAGGATGATTTTTGAGTATCTCTAGTCTTTCTGTAAACTATTCTAAAGAGTAGGATATTGCATAAAGACAAGTCTACATCTGTTATAATCTATGGAAGAAATAAATCTTTCTGTAATTTTGGTTTAAATCAGTTTTTTTTTAAGATTATTTGTATAACAATTACATACTTTATTGATTAAATAAAGCGACCCCTTTGCCAGGAACTTTTGTTCAAAATTTACTGTATTTTGTTTGATTTTGTATGCAATTTAATTGCTCTTTTTATTTGAAAGTTTTTCACTAAAAGTATTTAAAAATAAACTTATTCCTTAAAAATAAATATCCTGAAATATATTCCCTGTCCCCCAACCACCCCTGGTATTTTGGCGTCTGCCCCCCTGGAAGATTTTCAGCCGGTGCCCTTGCTAAATAAGTGTATTCTTTCCTGTCAATCTTTTATCAAACGTCCTTACGTTTTTCTTTAATTGATCCTTCTTCTTTTCTAATTTCTATTTTTTTCTCAATTTGACAAAAGGCTAATACTGAGAGGGAAACAAAATTCTACATACCTGTCCGCTTTTTACCTTTTTTGTGATTTTGTCTTTTAAAATCAGGTGAGAGCTTGAAACCCTGTTATTCAAATTTTGCAGAGTCAAGTTAAGGACAGTAATCTGAACCCGTTTATATTCATCAAAAGATAACCGCCCCATTTTTGCACAGTAAAATCTCTTCTGCATAGCTAATTTTCGGTTTTCATATCGTCCAGCCTTAACAGTTTGTCAAAACAATGGAAAGTGCATTGCATATATACAACTCAGGGTAAATAATTGCACATTAACACAAATCAAGGGTCAAGTTGTTAGGGTCAAGTTCATTCTTAACACAAATGAATGTTATATTTAAATTTTGGGTTAAATTTTGATTCTAAAGGTATTTATATTTCTTAACTACCTCATTAGTGAGTTAATTAGAAAATTTGGGAACTTTTCTCATTGATGTCCTGATGAGATAGCTAAGAGATAAACATATAACTATAGCATCATAATTTTATCCTGAATCCTACTATAACATTCATTTATGGTAGATATTAACTTTATACACCCCCCCCCCTCTAATGTTTAAATATATAGGCCTACAATGAACTGTACAGATGGGTACTTGTCAATTAGCTGGAACCCATGCAAGAAGTCAAGTTTGGTTAATGCTAATGACATAAACCAAAACATGATGAAAATAAAATAGTTTAGAAACAAATTTGGGTTATATATTTGCACATTAGGCGGATGGGGGGGGGAATAAAGCATACCATCTATTAAATATGTAACCTAACCTAGGTACCTTTTTTCCTCCTAAACCCCAAAAAAACAAAAGTTTAAATATTGTAAATACAATGACAAACCACAGTTTGCAATCCAATTCTCTAGTGAAAGAAACCTATTTAACTAGTTTCTTCTGCATCTTCTGTATACAATATATTGCATGGGTTCCAGCTAATTGACAAGTACCAACAGATGTACTGAATTCTCTATAAATCACTCTTTTCTTCACACTGATTAAATAGCTTGTGAAAATAATGGAAAAATCATTGGTAAAATTCTGGTTTAGCTACTTTTTACTATCCTGGAAAGGTGTTAGGTTGGAAAAATAACCCTTTCAGCAATAAATTCAGGGTCTAAAACATACTCTGGGAGATATTGCCCATATTCCATGTTACCCCTCTTCAGATTTCTAAGTCTTAGAAATTTGGGTAATGATGCATTATATGGGCATTGCTACAAAGTCAAGTTTGGTTAATGCTAATGAAATAAAATAAATTAGGGTGAATGTATAATAGTTTATAAACAAATTTGGACTATATATTTGCACATTAGGGGGGGGGGGATAAAGCATAGCATATATTAAATATGTACCTAACCTAGGTACCTTTCCGCTCCCTCCTAAACTTACTTACTTACTTTCGGCGGGAACCAGACGATGAACTGTCCTGCCCGGCACCAAAGGATCTTGGAATGACTTCCGACGACCACTTGGACCTATCGACTGCAGCTTCTCCGGCGATCTTCAGCCAGTCTTTGTTCCATCTCCGACCGTGTCTCCTGAATCCTCCCCATGGTTCCAGGTCCTCCTTGAATTTTTGCCACAGGTTCTTCAATTGTACTCCTGGTTTACGTTTCCAGGAGGGGGCTGGTTCGCAGACAAGGACGTCTTGACATACCGTACCTTCGGGACGGCGCAATCTGTGGCCGAGGAGCTTCAGGCGACGTCTTTTAATGATAAGCGATAGCTCTTCTGATTGGCCACAGCGACTCCTTATTTCACTATTAGAAATCCTGTCCCATCTCTTAATGCGGAGGATGTAACGAAGGCAGCAGTGGTCGAACACGTCCTAAGTTCTCGCGTCTTTCAGTCTTGATCGGCCATGTCTCGCAAGTATACAGTAGTACTGCTCGAACAGTTGCAACATACATTCTGACTTTTGTTTTGGTTGAGATCTCCCGTCTGGTCCAGAGTGCTTTTTTCAGACTAGTAAAGACTCCCCAGGCTTTTGCTATTCGGGCAGAGATATCCCTTTCAGCTCCGCCATCTGGTGTTATGATAGAGCCAAGATACTTGAATTCTTCAACGTTTTCTATTGACTCACCGTCGAGGGTAACTTGGCAAGGAGCAGGTTGGTTAAGAGCCAATACTTTAGTCTTTGCGCCGCTGATGGCCAGTCCGATGCGCTTTGAGACCTCATAGGTATCGTCGATCATGCCTTGTAAGCTGTCGGCGGTAGTTTCCAGCTCAGCAACGTCGTCTGCGAAGTCCAGATCTGTCAGGGGCTGGAGTAAACCAGCTATTTGTCCGAAGACTATTCCGCTGTGGTTTCTCATTGCATTATACATGATCCAGTCTATCGCTTAGTTTAATAATATAGGCGAAAGGGGGCATCCCTGCTTTACCCCAAACTCCATTGGAAACTTAGGGGTGTCATTGCCGGAAACACGGACGCAAGTCTCAGTGTCCTTATACGCACTTCGGAGTATCTCAATGAGCTCCTAGGGCACACCGTCTTCAGCCATAATTCTCCATAGCTCCTCTCTGATGAGAGAGTCGAAGGCAGCTGCAAAGTCAATAAAGGCGATGAGAAGGGGTAGATGAAACCTGCTGTACTGCTGAAGGATGAGGCGAATCGTCAATATCTGTTCTGGACAGCCTTTGCCTGGTCTGAAGCCTGCTTGTTCAGGACGGGTTAACTTGTCACGTGTGTCTTTGAATCGATTCAAAAGAATGACGCAGAAGATCTTCATGGCATGGTCGATCAGGGAGATACCTCTATAGTTTCTGCAAATGGCCTTATCTCCTTTTTTTGTACAGCGGAACGAGGACTGATACTTTCCAGTCTTTTGGGAAGGTCTTCGTCGTCCACACCTGGACAAACAGGTCAGTTAAGCGGCATAGTAGAGTTGGTGAGGACTTGAACATTTCAGAAGGGATCACATCCTCTCCAGGAGTTTTGTTGTTTTTCATGCACTTCAGCGCTTTTTGTACGTCCGCGATACTTGGCGGATCGAGGTTTATTGCGTAGGGCTCTCTAGCAGCACTCGAGAAGGCAGGTAGATCGCACGGGGGTTTGACAGGGTTCAGTAGCTCAGAAAAATGCTCTTGCCAGCGTTCCATGCATCCTTCTTCTGTTTGGATGAGTTCTCCAGACTTTTCTTTCAGTGTGTCAACCGTTACAGGAGCTTTTCCTGTCGCTTCTTTCAGGAGTTTGAACATTTTCCTGCTGTTGTGGCTCCTGGACGCTTGTTCCAACTCATTCGCCAGATCTGACCAGTACTGTTCTCTGTCCCGTTTCAGTGACTGTTTAACTGCTTTCCCCCCTAAACCCCAAAAAACAACAGTTTTAATACCCTAAATGCAATGAAAACCATGTTTTGCATTGCATTTCTCTATAGCAGTCTTTTGCAATTAATCTGCCTTGGGGTTTCTTGTGACTGGTTTCCTTGTATCATAGGCAGCGTGCTAGTGCTGCCTAAGTAAAGAACAATGTGGGCACAATGCATTTTTTCTCCACCCGGGCACTTTGTATTGAAGGAGTTGTAGTAGAAACTTCGAAAAGGGCTCATTCCATGCGAAATTAGAGTGGCTAGTGCCCTTTTTAATAGTCAAAAGTGATTGGAGGGCAACAAGTCCCCCCCCCCACTCCCACCATTCCCCCAAACACGTCCAATCAAAATTTTGAGATAGCCATTTTGTTCAGCGTAGTTGATTTCCACATAGAAAATATCTTTTTGAGGAGGACACTCTCCCACAACCCATGGGGCAAGGGTTTTAAGTTATACCTGAGGACATATAAGGTTTTTATAGAAGGCATTGTCGTAGAAGCTTCAAAAAAGGCTCATTCGATTGGAAATTCAAAGGGCTAGTGCCCATTTTTATAGTCGAAAGTGATTCGAGGGCAACGAGCCCCCCCCCCCCGCCCATCATTCAAAATTTTCATTGACATCGAATCAAAATTTTGAGACAGCCAGTTTGTCCAGCGTAGTTGATTTCCAGATAGAAAATATGTTTTTGAGGAGGACACTTCCCTACAACCCTTGGGGCAAGGGTTTTAAGTTATGCCCTGGGGGTATATAAGGTTTTTATAGAAGGCGTTGTCGTAGAAACTTCAAGAAAGGCTCATTCGATTGGAAATTCAAAGGGCTAGTAGTCTTTTCTAATAGTCGAAAGTGATTGGAGGGCACCTAGCCCCCCCCCCCCACACCCATCATTCCCCCAAACACATCCAATCAAAATTTTGAGATAGCCATTTTGTTCAGCATACTTGATTTCCAGATAGAAAATATGTATTCGAGGAGGACACTCCCCCAGAACCCTCAGGGCAAGAGTTTAAGTTATACCCTGGGGGCAATTAAGGTTTTTATAGAAGGCGCTGTCGTAGAAACTTCAAAACAGGCTTATTATTGGAAATTCAAAGGGCTAGTACCCTTTTTAATAGTCAAAAGTGATTGGAGGGCAACTAGCCCCCCCCCCCCACGCTCAACATTCCCCAACACTAAACCAAGCAAAATTTTTAAATAGCCATTTCGTTCCTATGAGCTGATTTACAGTTATTAACTTTGTTTTTGAGGAGGACACTCCCCCACAACCCTCAGGGGAAGGGTTTTAAGTTATGCCCTGGGGGCATATGAGGTTTTTATAGAAGGCATTGTTGTAAAAACTTCAAACCAGGCTAATTCGATTGGAAATTCAAAGCGCTAGTACCCTTTTTAATAGTCGAAAGTGATTGAAGGGCAACTAGCCCCCTCCCCCACGCCCAACATTCCCCCAAACACATCCAATCAAAATTTCGAGATAGCTATTTTGTTCAGTATAGTTGATTTCCAGATAGAAATTTTTTTTTGAGGAGAACACTCCCCCACAACCCTCAGGGCAAGGGTTTTAAGCTATGCCTTGGGGGCATATAAGGTTTTTATAGAAGGCGTTGTTGTAGAAACTTCAAAACAGGCTCATTTGATTGGAAATTCAAAGGGCTAGTGCCCTTTTTAATAGTCAAAAGTGATTTGAGTGCAACTAGCCCCCCCCCCCTCACGCCCTTCATTCCCCCAAACACATCCGATCAAAATTTTGAGGTAGCCATTTTGTTCAGCATAGTTGATTTCCAGATAGAAAATATGTTTTTGAGGAGGACACTCCCCCACATCCCTCAGGGCAAGGGTTTTAAGCTATGCCCTGGGGGTATATAAGGTTTTTAAAGAAGGCGTTGTCGTAAAAACTTCAATAAAAACTCTTTCGACTGGAAATTCAAAGGGCTAGTGCCCTTTTTAATATTCGAAAGTGATTGGAGGGCAACTAGCCCCTCCCCACACCCTTCATTCCCCCAAACACATCCAATAAAAATTTTGAGATAGCCATATTGTTCAGGGTAGTTGATTTCCAGATAGAAAACATATTTTTAAGGAGGACACTCACCCGCAACCCTCAGGGCAAGGATTATAAGTTATGCCCTAGGGGCATAGGCCTATAAGGTTTTTATTGAAATCTGTTGTAGAAACTTGAAAAAGGGCTCATTCGATTTGAAATTCAAAGGGATAGTACCCTTTTTAATTGTCGAAAGTGATTTGAGGGCAACTAACCCCCCTCTCAAACACATCCCATCTTTTCCCCAAACATATCCAATCAAAATTTTTAGCTAACCATTTTATTCAACGTAGTTGAAAGTTTTGGAAATTGGGTCTTTAAGGATGACAACCCCTCCCCCGACAGCCCTCAGGGCAAGGGTTGTAAGTTATGCCCTGGGGCATATAAAGTTTTAATTGAAAGCATTGTTGCAGAGACTGGTACCATTTTTAACAGTCAAAAGTGATTGTAGGGCAAATAACCCCCCTCTCTTGCCCACCTTTTCCCAAAACACATCCAATCAAAATTTTTACATAGCCATTTTATTCAACATAGTTAAAAGTTTTGGAAATTATGTCTTTAAGGATGACAACCCCTCCCTCCACAGCCCTCAGGGCAGGGGTTGTAAGTTATGCCCTGGGGGCATATAAAGTTTTTATTGAAAGCGTTGTCATGGAAACTTCAAAAGGGCTCATTCAATTCGAAATTGACAGGGCTAGTGTCTTTTTTGATAGTTGAAAGTGATTAGATAGCGACTAACGCCCCTCTCAAGCCCACCATTTTCCCAAACACATCCAATCAAAATTTTTAGATATCCATTTTGTTCAACATAGTTGAAAGTTCTGGAAATTAGGTCTTTTAGGATGATAACCCCCTCAGAGCCCTCAGTGCAAGGGTTATAAGTTATGACCTGGGGGCATATAAGGTTTATATAGAAAGTTGTTGCATATGATTTATAGAATAGATTTTAGTCTTCCTCAAATCAAATTTTTATATGTTTAAAAACTATATGTTGACTTAAGATGAAATCAAAATGCACTGTGATAATGCTAATTCCTGATAAGGCATCTCAGCAGTATCCCAAGAACAACTGAGAGTATTATGTTCAAACGTTCGGGGCTACTTCTGCTCTTAAAATTTAACCAAATCCAAATAGCGTAAGTGTATCCAAGCTATCAAAGAAAGTAAAAAGATTTTTTTGGAAATGGTATCAAGTTTTCCATTACAGGTCAACTAGAGGAGTGACGAAACTAAATTAAACAGTACTATTTGTGTCCAGATTTTTAAAAGGGTGTAGGATGTTAAAAATTGCTTAAAATTTTTCTCCAGCATACAAATAGCAGGCCAAACTATAAACTCTTAAAAAACAAAAAGATTTAAAGTATTACTTTCTTTTTCCCTGAAAAGACTGCATCAATATAAAATGAACAGAAATTAATTAAAAAAAACTTTTTCCACAAAATAAATTTTTCAAAGAAAAGTAAAGAACTCCATTAGACAAAAAATGAGCAAAACTAAAATCAAACAATCTACCAAGTGTGAAACTACCACAAATCAGCATTGATAAATAAATGAAACCCAAAACAAAAAGAAATTACAATAATTACTGCTACTACTACTACTACTAACAACTAACCACAGCACCAAGCCGCCTGAGGCCAACACAGCTATGCATGCTCCTCCTCCACTCCAATCTATACAAAGCCTCTCTTTTTACACCCTCCCAGGTAGTTCCCATTTCCTTTAAATCTTTCTTTATGATGTCCTCACACCCCATACAGGGACAAACTGGTTTCTGTTTAGCCCTAGATGGTTGGCCAAAAAGAAAAATCTATGGCAATCTGTCATGCTTCATTCACACAACATCCCTTACCACTTCAATCTTTCTTTTATTATAGCCCTAGAGAGCGGTACTGAACCACATTTTTTGTATAGCCTATTGCTTGAAATAGCCTATGGTCAGTCAGCCAGGTACCCAGAACAATCCTTAAGCAATTTCTCTGGAAAACATCAACTAAATCTTCATCCCTTTTTTGGAGCGTCCATGCTTCAGAGCCATATTTGACCACTGTCATCACTGTAGCTTCAAATATTCTAATCTTGTTTTGTAGACTTATCTTCCTGCTCTTCTAAACTTTTTTCTTGTATGTATAATCACCCTGAGCCTTGGCTATTCTACTTTTAACATCTTCACTGCTCCCACCATCTTTATAATAATATTACCAAGGTAAGTGAAGCTGCCCACCTGATCAATATTTTCATTATCCAATGTCACCTTTTCATCTTCACTTATTCCTAGCCTTAATGACTTAGTCTTCCTAACATTAATTTTCAAACCAATTCTAGCACCCTGAACTCACAAAACCTCTAAAACTTCATTCATTTTGCTCACACTTTCATCTAGGTTGCTTAAATCATCAGCATAATCCAAGTCCAGGAGACTTTTTCCTCCCCATTTGATGCTGTGGTCTCCCATTGCCTTTCCTGTGCTCCTTAAAACAAAGTCCATCAATATGATCCATATAAAGGGGGACAGAACACAACCCCGTTTAAATCCTGATTTAATACTAAGCCAGTTTCTAACCTTAATTCTACCTTAACTGCAGCAGTGTTATTCTTGTACATTGCACTAATCACTTTAATGGATTTGTCTGGTAGACCATAAAAAGATAAAACCTTTACTAAAGCTCTTCTATCAACAGAATAGAATGCTTGCTCATAATCTATAAAACAGAGGACCAAAGGTGTTTGAAAACTCAGGCACTTCTCAATTATTAGCCTAAGAGTGAAAATTTGGTCAACATATCCTCTACCTTTTCTAAAACCGCACTGCTCTTCTCTTAAAACTTTATCTACGGCATCTCTCAGTCTAAAAAGTATCATGTTACTAAGTAATTTGCTACCTACACAGACCAGTCTAACGCCACAATAATTACCACACTCACTTTTATCGCCTTTCTTATAAAGTTGCTCAATTAACGTTTTCTTAAAATCGTTAGTGAATTCCCCTGTTTCAAAAATCACATTCATAATGTTATTTCTAACCTCAGAGCCATATTTAAGAAACTCATTTACCAGACTATCAGCACCTGGGGCCTTATTATTTTTTAATCCTTTTAGTACTGTTGCTAATTCTTCCTCGCAAAATAAATCTTCCTTCACATCCAAAGTACCACATACTTTTTCGTTTTCCTCTATATCTTTTCCTGCAAATCTATCTTGGTTAAGCAAGTTCTCAAAATGTTTGACCCATCTCGCTTTAGTTTTTTCCTTATTGCTAATTGCCACCCCATTCCTATCTTTAACTGGGACAAGTCTGGATTGACTACTCCCTCTCAATTTGTTAACATGCCAGTACAATATTTTACTATTATGCCGTCCAGCTGTATCTTCCAGATCCTCTGCAATTTTATCAATGACCTCCACTTCACACCTCCTTAGTTCATATTTTAATGCTTTCTCCACTTTCTTTACATTTCTTTTGTTTTCATACAATCTATCACTCAGATAATTCTTGTACAAGTCTTTTCTCCTTTCTATTAAACATAAAGCTTTTTCAATAATATTCTTAGCTGCAGTTGTAGCTTTCTTCCCTAATACACCTTCAGCAACTTCACAAAGTATTTTTCTAAAATTATTCCAACCATCTTCCACATTATCAAATTTTAAACTCTCAAGTTTAGTATTCAACTGTTCCTGGAAAGTTTCTCTCAAATTCTCATCATGAACATCATAACTTCCCGGAAGGTAGTTACCCTTCCAATATTTCGGCTTTAAATTAACCCTTGACACTACTAGATGGTGATCTTTACTTTTAACATCAATAACAGCACTCCTATATACCCTAGAATCTTGTATTGATCCTGCCAGTCTTTGGTTTACTATAACATAATCAATAAGGTTTGTTGTCTTACCATCATGTGAATGGTTAATTATTGTTATTTCTGTTTGTTTCGGGTTTCATTTATTTATCAATGCTGATTTGTGGTAGTTTCATGCTTGGTAGATTATTTGATTTTAGTTTTACTCATTTTTTGTTTAATGGAGTTCTTTACTTTTCTTTGAAAAACTTATCTTGTGGAAAAGTTTTTTTTTAATTAATGATCTATAAAAGTGACCATTTAACACACCAGTACCAAAATTTGCCTACTTGACAGGTTTACCTATAGAAATTTTGACAAAACAACATTTTACCTTAATTTTCAGTTATCACTTTCTTTTTCTCTGGTTTTAGTTTTGAAAACAAAATTCTTGTTATTTGAGGAGAATTTTAGGCCATATTAATGGGTTTTTTTTTCTAAATTTGGGAAATATATTTGCAGATCTTAGAAATCTCATAAATTGGGATTGATTAAAGTTGGGAAGGTAAAATCAGTTTTGTTGGACTTCATTTGAGCAGAAGATTTATTTTTGCAAGGTTTCACTTTTATAATAAAGATTTTTAAAGGTCATCAATGGCTACTGCCCTCTAAATGGAGAAGTGAGGGCAGGGGTAAATTTTTACCAAATCATATTATTGAGTTACAAATAAAGTGAATATACCGCTTGATGCCTTTTTTTGGTCAATATATACCAAATCATATTATTGAGTTACAAATAAAGTGTATGTACCACTCAATGCCTTTTTTATGCTCTTTACAAATATAATAGTAATTTTTGTCAGAAATGAATTTTAACCCAACCCATATTTATACAATTCAGAGTATATATTTGAACATTAGGGGGGTGGCGTAAATTTTATTTCTGATGTAAATGAGAGGTATGTTTAAACTCCCCCCCCCCTTCTAATTTGCAAAAATATAACCTGAATTGGTATATATAGGGGTGGGGGCTAAAATTCATTTCAGACAAAAATGATTTATATATTTGGAAAGAGCATAAAAAAAGGCATCAAGTGGTGTATTCACTTTATTACTAACTCAATAATATGATTTGGTAAATATTTACCACCATTTTTTATGCTCTTTCCAAATATAATAGTCATTCTTGTTGGAAATGAATTTTACCCCCACCCTTATATATACCAATTCAGGGTAAACATTTACACATTAAGGGGGGTGAGGTCAAATTTTATTTCTGATGTAAATGGGAGGTAAGTTTAGACTTTACCCCATTCCCCTAATGTGCAAATATATACCCTGAATTGGTATACAGGGGTGGGGGTAAAATTCATTTCCAACAAAAATGATTATTACATTTGGAAAGAGCATAAAAAAAGGCATTGAGTGGTAAATTCACTTTATTTGTAAGTGAACGATATGATTCGGCAATAATTTACCAAGGCAGGTACTTCAACATACTTTCCCAGGATATACTTAGTCTGTCGACCCATCCCTGAAAGTTACATTTCCCTAAACTAGCCTAATCCCTTTAAAAGATAATAACAAGTAACTAAACTAGAATTTTACAAATCATTGCATATATTCAATCCAGGGTATATATTTGCACATTAGGTGGTGGTAGGGGTAAAGTTCTGATTCAAATGAATGTTAGACTATGTTTGATTCAGGATGAAATTCTGATCCTAAAGGTATGTTTATCTACTAGCTATCTCATTAGTCATTTAACCAAAAAATTGCCCTTAATTCTCTATATTTATGCCTAGTCTACTTGTTTATCACTTACCCAAAATAAGAAGTTAAATGCAAACATGACATATTTGACACATGGATTTACATAACTAATATGTCTTTCAGGCATCTTTATCTCTTTCAGGACTATTGAGCATCTAGATCTTTATTATTACATGCAGCAGAATAGGCTAGTTTTGGCAATGCTATAATATAATTTTGGGCAGTGATTTCACGTTTTGAAGTTTTAGATTTTTTGGGTTTCTATGCAGCACTGTCAGTTTTCTCCAAACTTAGAGTAAGGCCGTCTAAACATTTTCCTTTTTTGTCCAGGTATATTCCACGCTCACAGATAAAATATATGATTGTATACCCTGATTATGCGTGCAAATTCGACACATATTCCCGAAAAAAAAAAGTTTTCATTAGTTTCCATTTTTGAATTATTACGCTTCGGGGTTAACAACCACAGACAAAAGTATTAATATTACATACATTACAGTGTATTTCATGGCATTACAGTATATGATATTACATACTTTTTGTCTGTAATAACACCCTACCAGTTTTAGATGAAAATAAAATCCAAAATTTGATCAAAATGATTTCATTAACTTAATTAATCAGCAAAATATGACAAGTCGATACCTAAAAATATATTATAGCAAATACACAACCTATTATTTAGAAAATAGTTGTTTTTTTGTTAATTTTGGTTGCCAGTGTGCCAAGATTAAAAATCAATTGTAGTCTGGTTTATGCAGTGCTATGGAAGTAATTAATTACAATTATTCGAGCAGTATTTAATTACTTCTTGAAGTATTTAATTACGAATTAGATCAATTAATTTTAATATATATTTAATTATATGTTCTTTATCTAAATACCAATTATTTTCACCCAATATTCCTAAATACTTTTGTCCATCCAACACAGTTTTCGAGAGTAGTCACTGTTTCTCTAGAATGTATTTTGTATAGTTAGCTTTTTAAAATCTTGATTTAGAAAAAAGACCAACAGGAGCACTGTACTGAAGGCCAGGTTTATTTTTAGAGAAGGTATATATAAAAACAACAAAAGTTCAGTAGCCAAGACAACTTTTTTTTATTGTTCATCATTCTTAGTACTCAATCTTTTGAATTAATGAGAACATTTTAAAGTTCAAATTCAATTCGTTTAATTCAAAAACAAGACATAGCTCTCATGGCCAAAGCCTAAAATTGATGTCTCATAGTCATAAATAACAAAATAAAGTTGTCTGATAAAACTTCGTCAGGATAAATAAACTAAAGGATAAAAAAAAACTTGAGATTGAGAATAAAATTCTCTAATAAAACTTTGTCAGGATAAAATAAACTAAAGAAAAAAAGCACTAAAGATCATTATAACATTTCCCAAAGCTTGGCACAAAGCTTTTACAGTAGCGCATGGTGTTACAGTGGACTGGGGTCTGTTTCGCAACCTTCTCAGCCACTTCCCTGGGGGGGGGACAAGATCTTCTAGGGACAAAAGGTGGGGGAAGGAATTACTGGTAGATGGGATGTTGGAGGAGGGAGGAGCCACAGTTTCATCCTAGGTAAGGGCAAAGTGCAAAACCGGACAAGCATATTGAACTAAGGGGCGGATGAAAGTGCAAAATATTAGTTTTAGCTTGTCCTTGGGAACTCGAAATTTTTTCAGCGTTTTTAGCATTTGGATTGTGCCGTTAGTTTTTTTACAATTGTCTTTGTATTCTCCTGCCATGAGAGATTAGAGGAAATCACCACACCAAGTAAAGTTATTGTATGACTTATTAGCTCGGAAGCGATAGGAGGTTCGAAAGACGGTTGAATAATCGAAGAAAAGAAAATGTCGTGACAGAGCATTTGTCTTTATTCACAACCATTTTTAGTTCAGCCGCATCTGAGGTAACTTGGTCGATGAAACCAGCAGCATTGCTCTTCGAATCCTCAGATACGACTTGTAATCTTTATCCATTCCCTTTATCACACTTCAATAACATGGGTATCGTCAATTTAAGCACAAAAAAAAAGAAAAGCACAAAAAGACACAACACCAAGAAAAACACGAATGATGAACCATCACCTCTACTTTAGGAAACTATTGTTTGTAACATCTGACGTAGTAGGGCACAATGGATTTTAAATATGTTTTTGTCGAGTGTGTAGGCGGGTATTCCAACAATTTTTTTCCCTCTTTCAGAGTTGCCAACCTTGTTTCGTGTGCGTGGGTCTCTGAAGTAAACGGAGGAAAGATATCTCGGTGTATTGAGGACTTCAGGAAGTCAGCTCCAAACTTCATCAGCATTTTATGCCTTCTTTTCTCCAGGGTTGGAAGCTTGAGTTGGCTCTGACAGGACAGTCGTACCTCATTACGGGCATTACATAGATTTTATAGCACGAAAGAAGGAGTTGCTCTGTCATACCAAACCTTCTTAGATTTGCAAAGGATTTTAGAAAACAAGCTGCCTTTGCTGTGATCTGGCTGATGTGATCTCCAAACAAGAGATCATCACTAAATGTAATACCAAGTATTTTTACTGATTTCTATGTTTGGAGAAGTGCAGATTCATTTATGCTCTGCCTCTTCTTCAGGAAGTTGACATGCATTACACAGCTTTTCTCGAGGCTTATCTGGAGCTTCACTTGATCAGCTTGATGTTGAATAATAGTCTAATATCTATATTTGATTTCCCAGGACACCCCTGACATAATCAGACAATACGAAAAAGGTTAAATGGATTCATCCGAAGCCTATAATTGAAGAAGAATTCTTCTTCTTCTTCTTCTTCTGTTTCACAGCAGGCGGGCTTTTCAGTTGATACAATTTAGCCCTTTTCCTTTTGCTTCACTCTGTGGGCTACAGAGCTACTGGCTTGGTTGTCTCTTATTTATAAGATATTTTCAAATATCTTTCAGTAGATCTTTCGACTCAAGGAGTTCAAATATAAGATGATAGATATTGATTTCTGTGCTCTGTGTGCAGGTATAGTTGGCTAGGCTCTTGGCTGATAGTGAGATTTTGTGGTGTTTGAAGCACTTTAACAGTTTACAATGCAAGGTATGCTGTGCAGACATCAGCATATTATATTCAAATAGGCAGTGGTCAATATTATGTGGTTATAAAAGCTTATTATGTAACTTTTTGTATTATTCAGCCAAACACTGATACCAATTGCATCAACATCATTTACAAAATCTGGAAAGTTGATGCCACTGAATTTTATATTATTATTAACAATTAAAGCTACTCCACCTCCTTTTCTCTCTGATGATCTATCCTTTCTCAGGATAGTGTATCCCAGAGACTTAATTTCTTGATTTTGGGTTAAATGAGTTTCCTGGAGGCAAGCAATATTGATGGAATTATTATTCATAAAGAATGTTAGTTCATTTAACTTATTTTCTGTAAGTGATCTTACATTCCACTGGAGTATTGATATGTGTTGTGTTGTTGTTTTATTTTTCATATGACTGTGTATCAATGTTTAGCTTTGTTAATAGTAGACCAAGATCTTTTTTTGCTTAAAGGAGCATATGGTTAGGGATGTAGATTTTTGCCAATTCAGCAATGATTTTTGTTTTCTGTTGCTGTTGTATATTCATGGCCTGAAGTGCACTGCAGTTTAGAATGAATAAGCATATATTTGGGGTTTGAATGTTTGGCTGTGCATCCAGTTTGTCGGTTAAGGGATCAATTCCTGGTAGTGTTTCTGGTTTGTTTCTTGTTGGGAGGGGGTGCCAGGCCGACCTCATCTCACTAGGCAAGGAGGCTTGTTGGCTTGGTGATTCTTTCTGATAGAGATGTGAGCAGGGGGGCTTAAAGGATGGTCTTTTGTAAGGAGTGCTTGATGCATTGGGAGTGTTTGACTTGGGAGTTTTATTTGATTTCAATATAGGTTTTATTTGGTGTGATTGGGCAGCATTTGCTTCCATAGCTGCAAAAGGGTATGAAATGGCCTTCTCTGTTGCTATTTGGAGTGTTAGTGCTCTTTTCTTATATGCAGGGCATTGTGATTTATTTGTGGATTCATGTGGGCCTTTACAATTGATATATGTAGGCTGAGTGTTGTTGCAAGTTGTCAACTCTTTAGGATGGGAGCCTTTACAACTACTACATGCTAGGAGAATTTTATTGCATTTATTTGTTGTGTGTCCCAGTTTCAGACACTTCTGAAACTGGATAGGCTTTGGCTTGTATTCCTTGTGCGGTTTGATTTGCCCAAATACGAATAACTTTTCTGGGATATTAATTTTTTCCTTCAGTGTAAATAGGAAAGATCTACTTGTTTTTAATCCATTAGATTTGGGTTTACCCAGTTGAGTGACATCTTCTACATGGATTGTGTTACCAGCCCTATCTGAGAGCCCTTCTTTTAACTCCTGAATTGGTATTTGTAGGGGAACATTATATACTACTAATTTGTCGGGGATTTTTTAGGTTCCATTTAGATGAGTTAATTGGGGTATTCAGAAGAGATTTTAGATTAAGTATTATATCAGCTGATTTCTGATCTTGGACAGCTATTAGCAAAGATCCATCACGGTGAATGTTAAGAGAAAACATTGATTTTAACATTTTGAAAATTGCAACCCTTATTGTAGTAATCTTTGTTATTTGAAAGGAGGTATTTGGAGAAATTTTGAGGTAAATTCCTAAGTTTTCGGAAGGATAATCTTCGAAAGGAGGAGGGGAAATACTTTTGATTGGGGATGTTTTTTTCCTTTTTTTGGAGCTCCTAGAAAGGACCTCTTGAAAGCCATTATCATCTATAGTGACATTTGCTACAACACTGATCATTGTCCTATTCTCAGAATTTTAGGTTTCATGTGAGCTTTGTGATAGGGAGCTTGACCAGCCAGTATGGGGCAAAAATGGATCAATTTCATTAGTATTTGGGGTGGGATCCGGGGGGACCTTTTTTTAGGGGGAGTTCTTTGCATTGCCTTTTTGAATAAGCTTTAAGCTAAACAGGAAAGGATAATAGTATGATACCAGACCGTCTGCACTCTACAGTGGGGAAAACTTCCACAAAAGAAACACCACAGTATGGCCCTGAGGAGGATTTTGAGCACGAGAGGTTCAGTACAGCTACTGATTAATCGAGACAATAATTCACAAGAAACTTATTTTTAAAATTTCTTAAATTGTTGCTGTTGTGGGTGTGTCACAAGAAGAACTTTGTTTAAACAAAGTTATTCTTCTTCTTCTTCTTCAATTATAGGCTTCGGATGAATCCATTTAACCTTTTTCGTATTGTCTGATTATGTCAGGGGTGTCCTGGGAAATCAAATATATAAATTAGACTATTATTATTTAATACTAGAATTTATACATCGTTGATGAAACCACCTATATTTAGGCAGTTAAAGATAGCTTTGAGCCATTCGGCAATATCAGTTGAAGAGTGTCTCCTTTGTGGTAGTTGGTCAATATTAGGGGTTAGCTTAAGGCGCTTGAATATAGCAGATAAAGTTAGCCATTCTTTTTTATGGTTGAGAGTTGCCACAGGGCAACCAAAAAGACATGGTTGATGGTCTCATCATAGGTTTGGCATAGGCGGCAAAGAGGGCTCATTACTGTTGGAATGGTTGTGTTTTGATGGTGATAAGTTTGGCTGTTAAGGCCAGTAGCATTTGATCGTATTCTGTGGTACATCTTTGAGTCTTTCCGTGATGTAAATGGAGAAAGGTTTGGTGGGGGTTGGTTTGCTAGATAAATTTTTAGGTGCCAATGGTTTACATCTCTTACTAGGATAGGTCTTCCAGAAATTATTTCAAACTGAAGGGCAGATTTAGCTATTTCATCTGCCTTGTGGTTCCCTTTAATACCCATATGACTTGGGATGTACTGGAATTTTGTGAGTTAACAGCTATTCAAAGATAATTGTCTCAGCGTTTTTCGCACATTTTCGGCGATATTCGCGCATTTTTTTTCTTCTTGGGAAGAAAACGAGTAGAAGAGGGGAGGGCACCTGTTGCAACGGCCTTAGAGGTGCCTGCCAGGTCATTTGACTCTTAAACTGTGGGGAATATGTACCGGGGCTCTACGCTTCCCTCGTTTTCCTCGACGTAAAAGACCCGATGTTACGGTGCGCAGGAGCGATTTGAAGTTGAAATTGTATATATTAACCTGTTTTGTGTGCAAAAAGAAGAAGAGGGGCAGTTGCCTGTCGCAAAAGCCAGTGTACCTGCCAGGAGCCGTCTCCTTTAAATTGCGGGGATTAGGTGAGCAGGAACTGACACTTCCCTTTTAATTATTCACTAACATTTCTCTACTGAAACAATTAGCGTGAGACAAGAGGCGACTGGTGTGCTACATTAAGAAGTGAAAGGTACTACAACTTAGAGAGAAAACGTGATACAACAAACTTAATTGTACATATGAATATCCACTAAGGATCCGAATTGTACATATTCAAAAGTTTTAAATTTGATTTTGTTTTTTACCCAATTTTTTTTATCCTGCTGACTGAAGATTATGCTACTTCACCTTTTAAGGTTGACATTGGCTCATTGAATGATTAAATGACCAAGACGGCTCCCCTCTTGGATCTGTATTTGACCAAAAACTGACATGGAAACCCCATCTGGATGAGCTGATTGGCAGTCTCAAACAAAGACAAATCTTCATTAATGCTCTCTGCCTTGGAAGAAGAGGAGCTCCCACAGTCTTTGCTTCAACTATTGTCAAGTCAGTGGTGATATCCAGGATAGACTATGGATCATTTATATATGGATCTGCCAAGAAATTTCTCCTCAAGAAACTTGACACTACCCTCCATGAAATCTTACGAAGAGCCCTTGGCTACCTAAATTCAACTCCTATTGCAGCTATGTACTGTGAAGTGGGGATCCAGTCCCTTCACTCCAGAGGAAAATATCTCCTTACAAGATATTTTGCAAAGAAGATAAGACTCAAGAACCACATTATCTACAAAGGAATCATTAGCCACCACAAACCAACAGAGATGCCCTCTTTTCAGAGATTCCTTTGCCTTCCTGGCATTGAAGAGTTCATAGAGAATGGCAAGCTGAGTGTTAATTTGGATGATGTTTCTCCTAGCGCCTCCAAAGGAATTGGGGAACTGATTATTCCTAAGATCAGCATTGAAAAGAAGGAGGGCCTTCCCAAAGCACTGATGAAAATCATATTCCTGGGAAAGTTGGCAGAATACCAGGACTAGATCCAAGCTTACACAGATGGCTCAAAGACAGAAACAAAAGGCAGCTGTGCAGTAGTTATACCCTCCCAGGGCCTGTCTCTTTCCTACCGCTTACCCCCCTATCTAACAGTTTTCTCTGCAGAACTTATGGCAATTAAGTTTTCTCTTCAAGCCATAGCAAGCCAAACAGAGACCAAACATCAGAAATATATTGTCTGCACTGATTCACTGTCAGCTCTGGATTACCTTTCACACCAGCAACACCAAGCAAGAAATGTTGCCATGGAGATTGTAAATCTGAGTACACAACTTGCAAGAAAGGGTATATCAGTCCTATTTATATGGGTCCAGCACACTGTGGTATAAAAGGAAGTGAATTAGCAGACCAGGCTGCAAAACAAGCCTCCCATCTGGGTCTGATCACTCAAACCCCTAATACTGGTCCTGAATTCCTGTCTTTAGTCAGTTCAAAAATTTTGGAGGAAGAAGAGGCTTGGCTCCGTTCTTTCCATACCCAGCTACTGGATCTCTATAATTACAAGCAGCCGTCAAAAGAAATGTACCTCTCATCTCGCATCCTTTCAACTTGTCTCTTTCGGCTTAGATGTGGCCAGGCAAGGACTAAACCAACACTTTTCCATTGGAAAATAACCCCTTCCCCCAACTGCGACACATGTGGAGTGTACAAAGACATACGTCACATCATCTTCAACTGTGGAAAATATGAAAAGGAGAGGAAAATACTAAGGAAGTGCTGTGAGAGGGCATTTAAGGCATTCACAATGCGCTCTCTTCTGGGACATGACACGTCTCCTCCTTGGGCTAGACAACTAAGCACAAACCTTTTAGGTAGATTTGTTAAGACTCCTGGATTGGTTCATTCCCTTTAAGATTTTTTTTTTTTATACACCCTTATATTAGCTCATTTTAGAGTCATCACACTTGGCATATTTTTTCCTTTTTTATCTATGTTTTATCAGCTTTTTTTTTTTTTTTTTTTTTTTTTTTTTTTTTTTTTAATAGTTGGCGTATGTGACAGGAATGATGTATATTGGCATTATTTATTTAATTGTCTCGCAATTGTATTTTAATTGTTTTTTGACAAAGCAGTGCTGAATTACTCTGATTCTCGTTTTTCAACGGAGGCATTTGCTATAGGTGAATGACCCCCTACCAATAGCACAATAAGTGATACCTGATCTGGCTCAATGAATATTGACTAAAGTGACACCCAAGCAAGCTAGTGATTACAGAAGGCACAGAATAATCGAGTGATACGAACGCATATGACCAATTGGTCGAACGCGTCAAACCCCAAACAACAACAATAACAACAACTTTGTTTACAAACAGAGGGAGTGTTCCCGGTCCGACGAAAAGTTAATAATATTAAATAAAAATTTAATATTTCGTTCCAGGTGAGAACGAATAACAGCTTGAACGATCGAAAATTAAATTCATATTGAATTTTGTAGTATATTTTTGTACGGTTAACTAGCGTATTTACTGAATTAACTTCTGTACATTCATCATCAAAGTGGGAAAAATGTAGGCAAATGACTAATCTAATAGTAACTAATGAGTATTAAGGTATTAAAACTCATATTTTTCATATTTTACTCATTCCTCACTAAAATTACTCGTGTTTTAATAATAAATTACAATGTATATTAAGACATTAGTTAATAAACTGTTCCAGGTTGGCAGTTAATTCGAGTAGAATTTGAAGTAAATACGAATTAAATTGCAATTTCTACCTGGAACACACTCAGATACAGCTGTTTTTTATTTGTTTAAATTATATTTGAACACTAAGACTAATGTCCATGGGAATAGAAAATAAAATATCACCAGCTTCAAAGTCCAGGTAAGCCAAGTCCAACCAGCTTCAAGGATATATACGGTATATATGAGTAGAAAACGATATATATATATACAAGTAGAAAAAAATTTTTTGTCTCACAAAATTATCCAAAAATTCTGAATTGAAATTTTACACCACCAAGTTGCTGTTGTGGTAGCACTGATCCTTGATCCTTGTTGTGGTAGCACTTCCATCAAGGACAAGTCGTCAACATATTTCCATCTGTCCTCCAGCTCAGCAGCAATTTCATTTATCATGAGGAGAAAGCCCAGCGGTCCGGTCACAGTTCCTTGTGGAATTCCACAAAAAACTGGCAGAGAAGTGGAAAATTGGTCTTTATACTTTACAGTTTGCTCTCTATTTGTTAAAAAGCTCTTGATGATTTTAATAATAAAGCTGGGCATATTTTTTTCCGCCATTTTTTTCTAAAATGATTCTGTGATCAACAAGGTCAAATACTTTACTGAAATCAATTGCAATTAAATTTATTCATTTTCCAGGTTCATCCAGGTGTTTTAAAATAAAATCATTTAAATTAATGAGGTAATGAACTCTCGAATACTTGGGGATGTTACCAAATTGCTTTTGATTGGATACTTTCAAAAGATATTTTTTCAGCCATGCGGAAACAAAGCTTTCGTATATTCTGCTAAAAACTGGCGTAACTATGATCGGCCGGACACCAGAGAAATCATTAGCTGCTTCTTGTTTTGGCATGGGGTTAATAAACCCTTTCTTCCATTTCTTTGGAAAAAATTCTGTCTTTGTTATATTGTTGAAAAAGGGGAAATGATAGTTCTTTAGCAAATGCTGTAATGAGAGCAGCTAGAATGTTAAAAGGGGCAACGGAAGTTCTTTTTAACGAAGAGAGTTTACGGATTATTATTGCCGATTAAATATCAGCGAATAAATTATCATCTGAAAGACTAGTTAAATTTACTGGAGGATCCTCAGGTGGAAGAGGGGGGTAAGACTGCACAATTGAAGCAAAATGGGCATTTAAATCATTCACAGTTTTCTCTAGAGGCTCCTCCTTCATGAAGTCAACTGGTTGAGAACTTTTACTAGTCAGATTTTTTACTTTACTGAAGAACTGCGAAGGCTTGGACTCCAAAAGATGGTCAACTTCATTTTCATAGTAATTTGTTTGTGCCTCTTTGATTTTCCATTTTATTTGCCAGCTGTTTTGCTTGGTTCTCTTGACCTTTTTGTATTAGGTGCAGTTCGTGTTTTATCAATCGCTTTATTTTGCATTTACGCATGGTTTATCACTAGAACAGAATTTAGTCTTACGTTCGGGAAAGCACTCGAGAAATTTTGAATTTACCTTATCATGGAATTCATCTGCTTGAATATCCAAATCTTTAGCTGAAGAGACTGCGACCCAGTTTTCTCCCGTCATTCAGTCACCTAAGTGCAGCAGACCATGGTCAGTGATCGGCCTTGAATTAACTTTGGTTACTGAATATTTAATTTTTACTTTTTCCAAGGGGTTCCACTGTAACATATAATGATAACTTCCAGCAAGTGGTGCTAGTTTACTTGGATTTTGGTAATATTGGAAGTGTTTTAACTGAACTGGACTGAGTGTACTAAAATAAACTGAAAAGTACAATATTTGTGTCATAAAAAATCCAGGACACTAGAATTAGGTAGAACACAAGTGGAGAACCCATTTTTGAGAAGTTACTAAAATCTTAGTCTCTGCTTCAAGCCTTTACTTCTTATCAGGCAAATAATAATATCGGGTTAAAACAAGACTCATGTGGAGATGAGACAGGTGATAAAAATTATTGGCCTAAGCATAAAAATTATTAGCTTCATAACATCTGATGGCCAGTAGACTTTTACATGTCTACTTGTCATTTTTGTCACTATTGATTGTGACTCTTTTCATAAAAAAATTTTTCTCTTCTAAAGCTGAAAGGTTAATTAAGGCACTTTTAAACTTATTCCTTTAACCTTAAAAACAAGGTTTCAGGAGCAAAAAACTGTTAATTCAGATAAAAATGATCTTTGGGTCTTTTGAAGGGAGTTTGCAACAGAATCATTTTAGAAAACTCAGAATAACGCTTGGGTGCGCAAACTGCAAGGAGATTCAGGCTAAATCTTTTATTAAAAGTACTCCCAAATCCAGGTTCACAATTTTCAAGTTCAGACGTGTTGGCGCATGTAAGCCTGAAGAAGAAATTTTTGGACATCTACATTGCTGCCGCTAGACTAGTTTGCCTTGTGTTGTAAAAGAAAGGTCAAATGAAAAATTTAAATAGTTGACAAATAGCGATTGAAAAAGAAGTACAACGGTTGACATATGCTTTATTTCTGTCTAGATATCTTGAACAAAATAAAATAAATTGTTGCTAAACTCTGTGCCACATGTATCTTGCTCTGTTGAGATTGTTTCTTTTTTATTTTTTTATTTACTTACTTATTTTAACTAGTCAGTGATGAAACGTGGATTTGTATCCCGCAAAAAGAACATGTTTTTGATAAAGCCCAAACTTTGTTTTTACACCTGATTGAAAACATTTATAAAATAAACTGAACTGAAAATATTTGTTTACAATTTATTACTTTGTCAGGTTGGTGCAGGTGTCTGAAAATGTTTTATTTTCTAGCCTGTTCATCCATCACTGGCTTTTTTTTAAGTATAAGGATATCCAGGAGAGAAAAAAAAGAAAAAAAAGAAGAAAAAACGTATTTTCGCTGACACCCTTGGTTGTAATGAGTCAGAGCTGTCAGAGTCGAGAAAGGGTGTCGAGCCTCCGAGTCAACTTGTGGGTTGCAGCAGTTTGGATTCAAAAGCCATGACAGACCATCCTCCTAGAAAAACTCCGAGAAGAGATTTATTTGAGAAAAAGCCACGCAAACTTTCTCAGAGGGAAATTGCTGATCTCATAGTGGACCGCACAATTGAAGGAATGCGGCATCTTGTGACTATGGAAAGGAAAGCCTTCAAAAACTTTTTACAAGGCTTGGCTCCTTATAAGGCTTGGAAGAAGAAATTTTCTGATTTGGATTATCTTTTTAATACAGAAGATATATGGATAGCAAATCATAAAAGCTACGTTGGTGTTACGGCACACTGGCTAAAAGATGACCTTAGCCGAGGGTGAGCAGCAATCACTTGCCAAAGATTCAAAGGCACACGTGATTATTATTCTTGTGCCGATCATCTTAACAAGATTAATGAAACATGTGGTCTCCTGTATACAAAGATTTTGAAAAATTTGACAGAAATAATTGTAATTTTGAGAAAACTTTCAACGAATTTGCATACCTAGTCAGCCATGCCTGACAGTAATGATGATAATGGAGATTCTGAAAATGACCCCTCAGTCATCTTTTCTGTTAGTGATTTGCATGAATAGCAGACAGAAAAGTCAGATGAAACAGAAGAATCTTGAAGTGAATACTGCTTACCCCCTCACTTGCCTTGTGCGAATCACACCCTGAATCTTTTAGCTAGTAAAGATTGTAAAACAGCCATGTCAAATGTGTGTACAATTCTTCAATGGGGAAGTGTCAAGCATTGTGGAATGCCGCAAGGCAGAGCTCGAAAGCCTCTAATAAAGTCAAAGATTTAATGTTAAAGCAGCTGATTATATTCCAATGTAACCCGATGAAGTTCTTAACATGATCATGTGAAAAGGATTGTTGAAGGTCGGGACAAAATGTGACAGGTTTGCCCCGAAGTTGAAAGCAATTGAGCTTGAGTTTCTTGAGGAGTATGCCAAGGCGATTGAGCCTATCACCAGGGCATTTGACATACTATAGAGGGACATAAACTGTTTTCTGGGAACGCTATTGCCCACGTTGATCGTACTAAGAAAGAAAATGATTGATATTAAAGAAAAACATTCAATCAAGCACGCATAAACTCTCGTGGAAGGGATTTTGGATGGTTTAGAGAACCGGTTTGAACACACTTTTACAATATAGTCAAAAGTAAACCTAGTTTTAAGGAGCTAGCAATAGCAGATGAAAGCCACCCTGGTTTCAAGGGAAGATGGATACCAGGAGATATCCGCAATCCAAACATTTATGTGATTTTTGACGAAATGAAATATATTTTGCTATTCGATGCTGATGATCAGTTGACTGATTGTGATGCCGAGCACAGGAAAGTGTAATCAATCGATTCCAATGACCCATTTTTATTTTTGACAGCGATGGTGTTGAGACAAGTACGGATTCTTCTTTTGGCTGTAACATGAATGTTAAGTTATTGAGATTCACGGACGACAAAACCGTTTGATTGAGACTTTGAAAGAATATCCAGATGTTGTAAGAGTTTTCCGAAAGTCTAATACTGTCATAGCATCGTCTGCTCCAGTAGAACGCCTTCCTTTCTGTTTGGGGTTCCGTATTCACCGCAAAGTGGAATCAGCTGGGAGATAATAAGTTCGAGAAGCTTTTATTGTTAAAGCAAACACCCAACTATGATAATAAATTTTGTAAGAATTTTCATCATAAACTGTACGCTTTGAGAAAAAGGTGTTTTGTAGCAACAGTAATTTGTATTTTAAATACGTGTTTTGTAATTGAATACAAATTACTTCCCAGGCAATGTATTTGCAATTACTTCAATTACTTTATTGTATGAGTAATTTGTATTTGTAATTAACTACATTTTAAAAGTACCTCCCACACCACTTGGTGTTTGTTGGTTTTAACTAATAGATATTCCAAATCATTAATTTCTTTATACTAATTTGTTTCATATTCAATATATCAGTGTTCGATATTTGCTAGCTCAGTCATCACTTACAAAGATATAAACTTTTAAGGATGCATGGAGCTTTCATATCACGATCACTTTCATTGGTGGCGCTTCGCCAAACTAATGTTTAATCTGACGCCATCAGCTCAGCTCATTTAGCACTGAGGAAAAAAAAAAGAAGAACAAAACGAGATTTTGTTCCTTGAGGAAATAAAGACGGAAGAGAAATTGCTGCGGCCGAAAACCCTTAACTCATGGGTCACAGCACTACATCGAAAAAAACACTGAAAGCCCTATTTCAGCTTGGAATCACCCTTCCTGTCTTCACCTTGTTCTTCTTTTCTTTTTTTCACCATCGCTAGTGGGTTGCTGGATGATCATGAAGAGATGATTAAGGAAAAATTTAAAAGCTAATGTTTACATCTAGTCGCTTTATGTAAACTGGGACTTATAGCACAATCGAAAGCACCATGTGACACTTTTTTGTGCCATGTCCGGATGGGGAGGAGTTAAAAGACTGGTTAGACCCTCTTTAGAAAGGTCTTATTAAAAGGACTCTACGAAATGAGTAAATATGCGACTAAACAATTATAAGCACAATGCATTGGTGCCAGATGTCAGATGCATGATGTAAATGGTGCCATATGTAATGAAAAGTCGTTATGTTAAAATTTATAATATTAAACTTTTGTAGCAGTAAAAATATTTGATCCATTGTAGTTCAGTGCTAAAGTACTTGACTCTTTCCAAATAGTAACGAGATTCAAGCCCCAGTAAAATCTAGGGTTTTATTTTTTTCATTTTATCAAAGCTAAATTTTTTCGCATCCGTCCAAAATTTCGCATTCGTCTTTCCAAAGTTTCTCAAAATTTGGTTTGATGTCATAGGGGTTAGAGTAGGGCCAAATAGCAGAAAAAGAATGGCGAGGGAGGTTCATCACCCTCCAGTGTACTCTTCAGCCTTTAAAAAGGAAAAAGAAATTTTCAATTTTAAATCAAATGGTCCCCCTTCCAAGTTTTTAAAATCACATTTGAAGTGGGCGAGAAAAAAGTTTTTGGCACTTTTCTAGCCCTTTTTTGGAGCAGCATTTTCATGGAATATATATTTTTTTTAGGTTCTTTCTCCGTTGGGATGTCCTCAGCCCAAAGTTTTACATAAGTGTAGGGCTAATCAAAAAAATTTGCTGCTTTTTGAGCCCCCTTTGTTTGAGGAGGGATGAATTTCAAAGGGGCTACTCTTTTGAATAAATTTGTATATTAGTCCCCTTGGCCCAAGAAATTATCATTTACTGGCCCTTAACCCTCTTCCCAAAGCAAAACGTTGATGATCTTTTTGACCAAGAAAAAAAATTCCTGAAAGCTTCATGCCACTTGACTCCCATGATCAAACATACTACCCTTTTTTCCACTATAAAAAATTGGCAGTTCGCATATTTTACGGCCCTTTTCCCAAGGTCTCTGGGGGCTATGTCATTCTCGAAAGTAAATTCATTAATACTTTTTACTATTCTGACCAAACTATGACAGACTTTTGTTACTTTTAGATAGAGCTAGAGCGAACCCGATTAGTGTGTATCACAACCATCTATATCCGTGCTAAATTGACTGACTGAATGAGATGGGTTAAGGTTTGGTTCTCTGGAAAATTTCCCCATTGACAGATCCCCCCCCCCTCCCTAGAGAATCCCCCGGACAATTTTCCCCGGAAATATCTTCCCCAGAGGAAAATTGAGCAGCCAAAGAAACCAAGACAAATAAAAATAATGAAGAAAAGGGTATAATTGTACATTAGCTATGATGAGGAAAGGGTGGTGGCTCATTGTGTAGGGAGGGAGGGGATACCAAATGCCTAAGAAAGGGCATTTTGGTAAATTTATCTTAAACATTCGACTTGACCATAGTGCTATATTAGTCTTTTTTCTTTCTTTCTTGGTGTTTCAGTTCTAATGTTTTTTCCCTTTTAAGCCATTGATTGATTAAAAGCAGATCAAACACATTCGTTATATGATCGAGATTTTGTATAATATTTATTAAGAAAATATGAATAATTACAAAACAAGATTAATGACAAAATGCAATTAAAAAAAAAAGATAACCAGAAAACATGAAACAGATTGACAAAGAAATTTTAAATGTCACAAGAGGCCTTGGGGTTGATTAAGGCTAACTCTGCATTTTAAAAGCTTTTTGCTTTTTTACTTTCTTAGCTGGTTTTTATTCCGTCATATCTATATCTTTAAATTTCTTCTTCATTTTAGGATAATCCTATGACCTTCTTATTGACAACTCTTACATTTTAATCTATTAGGGAGAATTTTCTCGACATACCTTTTTACAAACAGAACAAGTGACAAACTTGAAAATTGTTCCTCTTGGGCACTGCATGTACTTGTCATCTCCTTTCCAATATTTGAAACGCGTTTCTTTATGTGTATTAGCACAGTAATCAATTAGTTTGTTTCCTTGCTTCCGACATTTCATACATGATCCTTTAACATCTTTAACATTCTTTCCAGCCTTTTTGTTTGCTGAGTTATTTCTGTTTCCCCATTTTACTAACACACTCCCTTTTTTTGGAGTTTTGCTTTCTAAGTTGGCTTAAAATCTTCCTTGAGACCGTTACGCTTGGCTTTAGTAGTTTTTGTTTGATTAATCGGAACAGCTTTGGGCATATTGCTCTAATCGGTAGGTGCTGGTTTCAAAATTAGCAATAGATTTTGGGATTTTAATTTCCTTTGCAGAGTTGATCTTAGGGCTTTTAGGCTGCTCAGTTGGGATCATGTCTATCCCTTCATTCTCATCAAAAGGTACCTTACAATATTTTGAAGGCATAAGCTTATGCGTCATACTTTTCAACGGGGGTGTAGTTTTGGGAGTTTTTACTCTTCAACAGGAGTTTCCGCCTTTCCAAGTTCCGATTTTGGAGGTTTACTTGCTTCATAAAAGTAGTTTTGGCATTTTAATCTGATCGGGAAATGTTAGTTTTGAAATCTCTACTTGCTCAACAACGGATTTTGGGGTTTTAAATTGCTTTGCCGTTTTTTTTCTTTTTTTTAAAGATTTTTTGGGCTGCTTAGTTGTTGTTACTTCCGCCTCTTCATCTTCCTCTGAAGAGATTTTAACTTGTTTTGAAGTGGTTGGCTTAGAATTTACGCCCTTGTTTACTGATGTAGGCCTGGGTGTTTTAAAATGTTTGGCAGAATTATCTGTTAGACTCAATTTTCAGAGTGTTTGCTTGCCTAGATAGAACTGTTCGGCAATAAATATAAATTTGCTGTTATAATTTTTATGGCCCTGTTACCAAAATGCATCTACTTCGACTAACACTACTTTACATAAATTAATGAAGCCTAGAATGAATCAATTGAGTCAAATGAATCTTGTAAAGATGTCTCTGTAATAAGTGTTTGATATTAAAACAAAAGCAGGCATTCGTAATTTTTTCTACATAACGTTGCACCTTAAAAGAACGTCCTTCCATGTGAATGATAGGTGTTATGATTTCAGCATAGTAAAATGAAGGTCATGTGTGAGTAGTAAGAGAGCAAATCTGTATATTTCATCAGCATCCTCGAATCATTAGCTCATTCTAATCATTAGGAAAGAAACAAAATATTAGAAAGGAGAATCCGTAAAGAACTTGATTTCTACACCCCTGCTGATAAAACAAAAAGCAAGCATTCATCATTTTGCTACATAACGTCGCACTTTAAAAGTAAGTTCTTCCTTGTGTACAGATAGATGTTGTGATTTCAGCATAGTAAAATGAAGGTTCTGTGTGAGTAGTAAGAGAGCAAATCCGTGTATTTCATCAGCATCCTCGAATCATTAGCCTCTTGGTATTAAAAAAAAAAAAAACTGGTTAAACAAAGACCAGTCTGTGTCGAAAGCAGGTTGAGTGTTTTCGAACTTGGTTAAATATGGAGGGTACAATTGTTCTTTTTATGCAGGAGCTGAAAAGTATGCTAAAATTGATGCAGCTAATTGGACTGACACCTGGTTGTGCCCTGACTGCTCCTCTAAGAAGACTTCCACCATACGCGTAATGTCATCCAGGAGCTTGAAATTAAATCACCATTGCCCCCCTCTCCGTCGCAGAAGATGACTCCAACCTCTACCCACCTCCGTAATGAAGAGACGTTCCCGCCTCTAGAAGTTGCTAGTCAGAATGACGGTAACGCCACTTTTTTTCGGTGACCCTTCTTCTACTCTTGGCACAACCAATGGAAAATTACACCTCTGCTCACGTGAAGTGCCCTTTAGACCGACCCGTACTCAAGTTTTACGAATGATAGCATAACGCATCCAGACCCCTTTGTAAAAGATTTTGCATGCCAGACAAAAATCTGCAGTAATCGAAAAATTGACTTTCCTAGTTTCCATTAGTGCACTAATGATGGTATTAAAGAACTGAAAAGCTGACTTATACGAACTGAATTCATCTCGCTGACAGTGGCGCCATCTATTTTGTAATTTGGAGTTTAATTGGAGATGGCGTTCCAGAGCGCTCAAATAGCAGCCTGAGCGTCGTACAAGTATAGCTTTATTTGTGAATTTTCTCATGGTTTCTTTTCTAATCGAAAATTTGACTGTCATAGTTTCCATTAGTGCAATAACGATGGCATTAAAGTACGGAAAAGCTGATTTATACGAACTGAATTCATCTCGTCTGACAGTGGCGCCATTTATTTTCATTAACTTAAGGCTCTTTCGACTGTTGAGAAAGCCGCCAGATGTCAATCCAAGTCAACAGCGATCCAAGCGTAGCCACAGAGGGAAAAGAGGAGGCCAAAGAAATAAAAATTGTGCTATCCCTGTTCTCGTTTCTAACAACAGAGCGAGGTCTCTCAGTACAGCAAGGGAACGTATTCTGACAGTAGTTAACTGCATCCCTCCTAGTGAAATCCCTCCTTCGCTTCGTCCGTGGTACGCTGACCCAGTATCGTCACTGTCAAGTACCCCACCCCCCCTAACTCCTGAGTATTTCTTGTCGAAGTGCAGACTTCCCAATCTCCTAGTATGTAATGCCCGATCACTAAACAATAAAACCGACGAACTTGAAGTAGTTCTCAAACAGACGAGTTCCCCCATTGCTGTTATCACAGAATGTTGGGATATTAACGATGAAACCGGGCATATCAAGGGGTACAAGTGTTTTTTTAATACGAGACGCGACCGAGGGATTAACCGACGAGGCGGTGGGGTCGGACTGTACTTTCGGGAAGACTTACCTTGTAAATTACTAAGTCAGCCCAGTGAATCATGCCATGAAGTAATTTGGGTCGAATGCAAACCAAAGCGCCTATCAAAGCGATATTCGTGCTTGGTTGTAGCTGCAGTTTACTACCCCGAAAGTGCAAAGAACAGAAAAGAACTGATCCAGTATATCCAAAACTGCACTGATGACCTACGCCGCAAACACGCAGCGCCTGCTTTTGTAATCGCTGGTGATTTCAATCAGACTAATAAGGCATGGGTCTCCAGCATGCTTGACCTCAAGCAAGTTGTCTCAATCCCTACTCACGTCAGTGGTAGTATATTAGATCTTATTTTCACGAACATTCCCGATTATTACGAAGTACCCTTCTCTCTCGGTCCGTTGCATAACTCTGACCATAACACACTTCTTTGGAAGGCCAAAGTTGGCCTTCCAGCACCACGTAAAGTAAAAATTACCACTCGACCTATGACTAAAGAGGCAATTCGTTCCTTTGGACAGTGGATTGGGACGTTTGACTTTGATGAGATTTGCTCTATGACAGATATCGACCAGAAAGTTGATACTTTCAACTCTTTGCTGTCATGTAAATATCACGAACATTTCCCTGAGAAAAAAATAACTGTTAGTGATACTGACAAACCTTGGGTAACACCCGATCTAAAGAAGCTTATCTTAACTCGCTGCCAGTTACATCGCAGTGGGGATATTGTTCAAGCAAACAAACTTCGTAACCGCATTGTTAAACTGTTACGAGCAGCGCAGAAAAGGTACGTTCATGACAAAGTCTCGCCTCTCCTTCAAGGTGAGCCCCGTAGGTGGCACTCTGAAGTCAAGCGTCTTACCGGTAAACGTACCACCAGTGAAATTAAGATACAGAAAGACGACAAAACGCTGATAAAATCAGCCGAAGTGAACGCCTTTTTCACTTCAATCTGTACTACTCACCCGTCCTTCACCGAAGCCGAAATTGAAGCCCTCATTGCTGACGTCTCTGAAGATACAATCGTTGAAGTATCCGAGTTCGCGGTGTATAAAGAACTTCAAAAGTTAAAAAGCAACTGTGCTTCTTACCCAGGAGAATTGCCAGTTAAACTTTTAAGAGAATATTCTATGTTTTTAGCAAAACCACTCTCATCAGTGATCAATCAGTCGTTCAAGGAGCACAAATTCCCGAGTGCTTGGAAAAAAGCCTACGTCCGCGTCTTACCTAAAGTTAAAGACCCGAAGTCCTGCAATCAGCTTCGTCCGATTTCTATTACGCCTAATATGGCTAAAGTGACTGAATCTTTTATTTATAGAGAGCTCCTAGCCCAAGTTCAGCCAGCCCTAGATCCGTTTCAGTACGGCTGCTTGAAAGGGAGTAGTACGACGCATTATCTAGTACGTCTCTACCACCTGATTACCGAGTGGTTGGACAAAGGCAGTAGCCTCGTTGACCTGCTTTTAGTCGACTATCGTAAGGCTTTTGACTTGATCCGCCACTATACAGCAGCAAATAACCTCAAAAAGATGGGCGCTAGGAAGCATATTTTGCTCTTAGTTGTTGACTTCCTGCGTAACCGCTGTCAGTGTGTCTATGCTCTCTTCCCTAGTGACTTAAACTCTGAGTGGGCTGAACTAACGTGTGGCGCACCACAAGGCACTAAGCTGGCAGCTCTTTTGTTTTTAGCGGTAATTAACTACATTATCCTCGAGTTTGAAGACAGATTCAAATACGTGGACGATCTCTCCCTACTTCTGAAATATCTTGCTGAAAAGTCAGACGTGTATCCCCAGTTCAGCAGTGAGATCAGGAACTCCTTTCTCGAGGCGTGTAGCATAAACGACCTCCAGCTTAATATGAATAAAACAAAAGCCATGAGGTTTAATCCGCTTAAGCGTGACCTCTCATGCCCGGTTCCTTGGTACCCTACTACCTCAACCTCAGTGATTCTCGGGGTTACTTTCAGTGACGACTGTTCATTTAGCGCGCACATCGCCGGTCTGGTAAAAAAAGGTAGTTGCGCATTACAGTCGCTAATTACCTTGCGCCGACTGGGTTTCTCAAAAAGTCAGCTGAAGACGGTTTACGTCACGTATGTGCGCCCAATCCTTGAATATTCGTGTCCTGTGTGGGGCCCTCAGGCTCATAATATTGAATACCTAAGTGAAGATCTGGAAGCCATTCAAAAACGGGCAGTGAAAGTGATACTAGGCCCGAAATACAACTCTTATGAGGCTGCCCTTAGTACCTTACGACTGCCAACGTTGCGTGATAGGCGCTTACAGTTAATGTGTAATTTTGGGCAGTCCCTTCTTTCGTCCGAGAAACACCGTTCGTTGCTTCCCCCACCTGCTCCTATCACCGCCAACACCCGCCATAAAAATCAACTAGTGCCGCCAAAGTGTCGAACTACCCGTCACAGCAATTCTTTCGTGCTTTTTTTGTCAGTTATTTAAACCGCCAGTGACCATTTTTATGCAATGTACTAAACAGCGCCATTTAGTCGGGGCTTCGGCCACGGCTACGATAGTTGTTTATAAATAAATGAGTCTATAGTCTATGAGTCTATATATGGAATTCAATATAAGCTAGCACTATGGAATTCAAGTATAAGCTAGAGGAGACTTTAAGCTACATCACAACTATTTTTATCCCCCCCCCCACCTATCTACAATAAAAAACAATGATATTCATCCCCAACTGGATATCCTTAATATTTCTGACATTCCCCCATCCTTTCAACTCAACAAAAAGAATCTAAGAAATAATGATGTCAATCAAGTGCAGGTAAAACAAAACCAGAAAATACTAATCTGGTTTTTCCAAATTCACTTAGGAGGTTCAATTAGTGTCAAATCAGTCAGCAGTGCATGTAGTAATGTAACTGCTTGGAACCGTAATATTAAAAATACTGAAGACAGATCAATTATTCAACCAACTAACCCTACAGTCCTAGCTTCAACTGTGCACAAGGAAGTCGTTATTAATTATAATGGTGATTTCCCCCTTACAGATACCCAAAACAGTATCGACCGTAGTGAGGTGAATAATCTGCCTGATGAGAATTACCCTTCTACTTATATATCTAAATGTGCTAATGCAATTTTGGTAGGTTTCTGAAAATTAGGAGAAAATTGTAATTTTAGTCACGATCGTGCTTTAAGTAAGCTTCAGCAAAAAAAGTATTCCTGACAGTAGTGTTAAGGATAATTACAAGTTTTCAAGCGTGGAAATTGCAAATTCTGTCCAGAGTTCCTTTATAATCACGCAATTATTACTCCTAACATTGGAAAATAAAATGAAGCAAGACATAAAGTTTGTTCTCATTTTCTTTATAACAAGTGTGATTAAAAAGAGTGTTCTTTATTGCATTTATGTCGTTTGCACCTTACAGTGTTTCAAAGCAAAGTGTAATTTTGACTATGTTCGTGTACGTAAGCTAGCACCAAGTGGCCGTTTTTTCGGGTGTGATAACCCCCATATCCGTCTTGCCTCATCCCTTTTGCCAAAACATTTAAGTTGCAAACACAAGCCAAATACCCAAACTTGGGCAGCCCCTGCTGTTACCGGTCACAAACCCCATGTTGGAAAGTCCCATTTTTGGGCAACATTACGGACCACATTACTCCTATATTAAATTCATTACCCCCTCCATCTAATCCTGAGCACCCTGTGTAAGGAATCTGCCCCTCGAAACGTCCCTCCACCCTAGGAATTTGCTGATGTCCAGTCAAATCACCCTTGCACATCACCTTACTTCACTCATACCCTCTCCCAGCCCTATAACTCATATTCCGTCTACACCCTAACCCTCTTATACATTCGATCCTCTCTATGCCTCCAAGAAGTTGCCTCCAGCTGGTTCGGGCCTCCATCCGTCATTTGCCAAAGTAAACCCGATCCCTGTCCTTTCAGACACTCTTTACCCGTCTTCGCTTTCCCAGCACCATCTTGCCTTCCCATCTTCTCTTTTCCCCCTATTAAGAACCCCCCCCCCCCCCAATTTCATTTATTTATCCCCCGTGGCTGCTCTATCAATGTGACTCGTTGCATGTAAAAAATGTCCTATAATAAATCCCAATTGTTCTTCCTTACTGTCGACAAGAAACCAGTTCCCCATCTCCAAATTCCTAGATAAGTTTGCCCCTTACCCTGATTTTCCGAGGTCCCATAGCTTTAAGTTAAAACCCAGCCCAGGAATCACTCAAACTCTTTGATTGTCGCTTTTCCCAATTCATTATAAATTTCCTAAATTTTTAGTTACTACTGCTGAAAGTCTTAATTTTGATAAGCTTACCGAGCTTGAGGTGCTATCAGAATCAAATCAAATTAATGTAATAGCTGTCACATAATGTAATAGCCATAGCCCGAGGGTCCTTCGTCTATCAAATTATGCAGAATTTATTTAAGCTTTATCAGAATACTAGCCCAATTCTCATAATTTGTAGCAGAACAGACCCATAAAAATAACTAGGCCGAGGCTCAGGCTTCAAAGGTCAATTGCCTCAAAATCCCTAAAATAATAGCAAATGAAGAAATAAGGAAAGAAACAGAATATTAGAAAGGAGAATCTGTAAAGAACTTGATTTCTACACCATTGCTGATAAAACAAAAAGCAAGCATTCATCATTTTGCTACATAACGTCGCACTTTAAAAGTAAGTTCTTCCTTGTGTATAGATAGATGTTGTGATTTCAGCATAGTAAAATGAAGTTCCTGAGTGAGCAGTATGAGAGCACATGCGTATATTCCATCAGCACACACAAATCATTAGCCTCCCAGAGCTGCTTTGAATTTCGGTCTTCATCTAGCATCCCGCCTGTGAACATCATGAAAACCATGAGATTTATCTTTTGGGCTGTCAGCCTCTTGGTATTAAAAAAATGATTAGACAAAGACCAGTCTGTACTGAATGCAGGTTGAGAATGTTTTCGAACTCGTTGATATATGGACGGTGCAATTGTTCGTTTCATACAGGAGCTGAAAAGTATGCTAAAATTGACGCAGCTAATTGGACTAACACCTGGGTGTGTCCTGACTGCTCCTCTAAGAAGACTTCAGCCATACGCGTAATGTCCCCGAGGAGCTTGATAGTAAAACAGCGTTAACCCTTCCGTTTGCAGAAGGTGATTCTAACTTCTGTCCACCTCCGTCATGAAGAGACGTTCCCGCCTCTGGAAGTTGCTTGTCAGAATACGGGTAGCTTCACTTTTTTTTGGCGACACTTCTTCAACTCTTGGCACCACCAATCACATGAGGTGTCGTTTAAACTGAACCTTACTCAAGGTTTACGAGTGGTAACATAACATATTCAAACCCCCTTGTAAAAGATTTTGCATGCCAGACAAAAATCTGCACTATGAAACTTGAAATCCTCAAACCAGAGTCGGCACTGACTCAGCTCACAGTATTGATGATCCTGATTGACGATTAAAAAAAAACGTTCAAAACAAAACACAGGTCTTAAAAACATCCGAAAGTATGTTTCCAGCTGGTAGCCGAGTTTCGGTTTTTCATATTTTCCTTCGTTTTTGACGTCTCCCTTGACTTTCTTATGCCAGACGAAGAGGCCCTTGGCAGTACTTGATTCTAAAACTGTACCATTACTTTTAATAAAATTTTGACTGGTGTTGCGTTCTCTCAGGCTAAGATTTTGGTAATATTCTGATTTGGCATTCAGGGATGCCCTTCCTTCTCGAAAAATAGCTCATTGGCACACCAACCACTCTCGCTACTCCTTACAGACCTTTCTAACATGTCTAGAAATGGCCATCCAATTCGTTTCGTTTTATGCTCTTTACAAGGAAAAAGTCTCTTTTATAACTGATGTATCGCCGTATAAAATCTGAGAAGGCTATGATTCTTGCCAAAGTCAAGGGTAAATACACAAAAATATTTAATTTATGCAGACTTAAAAAAAAAAAACAGAAAATATATCAACAACAGTTAACTACGAATTCGAGCAGGCTTTGATTCTTTCAAATAAAATCAATAAAACTGTTCAAATACAAAAAGAAACGAACATAATCAGCAAATTTCTTTTTTTAACAATAAAGAAACGAAAACAGAAAAAAATTAAAAGAAATTCAATTAAAAAATGACACTAGTTTCAAACAACTATATTATAAATGCATCAATATATACAAAACAGGACGGGCTTTAAAAAACACTAAAAAAAGAAAAAGAAAACTGCTTTAGACACCTTTTAGAATAGCCAGATATCCATCCTTACTGCTTCTTAGACTCCAAAGGAGCCTCATGTCGTTCTCTACTCCAATGTCGTTCTCATTACTCCAAAGGAGCCTCTCTAGCGCAGTAAAAGGCACCCTGAAGAGATATTTTTAAAAATCAGAACTCCTTTATATTTTTTTTGGGAGTGCTACTTGTCTGTATACTTTAATGTTGTTATGCCCAAAGAAAAAGGATGATCATTAGATTTTTCACAATTAGACAAGAGAGTGGAAAAATGCGTCTTAAGTTTGTTTTGCTTTACAGTTTTTGCTCAAAGATTTAAGTAAGAAGAACTCTATTGATTTTTAGCCAGGGCCTCTGATATATTTAGAAGCAAATAACGTACGTTTCAATGCATAACGGGAAGAACCGCTCCAAAAATCCTATTACAAAAAAAAGGTTGAGATGTTCCATCACAATGCAAAGGATCTGCTTTAATGGACGTATATCCTTCCAGGATTGTTAGTGGTTAGTGGCCATTATGGCCACTTATGGTTAATCAGCACATTGAACAAAAATGGCTAGATTCTGAAACAAGCTAAAACAGCTTGATTAGTAATAAAGGTAATACTGTTCACCTAGCACCAATTGAATTGAGGCACTAATAAATTTTCACTATATGTCTAGTCACGATGGCAAAAGGGGTCCCAAATGATTAGGTGCATCGGCAAACATGTATTTTAATTGATAAGCTTCCGCAACTAACAAGCTGATCTCTCTGTCATCCCAGAAATGTGTTGGGAGATTCTGCAGGAGCATCAAAAGACCCTAAAAAGTACATAAATTGATATATATATATATATATATATATATATATATATATATATATATATATATATATATATATATATATATATATATATACATAGCAATTGGTTTACTTATGATCGAACAAACTGAAATGTTCTCAACAGCAAAAACAAAATATATTACAACAAAACTATATTTCAAAGATTCGTGCCAAAACAATAGTAAGCTACTCTACAACTAAAATTCTACTAGGGTAAATTTCATATATACCCTAAAGCACGTTTAATCAAATAATACATTTCGTCCTTTTTTACGTTATATTCACGCTGATTCCAAATTTGGCCCACTATAACAATCACTAATATTATTATATTAGGGTCAAAACCTCCCCCCATCACAAAAAATCAGCCTTAAGTTATTTTTTGTCGAAAGTATGCGAGTCGCTTCATAGAAAAATCAAATAACACCATACTTTGTGACAACGAAGTGAATAAAGTCGTGGCTAACTACCAGGGTTGTCAAGGATCAATCCCGCAAATTGTAAGGAATTTCTTCTCTAAAATGTAAAATATTGGATTTTTTAAAATAATTTTCTTATATCTGTTTGTATCTAGCTCGAACCGATATTTTTTATGTAAATAGACAAAACAACATATATATCCACCAAAATTTTAAATTTCTATTTCATTTTCTTTACGCTTGGCCAAAGATGTAAGGCTTAAACGCACACGTGCCTTATTTTACGAAAACGGCAAGACAGGGATTTTCATGTATATTCCTAATTCATGATTTATGATTTATATGTATAATTTTCCACCAGCAACTACGAAGGAAGGCTGGTGGATTTTTGTGTAGGTGGGGGAATATGCCCAAGCCTCAAAAAGGTCAATTTTATGCCAAATTCTCTAACTCCGTATTTCTTAACAAACAAATATATAAGAAAGTTTTTTGCGGGGGGGGGGGGGTGAAAATTCCTCTCTAATGCCGTTTCATTCCCGTTTTTTTTTATATTATGCCTGTACTTCGGGTTCAGGGGGGTGATACCGCTTATTTTATTGCACACAATCTTTGTCTCTGTAACATAAACAATCCAATTGACATTTCGGCTGCCAAAAAATCTGGATTTGCTGGAGTTTGGTATTTTGAGCAACACAAGGAAATCTACCTGCGGGGGGGGGGATTGTGAATTCTCCTTGAAAACTGTAGAAATTTTGGTCTTGTCATTAATTGTTTTTTCAAACAGTTCGTGGTAACTATGTGTAAGTAAGGAGCGACACGGCTCAATAGTAACCAAAACTCTAAAAAACAAAATTTTGATACCAATAGATGCATCAAAAGAATCAGATTTTTATGCTAATTTAAAATATATAAGTTTCATCAAGTTTAGTACTACCCATCAAAAGTTACGCGCATGAGAACATTTGCCTTATTTTCGAAGAAGGGGGGAAACACCCCCTAAGTCATTGAACTTTAATGAAAATCACACCATCAGATTCAGCATACCAGAGAATCCTGCTATAGAAGTATCAAGCTCACATCTGCAAAAATGTGGAATTTTTCTATTTTTTTGCCAGAAGAAAGATCACGGATGAGTGTTTATTTGTTTATTTTTTTCCCAGGGGTGATCGTATCGAACCAGTGGTCCTAGAATATCGCGGGAGGGCTCATTCAAACGAAAATTAAAAGTTCTAGTACCCTTTTTAAGTGACCAAAAAAATGGAGGGCAACTAGGCCCCCTCCCATGCTCATTTTTTTCTTAAATTCAGTCGATCAAAATTTTTAGAAAGCCATTTTGTTCAGCATGGTCGAAAAATACAAAAACTATGTCTTTAAGGATGACTTAATCCCCCACAGTCCCGGGGGGAAGGTCTGCAAGTTATGAACTTTGCCCAATGTTTACATATAGTATTGGTTATTGGGAAGTATACAGAAGTTTTCAGGGGGGATTTTTTCTGGTAGCTGGAGGGGGGTTGGGGGGTTGGGGGTTACTTGGGAGGATCTTTCCATGGGGGAAGGGACATTGTTATGAAGGCGCCGGATTTCCCAGCATTATTTAAAAAAACGATCAGAAATTAAATGAAAAAAAGAAAAATTCAACTGAAAGTAAGGAGCAACATCAAAACTTAAAACGAACAGAAATTATTACGTATATGATTGAGTTCGCCCCCAAGTCATTACCTCACTCTTTACGCCAAAGTTTGACTTTGTCTCACAACTTGAGGAAGGGTCGAGGCGTTGAGGAGGGGACAGCCCCTTTTCTGTCAGCTGGATCTCAGACCAGTTCAGACGGATTGGGCTTATGTTGAAGGTTGATAAGTGCGAATATACTTCTTTTAATTCGAATGCGAGTCTCCCTCTTAACTGTGGTTTTTTATCTATTCCCAGTGTCTCTTCTTTTCGGTGGCTTGGTCTTCACATTACTAATAATCTTAAAACACTTCGGGCTCTGACAGTTTCTAATGCAAAAAAAAAACAAAAAATCAGATAGGATATTCAAAAATTGTTGCAAATATTCTTAATTTTTCTTCTTTATATTCTTCATTTTGCGACCATTCTATTCTTTTTTTATCTGGTTTTCTTCCAATTATGAAGCCTAAAGATCTGAATTCTATCCGGACTTATTATTTTAAATTTTCTCGGTACCTTTTGTGCCTCCCTCCGTGGTTCCGGAACCGGCATTTGATATCGCGATTCGACCTCCTTGATTTACGGGGAAAAGTGACTGTGCTTGCGGGAAAGCTGTCGCTATCTGCAGGTATTACTGCGCACCATAATTTACGTTGTTTTATGTAAATATTTGTTAAGTGTGCGTGTTTGCTTTTTTTTTTTTTTTTTTGTTCTTGACGTACTCCACTTCTTTTTTATAGTGGGTAATAAATACATTATTATTATTAATATATACGGAATATTTTCTGTTCGTTTTAAGTTTTAATATCGCTCCTTACTTTAAGTTAAGAAAACTAGTTTTTTTATATTTAATTATACAGAAGAATTGATTGTGTACTTGCATACTTTTTTGACAGAAAACTAATGATGGATTACATCGCTTTTTTTAACTGGCATTATAGTAGAAAGGGGTCAGGAGGTACAGAACGAACACATGTGCTGCCATCTATAATTTAGTCTAATTCTGACGGGACATAATTTATTCAAGGATTATCGATCGAGTCTAATGGAGGTCAAGGTCAATCGATCTGTTGTTGTTGTTTGGCCACGTGTAATGGCATGAGGGGTGATTTACATAATCGATGGGGGAATTATTGATTCACGTCTGGGTGGAATTATGAAACAATATGGTCATAGAGTCCCTAGGGAGAAAGATTACGTAATCGCTCAATGACCTCTTTTTCCAAGGTCGATTTATTTGATGTTTTTCTCGGATGTCAACATCAAATTATGGATGTTTAATGGTTTTTGTCAGTGAGAATTTGAAAAACAGGGACTTTGTCACATTTATGTATGTCAACAGCAATTCATGTCTGTTATATGGTTTTCTCAGTGAGAATGAAAAAACAGGAATTTTCTCACTTGGAAAACCATAAACCACGTGGTGCTGTCACGAGTAGCACCTGTGAACTTGATTTACATAATCGCTAGGGGACATTATTGATTCACGAAGGGGAGAATTAAGAAACAAACATGGCTTCATTAATCTTTAGGCCTGAGGGATTTACATAATCGGCGGGGAAATTGTTGATTCACGAAGAGGGAATTAAGAAACATTAAGGCTTCTTTAATCTTAGGTCTGAGGGATAAACGTTCTTTAGGACAGAGAGAAAAATTAATATTCTATTTTTAAATAGGGCTTCATTGATCTTTAGTGTCAGGAATCATAAATGACATCACTTGTTATCTTGGAATTATGCGGGAGTCTAAAGAGATAAAAATTCTATTTTTAAATACGGCTTCACGGAGCTTTAAGTCGGAGAGGTAAATTGATATTCTAACGAAACCATAATAGTTTAGCTAGGAACATTTATGAGATGAAGAGATTAACGTAGTAAAGGGTTTCCTAGAAATTTGAAATGTGAAAGCATAGAGATGCCAAAAAACAAAAGGAACACACAGAAATTACTTTTTGGGGATTATTTGGGCGAAACGGTTTTAGATAGGTTATGGAATTATTTCGGCGAAACCGTTAGAGACGTTTTAAAAGATGATTTTAGAAAGGGTTTTAGGAGAGGTTTTGAGTGTGGTCGTTATAGTAAACAAGTTCTATTTGAACAGTGTCGTGAGGTCCTCTACCCCAACCCCAAAGGGCCCCGAACGCCCTACCCCGATCCAAAGGGTTCCAATCCCCAAACCCCAATCCAGAAGGAACCCCCCGGTCCCCAAAGGTTCCCAGGGCTCCCACCGGCCCCCCCGCCCCACAAAGGCCCCCCCCCGGCCCCCCACAGGCACATCGAGCTCCCAAAAGACCACCGGGGTCCCAAAGGCCTTCACCCGGTCTCCAAATGTCCCCCAGGCTCTCAACCGGCCCCCAGGACCCCCAAAGGCCCTCCACCGGCACCCAAAGGTCCCCCAGGCTCCCAAAGGGCCCCCCACCCTCCCTCTCCCTCTCCTCACCGTCACCTCCCCCCAACCCCCCTCCCCCCAACCCCCTCCCATCCCCTCCCCTCCCCCTCCCCCTCCTCCCCTCCCCATTTTTTTAATATTTTTTGTGCATTGAGACACAGAAGGGACACCCTCCCCCAAGGGTCCCCCAAACACCCTCCCCGGGCCCCCCCAAGCGGCCCCGCTCCCTTTTTTTTAATACTTTTTTATGGCTTTATTTTATCTTATTAACAAGTTACCTTAATTATGTCATTCCTAAACCCATTTTCCAACCTCAAAGAGTCCCCTCCCCAATTTGTAAATACTTTCTTGAATTTTTTAACATGGTATTTTTTAACTTTTTACGTTCCGACCTTTCTCAAAGAGTCAAATTTAAAGTTCTATTCCAAATATTTTCCCGGAACAAGAAAAGTCCCAAGACATAAAAAATTTAGAGTTCACTTCTAAATTTTTCCGTAGAAGATAGGAAAAGTTATACTATGATTGTGATTATTTTCTATGAAGATAAAAAATTTCACTTTAATTCTAAATTTTCTTAAATTCAGTTCTGACCATTCTCAAAGAGATGAAAAAATTTAAAGTTCTGTCCCAAATATTTCCTCGGAAGAAGAAAAGTTCAACTTCGATTCTGAATTTTCTCAATGAAAATGAAATAAGTTATTGATCAATTCTATTTTCCCAAAATAATATAAAATTTTCCACTTCAATTCAGATTTTTCTCAAAGAGATGAAAAAATTTAAAATATTTTTTCAAATTTTTCTTAGAAGATAGAAAAGATCAAGTTCTAATCTGAATTTTACCAAAGAACACAATTCAATTCTAATTTCCCCAGAGAAAATAAAAAGCTTCCACTTCAGTTTTAAGTTTACCAAGACATATAAAATTTAAAGTTCAGCTCTAAATTTTTCATTAGAAGATAGGAAAAGTTATACTTTGATTTTGATTGTTTTCTATGAAGATAAAAAGTTTCACTTTAATTCTAAATTTTCTTAAATTCAGTTCCCACCTTTCTCAAAGATATGAAAAAATTTAAAGTTCTTTTCAATATATTTTCTCGGAAGAAGAAAAGTTCAACTTCGTTTCTGAATTTTCTCATTGAAAATTAAATATGTTATTGATCAATTCTATTTCTCCAAAATAATATAAAAATTTTCCACTTCAGTTCAGATTTTTCTCAAAGAGATGAAAAATTTAAAATACTATACCAAATTTTTCATAGAAGATAGAAAAATTCAAGTTCTCTTCTGAATTTTACCAACAAACACAATTCAATTCTAATTTCTCCAGAGAAAATAAAAAGCTTCCACTTCAGTTTTAAGTTCACCAAGACATAAAAATTTAAAGTTCTGTTCTAAATTTTTCTATAGAAGATAGTAAAAGTTATAGTATGTTAGTGATTATTTTCCATGAAGACAAAAAGTTTCACTTTAATTCTAAATTTTCTTAAATTCAGTTCCGACTTTTCACATAGAGATGAAAAAAATTTAAAGTTCTGTTCCAAATTTTTCATAGAATATTGGAAAAGTTATATTTTGATCGTGAATATTCAAGTTCTCTTCAGAATTTTATCAAAGAACACAATTCAATTCTAATTTCTCCAGAGAAAATGAAAAGCTGCCACTTCAGTTTTAAGTCCGCTATGACATAAAAAATTTAAAATTCAGTTCTAAATTTATACATAGAAAATAGGAAAAACTATACTATGATTGTGATTATTTTCTATGAATATTAAAAATTTTCATTTCAATTTTAAATTTTCACAAAAAAGTGAAGAAAAGTTCAAATTCAATTCTGAAGTTTCTCAATGAAAATGAAACAAGTTATTGATCATTTCTATTGTCCCAAAATAATATAAAAATTTTCCACTTCAGTTTAGATTTTTCTCAAATAGATGAAAAAATTTAAAATACTGTTCCAAAATTTTCATAGAAGATAGAAAATTTCTTGTTCTCTTCTGAATTTTACCAAAGAACATAATTCATTTCTAATTTCTCCAGAGAAAATAAAAAGTTTCCATATCACTTTTAAGTTTACCAAGACATACAAATTTAAAGTTCAATTCTAAATTTTTCCATAGAAGATAGGACAATTTATACTGTGATTGTGATTATTTTCCATGAAGATAAAAAGTTTCACTTTAATTCTAAATTTTCTTAAATTAAATTCATACCTTCCTCAAAGAGATGAAAAAAATTAAAGTTCTGTTCCAAATATTTTACCTGAAGAAGAAAAGTTCAACTTCGATTCTGAATTTTCTCAATGAAAATGAAAAATTTATCGATCAAATCTTTTTTCCCAAAAATAATATAAAAATTTCCACTTCAGTTCAGATTTTTTTCTCAAACAGATGAAGAAATTTAAAGTTCTGTTCCAAATTTTTCATAGAAGATAGGAAAAGTTATACTTTGATCGTGAATATTCGAGTTCTATTCTGAATTTTACCAAAGAACACAATTCAATTCTAATTTCCCCAATAAAAAATATAAAGTTCAATTCTAAATTTTTCGTTGGAAGATAGAAAAAGTAATACCATACGTGTGAATATTTTCCCGGGAGATAAAAAGTTCTAGTTCAATTTAAAATTTTCTCAATGAAGTGAAGAAGAATTCAAGTTCTCTTCTGAATTTTAACAAAGAACACAATTCATTTCTAATTTCACCATATAAAATAAAAATATTCCACTTCAGTTCTTTATTTCACAAAGACATAAAGAAATTTAAAGTTCAATTCTAAATTTTTCGGTGGAAGATAGAAAAAGTAATACCATACTTGTGAATATTTTCATGGAAGATAAAAAGTTCTAGTTCAATTTAAAATTTTCTCAACGAAGTGAAGGAAAATTCAAGTTCTCTTCTGAATTTTCTCAATGAAAAAGAAATTAGTCATTGATCATTTCTATTTTTCCAAATAATATAAAAATTTTTGACTTTAGTTCAGATCTGACTCGAAGAGATGAAAAATTTAAAATACTATTCCAAATTTTTCACTGAAGATAAAAACGTTAAATCTGGCTCGAGGAGATGAAAAATTTAAAATACTGTTCCAAATTTTTCACTGAAGATAAAAAAGTTCAAGTTCTCTTCGAAATTTTACCAAAGAAAACAATTCAATTCTAATTTCTCAAGAGAAAATAAAAATCTTCCACTTCAGTTCTTTATTTCACAAAGACAAAGAAATTTTTAGTTCTTTTCTAAATTTTTCTGTGGGAGATAGAAAAAGTAATACCATACTTGTGAATATTTTCATAGAGGATAACAAGTTGTAGTTCAATTTAAAATTTTCTCAACTAAGTAAAGAAAAGTTCAAGTTCGCTTCTGAACTTTACCAACGAACACACTTCAATTCTAATTTCTCCAGAGAAAACAAAAATCTTCCACTTCAGTTCTTTATTTCACAAAATCATAGAGAAATTTAAAGTTCAATTCTAATTTTTCGGTGGAAGATAGAAAAAGTAATACCATACTTGTGAATATTTTCACGGAAGATAAAAAGTTCTAGTTCAATTTAAAATTTTCTCAAAGATGTCAAGGACAGTTCAAGTTATCTTCAGAACTTTACCAAAGCACACACTTCAAATCTAATTTCTCCGGAGAAAACAAAAATCTTCCACTTCAGTTATTTATTTCACAAAGACATAAAGAAATTTAAAGTTCAATTCTAAATTTTTCGGTGGAAGATAGAAAAAGTAATACCATACTTGTAAATATTTTCATGGAAGATAAAAAGTTCTAGTTCAATTTAAAATTTTCTCAACGAAGTGAAGAAAAGTTCAAGTTCTCTTCTGAACTTTACCAAAGAACACACTTCAATTCTAATTTCTCCAGAGAAAACAAAAAGCTGCCACTTCAGTTCTTTATTTCACAAAGACATAAAGAAATTTAAAGTTCAATTCTAAATTTTTCGGTGGGAGATAGAAAAATTAATACCATACTTGTGAGACTAAAAATGAAGATATTTATGCAGAGTTTCAACTAGCAATGGCTAAGTTTACTAAAGACAAGCTATTTTCTAGTGAAAACCCAAACACTCAGAAAAAATGATCAATTTTGCATTATTACCAATATTTATAAGCAATACTGGAAGGAATTTATGCACAGTTTCAAAGCACGATGGCTATATTTGCTAAACACATACTATTTTCGTCAAAAAACACACAAAATCAGAAAAAATGTTCTATGGTCCTCTAGTACCGATACAATAAGGCTGAAATGAAGATATTTATGCAGAGTTTCAACTACCTATGGCTAAGTTTGCTAAAGACAAGCTATTTTCTTGCAAAAACACACAAAATCAGAAGTAAAATGTTCAGTGTTCCTCTAGTACCTACGTAATTAGGCTTAAATGAAGATATTTATGCATAGTTTCAACTATCTATGTCTAAGTTTGCTAAAGACAAGCTATTTTCGTGCGAAAACACACAAAATCAGAAAAAATATTCAATGTTCCTTTAGTACCTATGCAATAAGGCTTAAATGAAGATATTTATGCAGAGTTTAAACTAGCTATGGCTAAGTTTGCTAAAGACAATCTATTTTCTTACACAAACACACAAAATCAGAATTAAAATGTTCAATGTTCCTCTAGTACCTACGCAATTAGGCTTAAATTAAGATATTTATGCAGAGTTTCAACTATCTATGGCTAAGTTTGCTAAAGACAAGCTATTTTTTTGCTAAAACACACAAACTCAGAAAAAATGTTCAATGTTCCTTTAGTACCTACGCAATTAGGCTTAAATTAAGATATTTATGCAGAGTTTCAACTAGCTATGGCTAAGTTTGCTAAAGACAAGCTATTTTCTTGCGAAAACACAAACAAAATCAGAAAAAATGTTCAATGTTCCTTTAGTACCTACGCAATTAGACTAAAAATGAAGATATTTATGCAGAGTTTCAACTATCTATGGCTAAGTTTGCTAAAGACAAGCTATTTTCGTGCGAAAACACACAAAATCAGAAAAAATGTTCAGTGTTCCTTTAGTACATACACAATTAGGCTAAAAATGAAGATATTTATGCAGAGTTTCAACTAGCTATGGCTAAGTTTGCTAAAGACAAGCTATTTTCTTACAAAAACACACAAAATCAGAAGTAAAATGTTCAATGTTCCTCTAGTACCTACGCAATTAGGCTTAAATGAAGATATTTATGCAGAGTTTCAACTATCTATGGCTAAGTTTGCTAAAGACAAGCTATTTTCTTGCGAAAACACACAAAATCAGAAAAAATGTTCAATGTTCCTTTAGTACCTACTCAATTAGGCTTAAATGAAGATATTTATGCAGAGTTTCAACTAGCTATTGCTAAGTTTGCTAAAGACAAGCTATTTTCTTGCGAAAACACAAACAAAATCAGAGAAAATTTCCAATGTTCATTTAGTACCTACGCAATTAGACTAAAAATTAATATATTTATGCAGAGTTTCAACTAGCTATGGCTAAGTTTGCTAAAGACAAGCTATTTTCTTGCGAAAACAAACAAAATCAGAAAAAATGTTCAGTGTTCCTTTAGTACATTCACAATTAGGCTAAAAATGAAGATATTTATGCACAGTTTCAACTATCTATGGCTAAGTTTGCTAAAGACAAGCTATTTTCTTGCGAAAACACACAAACTCAGAAAAAATGTTCAATGTTCCTTTAGTACCTACGCAATTAGACTGAAATGAAGATATTTATGCAGAGTTTCAACTAAATATGGCTAAGTTTGCTAAAGACAAGCAATTTTCCTGCGAAAACACAAACAAAATCAGAAGTAAAATGTTCAATGTTCCTTTAGTACCTACGCAATTAGGCTGAAATGAAGATATTTATGCAGAGTTTCAACTATCTATGGCTAAGTTTGATAAAGACAAGCCATTTTCTTGAGAAAACACACAAAATCAGAAAAAATGTTCAATGTTCCTTTAGTACCTACACAATTAGGCTGAAATGAAGATATTTATGCAGAGTTTCAACTAGCTATGGCTAAGTTTGCTAAAGACAAGCTATTTTCTTGCGAAAACACAAACAAAATCAGAAAAACGTAGGTACTAAAGGAAAATTGAAAATTTTTTCTGATTTTATTTGTGTTTTCGCAATAAAATAGCTTGTCTTTAGCAAACTTAGCCATAGTTAGTTTAAACTCTGCATAAATATCTTCATTTCATAATAATTTAGTAGGTACTAGGGGACCATAGAAAATTTTTTCTGGTGTTGTGTGTTTTATCAAAAAAATATATTGTCTTTATAAAAATTAGACATAGTTAGATTTAAATCTTCATAAATATCTTAATTTTAGTCTAGTTGCGAAGGCACTAAAGGAGCATTGAACATTTTTTCTGAAGATTTGTGTTTTAGCAATAAAATAGATGTTATTAATAAAAATAATAAAAAGAAATTTTAAAATCTTAAAAAATAAATTAAATTTTAGTCTAATTGCTTATTTACTAAAGGACAATTTAACATTTTTTGTGATTTTTTGTGTGTTTTCGCAAGAAAATAGCTTGTCTTTAGCAAACTTAGCCATAACTAGTTGAAACTCTGCATAAATATCTTCATTTAAGCCTAATTGCGTAGGTACTAGAGGAACATTGAACATTTTACTTCTGATTTTGTGTGTTTTTGCAAGAAAATAGCTTGTCTTTAGCAAACTTAGCCATAGCTAGTTGAAACGCTGCATAAATATCTTCATTTAAGCCTAATTGCATAGGTACTATCGGAACATTGAACATTTTTTCTGATTTTGTGTGTTTTCGCACGAAAATAGCTTGTCTTTAGCAAACTTAGCCATAGCTAGTTGAAACTGTGCATAAATATCTTCATTTTTAGCCTAATTGTGTATGTACTAAAGGAACACTGAACATTTTTTCTGATTTTGTGTGTTTTCGCACTAAAATAGCTTGTCTTTATCAAACTTAGCCATAGATAGTTGAAACTCTGCATAAATATCTTCATTTTTAGTCTAATTGCGTAGGTACTAAAGGAACATTGAACATTTTTTCTGATTTTGTTTGTGTTTTCGCAAGAAAATAGCTTGTCTTTAGCAAACTTATCCATAGCTAGTTGAAACTCTGCATAAATATAATAATTTCAGACTACTTGCGTAGGTACTAAAGGAACATTGAACATTTTTTCTGATTTTGTGTGTTTTCGCAAGAAAATAGCTTGTCTTTAGCAAACTTAGCCATAGCTAGTTGAAACTCTGCATTAATATCTTCATTTAAGCCTAATTGCGTAGGTACTAGAGGAACATTGAACAATTTAATTCTGATTTTGTGTGTTTTTGTAAGAAAATAGCTTGTCCTTAGAATACTTAGTCATAGCTAATTGAAACTCTGCATAAATATCTTCATTTAAGCCTAATTGCATAGGTACTAAAGGAACATTGAACATTTTTTCTGATTTTGTGTGTTTTCGCACAAAAGTAGCTTGTCTTTAGCAAACTTAGCCTTAGATAGTTGAAACTCTTCATAAATATCTTCATTTAAGCCTAATTGGGTAGGTACTAGAGGAACATTGAACATTTTACTTCTGATTTTGTGTGTTTTTGCAAGAAAATAGCTTGTCTTTAGCAAACTTGGCCATAGCTAGTTGAAACTCTGCATAAATATCTTCATTTAAGCCTAATTGCGTTGGTACTAAAGGAACATTGAACATTTTACTTCTGATTTTGTGTGTTTTCGCAAGAAAATAGCTTGTCTTTAGCAAACTTAGCCATAGGTAGTTGAAACTCTGCATAAATATCTTCATTTTTAGTCTCACAAGTATGGTATTGATTTTTCTATCTCCCACCGAAAAATTTAGAATTGAACTTTAAATTTCTTTATGTCTTTGTGAAATAAAGAACTGAAGTGGCAGCTTTTTGTTTTCTCTGGAGAAATTAGAATTGAAGTGTGTTCTTTGGTAAAGTTCAGAAGAGAACTTGAACTCTCCTTGACATCGTTGAGAAAATTTTAAATTGAACTAGAAATTTTTATCTTCCGTGAAAATATTCACAAGTATGCTATTACTTTTTCTATCTTCCACCGAAAAATTTAGAATTGAACTTTAAATTTCTTTGTCTTTGTGAAATAAAGAATTGAAGTGGAAGATTTTTGTTTCCTCTGGAGAAATTAGGATTGAATTGTGTTCTTTGGTAAAATTCAGAAGAGAACTTGAACTTTACTTGACATCGTTGATAAAATTTTAAATTGAACTAGAACTTTTTATCTTCCGTGAAAATATTCACAAGTATGGTATTACTTTTTCTATCTTCCACCGAAAAATTAGAATTGAACTTTAAATTTCTCTATGTCTTTGTGAAATAAAGAGCTGAAGTGGAAGATTTTTGTTTTCTCTGGAGAAATTAGAATTGAAGTGTGTTCTTTGGTAAAGTTCAGAAGAGAACTTGAACTTTTCTTCACTTCGTTGATAAAATTTTAAATTGAACTAGAACTTTTTATCTTCCAAGAACATATTCACAAGTATGGTATTACTTTTTCTATCTCCCACCGAAAAACTTAGAAAAGAAATTTAAATTTCTTTGTCTTTGTGAAATAAAGAAATGAAGTGGAAGATTTTAATTTTTTATGGAGAAATTAGAATTGAATTGTGTTCTTTGGTAAAATTCCGAAGAGAACTTGAACTTTTTTATCTTCAGTGAAAAATTTGTAACAGTATTTTAAATTTTTCATCTCTTCGAGCCAGATTGAACTTTTTTATCTTCAGCGAAAAATTTGGAACAGTATTTTAAATTTTTCATCTGTTTGAGTCAGATCTGAACTAAAGTGAAAAATTTTTATATTATTTGGAAAAATAGAAATGATCAATGACTAATTTCTTTTTCATTGAGAAAATTCAGAAGAGAACTTGAACTTTCCTTCACTTCGTTGAGAAAATTTTAAATTGAACTAGAACTTTTTATCTTCCATGAAAATATTCACAAGTATGTTATTACTTTTTCTATCTTCCAACGAAAAATTTAGAATTGAACTTTAAATTTCTTTATGTCTTTGTGAAATAAAGAACTGAAGTGGAATATTTTTATTTTCTATGGTGAAATTAGAAATGAATTGTGTTCTTTGGTAAAATTCAGAAGAGAACTTGAATTCTTCTTCACTTCATTGAGAAAATTTTAAATTGAACTAGAACTTTTTATCTTCCGGGAAAATATTCACACGTATGGTATTACTTTTTCTATCTTCCACCGAAAAATTTTGATTTGAACTTTAAATTTTTTATTGTGGAAATTAGAATTGAATTGTGTTCTTTGGTAAAATTCAGACTAGAACCCAAATATTCACGTTCAAAGTATAACTTTTCATATCTTCTATGAAAAATTTGGAACAAAAATTTAAATTTCTTCATCTCTTTGAGAAAAAAATCTGAACTGAAGTGGAAATTTTTATATTATTTTTGGGGAAAAAGATTTGATCGATAACTTTTTCATTTTCATTGAGAAAATTCAGAATCGAAGTTGAACTTTTCTTCTTCCGGTAAAATATTTGTAACAGAACTTTAAATTTTTTCATATCTTTCAGAAAGGTCGGAATTGAATTTAAGAAACTTTATAATTAAATTGAAACTTTTTATCTTCATGGAAAATAATCACAATCATAGTATAAATTGTCCTATCTTCTATGGAAAAATTTAGAATTGAACTTTAAATTTTTATGTCTTGGTAAACTTAAGTGATATGGAAACTTTTTATTTTCTCTGGAGAAATTAGAAATGAATTGTGTTCTTTGATAAAATTCAGAAGAGAACAAGAAATTTTCTATCTTCTACGAAAAATTTGGAACAGTATTTTAAATTTTTTCATCTGTTTGAAAAAAATCTAAACTGAAGTGGAAAATTTCTATATTGTTTTTTGAAAATATAAATGATCAATAACTTGTTTCATTTTCATTTAGAAACTTCAGAATCGAATTTGAACTTTCCTTGACTTAGTTGTGAAAATTTTAAATTGAAATGAAAATTTTTAATCTTCATAGAAAATAATCACAATCATAGTATAGCTTTTCCTATCTTCTATGTAGAAATTTAGAACTGAACTTTAAATTTCTTTATGTCATGGCGAACTTAAAACTGAAGTGGCAGCTTTTTATGTTCTCTGGAGAAATTAGAATTGAATTGTGTTCTTTGATAAAATTCAGAAGAGAACTTGAATATTCACGATCAAAGTATAACTTTTCCAATATTCTATGAAAAATTTGGAACAGAACTTTAAATTTTTTTCATATCTATGTGAAAAGTCGGAACTGAATTTAAGAAAATTTAGAATTAAAGTGAAACTTTTTATCTTCATGGAAAATAATCACTATAATATTATAACTTTTCCTATCTTCTACAGAAAAATTTAGAACAGAACTTTAAATTTTTATGTCTTGGTGAACTTAAAACTGAAGTGGAAGCTTTTTATTTTCTCTGGAGAAATTAGAATTGAATTGTGTTTGTTGGTAAAATTCAGAAGAGAACTTGAATTTTTCTATCTTCTATGTAAAATTTGGAATAGTATTTTAAATTTTTCATCTCTGAGAAAAATCTGAACTGAAATGGAAAATTTTTATATTATTTTGGAGAAATAGAATTGATCAATAACATATTTCATTTTCAATGAGAAAATTCAGAAACGAAGTTGAACTTTTCTTCTTCCGAGAAAATATATTGAACAGAACTTTAAATTTTTTCATCTCTTTGAGAAAGGTGGGAACTGAATTTAAGAAAATTTAGAATTAAAGTGAAACTTTTTATCTTCATAGAAAATAATCACAATCGAAGTATAACTATTCCTATCTTCTAAGGAAAAATTTAGAACTGAACTTTAAATTTTTTATGTCTTGGTAAGCTTAAAACTGAAGTGGAAGCTTTTTATTTCCTCTGGAGAAATTAGAATTGAATTGTGTTCTTTGGTAAAATTCAGATTAGAACTTGATCTTTTCTATCTTCTAAGAAAAATTTGGAACAATATTTTAAATTTTTTCATCTCTTTGAGAAAAATCTGAATTGAAGTGGAAAATTCTATATTATTTTGGGAAAATAGAATTGATCAATAACTTATTTCATTTTCATTGAGAAAATTCAGAATCGAAGTTGAACTTTTCTTCTTCCGAGGAAATATTTGGGACAGAACTTTAAATTTTTTCATCTCTTTGAGAATGGTCAGAACTGAATTTAAGAAAATTTAGAATTAAAGTGAAATTTTTTATCTTCATAGAAAATAATCACAATCATAGTATAACTTTTCCTATCTTCTACGGAAAAATTTAGAAGTGAACTTTAAATTTTTTATGTCTTGGGACTTTTCTTGTTCCGGGAAAATATTTGGAATAGAACTTTAAATTTGACTCTTTGAGAAAGGTTGGAACGTAAAAAGTTAAAAAATACCATGTTAAAAAATTCAAGAAAGTATTTACAAATTGGGGAGGGGACTCTTTGAGGTTGGAAAATGGGTTTAGGAATGACATTATGAATGGAACTTGTTCATAAGATATAATAAAGCCATAAAAAAGTATTAAAAAAAAATGGCGCGGGGCCTCTTTGGGGGGGCCCGGGGTGGGTGTTTGGGGGGCCCTTGGGGGAGGGTGTCCCTTCTGTGTCTCAATGCACAAAAAATATTAAAAAAATGGGGAGGGGAGGATGGGGAGGGGGAGGGGAGGGGAGAAGGGGAGGGGAGGAGGAGGAGGGGAGCAGAGGGGGAGGAGGGGATGGGAGGGGGTTGGGGGGAGGGGGGTTGGGGGGGAGGTGACGGTGAGGAGTGGGGAGGAGAGGGAGAGGGAGGGTGGGGGGCCCTTTGGGAGCCTGGGGGACCTTTGGGTGCCGGTGGAGGGCCTTTGGGGGTCCTGGGGGCCGGTTGAGAGCCTGGGGGACATTTGGAGACCAGGTGAAGGCCTTTGGGACCCCGGTGGTCTTTTGGGCGCTCGATGTGCCTTGGGGGGGCCGGGGGGGGGCCTTGGCGGGTCGGGGGGGCGGGGGGGAGCCCTGGGAACCTTGGGGGACGGGGGGGTTCCTTCTGGATTGGGGTATGGGGATTGGAACCCTTTGGATCGGGGTAGGGCGATCGGGGCCCTTTGGGGTTGGGTAGAGGACCTCACGACACTGTTCAAATAGAACTTGTTTACTATAACGACCACACTCAAAACCTGTTCTAAAACCCTTTCTAAAATCATCTTTTAAAACGTCTCTAACGGTTTCACCGAAATAATTCCATAACCTATCTAAAACCGTTTCGCCCAAATAATCCCCAAAAAGTAATTTCTGTGTGTTCCTTTTGTTTTTTGGCATCTCTGTGCTTTCACATTTCATATTTCTAGGAAACCCTTTCCTACGTTAATCTCTTTATCTCATAAATGTTCCTAGCTAAACTATTATGGTTTCGTTAGAATATCAATTTACCTCTCCGACTTAAAGCTCCGTGAAGCCGTATTTAAAAATAGAATTTCTATCTCTTTAGACTCCCGCGTAATTCCAAGATAACAAGTGATGTCATTTATGATTCCTGACCCTAAAGATCAATGAAGCCCTATTTAAAAATAGAATATTAATTTTTCTCTCTGTCCTAAAGAACGTTTATCCCTCAGACCTAAGATTAAAGAAGCCTTAATGTTTCTTAATTCCCTCTTCGCGAATCAACAATTTCCCCGCCGATTATGTAAATCCCTCAGGCCTAAAGATTAATGAAGCCATGTTTGTTTCTTAATTCTCCCCTTTGTGAATCAATAATTTTCCCTAGCGATTATGTAAATCAAGTTCACAGGTGCTACTCGTGACAGGACCACGTGGTTTATGGTTTTCCAAGTGAGAAAATTCCTGTTTTTTCATTCTCAGTGAGAAAACCTTAAAACAGACATGAATTGCTGTTGACATCCATAAATATGACAAAGTTCCTGTTTTTCAAATTCTCACTGACAAAAACCATAAAACATCCATAATTTGATGTTGACATCCGAGAAAAACATCAAATAAATCGACCTTGGAAAAAGAGGTCATTGAGCGATTACGTAATCTTTCTCCCTAGGGACTCTATGACCATATTGTTTCATAATTCCACCCAGACGTGAATCAATAATTCCCCCATTGATTATGTAAATCACCCCTCATGCCATTACACGTGGCCAAACAACAACAACAGATCGATTGACCTTGACCTCCATTAGACTCGATCGATAATCCTTGAATAAATTATGTCCCGTCAGAATTAGACTAAATTATAGATGGCAGCACATGTGTTCGTTCTGTACCTCCTGACCCCTTTCTACTCATTATACGATTATTGATGAGAAATAAGTATAATAAGTGATAAAAAGCTCAAAGCTTATAGAACTTTGTGAACAACCAAGCACTATATCAAATAATGGGGGGGGGGAGGGAGGGGGAGTGACTTCAAAAAAGTGGCAACATTGGCGATTATTATATCTGGATAGATATATCACATTAAATAGATAAAACAACTAATATTTAAATATCTCGCTTTTGGACGAAATACAAGTCAATTTTAGGAACCTAAGCATCTTAGAAAAATTACTTTGTAATTCTTGACTTTGTGACATCAGTTTCTCGAGATAAGTGCAAAAATTAATACAAACAGCTGAAATTGACGATTTTTTTTTTTATTTTTTTTTTTTGTATAGCCTAGGGCTAAATCTGAGATCTTGGAAGGGGTGGGAGGGCAGGGACGATATTAAAATGGTAAAGGTCATTATACTTGGAAGGGTTGTTGGATTGAAAATCCTATTTTTCTTTTTCTTTTGTTAATATTTGATCTCTCTATCAGCCTGAAATTTCAATCCCGGAAAGGGTGCCATCAGAAAAACAAACAAGACAAACAAACAAAAAACAGAAACAGAAAAACAAACAAAGAAAACAAACAAAAAACAGAAACTGAAAAACAAACAAAACAAACAAACAAAAAACAGAAACAGAAAAACAAACAAAAAACAGAAACAGAAAAACAAACAAAACAAACAAACCCAAAAACGGTAAATTTCGTAGGGTTTTGTGGTTATCCTTAAGCGACAATAATTTGGTTTTGGCACTATTTAACATTATTCACTTTTGCACCTTTAATGCCTTCCAAAATACGGATGAAGTTTTTATCTTACACAGACAAAGATTATCAAAAAGATGGCCATGTCACCCCCGGACCCATATTACAGGCAGAGTATGAAAATTTTCCTAAGAATTAAGGCAGAAATACAATTAATTTTTACGTTCATTTAATTTTAGGTTATTAGACAAATTATAACAATATACCCCTATCTCAATGCTGTGAACAATACATATTGCCCCCCCTCCACCAAAAAAAAAAAAAAAAAATCAACGCCGCAGATGGCAGTGGCGTTATTTTATTAGACAAATTGGCTTATGAAAATATATGCGTAAAATCAATGAAAGAAGATAAGCCTCTGTCTGTAAAAAAATAAAAATAAAATTACAGTAATTTTAATAGAAATATCACCCAAGTCTGTCGGTAAAAATGACCAGACAGTCGGTAAAATCCATGCCCCCCCCCTTCCAGCTGTTTGGCTGATGACGCCTCTGGTAGTTATTTGGAAAGGGTGCTGGATGGAGAATGTAATGGTTATTTTTCTTTTCTTTCTATTTTATCTCTGTGTCAGCTTGAAATTTTGACCATGGAAAAATAACCCTTGCTTCAAACTGTGTGTTTTATTTCTCATAATACAGAAAAAAAAGAAACAAAAATCACCATCATAACCAAGATTACTGAAAAATAACAAGGAGTGTGGATTGATGATTTAATATGTATACTGATTTTCATATTTGAAAGTTTTGTAAATTGTGGACGTATTAAAGCTAAATAAGAGGGAAAACGTCAAAAGTTTGTTTTGTTTTCAGTAAAGTGCAAATACTGTTTCGGTCTTTAGAAGGCCTACATCTCATAGTTTATACTCGTTTTGTGTTTTACACGGTTATTTATTTTAATTTCTGTTGGTTTTATGTTTCATCTATTTATTGTGGTTCATTTATTGTTGTTTTACGCTTGAAAATTAGTTTAACTTTTTTCTGCTCTTATTTGGTTTAATGTAGCTCTTAAATTTCATTTGAAAAACTTCTTCTGTGGAAAAAGTTATTAAAAATTAATTTCTGTTCGTTTAAGTTGACATAGTTTACTGGTTAAGTTTAAATCTATTCAGGTTTTCTGTGTAAGAATCCAGATTTTGGCTAACTATTTATATATTGGACAAAATTTTTCACCAATTCTTAATAAAATACGCCTTTTGAAAATGAGTATCAAGCTAGCGTTCAAAGGAAAAGGTTTTTTTACGGAATGAACAAAATTATATATATATAGAAAATTTGAAAACGAACACAACTAACTTGCGTTCGAGAAGCACACTGAATTATCTAGGGGGGATGTAAACTTTTTACGTTCTGCAATTATGGTTTAAAAATTCTAATTTTTAACATTGAATTTAAAAGATTCCGTTTTAAGTTAAAGAATAATTACCATTAGGTTAAAAAAATTACGTTGTACTATAACAACAATTATTATTAAGGTTTCTACATGATCATTTGATCTTTATAGAACATTCCACCTCGGGTTACTCTTTTAAATCCGAGACTTGTACAAATGAAAAGAATACACAAATTATAAAAGCAAGTGTCGAAACAGTTAAGCCTCCACTCACCTGAAAATCCGCTTCCCTCATAATTTCTTTCCTCCAACGCAACAGAAAAGCTGCACAAACATATAAGTGAAATCTTGCAAAACCATATTCTTCACTCAAGCAGGTATCCCACAGGCGAATGGTGCAGCCAAGTGGAAGCTCTCTCATTAGCAAGTTGTTCATCCAGCGAAAAGAAAATTGTAAGTAATCCACTTCATTCTTCGTCAAATGAGTATGTAATTGAACTAAAGCCGAAAAAAAAAATCGTAAATGCACAAAAAACGAGGGTCAGGTATAGTGGTACTCGCCTGACCCACGAGTGGTACCCGTGGGTCATGTACAAAAACACATATCTTCCAGAAAATAAAAGGATTCCTCGTTTTGAGACAATTTCACGCTTTAAATGTATTTCGAAAAACATTAGCGTATGTCTTTCAAAATCAATGCCGATTTTTTAGAAGAGGCAGCCAATCTAAACAACCATAATCTGTTCTGAAACTGACATGATGTAAAGCACTTCAATTTTTCATTATGTCATTGCTGTTTGCACGCCGCATCAATTCTATTCTGCTATTTCATTTAAGGATATCATCAGGCAGACTTTGAACTATCAATACTTTAAAACAAACCTTCAATAAATATTTTTAACTAGTGTAATAAATATTTTAAAACGGTCTGTTTTGCTATTGTGCTTCCAACAGTCTATTTTAGTTCCATCCTAATTCCAGGAAAAGGGAAGATTTTTATGGTAGCACACCAAAAGCAAGGGACAAGGGGGACCAGACACCTCAGAACGTGCCTGGAAAAAGTATCCTTGCACATGGTATGAAAAAGCTTAGAGAACTACACATACTTGAGGATTACCTTTCATTGAATTAAACTTTTTATACATTTACACGAAACGGTGGCTTTCTGTCGCACTCAACATACCGAAAATCCGTTTATTGACTTAAAACTTTCATGGACCCTCCCCCCTCCTTATGCGGCTAAATACAAGATTCATTACTAGTTTTGCTTACGGGAACACACTTACGAACCTTTAGATTAAATAATCTTTTGAGAAACTAGGATTAAAATACATTTTTTTATAAATTAAATCAGCCTATGAGGTTTATCCCAAAATGAACTTAGGAAAGCTTATAAATTTATGTTGCCATAAACTAAAGGCATAAATTTAAATGTAAATTAATAAAATGGTTTTTGACTTTGTACGAAGATAAATAAATAAAAAAACACGTTTTTCTAACTAGAGTAAGGATCAACATTAAAAGTTAAAACGAATAGAAATTATTCTGCATATGAGGGGTGCTACCCTTCCTCAACCCTCGCTCTTTACGCTAGTCAATTTTTTTTATCCTTCTCGTTCAAAACCAACGTCTCGTTTTTTGAGTAGTCTTTCCTAAAGAATCAGAACAAAAAGTCAAATTTTAGCGTAAAGAGCGAGGGTTCAGGAAGGGACAATTTCTGTTCAATTTAAGTTTTAAATTTGCTCCTTACTTTCAGTAGAAAAAACTTGCTTTTTTATTTGATTTCTGATCATTTAAATCGTGCCAGGAAATCTCCTTCCCTCCCACCCCATGTAACATTTCTTATATAAAATTCCCCGGGAAACTTTCCTCCTGACGGTAAATTCTTCCTGTGAAAACTCCCCCTCCCTACCCACAGAAAATTACCCAAGATTTCGTGTATATTTCCCAATAACAAATACTATGTGAATAGTATTGGCAAATTGCGTAAATTACAGCCCTTTCCCCAGAGACTCTGGAGGGTCATATCATCACTAAGAGCAGAGTTTTAAATATGATGAATCAAATGGCTTAAAATTGTGATTAGATGCCTTTGAGGAAAAAACGGGCGTGGAAAGTGGGCTAGTAGCACTTCATTTTTTTTGTCACTAAAAAAGGGCACTAGAACTTTTAATCTCCGTTCAAATCTTTCTTCTGACAAAAAGTAAATTTTGCACATTTTTGTAGATAGGAGCTTGAAAACCTCTACGGTAGGGTTCTCCAATAAGTTGAATCCGACGGTGTGATTTTCATTAAAATCACTTGAACTTTTAGGATTGTTTCCCTTTTTTTTCGGAAATCAGGCAAATTTCCTCAGGCTCATAGCTTTTGATGGGTAACATTAAACTTAATGAAGTGCATATATTTGGGATCAGCATAAAGAACTAATTCTTTCGATATATCTATTTTCTTTTTTATCAAAATTCCGTTTTTTAGAGTTTCGGTTACAATCGGACTGAGTCGCTCCTTACTCAAAGTGGATACCCCGAACTGTTTAATTCTTTCGGTTTCGGTGAAATAAGGAGTAATAAACAAGGTTTTTACTATATATCCCTCCACCCCTCATCATCAATGCTCTTTACATAGAGTAAATATTTATACACAAGAAAAAAGAAAAAGTGCCAATTGCCGGGAGAAAGGAATTTCTCTACAAACTTCAATCGGTACTCGGTAGTGAGGGAAAGATTTTTTTGTTTTTCATCCAACCGAACATTTTTGTTAACTTCACAAAAATAAAACCACCAATTTTTTGGATCTATTCATATATTTTTATTTCATTTTCGTTAGAAATTTCCACATGTGTAAATCGATATAATAGATAGACTAATGGACATTAATTGCATTAGTGGAAAGGAGCATGTATTAGTATTTTTTTTTTTGTATTTTTTTTGTTCGCTATTGATCCTGACTAAGGCCATGGAAAAGAACATTGCAAATACACGCTAATACATTGATAATAACACTAAAAGTAATAGATAATTAAAAAGTACCATCAACTCGTTGGATGAGATCTTTGAGAAGTTTAATTTTTGACTGGATTCCCGGCTGGGCGAAGGTATAATTGTCTTGAATACCATCCAACAGCCAGGACAACAACCAAAATGCATCTGCCTCTATTATCTGTAATGAATCGCTCGAGAGGCTGCTCACATCAAAGTTTTCTATGTCAGACGCTAGAATTCAAATTTTTGGCTAGATAATTAACTTTAAAAAAGCTTTTCTCAAAAAAGTCAATACCGATATTAAAACCTAAGACGAGAAGAACTAAAGTCATATGATTTGAAACTAAATGTAAACTTCAAACGAACAGAAATGATCATAAGTCGGTTGTATGTTAGTAAAAATAATATTAATTCATATATTTTCCATTAAAATACATTATAACATTAAAATATTAATAACGCTAAATAAAATTTAGACTTCTAGGAATTCTTTTTTTATATGAGTATGTTTGAAACAATCCAATTACTTTCAATACACAATTAAGAACATGCGATATGAAATAAGTTTAAACTGAAACACATCTTCATCAAAATTACATTTCAAAATTGTATATATGCATTAACTTTTAGTACTTTTCAGCGAGATGAAGCTAAAAAAGAAAAAAGAAAAAATAAAGTGACAAAAAATGTCCATGTAAGGTAATAAAATTATATCGAAACTTACAAACATTATTATTGTAGAACTGTTTTTTCCTATCCTAAAACTTGATTTCTAGGCTCTATTTCTTTTTTAATGCTACGACGAATTAAGAAAAAATTCAAAATACATTTCAGCAAGGCACAGATGCCATTCTATCTTTTAATGACCTAGAGAGGGTGGCAGCCCCCCCCCCAGACATGCTTAGCTTCATCTATTCATCCATAGAACTATCTTAATTCCGTAATAATTTTCAAACCTTTATTTTTTCATTATATTTCTATTCATTTTTTAATCGGTACCGTTTTATATATGAAAATTAAGAAATGTCAAATCGAACCAAAAATCTCGATTATCCCTTATTTCCATGGCTATCTACCTTAGTTCTGCCCTAGGATGGATGGATGAATGATAGACTATCTATCAACAATTAAAAATGACATCATTTTTATACAATCCTGAAAAAGGCTTTTGCCAGCTTTCCCTCTCACTCAGACTATCTGTCTCAGATTTGTCTCCAATTGGCCATGGCTTGTTGGCAACTTGATTTTAATTCATTTAATTTATTGTTTGGATTAATCGGAAAACGCTTGAGATACGAGACAGTTCTCTGGCCTTATTCCCAAAATATTGTCTTAGAATAACAAATAGAAAAAATTAGAGACCCATAAAAGGAGCATTTTCCCAGGGGTTCAAGAGTGCTGCCATCCATTTTACAAGTCCTTCTTGGTTGTGATTCTATTTAGTTCGGGCTTTATTTTCTGAGTTTAAGATTGAGTCAGAGGAACGGCATCATATGTGCCTCCTAAACTTTAATAGTTCTCTCAATGCTTAAGAGATTGGAGGTTTCCCTTTACTCCTTCTTAGTAGTGATATTAGACAGTTGTACCACAGCAAAAAACAATTTTTTGAACTAAGAAAGATGGAATTTTTTTTGTTAAGGCTGACCGATACTTAATGAAGCGCTAAATAATACACATTGCATTAGTCTTTTTTTGTATTAATCGGTCCTGTATAGGTCCTTTATGTAATTAATTAAAAAAACTTTTCGAAAAGGAAGTTTTTCAAAGAAAAGTAAAGGCCATTTTAAACTTAAGATCCGCAGATACAAATACCTGATGAAATTCAAACTCAAAACGACCTGAAATTACTATTAAAGAATAAATGAAACCCAAAACGAACAGAAATTAAATAAACAATCATAGCAAAAAAACATAAAACAAGTAATAATATAAATGAATTAATAAATCTTAGAGCGATTAATGCTTAAATTGATTATGCAAATCAAGCTTAGAACAAAAAAAAAATTTTTCTATTGAAGTATAAATGAAACCCAAAACGAACAGAAATTAAATAAACAATCAATGCAAACAAACATACAATAGATACTAATGTAAATAAATAAATAAATATTAAAACGTGTGAAACATAAATTGAAAAGGTAAATCAAGCCTGAAACGAACCAAAATCCCTACAAACAAGAGTTTGGGTATCGCCTCCTTCTCTCATTATAAAAGTCTAAAACCTGCTGCTTCATTGGTGCTTTTCTGAAAACGAATTGTATTATAAATATTTTCTTTTGTACTTAATATTGAAAATAAACGTTAAAATTAGAGTAAAATTTTGAACTGATGATCCTTCAGCAATTAACATCATTATCATCAAATATTAAGTTTAATTTATTAGTTCTTTCTAAAATTGCTCAAGAGGAATATAGTTTCACTACAAACAAGAGTTTAACTTTTAACTTTTAATTTCCAATCAAATGAGCTCTTTCTGAAGTTTATACGAGCATCCCTTTCATAAGAACCATATACGGCCCCAGGACGTAACTTACAACGCCTGCCCCCCGGGCCCAGAGGGGTTGCGTCAACACCAAAGTTTTTGTTATTTGATCTTTGAACTAATTTAGAAAACGGCTATCTCAAAATGTGTATCGGATGGGTTTGAGGAAAAAGAACGTGGGGATGGGGCTAGTTGCCCTTCGCTCTCTTTTGACTCTTAAAGATTGAACTGAAAATATCAATTTCCATTCAAATGAGCCCTCCGAAGTTTTTACGAGCATCTCTTCCATAAGAACCATATATGCCCCCAGGGTATAACCTGCAACGCCTACCTATGGGCCCTGGGGGTTTGTTTCGACACGGGAGTTTTTGCTATCTGACCTTTGAACTATTTTTAACAAAATGGCTATCTCAAAATTTTATCGGATGCATTTGGGAGATAAGGGGCATGGGGGGATAGTCGCCCTTTGATCTCTTTTGACTCTTAAAAACCAAACTAGATCTTTCAATTTGGTATCAAATGAGCCCTCTCTGAAGTTTATACGAGAACCCTTCCATAGCAGCTATATCAGCTATACCCCCGCTATACCCCCATAGCAGCTATACCCCCGGGAATAAATTACAACGCCTACCCCGGGCCCTAAAGGATTGTGTCGACCCCGGAGTTTTCGTTACATGATCTTTGAACCATTTTGAAAAAAATGACTTTCTCAAAGTTCTTATCGGATGAATTTGAGGACAATAGAGCGTGGAGGGGGGGGGGCTAGTTACCCTCCGACCTCTTTTGACTGACAAGTCCTTCGATACGAAGTGCCCGGGTATGGAGAACCAAAAAAAACACATTGTGCCCCCATCGTTCTTTACTTAGGCAGCGCGCTAGTGCTGCCTATGAAAGGGGCAAAACACCCCCAAAAGGGCGAGTGACTTAATGAATATTCCAGCGATGATTACCATTCTCGCTGAATTGGCCTACCAATATTAAAAATGACTGTGAAAAGCAGGGTTAAAGGAGGGACTAGTAGCCTCCTTCACATTTAAAAGAGCATTGGATCAAACAGTTCATAGTAACAAATTTTAGATAAAGCAACCCTTGCCAATAGAAACCGAAACTCTAAAAAACGACGTTTTTATTCAAACATATATATATAAACAAAATGGGTATAGAATGGAGCGTGCAATACAAGTGAGGGGGCCAAAGCTCCCCCCTTATTGAGGACATGATAGTTTATTTTAGGTTATCACACTTTGCTCTAAAATGTGAACACTCTGAAAAAACTCTTTTTTCGTAGCATTGCAGTCCAAAAGTAAAACTTTGATTTAAACAGTTGGGTTTGAGAGGGCGGTAGCCATCCTCACATTTATGGTAGCCCCGGATATGCTTTTCAAAACAAACAGAAATTAAATAAAAAAAATAAGTTTTACTCAAAGAAAGTAAAGAGTGACACGAGAACTTAAAACCAACAGAGATTATTCCGTATACGAGGGGAGTCCTTCCGCCTCTTCAACACCCGCTCTTTAAGCTAAAGTTGGACTTTTTGTCTAAACTCTTTGAGTAGTTTCTTATACAACACTGCCGTTTAAAATTAAAACAAAAAGGAACTATAAAAAACAGATTTGAGTTTTCAGTATGGCAATATAAAAAATATCACTAATCATAGGCAGCGCAACATCGCTGCCTAATGAAAGAGCGATGTGGACACAATCTGTTATTCATTTATTGTTTTCCTTTTCACCAAGGCACTTTGTATAGAAGGAGTTGTCGCATAGACTTCGGAGGGAGCTTATTCGACTGAGAATTGATAATTCTAGTACCTTTTTCAAGAGTCAAAAGTGATTGTTGGGCAACCTAACCCCCCCCCCCCCCACTTCTATTAATTCTCCAAACATATCCACTCAAATTTCGATATAGCCATTTTGTTCAGCAAAGTTGAAAAGTAGAGAAACCATGTCTCTAGGGATGTCAACCCCCCCCCCCCCCAAGGCCCTCAGAGCAAAGGCTGTATGTTATTCAATTATTCAATTCACCAATTTAGTATTACATTTTATTACATTTAGTAGTACATTTAGAATTTGTAATTGGGAAAGAGGTCATGACTGATCTTTAGTGTTCAAAAGACCAAGCGCATTTAAGTGAAGCTTTTAGAGATTGTTGAGGGGAGTGTTGAACTAAATCAAAATACGCTACTTGCATACAGTTCACCAATAGGGCGTAGCACAGGAATGGCTTAGGCCTAGGGTATTAAGTTGGAACTTTCAGAGAATGAATAGGGGGATGATAAGTTGACCAACAAGGCAATATTTGCATGCTATTACTGCTACTACTACTACAACTACTACTCCTACTACTACTGCTAATACTACTACAGCTACTGCTTCTGTAGCAACTACTACTAGACCTGAGGATGTTGAGGCGGAAATTTTAGGAAATGTAGAGAGGAAAGTTGAACTAAATCAAAACATTCTATGTACATACAGATTGTCAAAAGGGGATATAAGCAAAATATTATGAATGGATTACCATATCAAGCTGGAGCTTCCAGGGCATGATGAAGGGGATGTTCAACTGACCAAAAGGCAATATGTACATGCTAATACTGCTTCTAATGCTAATGATATTACTGTTACTACCAGTGTTCTAGGCCTAGAAAGGGTGACAGCTGTTCCCCCTCCAGTTTTTCTGGCATCTAACATTGAATTCCTTTTATTTAGATTTTTACACTCCTATGGTATACCTTACTCCCGCCCCAGATTATGAGGCCTAAACCGCTACCGCTATGAGGCCTGAAAGTGGCTACTATAGGATAGTAATACTAAGGCTAGGAGTACAAAGGTGAATACCACCGTCCAAAAGTGGGGTAGCAAAGTAGCAATGCTACATGGCAGTTTTCAAATTTGTTGGCATATTTTGTCTGAAAATACCATTTTTACATATAAAAATAATTTTTGCTCAAAGAAAAGCTGTCAAAACACAAATTGTGCTCCGCCGTAAAAAAAAAGACGGGTAGCATAGTAGCAATACTACTTGGCAGTTTTCTGGCCTAGTAAAATTTGTTGGCAGATTTTGTCCAAAGATACGAGTTCTTCTATTATCCCCGAAATTTTGGGAATTTCCCCAAAAATATGTCGTCTCGAAAAAAAAAAAAACCAGTCCCCCGAAAATCCTCTTTCGTTCAGGGTTGCCAACCCTACTGACTTATCACTAGTGACAATCCACCCATAGTAACTATCACTTTCACTTGATATAATTTTTTTCAATACTTTCCAAAGTTTTTGTCTCGAGTATTCACTACACATCAAAAACCAGACATAGATCATTGAATTACTGATTTTTCTTCCTGTGTTAGTAAAAGCATAATGTTTACAAAACTGTACTATTTCATCAAAGATTCTCTTGTGACTCCTGGTAAAGAATTTCATTTGAACACGTTTACGTTCAGCGTAATTCTGAGCATCGCTACAAAGACGGTTATTTTAGAACGTCATCGCGAATAGTTTGCCAGGAACTGACAGGAGGGTGATTCCTCTGTAATTCGAGCAATCGCTATGGCTACCTTTGCGCTTCCATAGAGGAAGGATTATCCCATCCTTCCATTATTCAGGTATGAATTCGGTTAACCAGACGAGGGAGAACAGCATGTGCAGCCAAAGTAGCATTGCCGGTTCTCCATAACTTTAGCAGCTCGACGGTGATCCCACAGGTTCCTGGTGCCTTGTTGTTCTTCATTGTCCGCACGGCATTTTGTATCTCTTCTACTGAAGGAGAATCAGGCTATGGTAGATCTTCACATGTTATTTGCTGAGCGGACGCAGTTAGGTTGGGTTCAACGTTGATTTTTTCGGCGTTTAGTAGCTTATGGAGCTCGTGTGGAAGGATGCAAACTTTGCTTGCTGACTACGTGTTACTGGATATGGGGCTTAAACTTCTAACTAATCGCTCTGAACAGGGATGCCCCGACCTCATGGATGCAGATCGAGTCCACCCCAGGGTTTCTTAATCAGAACCCAGGCCCAGGGACGGTTGTACTTGCGCCCCTCCTCCTGAAAATAATTGCAAATAAAAGAAATGTTACCCGAACTTCGGATCTTATTGGTTTTAATTCAGCCAAAAAACATGATTCATACAAAATTGTATCTTATAGCCGAAAGTAAAAAGTCGGTTATTATTTCCAGATTGTTTTCTTGTAAAGCTTTATATTATTTTCATACTTTTTTTTTACAAACAGTTGGTCTTTATTTCTTACTCTGCTACCCGATGTCTGTGTTTGAAAATTGGTCAAACAGTTCGCGGTAAAGAACTGTAAATAGCTCGACCCAGCAGGAGCCAAAACTCTAAAAATTAGCAACTACACAACAAAAAAAGAGCTGTTTTCGTTTTTTATATTCTTTTTTTTTACTAGGTGATGTATCTCTTCTGAAAAAACTCTTCTCACGAGATGTATGTAGCTCTTCTCTTCTACAAGAAGGGATGTATCTCTCCTCACGCTGCTGTTTTTTAGAACTTGTTCAAACTAAAAGCTCATTGAGTATCAATGTCGCTATGTTAAAATTTACTTTTACGTCGTTGTTATCCTTCGTCCTTGTGCACAAGTTTTTACTTAATCCACTTCTCTTCAACTAAAAGAGAATATTTGTCCAAATCTCACACAAATAGTCAAATTCTCTCAAAACTGTTTAATCGTCAGCTGAAACAATCTTAAAAGGGCTGGTAACTATTAAGGTGTACATACAATTAAAGCAGGTAATGGGAAAGCTGGAACAGGGAAGATTAGCAGCCTGAAACAGCCACACTACAGTGTAGCAGCAATTATCTGTTTATTTTGGGGATTAAATTAGGGCAAAACTAATATTACAGCTTCATAATGCATGTGACTTCCAGGCTGCTAATCAATATTGTTCTCCCAGAACATCAAATGGTGCTTTTTATAATTGTAGTATAGTGATCAATGAGTATCGAGCATGCAGTTGGGTATGCATTATTTTTATAATACCAATAGCATTGGAGTGCACAACTCCATCCATAAAGTAACAGCAGTAAGTTATATACAGTATACTTCAGACTGAATACTATACACTATTAGTATCAGAGTAAACATTACACAGTACTTTAGGCTAAATGGGACATAGCCTATAAAGATGTAAATTATGATGTATCTTGCTAGCATATAGCTTGCCACTGAATTAGATTACATTGTTAATTGTGATTCAGAAAACTATTGACGTTTCTAACTGCAAGTTACATTTGTTACTTTTCTGCAAATTTTAAGTATAAAAACACTTTTTGCTCAAAGCGAAGCTGTCAAAACACAAGTTGTGCTGCTTAAAGTTTCGGCAGCTTTTTGAATTCTGCTACTAGCAGCTTTGGAACTTTTTGCGCACCTGGGTGAACATTTAAGAGACTACTGAGAGGAAAGTTGAACTACATCTGAACACGCTATGTGCATGCAGATTGTCAAAAGGGCGTTCTTTAGGAATGGCTTAGTGTATTAAGTTGGAAATTTTTGGGAATGCTTTAGGGGAGGATCAATTGACCAAAAGGCAATTTGTGCATGCTACTACTAAAACTACTACCACAACAACTATTACTACTACTGTTACTACAGCTACTATTTCTATTGCAACTAATACTAAGGCTAAGAGTATTAAGATAAAAATGTTAGGAAATGTTGAGGGGGAAATCGATCTAAACTAAAACACAATAGCAAGGGCTTATAGTATTAAGTTGAAACTTCCAGGGCTTAATGAGGGGAATGTTCAACTGACCAAAAGGCAAAATACTACAACTACTAGTAGTAATACTACTAATACTGATACTTTCACAACTGCTATAACTACGGCTAAGGGTATGAAAATGATATATCCAGAGCATATTGAGGGGGAAGTTGAAATGAACAGAATTTTTTTCAGCAGAAAAGAGGTCAAGGTGGTAACCACAGCGTGCCTTTAACCTATCTCCAAAAAAATTTGTGTACGCTGAGTTTTTTTTTTGATGTGTTATATCTTCTTTATGCATCTATAATCTTTATTGCAAATGACACCTGAAAATGTTTTAGATATTTACCTTTTGGGGCGAACTCTTGAAGGAATACAAGAAAAAAGGGTGTAACCAGATCATTGATCCCTTGAACGTAACCAGATGCAGGATGTCTTATTGCCCATATATAGAGAATCCTTTCAAACATTTCTTGTACCACAGCCTGTTGAAATAAACTTATCAAGGGACTCATTCGCGGAATGTCAATATGAATCTAGAAACAAAAGATAAAAATTAAAAAAAGAGATACAAGTTTTTTTCTAATTTTTAAACTAGGGACAACGCTAATATCACGTCAGCAGTGACGCGTTTCTGAACAGTGGACGTTTATCTGGAAAACCACTGGTGACCGTTTTAACAAGCTTCCTATGTTTGCAGTTATTTGTGATTAATTTTAGAAACTTTTACCGCAAAATAAGTTTTTCAAAGAAAAGTAAATAGCTCCATTAAATCAAAAATGAGCAGAAATAAAGTCAAATAATCCTCCAAGCGCAGAACTACCACAAGGCACCGACAATAGATAAATGAACTTTTGAACTTTGACTTGATTGAATATAAACACACAAATAAAACACAACTCCAGGGACTGATCAATGATCCCCTAGGGCCTAAATGCAACCCCTGGAGAACTCGAGCATCATATTAATATATCACTGATTAGTGAAAAACCCAAAACGAACTCAAATCACAATAAATAACCCAATCAAACTCAAAACAAGCAAAAATTAACATGAGTAGGGCTGACAACCACCATGGATTCTCAACACCAGAAGAAAATTTGCATTCAACTGAAAAAAAAAATGACAGTGGATTGTTATTTTGACATACATATACTGATATTTATTCCTTAAAGTTTCAATAATTTTTTTATTATTAAAGTAAAGAAAGTGAAAACATTTTAAATATATTTTGTTTTCAGAAAAGTAAAAATTATGGTCTAGTCTTGAAAAGGCATGGGGGTTGTCAGCCCTACTCGTGTTAATTTCTGCTCATTTGAGCTTGACTTGTTATTTATTTTAATTTCTGTTCATTTTGGGTTTCATTTATTTGTTGTCGGTGTTAATCCAGTCATTTTCAAATTTTCACGCACTAGTTTAAATTCAGTAAAAACACACTCCTACAAACAGACAGCAAAACAAGCAATGCAAAGGGTTGGAGCTTACGATTACTTCTTTTAACTTGGTACAAATTGAAGTAACCGGCATGAAGGATAGTGTTAATTGCTTGTAGCCATGGACCACATATTAAAAAAGATTTGTCGTTTTAATTTTCAAATAGTTTATAGTATATGATGATTCCTTGGAAAAGATATATTTGTTTAATATAATATTTTTTACAGCTATTGCTGAAAAGACTCAACTTGATTAATACACTAATGAATATTGAATTTTGATTTAAAAGAGATAAAATAAATGATACAACGAAAGATTTAAAGCCTGATTGGCAAGAACTAGTTCTGCCAGTGACAAGATATATTAGACAGAGGACTCAAGACAACTAGTTAGACGAATACTAAAGTTGGCCTCTGAGAGACAAGTCTCCTTGTCTACCAATCTTCTGTTCAGCAATCTCGACTGCGCCTTTTAGCTCCGTTAACCTTTTACTTATTTTTTAATTAAACTGACGATTCTAATATTGCTTATTGTCAGTAACACACATGGGGGAAGAAGCAACAGGTGAAGGGGCTACAGAAAACAAGACACTTTTCTAATAGCAAGTTTATTTCACTTTCTTGAAACAGAAGCCAACATAAACTAAAAGCTCGCCGTTTTAAAATGCGTATTTGAATAATTTTGTTGAGATACCACTTTTTGACGCTCCAGATTTATGAAAGAGTAAGTAACATTTATAAATTCAGCACAACCCTTGGCTTATGACACCAGGGCTTTTCTTCCGGTAGAACCGTATTATACTGCTATAGGAAATCAATTTAGTTCGTAATTTGTCAGAAAAGCGCTTTATAATGAAAACCTTTTTGAATATTTCTAAGTTTTACTTGACAGTTCAGAGATAAAGAAGCTCTTTAGGTGCTATCTAGTTCAGCAAGGGTTTCTATTATATTTTGTATGTGTGCGCCAGCTACTGAGCCCAATCTGTACTGAATATTTGCAGTAGTTGCCATTTATGAATCAATTCTAAAGAATATGTCAAAGAATATTCTAAAATTTGTTGCGGCATCTTGATATTTCTAGCCCCTTCGATTATGACCAGTTTTACATAAAATAAGCAACAAACGTTAAATGTCGTTCTATAAACAAAACGAGAATAGAAAATTCTAAGCTCCATCTGTTCCTCTATCAGCAAAATTCCGGTTTGAAGCTTATTTCCGTTTCTAAAATCAAATTCCAATCAAAATCAATCGGTTAGAAAAAACGCCCACTATATCATAAAATTCTACCCACTAATTAAAATCCAACAAGGACTAGGATACCCGGTTGCAGAACAAATCTCGAAGATTATCTCTTTACATCATTCAAACTTTTACCCTAAAAACAATTTTGGACTGAACTCCGTCTGATGGCTAGACAAATCCAATTAGTGGCACTTGATTAGCTACCCCATTGGTGCCAATTAAGAACAGCCCTTTTTCAGTAGTTTTTCTTACAACATATCCTTGTATATACTGTTTTGTCTGTTTGTATTTACTTTTTTTAAGCTCGATTCATTCTAATATTTTAGCCACGGGAACTATGTTTCTATTACTTAATCGGTCCTGACTCTACCATATTTAGGGAAATAAAATTCTCCAGCAAAACAAAACAATTGCAAAAATTTTTGCTATTTAAGATTCTTACTGTATGAAATTTACAAATATAAAATGAAAATTCCTCTATTTTTTTTTTAAACTAGCCTATTTCTTTCTTATCCAAATCATACACTGATAATTCTTCAGTATTTTTCTGTCGTTCTTTCATATCTGTCATTTCAGTTTTTAAGTTTTCAATATTTTACTTCTTTTACATTTTTAGAATAGAAAATCTTTCTTCCTTCAAAAAAGTTTTTTTGCCAATGACCTTTCTATTGCTAGAAAGAAATGAAGAAACAAAAAACACACAATAAACAAAGAAACGCCTCTTCAATATGTAAAAAATGGATATCACCTATTTTTGTCAGCAAACAAATTAAATAATATAGAAAAGGAGTAGCACTGTTTTAAATAAAATTTACTTGTCTAAATATATCTTGATGGGAGGCGTCCAGTCGTGTACTAAAATACTTGTCTACAAATGCCCAATACTCCTCACGCTTCCTCTTCATAGTAGGCTCTCGTCTGTCTGTGTTTGCTGGCAAATAACCCTAAAAAGGAAGAAAACAGAGTAAAATGTGGATCGAATTAGAACAGGAAAACTGTACAAGTATTAGACTTTTATTCTGCCACAGCAATTATATAGAAAACATTCTGGCAATTTACGTTGTGGGCTTTGATTTTGAGCATCTGAATATATGTCCAGTATTTTGTGTTAAGAAGTATGAAGTTCCAATGGTGTGTCAGATACACTGGAGCACAAAATTTGAATTGAAAAAGAAGAATCATATGTTATGTCTTAAAACGAGCAATAATTGTAGGTATATTTATCTATAAACTTTTTCTTGAAAATGGCTCCATATTCTTTGGGGAAAATTGGAATTCTGGGATTTTCTGGCCTGAAAAAAAAAAACGATCTAGATGGGTCTCGAATTTGAGAAAATTTGTTAAGAGCCTTGATTTCGGAAAAAAATTTATATGAGTGACGTCATATCTATAAGCACATTTCAAGAGCATAAATACCACATTTTTGCCTCAGGAGTGGTTGTATCGTTTTGGTGTCTATGACGCTTGCAACGTTACGCAAGAAACACAACTAAGTATAAAAAACCTAGTGTAATGAGTCTTTTTACAAAAGGCGTTTTCAGCAGTTTCATAATACCTAGAGGACAAAAACATGAATTAACAATTACTTAAAATTAACAAACTGACCCATCAAATGAGACAAGATCAAGAGGACGACCTGAGATATATACGCTCACAATGGATGAAAATGAAAAATGTCAGTTTGGAAATGCTGCCGCCCTAGCCACTTCTTCATTTCAGGAAAAAAATAAAGATCACTCATGGAAGTCCATTGTTGTAGATGATCAGATATGAGTTCAGTATGGAACATCCTCAACGAAATAACAAGCAGAACATTGGACGCAAACAAATTCCAAAACAAACCAAAAAACTCAAACATACGTTCATCAACCACAAGGTTATGATAACTTTTTTTTGGCATCAAAAGGTACCAAAAAGGAAAGAGGAAAGACAAAAAAGGAAAAACGGATATTACAAAAGACGAATAGCAACCTGATGCCAATTATCATCATTGACAACACTACCCTTTTATAACCAACTCAAAAATAAAAAAGAACTAATTTCAGAAAATTAATCAATAAACGTATTTAAACGAATTAGCCAGAATAGAAATATATGCAAACTATAAGAAATAATAATAATAACAAACAAATATAATTATCATTAACTATTTATAGGTTAAATAAACCTTTAAAATTAAGCAGGTATACAGTGGAATGTGCCAAAGGAGCGACAGCTCCGTACCACAAATAGATGTGTTTAAACATTATTGAAGATGCCACCAAAGGGTTAACATCAGAGCGAACTCAAGGCGGGGCAGGGACTCTTACGCTTTTAGAGCATCGTAGGTAATACGACAAGTTGTCGGATACAAAAATAGGACACTGGAAGACAATTTGAACTTTCCCATGCAGTCATACAAAAGTAAAAGAAGCACATACAAGGACGTAAACTAGCATGAGATTTAAGACGGTTTTAACAGCAGAAGCATTTTCAAACTTTAAAACTAGTCTACCCTTCTCACGAAGAGACACTCTACTTAGGTAAGACAAGGTGCTATTTCGTCACCGACAGCATTTAATAACAGTATTGTAATACCACATTCAAAGTCACTTATGACTTATATTATCTGTGGTATTGAGTTGTCTTTGATTGGTTATACAGATGACGTGCTAAACCTGAGTCGGTCTCTGCATGGGCTAGAAGCCAATTTTATCAAGTTGCAACAAGAGTATGCCCATGTTGGAATCCAGCTTAATGCTGGAAAGTCTGAGGTGCTGCTTTTAAACTCGAAATCAGATGCTGGTCGGAGTGTCATACTTGGTAATTCTATTGTTGAGCTCACGGATCATATTGTATATCTGGGCCTCCCTATTGGACGGTCCATACTAGAGACGCGGCGGTTACTGCTTTCTCATTTTCAGAAGCGGTCTTTTTTTTACGTATAGCTGTATAGTGGCAAATAAGCGGGAGTTTGATCTGTTGGCCCAGGTGTACAATGCTATGGTTTTGCCTCACTATCTGTACCTTAGCCCATTTTGGCGCATTTTTACCGTTGCAGAAAAACTTAAATAACGTTCACTGTACTACAAGTATGCAAAGTTTTGCTGCGTTTACCACCGGGGACAAGTAATAGGTATGTTACGTGCCAGTACAGTGTTACCAACCCTGAAGAAGCGGTTCTGTCACAAACTGATCGATATAATTCATCTGTCAAGACCCCCCCCCCCCCGTGGGCTTATGTTTTACAGCAGGAGTCGGCATCTGTTTCTGATTGTTTTGTACTTTGTTTTGTTTGTGTCAGATGAATTAGTGTCTTGTGCTTTTTCTTCTTTTTTGTGCTTCATCTGTTTTCCATTGATGTGTTTTAAATATATTCATTCATTATACTCCGTAAATTTGACTAAAAAGCCGACATTCACCTAGTAGAACAGCAGGAAATATATGACTCAGTCAAGGCGAATAAAATAATTCGTCAAATAGATCCGGGGAATGTGTACATCAGCATACGTAAGATGCTCAGATTCCTAGCAGTCCTGACTTTTATTCTAGCCGACATTCACCAGATAGAACAGCAGGAAATACATGACTCAGTCAAGGCGAAGAAAATAATTGGTCAAATAGATCCGGGGAATGTGTACATCAGCAAACGTAAGATGCTCAGATTCCTAGCAGTCCTAAATTTTATTCTATTAATGTGGAATTGGTGAAACAAAGTCTCTTCAAGAAGAATTCCAAGGAATCAGACATAGCCACTTTCATATCTAAAGGAAGTACCACATGACGCATGTGTCACACGAATACCCAGAAAAACTGCAAAAAGTCTAGAACAAAACTTAAGACTTGGAAACATTAAAAGTCAGATACTTCACATCAAACCATGAAAAGTACTTGTTAAATACAGCAAGAATATGTGTCTCCACCATCCAGAATATGCGGTCAGATAAGACAACGTAATGTCACAAGGAAATACAGCTAAGTTATCATCGGAATCTGACTAGAGTCTGGATTCAACAGCACGAGAGGGTTGACACAAACGGCAACACAACTTTAGAATGCACATATCTGAGGCCTTAAAAAGATTGTTAAAATAAATATGAAAAACTGTAAACCCAGGATAGACCCTTGTGGGACTCAAGTTTCAACTTCAAACTCAATTAGAAGGTTTGTGCCAATAAAAATGTTCCTTCTCGAAAGAAACAATTGGAACCAAGACCGAGTGCTTGCTCGCACTGCAAAGAGGCCAAGTTTTTCATGAAGAGTGTCGCTAAGAAGTCGAATGTTTTTTTTTTACATCCAAATATATACAGTACTTTGGATTAACCCGAGATCGAAGGCCGAATGAATGAAACTAAGGAGAAGCACATGCATACTCAGTCGAATCACCAGAACAAAACCCAAACTGGAATTCATAAAGGAATTGTTTAGCATTAAGAGAGCTTGTGAGTTTCGCTAGAATGTCCTTTCAAAAATCTTACTGACAAAAGACAGGAGAGAGTAATTTGAGTAATTGTAATTGTAGTAATTGTAATTTGAAGGGTTGCTTCTTAAGTCGCCTATCAAAAAGCCTCTTGCCCTTCCCCTTCCAAGTGCTTTTGAGAAAAAAAACCAGACCATAAGAAGCTCGAACAAGGTCAGTTAATGGTGAAAAAACTGCTGGTAAAATGAATTTGATGACGTCAGTAGGAATGTGATCTAAGCCAGACAAGTAAGTGTCATGAAGTGAAGTGACAATCTTACAGATTTCAGGCTTGGATACAAGGTCCGGTGCCATTGATTTTAGATAAAGCAGGGGTCTCAATAAGACTTGTAATCCCGATCAGTAGATGCTGGAGAAATAGCTGTTGCTGTGCTTTTCCCAAAAGTGGAGAAATAAGACACTAGCTGAATTGCAACAGCTTCTTTATTCGACAAAACTGGCCGTTGATTACTAGACATTCAGGTAAAATTGATTTTGAAAAGCCTGGTTTCAGAACCGAATTAATTATTTGCCAGGTCTTTCTTACATTTTTCTCACAGTAAAAGAACTTTCCAAAGAAATCGCGTTTTGATCAAAGAGAAACTGATTTAAATAGAATCCTGATTCTCTTATTTTCCTGATTCTTATTCATCCAGGTGACGGACATAGGAAGAAGTTTTCCATTTTTCAAGGATAACTCTTTCTTCTCCAGCTCTTGAGCATTTTTTTTTTCACCAAGCCTTCGCATAGGAGGTTTGTCGTAGAAACTTCGGAAGGAGCTCACTTGACTGGAAATTTAAATTCCTAGTGTCCCTTTTAAGAGTCAAAAGTGATTAGAGGGCAATCAACCCTCTCCCACGTTCATCATTCCCCAAACACATTCAATCCAAATTTCAAAATTTTGAAATAGCCATTTTCTTTAGCATAGTTGAAAGGTTCAGTGACTATGTCTTTGGAAACGTCAACCCCCCAGAACCCTTGGGACAGGGGCTGTTATGTATTTAATTCGCCCACTGTCTACACTTCCTGAAACATCCCGACATCACAAGGGGGATGTTCAACTGAACAAAAAGCAACATGCGTATACTACCTCTACTGTTAGTACTGCTGTTACTACTGTTACTACTAATACTAATACAACACTACTACTGCTTCTAGTGCTCCTAATACTGCCACTACTACTATGATACTAGTAAAATAAAGGTTAAGGGTATGAAGGTGAAAATTTTATAGAACATTGAGTGGAAATTTGAACTAAATCAGAACACGGTATTTGCATGCATGTTTTCAAAAGGGCGTATCTCAGGAATGGATTAGGGTATTAAAATGGAACTTTCGGGCAATGCTTAAAGGGGAAGATCAATTGACCAAAAGTAATATGTGCACGCTACTACAAATACTACAACCAGTCTTACTACTACTATTACTACTCTAACTGCTACTTTTATTTCAACTACTACTCACGTTAAGAATATCAATATGAAAATTTCAGGAAGTCTCGAGGAGGAAGTTGAACTAAATTAAAATACACTATGAGCATACAGGTTATCGAAAGGGCACATTGGCAATATCATAGCAAAGGCTAATGGTATTAAGTTGAAACTTTCAGAGCTTGCTGATGTTGAAATGAACAAAAGTCAATATGTTAATACTACTGCTGCTATTAGTACTACTGCTATTACTGTTAATAATACTACTAGTCCTACAGCGTGTACTACTGGTACTCACACTACTACTGTGACCTCTACTGTTTTTAAGCCAAGGGTATTGCGGTGAGAATTTTGGAGAATATCGTAATAGTGTTAGACAAATTCAAACTTATGCACACACAAATAATCAAGAGGACGTATCGGCAATGCCTCAGGAAGGATTTATGATATTAAGTTGAAATTTTCAACGTGTGTTGAGGGGCATGTTAAAAAACACCAAAGGTGCTATGTGCATACTGCAACTAACGCTACTACTACTACTACTACGACTATTGCTACTACTGAAGCTGAGGGTATTAAGGTGAACATTTCAAGGAATGTTTTTGTGGATGTTGAAGTAAATCAAAACGAACTATGAGCACGTAGATTGTCAAAAGGGTTTAACAACAATATCTCAGGAACGGTTTGCAATATGAAGTTCGAACTTTCAGGGTATGTTGTAGCAAATTTTGAACTAACCAAAGGGCACTATGTATATACTACTAATACTACTACTTTGATGGATGTAACTAATGACGCTAAAGGCATTAAGGTGAAACTTTTAGGGAGTGTTTAGGGTGGGGGGGGGGTTTCAACTAAATGAAAAAAAACATGCATGCCGGTGTTCAAGGGCACATAAGCAATATTAAAGGCAGTGCAGCGCTATCATAGAAACTTTTAAAGGAGCTCATGCAATTTGAAATGAAAAATTCTAATGGTCTTTTTAAGAGTCAAAGGTGATTGGAGTGCAAGCAGTCCCCCTCCCAAGCCCATTAATTCTTAAAAGACATCAATTAAATTCTATGACAGCCATATTATTCAGCATTGGTGAAAAGTCTAGTAACTATGTCACTGGAGATTGCGGATGTCCCCCCCCCCCAGTCCTTAGAGTAAGTTATGCAATATAAGTAAGGCTGTAAGTCCTGCAATTTGCCCATTGTTTATATATAGTATGTGGCGTTTACATATAGGAAAGACACCATGTTTGACCTTTAGTGTTCAAAAAGACCAAGGACATTCGGGCTAAGCTTTCAGAGTATTGTATTGGGAAAGAGAGTTATTGGAAAAAAAAAATTGTTATTTGTTATCTGGGTTGCAGCGGTAGCTAGCAACCTAGTAAGAGACGATCACGTCCAATGTTAAGAAAATAACCCATAACTCCTAAAAATAGAATAAGATCAGAATAAAAAGTACATGATTAGAACCGCCTTGTTTGAAACCCCTATATAGGAAACTTTCTGTCCCTTGGCTTGAACAACAAGGGAAATATTTTGGCTTGAAAATCAAGAAAAGTGGCAGCTACTACAGCATTCTGCGTAAACGGCATCTGTTTTTTTTTTCTTTTTTTCTACCACAGATAGCTTGGCACTGAAACATTGTAGGTAGTCCCAGTCCATTCGGGGTTAATTTCTTTTAGTTTGTAATTTAGCTATCAATCAAATCATGATACCGGTGATACTTACAAAATACCCATTTATAGTATCGATCCTTATTTTATAAGAATAATTATTTTTGTTAATTACAAAAGGTTTCTATATAGAGCAAATTCCTTTAAATGAGCCATTACGCAGCTCTATATTATGACCATGAACTGTTTGATTTAACACTTCAGTTACTATGGTTTACAGTTTGTTCATTAATGTAGCGAAAGATAAATGTGCATAAATATTGCATTCACTTATTGATTCATATAGGGTTATACGAGAAAAATCAATCCCTTCTGCATCTATGCAAAATATTTTAAACAGTAACCTTTTCAATTTGATTATAAAAACTTTATATTTGTTCTTTATTACAAAAAGATTAAAATTATTGCTCAGATACCATAAATATGTTTGCAGTTTATAACTTTAGCGATTCTGAACAGAAAACTAAAATAAAATAAGAATTGATTTTTTAAATTTTACGTCACGACACTCATTACGTCATATATGGTTAATAATACACAATCGGTGTTAGATATTCCGTCATGTCACTTATTACGTCATATATGGTTATGATTGCTTAAAACATCAAATATCTTTGAAAATATGAAAAGACATCTAAAATAAGATTTTTTTTTGTAAAAAGTGATTCTATTTAAAAATTATTTTTTTTTTTATTAAAAAAGGCACTAGAACTTTTAACTTCCGTTTTGAATAGGCCCTCTCGCTAAATTCTAGGACCTCTGGGTCGATACGATCACCACTGGGGAAAAGAAAAAAAAGGCAAACAAATAAACATGCATCAGTGATCTTTCTTCTGGCAAAAAATACCAAATTCCACATTCTTGCAGATAGGAGCTTGAAACATCTAGAGCAAGGTTCTTTGATACGCTGAATCTGATGGTGTGATTTTCATTAAGATTCCATGACTTTTAGGGTATGTTTTTTTTTTCGAAAATAGGGCAAATTTTCCCAGACTCGTAACTTTTGATGAGTAAGACTAAACTTGATGAAACTTATATAATAAAATCAGTATACACATCCGATTCTTTTGATGTATCTATTGATATTAAAATTCGGTTTTTTGGAGTTTCGGTTACTATTGAGACAAGTCGCTCTTACTATACAGTTCGTTGCCACGAACTGTTTGATCTTGAAAAATATCATATGCAAATGACACATTTATTTGTTCAAGTTAACTCTTAATCAAACTTTGCTCCAGTAATTGCTTCTACACAAAGTAAAGTATTTATTTATTTTTCTTAGCTTTAATTATGGTTTTATCCCAGTTTTATTTTCTATTTAAACATTAAACGTCGTGGCGCAAATGGCTAGCACGATAGGCCGTAAACCAAAAGGTAAGTGTTTCAAGTCCACATGGCGTCGATTTCTTTTAATTTGTAAATCAGCTATCATTAAAATCATGATACTGGTGATACTTACAAAATTCTCATTTATAGTATCGATCCTTCATGTAATTTTCAGCTGCTCTTTTAAAGTTTAAGCAAAATAAAACGAAAAAAATAATCATCATAGAAATTAATTATAAGAAATCATTAAAATTAATTATAAAAAGTCCTGTTTTTTCATAAAAATTAATCAGTAAGCATACATTTTATGGTTTCCTTATGACAGTAGGCGTTGAACCTGAGCCCCTTAAGTCAAGAGGCACGGCCGCATCCCTTGTGTCGTCACAAGGTACTGATGCGTAGGTTTTTTTGAGAAATTGACTCTTGAAATCAATTATAACAGCTGATGTCAGTTAAAATCACAATCCATGAACAGCGGTATGTTTTTTACAATTTATGTTATAAATTTATAATCATTGTTTTTGTGGAGAAGTCGCATTGTTTTTGTGGAGATTTTGTCCATGTTATTGGAATTATAAAAATATTCATGTGCTAATAGCCTTTAATGAGCAACTTCAAAATTGATAGATTTTTCCTATTTCGAAATAATCCTTAAAATAGAATCTGTTATGTCATTTCGAAAAAGAGCCCCTCAAACACCACAAAACAGTAAAACCAAGATATAAATTATATAATTGCAATCACCAGCGTCAAAACCCTTTGTCAAAGGACTCCAGTCAATAAGGGCTCGTGGCAATATTATTTATTAATAAGGTTTATGGGGAATTGCCCAATTCTCTTTAATTTAATTGATTCTTTGCTGCAACCTTGTTTATTTTAGGGAAAACCAGATAATAAATTTATAACATAAATTTTAAAACATACCACTGTTCATGGATTGTGATTTTAACTGACATCAGCTGTTATAATTGATTTTAAGAGTCAATTTCTCAAAAAAAACCTACGCATCAGTACCTTGTGACGGCAAAGCGGATGCGACCGTGCCTCTTGACTAAAAGGGCTCAGGTTCAACGTCTACTGTCATAAGGAAACCATAAAATGTATGCTTACTGATTAATTTTTTATGAAAAAATCTAACTTTTTATAATTAATTTTAATTGTTTCTAATAATTAATTTCATAATAAATGGTTTGATAATAAAGAGCTGTGTAATGGCTCATTTTAAAGGAAATTGCTATATATAGAAACCTTTTGTAATTAACAAAAGTAATTAGTGTCATAAAATAATTACATAAAGGATCGATACTATAAATGGGTATTTTGTAAGTATCACCGGTATTGAAAGCTGAACATCTTAGAACTTTCAATTTAATCTTACATACCACCCAACATTTTCTGTAAATGTCTGCTTAATACCTTTAGCTTTTATAGTAGTGTTAGTAGTAGTAGTAGTACTAGGTTTAAACTTTCGGTGCATATTATGGGTGATGCTGAACCGACCAAAAGGTACTATATGTATACTACCCCTACCACTAGTAATACTACTATCGAGGATAAGGGTATTAAGGAGACATTTTCAGAAAATGATGGGGGCATGCTAAATTAAATTGAAACACGCCGTATGCACGTGGGCTGTCAAAATGCCGCATCAGCAGCATGTCAAGAACAGCATAGAGTACTAGGTTGAAACTTTCACAGCATGCTGAAGGGTATGTTGAGCTAGATGTTGGGCTAAATGAAAACACATTATGTGCATGGAGGTCATCAACACGACGCGTTAGAAATATCTCAGAAACGGCACAAAGTATCAAAGTGAAACTATCAGGGCATGAGGAGGCGACGTTGTAATAGACAAAAAAGGCACAATATGAATACCATTACTGCTTACTGCTAATACTACTACTGCTACAGCTAATACTACTCCTATTGCTCCTACAAGTGTACAGAGTACAAAAAGTATAGGGTGCAACCACTACCCTAAAATAGGGTAAAACTTTCACTGAAAGTTTATATTGCTTTACAACTACCTCAAAAAGCACGTGTGTACGCTGGTTGTCAATAGTACGTCTCAGCAATATCTCTACTCTTATTCTTACAATTACTTCTACTTCTTACTTCTACTCTTACAATTGAACTAAATCAAAAGAGTGTAAGTGCATCCAGGTTATCAAAATAGCATAGATCCAATTTTTTGTGAATAGTACTAAATTTTGTTTTTTAGAATAAATTGAGGAGTTGTAAAACTAAATCAAACAATACTATGTGTGTCGCGATTTTCAAAACGGTAAATTTTCTCACACATATAAATGGTAGACCAACCTACGGGTTCTTATCATAGGCAGCGCAATCGCGCTGCCTAAGTAAAAAACGATGTTAACAAAATGTATTATTTTTTTTCATACCAGGGCAATTTGTATCGAAGGAGTTGTCATAGAAACTTCAAAAAAGGCTCATTCGATTGGAAATTCAAAGGGCTAGTGCCCTTTTTAATAGTCAAAAGTGATTGGAGGGCACCTAGCCCCCCCCCCCCACGTCCATCGTTTCCCCAAACACATCAAATCAAAATTTTTAGTTAGCCATTTTGTTCGGTGTAGTAGATTTCCAGATACAGAATCTGTTCTTGAGGAGGACATTTCCCACAACCCTCGGGGTAAGAGATGTAAGTTATGTCCTGAGGGCATATAAGAACGATGTTGGCACAACGTATCATTTATTATTTTTTTCCTTTAGAGCAGGGCATATCGTATCAAAGAAGTTGTCGTAAAAACTTTGAAAAGGGCTCCAATTGGAAATTGGAGTGGCTTGTGCCCTATTTAATACTCGAAAGTGATTGGAAGGCAACTAACACCCCTTCCACGCCCACTATTTCCCCAAAGACTTCCAATCAAAATTTTGAGATAGCCATTTTGTTCAGCGTAGTTGATTTCCAGATAGATATTATGTTTTTTAGAAGAACAATCCCCCACATTCCTCAGGGCAAGGGTTGTAAGTTATGCCCTGGGGGCATATATGGTTTTTTCAGAAGGCATTGTCGTAGAACCTTCAAAAAAAGCTCATTCGATTGGAAATTCAAAGGGCTAGTGCCCTTTTTAATAGTCAAAAGTGATTGGAGGGCAACTAAAGGAGGCTCTCACGCCCACCTTTTCCCCAAACACATCTAATCAAAATTTTAAGATAGCCATTGTATTCAACGTAGTTTTAATTCCTGGAAATTAGGTTTTTGAGGATGACAAACCCCCCCCCCCCCAATGGGACATATAAGGTTTTTATAGAACGTGTTTTCGTAAAAAGTTCAAAAAAGGCTCATTCGATTGGAAATTGACATGGCTAATGCCCTTTTTAATGGTCAAAAGGGATTGGAAGGCAACTAACACCACTTCTACTTCCACCATTTTCCCAAAAACATCCAATCAAAATTTCTATATAGCCATTTTGTTCCACGCAATTTAAAGTTCAGGAAATTATACCTTTGAGCAGAACACTCCTCCCGCAGTCATCAGGACAAGGTTTGTAAATTACGCCCGGGGGGCATATAAGATTCTTTTACAAGTCTCCCCCATCGTCGTAGAAATTTGAAGAGAGGCTCATTCGATTTGAAATTGAAAGGGCTAGTGCCCTTTTTAATAGTCAAAAGTGATCTGAGGGCAACTAACGCCCCTCTCACACCCACCTTTCCCCCAAACACATCCAATCAAAATTTTTAGATAGCCATTTTATTCAACGTAGTTGAAAGTTTTGGCAATTAGGTATTTTTGGATGACAACCCATCCCCCCCCCCAACCCTCAGGGCAAGGGTTGTAAGTTATGCCCTGGGAACATGTAAGGTTTTTATAGAAAGCGATGTTGCAAAAACATCAAAAAGGGCTCTTCAATTAAAAATTGAAAGTGCTAGTGCCCTTTTAATATTCGAAAGTGATTGAAGGGCAACTAACCCCTCTCTCACCCCCACCATTCCCCCAAACACATTCAATCAAAATTTTGAGATATCCATTTTGTTCAACGTAGTCGAAAGTTCTGGAAATTACGTCTTTTAGGATGATAACCCCATCAGAGCCCTCAGTGCAAGGGTTGTAAGTTATGCCGTGGGGGCATATAAGGTTTATATAGAAAGTTGCTGTAGAAATTTCAAAAGGGGCTCATTTGATTGGAAATTGGAATTTCCCTTTTTAATAGTCGAAAGTGAGTAGAGAGTAATTAACCCCCCTCTCACACCCACCATTTCCCCAGACACATCCAATCAAAATTTTGAGATAGCCATTTTGTTTAACGTAGTTGAAAGTTCTGGACCCTATGCCTTCCCAAGGCCAGAACATAATTTGCACTTTAATGATAAAAACACAAATGAATGTGCATTGTCAGTTTAATATACATATACTGATATTTAGTAGTCAAATTGTTAATATTATTTGGTTTATTAAATTTATAAAAGTAAAAACATTTATATTTTTTCAGTAAAGTGCAAATTATGTTCTGGCCTTGGGAAGGCATAGGGGTTTTGAGCCCAACTTATGTTAAGTTCTGCTCGTTTTGAGTTTGACTCGGTTATTTATTGTAATTTCTGTTCATTTTTTTTTTTATTAATTTTAAAAAGTACCTACTTAGTCGACACTACCAGGATTCATATCATGGACAATATTTTCAGTTGTATCATCTTTAATTAGTCGCAATACAAGTCCATAAATACTGTAATTTTTTCATTTAGCATTCTTCTTTGTTCTTAGCCAGACACTGATTCCAGACACTGGACCCCAAATCTGGTATCTGCAGCTTTAATAAAGAATCTGGTGGGGAACAGAGATCATTAACATTGATCATTATTCCTTTACGCTGTCTGGCAAGTAGCTTCGGAAGATTTGAGTTGATTCTCTTTCCCATTCCCTTAAGTTTGCTGCACTTAGTCATGATTAAGTCTTTGTCCATTAGGTTAACACTTTTGAATTGGAAAATGTCACTTCTCTTGGAAGTGATTTCTTCTCAACATTATTGTGGCTTCAAAGTTTCAAAGTTGTATAAAGATTGAATATTTCAAAATAAGAAAACAAATCCTGTCGTCAACTCTCAAAGGTTTTTAATCCATGTTCATTCAGAAATAGTCATAGAGTAGTTTTCTTTTCCTTGAAATTGTTTCTAAGGGTCAATTTTCGAACTGAACCCCCCCCCCCTTCGTACACGGGTTGAATGATTACCCTTACCCCTTTTTGCGTGTGTGAATGTTTCGAAAGAAGATAGGTTAAAAAATTATACCTTGTGATAACAGGGCATGCAACTTACCGACAAAAGTCGCCAAGTATCCGGCCGGACAATAGATGGCACGCCAGACCAGCTTAGAGCTCTCAATTCTTCAAGATTGGTATTTGGTCCGTTTATCAGGGCTTGTAGTTTTTCTACTTTTGCAATGGTATTATCTATAAGAAAAGCTGTTATCATAGCTCAAACCAAGCCGACAGGCTTTTTTATTGTTGCGCTTTGTTTTTTTCTATATTTCTTTTAACATAAAGAAGTAATTAGTCAAATTCAAAAAATTATACGCGCATAGAATTTAAAAGATCTTGTAAAGTAATATGGCCTATCACATGGCGAAGAAAACTTATTTGTGATTAAACTTAACTCTAAGCAATAACCCATTAAAAACATATAAAAAAGATAAAGTTGAAGAAAAAGAAAGGGAAACAGAATCAAAAAAGAGATGAGAATAAAGAAACTCTACATCTACCCATCATTTAAGATAACATTAAGTCAAAAGAGGATGTAACCACAAGGTGTATCCCCAAGGTTTGGTACAAACGGGCCCAACTATGCGAATGCCTTTTTGTAGGCAACGGTTGACTTATTCGCTCTTCCTGAGCATAAATCGACACGTTCCTCGTATTGACAACAATTTTAAGTTTTCAAACAAGCTTAAACAACATTTTGAGGCAGTGTGGATAAATTCCAGCTAAACAATAATTACAAATTCGTTGAGCATTGGTTTTGTCATTTGTGTGGCAGTGCTGCTAGAGCCTTTTATTGGTCACGTCGCTTCAACAGATGCAGTTAGGTTAGCCTTTCAGACAAAACATAAAATACCATCATTTATACTTGAACAAAAGACAGGCGACCATTTTCTGAGAATAGGACCTTGATTTAGACTATAGTTTTTTTTTTTCTGGAACCTATCAAACAGCAAATTACAATCCGGAATCTTGGTATTTTGGTGGTCGTGCTTACCAGACGAATAGTCAGAACTAAAGACAATTAATTAGTCCGGATATGGTCTAAATATAACTTAAGCTTGCAGTGATTTGTAAAAGAAGTCAGATAATCAGTTGATGTTTTTGCTTATAAATAAATTCTGCATTTTCAACAATTTTTCATTTCTCTTTATGGATAGTGTCGGAATTAACGTTCTTTTGATCTAACACCACACTTTAAATCTACTTTTCCGGCTTCTATGATATCACCAATCCTCATATTCTTGGGTATCGGTTCAAAAGAAGTAATTCGTAAAATTTCGGAAATGGCTAAGGCTAATAAGTTGAAAATTTCGAGGAATATTGAGGGGGATTTTTAACTAAATTAAAAGACTATCTGCACCCAGGTGCTCAAAAGACCGTATCTGTAACATCTCAGTAACTGCTAAGGGTATTAAGTTGAAACTTTTAGAGAAGGTCGAGGGGGATGTTGAACTTAAAAGCGCTATAGAAAACCCGGTTGTAAAAAGAACGTATCTACAAATTAAAGCACACCGTTAAAAATATATATAGTTTTCAGTAAAACTTGAATGGCACAACAGACTTTCGAAGACGTAAGGTCAGGGGGGGGGGCATTAACAAAACCCCTATTAGTAGTAATTTCTGTTCATTTTAAGTTTGACTTGAGTATCTATTTACTCGTTTCAAGATTTTATTATTCTTCTATATCAGTACCTGTTACCTTTATGGTTAATGTGATTGTTTATTCTAATTTTAGTATGTTTTGGATTTGAATTATTCTTTGACGATAATTTCTGGTCTTTTTAAGTCTCAGTTCTTATAGTACTTTATTTTCGTCCATCTTAAGCCTTAATATGGCTCTGAACTTTTCTTTGAAAAAGTTCTTTTTTCAGAAAGTTGTTTTATAAATATATTAAAAAACGATAAGCATTTTTCGCTGTGTTTGAAGGAGGATCATACAATAATTTTCCGTCTCTACAATCAGAGGAAAAAAGTCAACCCTCAGACCCCCAAGGCTACCTCCTACGAACAGCTTTTCAGCAGAAAGGTAGGCAGGCCTTTTTTCACTGATCGGCTTGAATTTTACGGAGCAAGTAAACTGGGCATTTGGGACATCAAAATTATGTCTTTTAGAAGTCCATCCCACCTCTCTGACCTCAAATCAACTTGGAACACACGGGAGAAGTAGCTTTAGACCAAGGAAATAGAGTGGATAGATTTTCAGAGGTGCTCACCATTTTAGAGCCTCATTTACCGTCCACATTAAAGTGTCTACGTTTACTCGACGTCTGGAGATAATCAATTTTTTTTTAGACAGTTGAGTTCAAGTTCAATATACATATATGGGTTTTAATTTTTAAAAAACATAAAAATACACTTAACACAATTCCTTGCGCATTGATGCACGTTTGGGCCCGTAATAATTGCACTTTAAAAACAGCGTGGCCTCCTCTCCAATTTCCAACCCGGACCTCCGTTAATAACCAATAAATTTAACACAAATTCTCCCCGCTCACACCCCTTGAAGTATCAAACTAAAATATAATAAATAATAATAATATACAAAAAACTCTAAACTTAAAAATAAAATAGATAAATACAATAAATAATTTTTCAATCTTTTAGATTTTTTTTACATTCTTTTTGAAGGAGCCGAGAGACCTATATGATTTGTTGAACTTTACCACGCAGGCACTAGGAGGCTTCACGTTTCATTATTCTGGGATTTCTCCTCTATTACAAAGAGTGTCTTAAAAGCAATAATTTCAAAGCTTGTTCATCTTCAAGAAAGTGCTTATATACTTGTGCTAACTGGTCTACCTCTTATTCGTTTCCAATGCATTTTAAGGCAAGAGTGCTTGTCTTCATGCAACTGGTTATTCAACAATTATAAACATTTATGCAACACAATGACGTAATTCTACAATTATTGGTAAAATATTTCAGTGAGAGTCACTGGGTGATAGACGCAGAATGATATTGTTTTTCCCTCAAGTGCATAGTAGATATTACATTTTGAGGCAAAGATACTTGGTCTTAGCTTATACTTGTTAATATTTTAAAATGAAAACAGAGATTGTGTTAGATTTTGGAGTAAAATAATACAGCATTGCTAGCATACATGGTGCATTTTAAATCTAACAACTTTAATTATAGAGGGTAAAGTCGTTCTTAAGAACAGAGCATATTTTGAGATCGGTTTTAGTGAAAATGTAATTGATATATTTTTTTTAAGAAAGAATTTTTTATCAGCTTTGTTTTTATTTTTAAGTGTTGAGGGGATGACATATACGGAACTCAATCGGTGACCAAAAACAGAATCACAGTGTATTCCTCGCAACACTTCGGTCAGCAAAGCCAACCAAAGTTGATGCAATGCTTCACACCACCCTAGCAGCTTAAATTAGGTTAGGATTTTTGCAATTTCCTTGTAATGGTTCTTTGTTTATATTTGGCGTATGGGCTTTTAGCGCAAAATAAATTCTATTCTATTCTATATCTAGTGTCTGTTTGTGTTTAGCTATCGATCGTTATTCTTTGTTGAAAAAGTTTGTGCTTTAACTTTATTGGTCACAAGAAATTACGTGTTAAGGCTGATATGAGCATCAGATTATAGATGCACTTCTATCACCGGGGGGGGGGCAGAATTCACATAAAATAGGAGAGGGACAAATACAAGAATATGAGCTTCGGTGTTACATAGTACGTAAAAATGTAAGTTATCTACTCATTCATTTGACCACTGTGTAGACGTTCTTCCAAATGAACTCCCTGACAGAATCTATTCACAACATACCATAGAAATCAAACAGAAAAATCTAAAAAAAAACCTGGCCAAATAAAAAGTCCTTCGGAGCCCATTAAAAGAAAGAAGCGTAGGTCTTTGTCTTCATTTAAAAACTCTACTTCTGCCAATTTCCACAGAAAAGAAATTATTTCTGCTCAAACCCCCGGTCTCCTCGCATAGTTTACCATTTTTTTAATATATGTTCCCCCATTAGCAAAAACAGGGACTGGTACTGAAAAATGAGCCCATCTTTCCTAATGAGCTGGTCAATTAATGGGTTCTTACCCCTTCTATTCTATTGATTTTGACAATCTTCTTACCTATGGCATACTTACTCCGTTAATGTTTTATTTCGATTGACCCTTTTGGCTTTTCTTATTTCATACGGCTTGGTATTTAATCTTTCTTTTTATTTTTTTTATTTTTTTGATTATTGGACAAGTTTCCTTGACTTTATTTTGTTGCTCCTATATTAGTTGGTATCCTTATTTAGTCGTGACATAAAATAGGGATTTCTGCGGTACTATATACTGGTAGCATTCTTTTTTAACCTTATTTTACCTGAATGCATCGAATTATCTAAAAAAAAAAAAATTACATTTTTTGATACGAGGATTATAGGCAATATTTGGGACAGAACTATTAAGATGTTAATAAAGAAAAGAAAGGCTCTCGTACCTAGAGCTAAGATTCTACTTCCTGGCTGGCTTCTTCTCTTGTTCAAGTGGGGTCTTCCAGGGACAGACCTCGACACATCAGGCACTTTATTCAAGCCATTATCTATAAAAGAAAAATCTACAATTATCCGGGGAAATACAAATCTTAGTTATATTCCATTCGTTTTGCAGTGCACAGTTCAAATAATGAAATAATATGAGGTGGCTCGCTGCGTTATTTAGGAGGCTCATAACTTTACTCTGCAAAACAGTGTTGCCTTTCTGATGATATTTCTATCTGAAGATATAAGTACTCTTCTGTTTTACACTCCAATTATTTTCGCAGCAAGAAAAAACGGTTACCCCCTGAATGTCCATACATACAAGCGTACTCTCAAGCTTAGACTACGGGATGAAAATTTGAGAGAGACTTTGCAAGAACAATTGAATATTAAACTAAAGCGTCTAAAATTAGACAAAATAGAAAAGGAATGGTAAAATTTAAAGAAAATAATTTCTGAAGTAGCAGATGCTGTCTTAGGGAGAAAAACAGGAAAGGCAGCTAGGAATAAGAGTGAAAATGCTTTAGGTTTAGTAGAGGAGAGGAGGGGCTGGTACAAGAAATACTTGAGTGATTGGAGTATTTGAAAATAAGAGGAATCTAAGGAAAGTAGGGAATATATTAAAGTATGAATTGAGGAGATGGGAAGTCGAGGCCATAGATAAAATTACTGAAGGTCTAGAAGATGCAGCCAGACGGTATAATAGTATATTGTATTGACAAGTTAAAAAGCTGAGAGGGAATGGTCAATCTGGACTTATCCCAGTTAAGGTTAGTTATGATGCTACGATCAGTATAAGAAAAGAGTTAAAAAGAGAGGGGCAGAACACTGAGTATATGCTAAACTGTGAAAAGTTCCAAGAAATGATATATAAGAGAATGAAAAAGTTTTGTGACACTTTGGAAGTGAAGAAAGATTTATTTCGCGAGGAAGAATTAGAGACAGTACTAAAAGGATTAAAAAAATAATAAGGCTCAAGGAGCTGATAGTGCAGTAAATGAATTTTTTAAATATAGTGAAGTGAAGCTGTGAAGTTAGAGATAAATTACTGATGATTATGGATATGATTTTTGAAAAAGCGGGAGTACCTAGTGTTTAGTAGGGTTACAGACCTGAGCGTCATTTGCACCTCACTCAAAATTATTTGTATTTCAACCACTGTGTTTTATTTGTCATCGTATCAGCAAAAACACAACAACAGAAAATATTATCTCAAGCCTAATCAAGGTTTAAAAACAAGAGTAGTGCTACCTGTGCCCTTCCCTGCCCCTCAAAACTTCTAAGCGGATTGAAATACAATGTCATTTGCATTACATTTAAAACGATATGTATTTTGAGCAGCATGGTTTATATTTACAAAAACATCAATAACAGCAACAAAAAACAAAGGAAATCACAATAATAACCTAGGTTGCTCAGAAAGAACTAATAAAAGTAGACTGATTGCTTATTAAATAATGATATGTGATGGAGGTGGTTTGAGGGAGAACGATTTTGCCAAAAATCCTTTTTTCAATAAACAAATTTATGGGTATTTCAAAAAATAGCCTGACACCCCACAAAAACAGCGTCCAATTGAAATGAACTGGATTAAAGAATAAATCTTTTATCTGTTTAGTTTTTTGTAGGAGACTTGACCAAGTTAGTAATACTTCTAGCCTAATTAATATAGGATTAAAACCTACCAATGGCAGTATTCTCCTTCTTACTGTGTTCCAAGGCAACTGGATTCTTTTTCTCATATGTTCCATCTTTATGTTCATTGATGACAGATCGAGCGGTGTTTTGAATTTCTTCCTTAGATATTTTAAAATCTAAAAATGATACAAAATAGTTATTAAAAATAGATTCCCACAGGCAAAAATTAGAAAAGATCAAAGAATTTTTCATGGGGGATTCGTTCAGGTGTTCAAAAAACCATTTTGAAGTCAAAGCACCATGACTGGGTACGTATTAAACCATAATATGTTTATATGTTTACAAACATACATGTTTATTATTACATAATATGTATATAACATATAAACATAATATGTATATAAACATATTATGTTTATAAACATAATATGTTTATTAAAGCATAATATGTCTTGGTGCGTATCTAAAACATAAGATATCATCTTATGTTTTTCCAGTGAAAGGGACCCTTGGCAGTCCCATATTAGGAAGAATTTCCCCAACCGACTCTTGCAAGAAGGGCCGGTTATTACAAAATGAGGTTGAAATACCTTTTATAAAAAACATTTCAATGAAAAGTATAGAGCAACATTTTTTTAACCCCACTTCCTCTCCTCTCATTGGCACAAATAATTTAAAACAAAAACTATTTTTAAACAATAAAAAAAGATTAATACCACCTATTCTTGACTATACTTCCCCATTGAAAAAAAAAATTCAAACTCTCTCCTCAGCTATATTTCTTACCCATTTTTTTCGTACATATATTTACAAATACAATTCAAAACCATAAAAACATTTTTTCTTATCTTCGTTTATTTTCAATGCATCAATTTTCTTTTAAAACTTCCGAAAACAACGCTTTTTTTCTTTTTCTTCTGTCCCAAACATAATGGCACATTTTTTCCAATTATATAACACAGGAATTTTTCTTTTCATCTCCATTTTCAAATTTATAACAAATTCTACTATCTTTTTCTTAGTAGGATTGTTTAATAGGAGGAACAGCCACTTTCTGGTCATTCCAAAGTGTTCTTGTTGTCCGTTTAAAAATTCAATTAACATTCGGGAGAGTATATTTTGGCATTATTTTTTCAAAATTAAAAACACACAGACCTCCCGTTTCCTTTGGACGAAAGGGCATCTTCTTCAACAGTTTTTCTAGCTTACCGTCCCATATAAAATGCCATATGTAGCTTTCAATTTTTCTGCTATAGGTTCCGGGAGAGGCGTTATTGGGGCTAAATAAAGCATTTTTGATATTCTATACATGTTGGTGAATGTGACCTCTGAAACATTGAGAGAATTTTGCCTCTATCGTCGCCATATAGCAGAGAGAGAGAGATATTTATTTCGAGAAATTACTATCACAAGCCCTGAAGGGCCGAATTCGAATTTCGAAGTCCATAAAAAAAAACAAGCAAGAAAATCATAACAAAAGTACAACAACTAAAAAAGTGGCAACCAATGCAAAAAAAAAAAAATAAATAAATAATTAAATATCGGAATGCTATATGATTCCTTTGTCACTTATATTAAAAACTGCAAAATGGCAACTAGTTAAAAAGATAAAAACTTATAAAACCGAAAAAATAAATTATATACACATTAACAAATGTTTAAGAAACAACATAAAAAGGAGATAGGGAACAAAAAAAAGAGCATAAAGAAAAACGAGCTGTTTGTTTTATTATATAAGAGAAAAGACAAAATTTATGTACAAATTAACCACTATTTATTATATCAGTAAAAAAAGGGATAAAAATTTCTTATACGGCGAGGTAGTACAGAGAATGGGAAATAATGTGGGAATAGGCTGTGACACACTTTGTGGAGGACGATTTGTATCAGGTACATGGTATTCAGGGAAAGGGTTCGCATTACGGGGGTTCAAAAGTGCCAACTTACCAAAATGGAGGCACAAATTAACTTTTCGTCTCTTGAGGGTCTCTAGGTTTCAAATATTTAACAGATGCAAATATGGTATCTTGCCCTCTTTAAAAATAATTCTTAGAGCTCTCTTTTGGACATTTTCAATTTTTTGTTTTGCTTCATTTGAGAGGCCAGGGTGCCTCACAGGACAAGCATACTCTAATATGGGACGCACAAGAGAAATGTATACTTGTAGTAAATGTGATTGGGGGCAACTGAATTTATTTAAAATTATAAGGAGGGAAAGCGAGGAGTTTGCTTGTCGTAGGATATTATTTATATGGGCATCCCATTTCAAATTGGAAGAAATTTGTAACGCCAAGGAGTTCAAGAGATGTGACAGAGGTTTCAGGAGGAATACGAGCAAGAAAAAGGGGAGGGAATTTAAGGAAACTTACTGAGACTATTGCGGATTTAGAAGGGTTAACTGCCATGTCAAGGGACGAGGCCTCACAGACAATATCTTGGAGTATGCCCATTGGGTTGCTAAAGATGTTTTTGTGACAGATCTCTATAACTGTCAAGTCATCAACAAATTTCCACCTATTGTCGTAAAGGATTGAACGAGTGTTAATCATAAGAGAAAAAAGTAGAGGGCCTAGAATAGTCCCCTGAGGAATGCCATTAAACATGGGGAGATGATTTGAGAAACAATTTAAATATTTAACTGCTTGAGATCTATTAGAGAGAAAAGAGGCAACGAGCTTAACAAGGAAAGTTTCAATGTGGAATTCATTTATAAGTTTATCTATGAGTAAATTGTGGTTAATCAAATCGAAAGCTTTTTGAAGATCAATAGAAATCAGATTAAGCCAAGTGTTAGGTTTTTCAAGTAAGTTACCCATGGTATCAACAAGATGGATCAGGCAATGAGAGGTTGACCTGTATTTGAGATTACCAAACTGTCTAAGATTCATGAGGGGAAGGACTTACGTCTTAAGCCAGTCTGCGAGAAAACTTTCATACAATTTTTAAAAAATTGAGGTGAGGGTAATAGGACGAATGCTATCAAAACCATGCTTCCCATTTTTCTTTTTGATTGGGGTAATAAAGCCTTGTTTCCAATATTGAGGGAACTGTCCAGATTCGGTAATTTCATTAAACAGGGTCGATAGGGGTTTTGAGAGGTAATCGCTGAAAGCTTTAATCAGAGGTACAGGAACATCTAAAGGGCAAATGCTTGATCGTTTTAGTTTTTCAATTTTTTTTTACAACATCAACTGGAGAAAAATGGGGGAGTGAAAAAGGATCAGGAATATCTGGAAATGCGTAAGATAGTGGTGGGAGACTCTGAACAATAGAAGCCAGAAACTTATTTAGGTCATTAGCTGTGGTCTTTGGAGGTTCATTTATATTAAAAATTTAGTTGTTCTTGACTCTTGCCGGTAAGTTTTTTAATTTCAGAGTACCAGTTCTTTGGTTTATCATGGCGCAAGTATTTATTTTTTTTTTATAATAGGCTCGGGCAGCTTTTCTAATTTGACTTTTTAATTCCTTTCTTAACTTATTTGCTTCAGCTAAATTACCCCTGTTAAATAAGCTTATTTTCGTGCGGATTAATATTTTTATGTGATTATTTATGTAAGATTTATCACTGGAGCATTTTCAGATTTTTTTTCTGGTAAACATAATGAGTAGGAATCATTTAGTTTTTTTGTGCGAAAAATCACAATTTTGTCATCAAAGTTATTAGAATAATAAGGGTCTGGCAAAATTTCACTGGTCAGCCATGATCAAAAAGAAAAAAGGCTTGTGTCAATAAGGGGATGGCAAGCCACAATGGAGGTATACGGTGGGGTGTCTGAGAGGGGAGGGGTTGGGTTTGTTTCGGCAAATAACGGGTGGAGTCCAGAGCCGGTCGGTAACTTCTTGGACGCACGGAGGTGAACGGAGTCGAAAGGAAGTGGATTTTTGGGAGGAAAATGAGTGAGGGGGGGGGGGATAGTCCGAACTGAGTAAAGGGATTGTGGGGGTTGGACTGACTGGGCAGGCGTAAGTACTTGGGGCGGAGGATTGTGTCGAGGGATGTATTCCCGAGGTATACTGCTCTGTATCGGGTATGCAGGGGGATAAGACTGAAAGTCGAATAGAACACGAACTAGGGGAGGGGGGTCGTGAATACTTTCGGCGTCGCCCTAAAAAACGTTGGGTTTTAAACTTACGCTCCAACCCTGAAGATGTATGAGCAAATGTACACGACCCATCAATACAAGATAAAACAGAGCACAGATCAACATGGTCAAAAATACACATATCAGACACACAAACTCCAGAAATAAAATGACGACAAATATGTAGAAACTTGCATTGTTTGCGAAACTGGCAGAAACCACTATCAAAATGCTTGCAGATCACATTTTCCTTTGTGCTTATTTTTAACTTTGTTTCCCTTTTATCCATCACTTTCGTAATTTTTTCAAAAATAATAACAATGTCATCGTCTGGTAATGACTTCTCCATAACCTTTGTAATCCTTTTGTTTAGTTCATTATCACCTGATAATTTATGTAAAAATCCGGAAGTCACTGGACTATTCCCAAACTCAAGAACGTCATCAGTAGTCATACTACACGTAGGTATTTGTTTGCTCTCATGGGATACTTCGCAATTAATGCTGGATTTGCTGAACTCTGATAATTGATCCCCAAGTGTTGTTATAAGTGCTTCATTGTTTTTTCAGTCCTCTCGTAATTTGGGGGTTTTCGATTTAAGAGTCACTTGTTTGTTTTCTAGATGGCAGAGTTCATCTTCATAAGAAGGCGGTGGGAATTATGGGAGTTAATATTTCCACTTAATTTTTTAATTTTCAGATCGTCTTTATGGAGTATATCGTTACCAATTTTTTCGTAATTGAGAAACATATCAACTTGTTTTTTCAAATTTTCTATGACTACTTCATGGTCTGAATTCTTCTCTAAATAGGAATTGTATTTAGCTCGGAGATCAGCCAGCTGTTTGATGTGTTTAACACAGTCAATACAAGGGGGGACTTGGGAAGCTTGATTTTTTTAAACTGATTTTGGGGTTGTAGGTTTTGTGACAGACTTGGGTGTAGAGCGTGGTTTACAGCCAGGGGGTAGAGAAAGTGGTGTTAAAGGTGGTTCAGGGTCATCACTCAAAGAACGGGAGGACTGGCAGTTTAAACATAACCACTCACCACATTGTTTTCTCTCCTCAATAGAAATACCTGCACACTTTGGATGAAACCACTGTTGACACCGACTGCACTGCACTGTTCCACTAGCGGCACAAAGTCTGCACTCTGGCATGTGAATTTCATGGGCCTTGACATAATAGTGAAACAATAAATCCAGTTAATATAGCTCGAAACTGGTCAATGACTGAAATTTGGATTATAATAACTTCCAAACGGGTTTCAAAAATTTAACCCAGCATAGGTGTTAACAGGTCAAATGCCAGAAAGAGACTGAATCAAATGCCAGAAAGAGACTGCAGCTTCTTTTTCCATACCTTTTACCAGCGATTCCCACTGACTGGCATTTCCACAGAAGCTATCTTTACTGTAGAACTGACTAATTTCTAGATCTTTCAGTTCCTCAGTTTTTTTCTGGAACTAAGCTGAAAGTATTTGACAACAACAACATCAAACGGGAGGAAATACAACGTCAAATTCATAGATACGTGGATTGGGCACGCACCTAGGGTAGGGACTAAAGCGTTGCCATCCTCTGAGAGCAAAAATAGACTCTATGGCACTGCAGACATGCTGCTTCTTTCTCAACAAAAAAAAAAACAAAACAGAAGACGCTTGGGTAAAAGATGGAATTAGACTACTTGATTAGACTAGTCAATACGATCATTAGACTACTGGATAAGATCTACGTTATTAAACTCTATGGTGTCCTCAGAATCATTAAAGTAAAGGACCTGGGTGATGCAACTCACTGCAGCTCTTTTCAAGCGAACATACCAAATTCTATTGGGCAAATTAGTCGTTTAAATACTTCTTATGGTAAAATAATACAAGAACCAATTCTTATCCAGTTGACAAGGTAAGAATAAATTGAGCATTAAGTTAATTATTGGTTAAATAAAAGTAGCCAACATTTGCCCACCCCAAATCCCACCAACTTTTTGATATGGGATTCTTAAAGAGAAGAAGGGATAAAGCACTACTTAATCAAACACTAGGGTTATGGGACTCGATCTCTGGATGCTGGCACTCCATAATTAGGCACCCGTTTTGAAGTTATAGTAGAGAAAAACATAACGAATGGTGATGCTTGTGTTGACAGTTAAGTGACTTAGCGTAGGCAGATGAGGCCCCTGCATTAAGTAATCTAGATCTCTTGATATACATGAATAGACGAAAATACACACAAAAATATACCTGAAACTATACAGAAATCATCATCTCCCGTATTCCACACATCCACCACACTGTCTTGATAGTTCTTAAAAGACGAATCTTCCGGGTTTCCACTGTTTCGTTTATTGACTGTACTTTGTTTCTTTGGACTTGCTCTAAAGAAAAACTAATGACAATATTAATGGTGAAATATACAATAAATAACATTTTTATATCACATATTCGTCTAAAAGTAATTGTTTTGAAGCTAGTTTAACTTCTATAAAGTTTGACTAACAAAAACCTGCAAAACTGAAATACCAGTCCCTTGCTTTTTAGGCCCAAACATCACCATAGATACAACATATCAATATATAAAATTACTATTAATAAAATGTGAAGTCACCTCTCTAATTGAGGTAAGTCTTAGTGATCTTTATAATAAACCTGGATCTATAGACTCAAGACGTTTCAAAATTCTCTTAAACTGTTTTACAGATTTTAAAACATATGCCTTATCTCTTGGAGGTTATTCACTCACCAGTGTTTTTTTTTAGCACACATTGATTGGAAGCGATTAACTTTAAAATATTTGACTTTTGTGACTTTACGTCGCAGAACAAACTAGCTTTATTGCGTGTTTCGACCCATAAACTCCTTAACAATCTCTGTTTTCAATAGAATTGAAAGATCTTTATTCTGAAATTTAACTTTCAGAAGGAAACTTATTTCAGCAACAAAAAGTTTAGACGTTCCCCGTTTCAATGTACTACTTTTCCGTACATCAGATATTAAATCATAGCATATACAGAGGAATGTTCCCTATATTTTAGGTAATTCGCTGATTTCGGCACTATTAAAATTTTATTATTGTTCCCTAGACTCAAAATAGTTTTTATTTTACAATAAGTTAAGGGTTAACGCACACACAAAGTAGTAATGAAACCGAAATAAAATTTATGGAGTTCCAATTCTGGAACGATTCGCGGATTCAGTTTTTAGCCAAATTGAGCAAGTTACAGTATGTTTGCATTTCATAAACACTCATTACAGAGTCTAAGGTTTGTGATAAACTCATTCAATAAATTTTGGTTGTTTTAGATTAAATCACTCTTAAAATCCATTTAATAAGTCTATTTTTATTTAGTTTTTATTGCTTTTTTGTTCTTTCCATCAGATAAAGTAACCTAATTTCTTTATCAGAAAAATGAATGTACCCATATTATTGCATTTTCTGTTCACATTTGGTCACAATTTCAGTTTCCCTTTTTTATCTACTTTAATACTCATATGCTTATTAGATTTTAAAAACACTATCAATTATCCTTCGACGCAATGGGAGACAAAATTAGAATAAGAGAGATAAGCGAGAGGGGGGGGGAGAAGTTACAGTGAAGAAGAGAGAGGATAGAAAAAGATACTTAAAAGCAAGCAGAAAAGAAGTGGGATTGAAAACAGGATAACTTTCTCATTTAGCAAGTGAATCACAATCGCTGCTCACATTCAAAATGAACTTAAGGAATATGATTCCTTCAGCTTACAGTAGCGAGCTATTCTACTATTTTGTATTGTTTCAGGGTAATTAACAACCCTATCTCCAGTTACCTTTTTTTTCTTCAGTCAGCCCCTCTCCCTTTTTTCTCCTCTTCTTCTTTCTTTTTTTTCAATTGTAATTATTTTTGTCGGTTTATTTTATGTGTTAAAGGAGAAAAATCGATTTTTAGCTCTACGTCTGCCTTGTTATGAGTAGACGTGTATAAGTTGTATTAGGTTATTTCAAATAAACAGAAGGGTGTTTCTTAGAACGTGTATCAAATGTGCTTGGAAACACAAGAGGACACATATGCGGAGGTGAGCAGAATTTATTTACAAAAGAAAAAACATTTTTGTTTAACCATTTTAAATGAGCAACTAGCTTGAATGGCAAAAGCGAGAAAACGTAATAGGATAGCCTGACACAGGATATGACACGCAATGCTGCATGATCTTAGACTGTTAAATTTTACAATCCCCATTAAGATCACTTAATCCTTAAATCAATGAAAAGTCAACGGGATCAACACTGAAAATGGGCGGTAATTTATACAGCAATTTCAAAGCAAGAGCTGGCTTTTGTTTATTCTTATGATTCTCTTTTTTAATGAATACAGAATTAGACACAGGGATTAATTTATATACCTAAATGTTGGATCAGTCTGGATTCAGGCTGTCTGTATTTTCTGTTTTTAAGATTTTAGCAGCTGTGATATCAGGATACGCCAGATATGACTAAAGCTTTACACGAAAAAACAACACTACCTGGCCCAAATTTTACGTTGTGGCAAACACTGAAATGCTTCAATAAGCAGACATTAAAAGTACTTTTTACCCATAAATATATAGATATTTCACTTTGGTATGGTAATTATAAAAAAACAAAAAAATAGTAGGACAAAATGGGACGAGCCTTGCTCTCAGGAGTCTGGGTGTTACTGGTGCGAATGACAGAAGAGTCTTGCGTGCGGCACTGCTCAGCAATAGGCCAACTTCTCCTCGTTTCTGGTGACCACCAGACTAGAGCTTCACCAATGTGCTCCTCACCATCACCAGATATATGTGATTCAGTGATTCCAGCAATTGTAATTTTATATTTCTTTAATTCTTTGACTAATAGAAGCTTTGAACCATGTTGGTTCAGTGTCTATACATTCAAGGTGGCCACATCGATGCCACCTTGATCAACGATATTCAGATTTCTCCAAAAACAACATAAAAATGATAAACTGGTTTCGAAGTAAAAGAAATATGCCTTACTAGCCTTTAGAAGGGAGAAATAGAAATTTTTTAAGCAGAAGTTACATTTGTGGTAATTTGAAAAGGCATTTTTTTTATGTTAAATAGCCAAACTTTATACAGTTTAGTCGTTTTTCTCTCAAAAGCTCCTGGAAAAGAGCATTTTCTGAAGTTCTTATAAAATCAAGTGCATTCATCTATTTTGCATGTGCACAAAATTAGATTATTCAAAACTTATCACTACATTATTCCGTCCTAAATTTTCAAGCTGGAGGTACACACCTTCCAGGGAGAGGCTGCTCTGTTTTTCGCCAAAAGCTGTGATCCATACTTTTCAGATTAAAAAAAAAATTCTTCTTTAGTGTAATGGCATGGCAAGATGATCTGGAAGAAACAAAAAGGTGTAAATCCCATTTATCTTGCAATAAGGATTTAAAGAAACAAACAGTGCTAATTAACATATGGTTTATAAATCAGATTTAAACAATAAAACTTGAACATACGAAAGTTTTTCAAGGCATTAAAATTTCAAAATGAATATTGGCAAAATATTGCATCATTGACTTGCTAAACATGTGTTTCCAGATAAAGATAGAAATGAGAGAGAGCGAGTAAGAAAGAGATGGGGAGAAAGAAAAAGAAAGAAAGAGATAGAAAGAGAAAAAAGAAAAGAACTAATCTTTTTTACGTATGAACTGAAAAACCCCTCATATACAGGAAAATTCCTGTTCGTTTTATGTTTTAATATAGTTTTAATATATAATTAAAAAAAAACCTTGCCTTCTATACCTTCTCAAGGCCAGAGCATAATTTGCACTTTACTGAAAAAACTACAAATCAATCAATCAATCAATCATTTATTACCCACAACTAACAAAAAGTAGTACAAGTGGAGTACATAATAATAAAAAAGAAAAAAAAACTCAACAAACACTAGCAATTAAATTAAACTACGAAAAGAACTGTAAAAGACCGTGGTCAGGGCCAAATTGTCAGTGCATTGTCAGTTTAACATACATAGAGTCACATTTATTCCTTAAAATCTGAACAATAGTTCATTTTTAAAGTTATAAAAGAGAAAACGTTAATTTTTTGTTCAGTAAAGTTCAAATTATGTTCCAGCCTTGAGAAGGCATAGGGGCTGTGAGCCCTAATCATGTTAATTTCTGCTTGTTTTGAGTGTGACTCAGTTATTTATTGTAATTTCTGTTCGTTTTGGATTTCATTTATTTACTCATGCTGACTTGTGGTAGTGTTACGCTTGGTAGATTGTTTGATTTTATTTCTGCCCTTTTTAGGTTTAATGGATGTCTTTATTTTTCCATAAACAACTTAGTTTGTGGAAAGTTTTTTTAAATTAATTTCTGTTCCTTTTATATTGACATAGTGTTTTTCAGGGAAAAAGGATTGGAAGGCTGATTGTCCTCCAATAACTTTTGACTCTTAAAAAGAGCACTAGAACTTTTAATTTCCAATCAAATTAGCTCCTTTAAAATATCAATGTTACTAGTTATAAATATGTTACTAGTTACTAGTTACAATGTTACTAGTTATAACTAGTTTAAAATATAAATATTACTAGTTATGATAGAGCAGCACCGCCTATGATATTGTTTATATACCATTTTAATACCTGCATTTTTTCGTTTAATTGAAACTCCCCTTAAACTTTCCCTAAAAGTTTCAACTTATTGCCCTTAGTGTCATTAGTAACAGTAACCGTAGAAGTAGTAGCAGAAGAATACACATAATGACTTCAGTCTAGTTCAATATCCGCCACAATTTACTCTGAAAGGTCTAACTTGATAATGTAAGCCGTTATTGTGATATTGCTTTGTCACACTTTCGACAATCTCTATGATCATAGTTCGTTTTGATTTAGTTCAGCATCTACCTAATTTATCTCTGAAACCTCCATCTTAATATTCTTAGCTTGTGTAGTAGCAATAGTTGTAGTAACAGCATTAGCAGCAGTATGCACATATCACATTTGATTGTTTTTTCAACACTCCCTTCAACACACGAAGTTCCAGCTTAATACACAGATCAATCCTTAAGATACGCTCTTTTGACAATCTAATTGCACATAGTGTCTTTTGTTAGTTCGAATTTGCCATCAATATTCTCTCAAATTTTACCTACATAGACCTAGCCTTAATAATACTAGTAACACAGTAGTTACGGTAGTGGTAGGAGACATTGCTGCAGTGTTAGTGTTGTATTAGTAGTTGTAGCAGTAACAGTAGTAGCAGCAGTATTAATAGCGGAAGTAGCATGAACATCTTGCCTTTTGAACACCCATTTCATGATGCCCAAGAAGTTTCACCTTGGCATGGTAAGCCGTTCCAAAAACATAGCTGATGTGCGCTTTTGACCCCTTTTTGACGCCTTTTTCATCTTAATACTCTAAATCTTACAAGCTGTTGCAATTGAAGTAGGGTGAACTTCGGTAAGTCCGACACCGGGGTAACTCCGTCACCCCCGTCTTATCTGATTCAGTGAAGACAGACATCTGTGGTTCTGTACTTCATTTTCTTCCTTTGGCTTGGTACTTGACAACAGTGTTCAGTATTGCCGCCATTTTTAACCCCTCTTGTGGTGACGAAATTTTGAAATTTCGAGGAGCGGCATCTTTGCTGGCCACGAGGTGGGTAGTAATTTTTTAACTGATAGTGCGGAAAACTAAAGAGAGGATGGAATGATTGTAAATAGCTGATGAGTTAATAGGATAGTTGAAGTATTTACTGTAATTTATTAGTATTTTATCCTCAAGCCAGTCAGGAGATACAAGGGGTGTCGGACTTACCCCAGAAAAACCCCCGTTCGGGGTAACTCCGGCATGTCGGACTTGCCCTGTACAGGGTAAATTCCGACACGGGGGGCCGAACTTACCCCGTGTATACGATTGGCTAGTCTTTTGCAGTTCTAGCCTAGATCTCAGTGAATTGTATTTGTCAACTATTCCTTGATCCCAAGATCTTGACGAAAAGGAGTGATATCAACTGAAAAATGGAACTGGAAAAGAAAGATTATGCCAAAAATATACTTAACGTTATGAAAAAACCTTGAATAAATTCCTTTTTTGATTTTAATTTGATCAAAGATACTTTTTTCAGATTTGAGTGTCTAAATTTTTTGCTTAAGATTTTGCTTTCATATTTTTCCCTTTTTATGTAATTTTCTTGCATCTTCCAGTTGTTTATTATGTTTTTTTTTCCAATAATAAAGGTTTCAAGACATGAAAATGATATATACGAGTCTTTTTTAGTTTAGTTTATTCACTGTCTCGACCCAAGTCGATAGTGTGATGGAGTTTTATCAACTGCTTTTTCCGAACCATATGCTTTTTCAGCCATATCTAATGTAAATTTGAAGGTCTAGAGGGGGGAGGGCAGCTGCCCCCCTCGCTACACCCATGAAAATCAATACTATCATTAACAGCTAAATCTGTCAAAGCTGAAAGTAATTAGACATTGGAGAATCGCATTGTGCCAAGTGAATATTAAACCTAGTATCGTCGGATTGCTTTCCAATGAAACACTAGATAACATCGGATTTTTGGTTCTAACAGAAAAACAAATGCATGGTAGACACGTTTAGGGGAATATATTTGAGTGCGAAGGGGGTTGGGGTCGAAAAAACCAAAATACTGCCTGTGATTGATATGAATTTTTTCGAAACTTTGTCAATCAGTAACAATATAGCTGAATTCACGAGCACCCATAGGGAATAAACACAATTTCTGATGGGTTTTTTTTCAGGATGCAAACGCCAACAATTTTCTCATGAGAGAAAATTTGTTGCTCCCCATCTTCAAGAGATTTCCCCTCCCCAACGAGGCCAGGTGATAAGTGGAAAATAAAAATTGTTTTTTTTAATGTGGTTTAGAACAAAAAAAAAGGTAAATTCTCTAACTGAGGCTCTAAAATTGTTTTCTGTAGATTTTGGCTAATAAAAAACCTTGATGAGGATATCTGATAAACTTGTATAGATATTTAAAAAAAACGTCAAGTCTGGACAGCTTTTCCCGCTTCCAATTTTCCATCCCATTTTTCTAGAAAACGGATAGTCTGGACGCGCTATAAGCTTGAATTTGTCAATATGGCTTGTCGTTTCTGATACACTAGCTAAGCTTTACTATTGTTACTATAAACCTGCATTTTTTCCAGATGCCATACAAGTACAACCGAAAAACCAAAAAGGGGGCAGGAGGGCAATATACAGCTGAACAGCTTAAACAAGCCAAAGATGAAGTTCTATCATGTCGAATGTCTTTAAAAAAAGCTGCGAAATTTTACAACATACCGAGGACAACACTAATGGATCAGACGAAGAAGCAAAGGACTTTCCGCGAATCGCCCGCTGTTACTCTCAGAAGAGCTCCGGACCTACCTCCTGATGTTGAGCAGAGTATGGCAAATACACTGAAGGTCATGGAAAAGTGGGGCATGGGGCTTACCAAACAACAGTTCCTAGACGAAGTGCAAAAATATGTCAGCATGAACAAAATCAGTACTCGTTTCACGAACAACCGGCCAGGTGAGGACTGGTGGCTTGGGTTTAAGAAAAGAAACAACATATTGCTTAAGAAACCTGAGCGTCTTGAAAACCTGAGTGCTGTGCAACAAGCATAACCTTTTATCCTTCTAGGATTTGATGACATGCTGCAAAATATAGCGGACGAACTTGAAGTCTTAGACCAACCAGAATTTTCTTTCAACTTAGGCAAAAATTTTTTTTGTCGCAATCCCGGTACCCTTAAAATTTCTGGCAAGAAAAGATTACCAGCACCGTGGTAAACTGGTGGCACGAGACATGATAAGACACCTTTTCTTGCAGATGATAATGCATGAGGCGAGAAGTTGCCACCACTGGTAGTCTTCTCGGGAAAAAACACTTGGAGTTCATGGCTACCCGATCAGGACCATCCAGATGCATGTTATTCAGCTACTAGGAAAGGATGGATGACTGCAGACCTTTTCTATAACTGGTTTACAGATGTTTTCCTGCCTCAGATGAAACAAAAAGCACTTCTTATTCTTGATGGCCATGGCTCCCATTTATCCTTGGCTCTTGCGAAGCTCGCTTCAGAAAAGAACGTTACCATCCTCAAGTTGCCAGCCCATACATCCTATGTTCTGCAGCCCCTTGACAGGGTTATTTTCAAAGGGCTGAAATCATCCTATGAGCAGAAGCTTGTGAACTGGCAACGAGCACACCCAGGTGACGTCTTGTCACGACCAGGCCTCGTGAAAATTTTATGTCAGATCTGGGAGACTTACTTAACCCCTTCACTGATTCAAAAATCATTTCAAGCGACAGGAATTTACGATTACGCTATTCCAGCGCGTATGAACATCGACGTGGTCGACAACGCGAAGTTTGATCCAGCCAGGTTCAAACGATATGTTGAGAGTAAGAAATTGGAGACTCAGAATTTAGCAAGAGTGACTACCAGGGTGAATACTGCAACTGAACAGATTACCATTTCGGTGTTGGTTAGTCCGAAGAAGAATCATACGCATGACAAATCCTTTGAAGAACTTCTCTTGGACTCAGTACGTTGCCCTTCTCTTGATGCATCCGGGACATCTGGTAGGCAGAGAGTTGCCCGGGAAGCTGAAGTAATCATATCTGCAGAGGCTTTGAGAGTGCTTGAACAAAGAGAGAAAGAGAAAAAAGAAAAGCTAGAGAACAAAAAAGGGAAAGTAAATAAGAACACGCTCAAGCCAAAACTGAAAAAGAAAAAGAAAGATGATCTTTCCAGTGAAGACTCTGATGTTGATGTCTCATCGGGTTCCTCAACTGACGAAATGGATATCCGTGATACTGTTGGCAGTGAGCATGAAGAGGAAGAGGAAAAGAAGCTAAACAGACGGCTAAATGAGTACTATGTTGTAGCATACGATACCAAATAAGATCAAAAAAGCTGGTATATCAGGAGGGTGCTTGAATTTCCCAATGAAAATCTTGTTCGTATAAAATATCTTTAATGCCTGAGCTTAGCCGACTATTCATACGATTGGTCAAAAAAGGATGACATTGACGAAGTCGAAGAAAACTACATCTTTGCCGGACCATTGAGGCTCTCTGGAGCTGGTCCCTTCACTCTACCACCATTCCAAATTCGGCACATCATCAGCCTGTACAAGAAGCACATTAGTGCCTGCAAGTGATCAAAAGTTTGCTTTCTCAAATCTCTGATACTAATTGAAACTGCTTTTTTTTATCCTATTATTTGAAGTATGTCATTACCTTTTTCATATTTACAATAAACAATTTGAAAAAATACCTTTCTCAGAGACTTCTCCTATGTACGGGGTAAAACCAGCACTGTCGGAGTTACCCCATGATAAGCAGAAAGCTGATGTTCCGCTGTGGCACATACAAACCATTAACGAGAGTTTTTGGTTTGTATGGTTTTTCCGTACATAGAGGGACCCTCTATCATGTCTTAGTGTGAAATAATTTTTATCTCTACGTACATAAGATTTACCTGGGAGGTGCCGGATTTACCCCCAGACTCGGGGTAAGTTCGGCCTCCCTGAGATGGGTTACTTTGGTGTAGCAGCTCATGGAAACAACAAAACTTGGGGACTTTCTGGATTGTGCAGAATATTATTAGTATGATCAACAGCAACATCAAATAGTTTTTATTGTGGCAGAAACTCCAAAACAATCTTGGGACCAGATTAAGCTGAAAAAAACTCGATAAAGGGCCGGACTTACCCAAGTTCACCCTAGTAGTTTGAGTAATTTAATAGCTTCCAATTTCAAATCAAAAGAGCCCCATCTGAAGTTCAAATGACAAACCATTCCATAAAAACCTTACATTAGACCCCGAAGCCGCGCCGAAAATCGGCGGCGCGCCGCCGAAAAAAAAACGACGGCGCGCCGCCGACCTTGCATCAGCGCGCTGACGCCGCTGCTGATTCTATCGGCGGCAGCGTCACTAATACGCCGCCTTTTTTTTTTCTCTTTTTTGGTTATCGAGCGCTACCACTGATCTTCAACCGTTATCATAGATAATATGTTTATTAAAGATAAATACTGTCATGTTGGGGTTGCCACGGATATCGATTCATGGGAAGGAGAAGAAAAAATTTTTATGGAAACAAAAATTCTACCTTCCACTATAAAATTCTGTTCATTTTTTTTTCTGATTTTTCGGATGAAAAGAGGTAGGTAAAAGAGCATTAGGCAATTCAGGATGTTGTCATAGGCAGCGCAATCGAGATGTCTAAGTAAAGAACAATGTTGGCACAATGTACTATTTATTTATTTTTTTTTTTTTTCCAAACCAGGGCACTTCGTATCGAAGGAGTTGTCGTAGAAACTTCAAAAAGGGCTCATTCGATTGGAAATTGGAATAACTAGTGCCCTTTTTAATAGTCGAAAGTGATTGGAAGGCAGCTAACACCCCTTCCACGCCCACCCTTTCCCCAAACACATCCAATCAAAATTTTAAGATAGCCATTTTGTTCAGAGTAACTTATTTCCAAAGAGAAAATATGTTTTTTGAGGCGGTTACTCCCCATCAAACCCTTTGGGCAAGGGTTTCGTAGTTATGCCCTGGAGGTATATAAGAACGATGTTGGCACAATGTATTATTTATTATTTTTTCCTTTAGACCAGGGCACTTCATATCGAAGAAGTTGTCGTAGAAACTTCGAAAAGGGCTCATTCAATTAGAGATTGGAGTGGCTTGTGCCCTTTTTAATAGTCAAAAATGATTGGAAGGCAACTAACACCCCTTCCACGCCCACCATTTCCCGAAACACATACAATCAAAATTTTGAGATAGCCATTTTGTTTAACGTAGTTGAAAGTTCTGGAAATTAGGTCTTAGAGGATGACAACCACCCTTACAGCGCTTATGGTAAGGGTTGTAATTTATGCCCTTGGGGCATATACGGTGTTTATAGAAAGCGTTGTCGTAGAAACTCAAAAAGGGATCATTAGTTTGGAAATCGAAAAGCCTAATGCCCTTTTTAATAATCGAATGTAATTGGAAGGCTTTAAAGTTTTATGGTAAAGATAAATGTTGGTACAATGTATTATTTTTGTTGTTGTTGTTGTTGTTTAGATCAGGGGACTTTATATCGAAGGAGTTGTCTTAGGAACTTCAAAAAGGGCTCATTCGATTAGAAATAGAAAGGGCTGATGCCCTTTTTAATAGTCGAAAGTGATTGGAGGGAAAATAATCCTCCTACCACACCCACCCTCCCATTTGCATTTATGTTTAAAAAGTAAATGTTGCCTTAAGATTAAATAAAAATGCCCTGTGTTTTTGCTAATTCCCAATAAGGCATCTCAGCAGTGTCCCAAGAACAACTTAGGTAATTTTATTCAAACTTTCATAGCTTCTTCTTCTCTTAAAGTTTGACCAAATCAAAATAGATCAAGCGTATCCTAGCTGTCTAAGAAATTAAACAAATTTTTTGCAAATTTTATCCTATTTTATAATTAAGGTCCACTCGAAAAGGTATGAAACAAAATTAAACTCTATTATATAGGTTCAGATTTTTATGAGGGTCTATGTTGTTAAATTTTACTGAAAATTGTTTTCCAGTATACAAATAGCAGGCCAAACTATAAATTCTTAAAAAAAACGAAAAGATTTAAAGTATGATTTTCTTTTTCCCTGAAAAGACTATGTCAATACAAAACGAACAGAAATTAATTAAAAAAACTGTTTCCAAAAATAAGTTTTTTCAAAGAAAAGTACAGAACTCCATTAAACCAAAAATGAGCAAAATTAAAATCAAATAATCTACCAAGCGTGAAACTACCACGAATGAGCATCGATAAATAAATGAAACCCAAAATGAACAGAAATTACAATAAATAACCGAGTCAAACTCAAAACGAGTAGATATTAACATGATTTGGACTCAAAACCCCCTATGCCTTCCCAAGGCCATAACATTATTTGCACTTTACTGGAAAAATACAAATGAATTTGCGTTGTCAGCTTAATATAAATATACGGCTATTTAGTAATCAAAATCTTAATCCAATTTGATTTATTAAAGTTATAAAAGTAAAAGCATTTATATTTTTTCAGTAAAGTGCAAATTATGTTCTGGCCTTGGGAAGGCATAGGGGTTTTGGGCCCAACTGATGTTAATTTCTGCTTGTTTTGAGTTTGACTCAGTTATTTATTGTTGTTTTTGTTCGTTTTTGGTTTCATTTATTTATTGATGCTGATTTGTGGTATTTTCCCGATTGGTAAATTATCTAGAGCTAGTATAGAAATATATCTATAGAAATGAATTACATTTTTTGGCACAGTTAGCAGAGCACACTGAAGTTGAAGTAGCCTTAAACTTTGACTTGAAACGTTATATATTGACCACTTCTTTCAGAAAAGAATTTCGGAGGGTTATTCCGTGTTGATAAGAAAAGAGGGTATAGGTGCAGTTTAGTTCCTCCTGTAGTGTAGTGCGCAGGAGCCCTATGGTGAAGGTGCAGGTTTGTTCTCCCTTATAAAACGACTTATTTCAGCAGATACAAAGAAGAAGCCCATTTGCGGCATTCTGTGGGACCCCAAGGTCCAGTACTAGTATCAGATCCCGCGAGTGGTAGTTTACGCTCGTCAAATTCTGGCTGTACCGGCCACATGTGCCCCAGCTAAACAGCTTTTTAGCACGACAGGACTGATAGTGACTGCAAAAAGATCAATGGCTCCAGGCAGAGTGAACAAACTGACTTTTGTTACATCAATTGTAACTGATGTGATGTAACTGCTGATTTAAAATTGTTGGTGTTGTTAAGCCATGGTATCTGATTTGTATACAGTGTTTTTTCGATGTGGTTGTTTGTTTTGTTTTTTTTTAACTTCCTTTTATTATGTATTTGATGAACAGGAGATATTTGAACATCAAACTTTGAAATTTACACACACATTAGCCCAATCATTAACAAGAAGGAAATGACTAAGCACGGGATTTAATGGGAACAATGCGATGTTAAACATAAACACAACATAGGTTTCCCTGGGTCTAATGACTAAAAATGAGAATTTTATTTGGTCTGATCGACGGTGAACATAAACACTTTCCGCACGCCCCAAAAAATTCCTGTTTTGTCATATTGCTCTTGTATGTTCTTAGCCAACCATTTAAAAATCCATAGTAAAATCGAGGTTGAACGTGCTTGGTGAAGTGGATTTTTTTTTATTATTTTGAATTAGAATATTGAGCATGCGGGTGCGCCCTCCCAGGCGAAAAAAGGCGGCGCGCCACCAAAAAAATTTTGGCGCGCCGAACTGAATCACACATTCGCCGCCGTCATTTCGGCGTGGCGCGGCTTCGGGGACTACCTTACATTCCACCAAGGCAAAACTGACAGCCCTTTCCCAAGGTCTCTGGGGAGTTGTGTCAACCCTGGAGGCATTGTTATATGTTCTTTGGACTATTTTGTTATAAAATGGATATCTCATAGCTTCAATCAGATGCGTTCCATGAAAAAAGGGGTAGTTAGGGGGGCTAGTTGACCTCGATCACTTTTGACTCTTAAAATGGAACAAAAACTTCCAAGTTTCAACCAAATGAACCACCTCTAAAGTTTATACAACCATCCCTTCCATAGAAACCTTAAATGCCCCAGGGGCTTAGCTTACAACCTTTGGCCCCAGGCTATGGTGGTTTGTAATAACCCCAAAAGCCTTGGTAGATGATTTTTGGACTATTTTGAATAAAGTGGCATTCTAAAAATTTCTATTGGATGCTTTTCGGCAAAACCCGACACGGGGGGCAAGGGGGGGGGGCAGCTGCCCTCTGATCACTTTGACTCTTAAAAAGGTCATTAGAACTTCTGATTAAAAAGAGAATTAAAAAGAGCATCAGAACATCTGATTACCAATCCGAAGGAGATCCCTCCGTAGTATATATCACCACCTTTTCTGTAAAAACTATGCCCCCCACGGCATAACTTACAACCCATGCCCTGAGGCTGTGTGGTGTTTGTCATCCTCAAAGTCATAATTTTCGGACCCTTCAACTACGCTGAGTAAAATAGCTGTCTCAAAATTTTGATTGGATTTGTTTGGGGAAATTATGAGCGTGGAGGGAGGGACTGGTTGCTCTCACATCACTTTTGACTCTTAAATGGGCACTATAACTTCAAATTTCAAATAAAATGAGCCCCATCTCAAGTTTATAGTCCCACGACCAGCCATTCATAAAAACCTTATATGCCCCCAGGGCATAATTTACAGCCCTTGGACCAGGGCTCTGGGGGGTTGTGCTAACCCTAGAGGCATTTTATATGTTTTTGGACTGTTTTGAACAAAATGGCTATATTATAACTTTAATCAGATGCATTTGGTGAAAATAGGGGTAGTCGCGGGTGGGGGGGCTAGTTGTCCTCCATCAGTTTTAACTCTTAAAAGGGAACTAGAACTTCCATTTTCAACCAAATGAGATTCCTCTAAAGTTTATACAACCATCCCTTACATAAAAACCTTCAATGCCCCCAGGCATAACTTACAACCCTTACCCCCCGGATCTTTTTTCAACCCAAAAGCCTTGTTATATGATCTTTGGAATATTTTGAATAAAAGGGCTATCTCAAAATTTCAATTGGATGCATTTTGGGGAAAATAAGACGTGTGTGTGCATGTGGGGGGAAGAGGGGTAACTGCCCTTCGATTGCTTTGACCCTTAAAAAGGACACTAGAACTTCTGATTACCAATCCAATAACCCTTCGAAGCATATACGACTATTCTTTCTATTAAAAACCTTCTATGGCCCCAAGGGCATAACTTACAAAGCTTACCCTGAGGGCTTTGGGAGGGTTGTCATCCTCAAAGGTGTTATTTCCGGACCTTTCAACTGCGCTGAACAAAATCTTAAAATTTTGACTAGATGTGCTTGGGGAAATGATGGGCGTGGGAGGAGGGTCGGTTGCCCTCCAATCACTTTCGACTATTAAGAAGGGCACTGTTTCCTTCAATTTCCAATCGAATGAGCCCTTTTTGAAGTTTTTAAGAAAACTCCTTCTATAAGAAGCGCCCTGGTCTAAAAAAAAAAATAATAAATAATAATACAGTATTCCAACATCGTTCTTTACTTAGGCAGCGCCCACCGTACAAAAAGTGGTGTAGCAAAGTAGCAATGCTACATGGCAGTTTTGAAATTTTTTGGCAGATTTTGTCTGAAATAACATTTTTACATATAGAAATAATTTTTGCTCAAAGAAAAGCTGTCAATACACAAGTTGTGCTCCACCGTGCAAAAAGAGGGGTAGCATAGTAGCAAAAATACTTGGCAGTTCTCACGGCCTAGTAAAATTTGTTGGCAGATTCTGTCTGAAGATTCCAGCGCTTCCACTATCCCCGAATTTATGGGGATTTCCCCAAAAATCTGTCTTCTCGACAAAAAATCGGTTCCCCAAAAATCCACTTTCGTTCAGGGTTGCCACCCCTACTCACTTATCCCTAGTGACAATCCACCCCTATTAACTATCACTGTCACTTGATATTTCACTACTTTCCAAAGTTTTATCTCAATTATTCACTACACATCTAAACCAGACATATATCATTGAATTACTGATTTTTCTTCCTATGTTAGTAAAAGCATAATGTTTATAAGACTATACCATTTCATCAAAGATTATCCTGTGACTCTTGATAAAGGATTTCATTTGAACACGTTTACGTTCAGTGTTATTCTGAGCATCAATACAAAGACGGTTATTTTAGAACGTCATCGCGAATAGTTTGCCAGGAACTGACAAGAGGGTGATTCCTCTGTAATTCGAGCAATCGCTACGGCTACCATTGCACTTCCATAGAGGAGGGATTATCCCTTCCTTCTATTCTTCAGGTATCTATTCGGTTAACCAGACAAGGGAGAACAGCATATACAGCCAAAGTAGCATTGCCGGTTCTCTGAACTTTAGCAGTTCCCTTAGCAGTGCCTTGTTGTCCTTAATTCTCCGCAAGGCATTTTGTATCTCTTTTGCCGAAGGAGGATCAGGGTCTGGTAAATTTTCACATGTTGTTTGCTGAGCGGACGCAGTTAGGTTGGGATCAACGTTGACTTTTTAGGCGTTTAGTAGCTTATGGAGCTCGTGCGGAAGGATGCAAACTTTGTTTGCTGATTACGTGCCACTGGATATGGGGCTTAAACTTCTAACTAATCGCTCCGAACAGAAATGCCCCAACCTCATGAGCGCGGGTGGAGCCCACCCCAGGGTTTCTTAATCAGAACCCAAGCCCAGTAATGTTTGTACTTGCGACCCTCCTCCTGAAAATAATGGAAAAGAAAAGAAATGTTACCCAAAACCTCGGATCTTATTGGTTTTAATTCAACCAAAAAAACATAATTCATAAACAATTGTATCCTATAGCCGAAAATTAAAATTCGGTTATTATTTCGAAATTGTTTTCTTGTAAAGTTTTATATTATTTTCAGACTTTTTCTTTTTTTTTACAAACGATAGGTCATTATTTCTTACTCTGCTACCTTATATCTGTGTTTGAAGATTGATCAAACAGTTCACGGTAATGAACTGTAAGTAACTCGACCCAAGAAGAACCAAAACTCTAAAAATGAGCAACTACAAAACAAAAAAGAGCTGTTTTCATTTTTGATGTTTATTTTTTTTTTTTTACCAGGTGATGTATCTCTTCTGAAATATCTCTTCTCTTCTCAAACAGTTCGTGGTAACGAACTGTAAGTAAGGAGCGACCCGGCTCAATAGTAACCGAAACTCTAAAAAACGGGATTTTGATATTAATAGATACATCAGAAGAATCAGATTTTTGTTCTGATTTAAATATATAAGTTTTATTAAGGTTAGTTATACCCTTGAGAAGTTACTCTCCCGAGAAAATTTGCCTTATTTTTGAAAAAAGGGGGAAACAACACCGAAAAGTCATGGAACGCCAATGAAAATCAAACCATCATATTCAGCGTATCAGAAAACCCTACTGTAAAGGTTTCAAGCTCCTATCTGCAAAAATGTGGAATTTTGTATTTTTTGCCAGAAGAAAGATCATGGATGCGTGTTTATTTGTTTGTTTTTTTTTTCCCAGGGATGATAGTATCGATCCAGTAGTCCTAAAATATCGTGAGAGGGATCATTCGAACGGAAATTTCAAGTTCTAGGGCCCTTTTTCAGTGACCAAAAAATTGGAGGGCAACTTGGCCCCCTCCCACGCTCAGTTTTTCCTCGAAGTCACCCAATCAAAATTTTGAGATAGCCATTTTGTTCAGCATAGTCGAAAATCTAATTAATATGTCTTTGAGGAGGACTTAAACCCCCCACTGTTCCCGGGGGAAGGGCTGCAAGTTATAAACTTTGCCCATTGTTTACATATATTATTGTTTATTGGGAAGTATACAGGCGTTTTCAGGTTTTTTTTCTAGTGGGGGGTCAGAGTAGGGGTTACGGGGGAGGATCTTTCCATGGAGGAAATTTCCTTGGGGGAAGGGACATTTCTATGAAGGAGGCGCCAGATTTCCCAGCATTTTTTAAAAAAACGATCAGAAATCACATAAAAAAATAAGTTTTTTTCAACTGAAAGTAAGAAGTAACATTAAAACTTAAAACGAATAGAAATTATTATGTATATGAGGGGGTTCGCCCCCTAGTCAATACCTCGCTCTTTACGCTAAAGTTTGTTTTAGTACTTTCAAAAGAGCTCTCTATTCTAATTAACCGGCCTTTGGGATTTAGGGGTTTGTGATTCGAGCAAAATTCGAACTTTAGCGTAAAGAGCAAGGTATTGACTAGGGAGCGAACTCCCTAATATACGTAATAAAAGCATACGAAGATAGAAATTCGTTACGTAAGTTAATTCGTAAGTTACGTTAGAACAAAATTTCGAGAAAGCCAATTAGCCAAAAAAAGGAAAATTAATATGCGAATTTCGTTTTAATTATTCATGTGAGGTGAGCCAAAATCAAAGCTGCATTAATTCAAAAACGTTCAGAAATTAACTAAAAAAAAAACAAGTTTTTCTTACTAAAAGTAAGGAGCGACATTAAAACTTAAAACGGACAGAAATTATTCCGTATACGAAAGGGGCTGTCCCCTCCTCAACGTCTCGCTCTTTACGCTAAACATTGACTTTTTCTCACAACTCTATATTTTAAAACAATAAAAAACTTTTGCCTAAAGAGCGGGGCGTTGAGGAGGGGACAGCCCCTCTCATATTCGGAATACTTTTCTGTTCGTTTTAAGTTTGAATGTCGCTCCTTAATTTCAGTTAAAAAAAAAACTTGTTTTTTTTAGTTAATCTGCAAGAAGAGATGTATCTGTTCTCAGGTGCTGCTTCTTAAAACTTGTTCAAACTAAAAGCTCATTGAGTTTCAATGTCGCTATGTTAAAATTTACTTTGTTGTTATCCTTTGTCCCTGTGGACAAGTTTGTAATTGTTCCCCTTCTCTTCAACTAAAAGTTAATGTTTGCCCAAATCTCGCACAAATAGTCAAATTCTCTAAAAACTGTTTATTCGTCAGTTAAAAGAATCTTAAAAGGGCTGGTAACTATTAAGGTGTACATACAGTTAAAGCAGGTAATGGGAAAGCTGGAACAGGGAAGATTAGCAGCCTGAAACAGCGACACAACAATGTAGCAGCAATTATCTGTCTATTTTGGGGATTAAATAAGGGCAACACTAATATCACAGCTTCATAATGCATGTGACTGCCAATCAATATTGTTCTCCCCGAAAATCAAATGGTGCTTTTTATAGTTGAAGTATTGTGATCAATGAGTATCAAGCATGCAGTTGGGTATGCATTATTTTTATAATAACAATAGTATTGGAGTGTACGACTCCATCCATAAAGTAACAGCAGTAAGTTATATACAGTATACTTCAGACTTTGAAAACTATACTACACTATCAGTATTAGAGTACACATGAGACAGTACTTTTGATAAAATGGTACAATAAAACTATGGAGTATGATATTTATGGCTAGTGTATTGCTTGCCACTGAATTAGATTATATTGTTAATTTTTATTCAGAAAACTATAGATATTTCTAACTGCAAGTTAAATCTGTTACTTTTGCCATTTTTATGTATAAAAATACTTTTCGCTCAAATCAAAAACAATCCAACACAAGTTGTGCTGCTAAAGAGTCGGCAGCTTTTGGAATTCTGCTACTGCAAGCGGCAATGTTTCAATTTTGGATGTTGGGACCCCCAGGGAGGCAGGATTAAGAGGTTGAATATCCAGGTTTTTGAGAGGTGTGGGGAAAGGACAAGGATACAGAAAAGGAGCAATCAGGAGGGTGATAATGGTTTCCAGTTGACAACAAAAGAGAACGCGTGGTGTTTATTATATAATATTTTGCACATGCAAGATCTTTCCAAGCAGCAGGAAAAGCGAAGAAATTTCAAAAAGAAAAAGTGGAAATTTGTTAGACTTTTAAGTGAAGTATCAATCAGTTATTTCATAGGACTGATACTTCACTTCACTGGTTTAAGAGCGCTAAATTACTTAAACCAGAAAGAATTGAAACGAATAAGAAATTTTCGTTTTCTTTTAAATTTCCCATTTCCAGTTCCAAGGTGTAAGAGACAAAACTGAACTATATGAAAAGAAATTAAAAAAACTATTGGGCAGATCTCAAGAATCAAGAAAATATTTTACTGCAGCTTTGCTACAGGTTATTTTCAAAAGGGTCAATTAGCCCAAGTATATATGGCTTGCCATAATCAGAGGCAACGCAATAGCGCTGCCTATAGTAAAGGCCATTAGACTATTTATTCCCCCCCCCCCCCAAGAGGCACTTCTTATGGAAGGGGTGGTCGTATAAACTTTGGAGAGGGTTCATTGAACTGGAAATCAGAAGTTCTAGTGCTCTTTTAACAGTCAAAAGTGATCAGATGGCAACTAGCCACCACCACTCCTTTTTTCCTCAAATGTTTCTGATAAAAATTTTAAGATAGCCATTTTGTTAAAAAATCGTTCAAAGAGCAGATAGCAAAACTCCAGGTCAACATAACCCCCAGAGCCTGGGGCGTAAATAGCGACGAAGACCACACTGCCTTTCCATCATAAACAATAAGTAGAACAACAGGGAAATTTTTATGGAAGACAGTGGAACGCAACTTTAAATGATTATTTTAACCCTATGATCAAGGGCCGTCCTCAGCAAAACAAACGAAGAGAATAAAAAACAATATAAAAGAAACTTATTTTAAAATTCAATCATTAAAACTGAAAAGAGTTTTTAAATTTTATTTTTTAAACAGCCCTAACATCATTGCTTCAAGGAAGTTCAACCAGGACTTCCTGGTTGTTCCTGGTTGAACTTCCTTGAAGTAATGATATTAGGGCTGTTTAAAAAAAAAAATTCATATAATGAAAAGTTTGGTTTTTGAATGTTATCAAGGCTAAATTAGCCAATCAGACAGGGCGAACTTTCTCAGTCTGAAAGATTCTGTCAAGGAAAAGGAGCTATCTGTCACAGATAAATTAGGATAAGCTAATCTAGCTTAATAGAGATAAGAGATAACCTTATGAAAATTGCTGCTGAGAGGGGGATCAAGGAAAAGATTGTTGCTGTAGTAACTGATAATGGAGCAAATGTAGTTTGGGTTGTAAAGGATGCTGCATCCCAAGTAGGTACAGGATGGACAGATGATTTTTGCTTTGCACATATTCTAAATTAGATGTGGGGGGTGCTATTAAAGATACTGCTGAATTGTTGCCTCTTGTCCAAATGGCTAGAAATATTGTCAGTTTTTCCAGACGTAGTGTTGTAGCTACCGACAAGTTGCCCTGGCTTCAAATCTCTATTGACAGTGTTATATCAGTGTAATGAATAAAATCCATGTATGTTTGTAAGCCTTGGTCAAGTCACAAATGTCACATTTGCCACATATCTTGATCAACGTTTCAAGAAAATGTATATTTTACCTATATAGGTTATATAGGTTATCGATAATCTTCTACAGGTGGAGAGCAAAATTGCAAACGAGAAAGATTTGACCTTGCTGGCTTCTGAATCTCAATCAGAAGATACAAGTACCAATGTAGTCCCTGCAATGCAGTCATATCAGAATCAAGCCAGTTTGTGGGGTTCACATGATGAAGTCCTTATAGTCAATGCAGGACATGCTTTAACAGCAGCCAAATGTATCATGGCTCTGCAAACTTTCAATAGAGAGCCAACAGTTTCAAGAGAAACTTGTCCATTCAAGTGGTGGAAGTCTCATGCTAATGGGTCCCAAAAACATCTGTAAAAAATTGCAATAAAATTCATGTCTGTGCCTGCTATCAGTGTCCTTTCTGAAAGAGTATTTTCCAAGGCAGGTCATATAATCACTGAATGGCAGAAACAACTCTAAGAGAAAAACACTGACATGCTGATGTTTTTGAATAGCCAGTAGTTTATTTTTCTCTTTTCCTGAGCTTAAATAATTCCAAATCTAGGTTTTTATTATATTCATTTGCGTAATCAAAGTTTATTTTTATTGTTTGATTTTATATTATTTGAATTTCGAAAAAAAAGGTGTAAAAAATGCCCTTTATTTACCATTTCCGTTTCTGAACTTCAGCAAATCCAGAAGAAAGCAAAAAACTGATACGAGATATTGATATTGTTATATTGAATATCAAAAGTAAAAATATCAATATATTTATTAATCTAAATATCACCCAAGACTAATTTCAACCATATAAAAAACTGAACACTTTCCCTGGAATCATAGGCAGCGCAATAGTGCTGCCTAAGTAAAGAACAATGTTGGCACAATGTATTATTTTTTTTTTTTTTGGTTTCCATACCAGGACACTTCGTATCAAAGGAGTTGTCATAGAAACTTGAAAGACGGTCATTTGATTGGAAATTGTAACGGCTAGTACCCTTTTTAATTGTCGAAAGCGATTGGAAGGCAACTAACACCCCTTCCATGCCCACCATTTCCCCAAACACATCCAATCAAAATTTTGAGATAGCCATTTTGTTCAGCATAGTTGATTTCCAGACATAAATTATATTTTTGAGGAGGACAATCCCCCACAGCCCTCAAGGAAAGGGTTTTAAGTTATGCCCTGGGGGCATATAAGAAAAATGTTGGCACAATGTACTATTTTTTTTCCTTTAGACCAGGGTGCTTTGTATTGAAGAAGTTGTCTTAGAAACTTCGAAAAGGGCTCATTCAATTGGAAATCGGAGTGGCTAGTGCCCTTTTTAATAGTCAAAAGTGATTGGAAGGCAACTAACACCACTTCCATGCCCACCATTTCCCAAAAAAAAACCCAATCAAAATTCTGAGATAGCCATTTTGTTCAGCATAGTTGATTTCCAGATAGAAATTATGTTTTTGAGGAGGACAATCCCCCACAGCCCTCAGGGCAAGGGTTGTAAGGAAGGTTTTTATAGAAAGCGTTGTCACAGGAACTTCAAAAAGGGCTCATTCGATTGGAAATTCGAATGGCTAGTGCCCTTTTTAATTGTCAAAAGGTATTGGAGGGCAGCTAACCCCCTCTCATGTCCACCATTTCTCAAAGCATTCCCACTACAAATTTTTAGAGAGCTATTTTTTTCAACATAATTGAAAGCTCTGGAAATTTGGTCTTTGCGAATCACAACCCCCCCCCCCCATATTCCTCAGGGCAAGGGTTGTAAGTTATACCCTGGGGGCATATGAGGCTTTTATAGAAAGAGTTGTCATAGAAAGTTCAAAAAGGTCTCATTCGATTTGAAATTGAAATGGGTAAAGCCCTTTTTAATAGTCAAAAGTGATTGAAGATCAACTAACCCCCCTTTCATGCCCCCCATTCTCCCAAACACATCTAATCAAAATTTTGAGATATTCATTTTGTTCAACGTAGTTGAAAGTTCTGGAAATTAGGTCTTTGAGGCTCTCCCCCAACATCCCTCAGGGCAAAGGTTGTAGGTTATCCCCCGGGGGCATATAAGTCTTATATAGAAAGTTTTGTAGTAGAAACTTCAAAAGGGCTCATTTAATTGAATATTGAAAGCGTTAGTGGCCTTTTTAATAGTCGAAAGTGGTTGGAGGGGAATTATCCCCCCTCTCATGCCTAGCCTTTTCCCAAAAATATTCTACCAAAATTATGATATATCCGTTTTGTTTAATGTAGTTGAAAGTTCTGGAAATTAGGTCTTTGAGGATGAAAACCCTCTCACAGCCCTCAGGGCAAGGGTTGTAAGTTACCCCCTGGGGGCATATAAAGTGGTTATAGAAAGCGTTGTCATAGAAACTCAAAAAGGGCTCATTCGATTGGAAATTGAAAGGGCTAGTGCCCTTTTTAATAGTCGAAAGTGATTGGAAGGCTTGACATTTTTATAGTAAAGATCGATGTGGGTACAATGTATTATTATTACTTTTATTTTTTTTTTTTTTTTTTTTTTTTTTTAGACCAGGGCACTTTGTATTAAAGGAGCTGTTATAGGAACTTCAAAAAGGGCCCATTCAATTGAAAATAGAAAGGACTAATGCCCTTTTTAATAAGTCGAAAGTGATTGGAGGGCAACTGGTCCCCCTCCCATTTGTCCATTATGTTTAAAAACTAAATGTTGTCTTAAGATTAAATCAAAATGCACTGTGTTAATGTTAATTCCCAATAAAGCATCTCAGCAGTATCCCAAGAACAACTGAGAGTATTATGTTCAAACTTTTGGGGCTACTTCTGCTCTTAAAATTTAATAAAATCCAAATAGCATAAGTGTATCCAAGCTATCAAAGAAAGTAAACAGATTTTTTTTTTGCAAATGGTATCAAGTTTTCTATTTCAGGTCAACTAGAGGAGGTATGAAACTAAATTAAACACTACTATTTGTGTCCAGATTTTTAAAAGGGTGTATGCTGTTAAAAAGTGCTCAAAATTTTTCTCCAGCATACAAATAGCAGGCCAAACTATAATTCTTAAAAAAAAGAAAAGATTTAAAGTATTATTTTCTTTTTCCCTGAAAAGAGTATGTCAATATAAAACAAAAAAAATTAATTTAAATTTTTTTTTTCACAAAATAAGTTTTTCCAGAAAAGTAAAGAACTCCATTAAACCAAAAGTGAGCAAAAAATAAAATCAAAAAATCAACCAAGCGTGAAACTACCATAAATCAGCATCAATAAATAAATGAAACCCAAAACAAACAAAAATTACAATAAATAACCGAGTCAAACTCAAAACAAGCAGAAATTAACATGATTAGGGCTCAAAACCCCTATGCCTTCCCAAGGCCAGAACATAATTTGCACTTTACTGAAAAAAATACAAATGAATGTGAGTTGTCAGTTTAATATACATATACTGATATTTAGTAATCAAAATTTGAATATTATTTGATTTATTAAAGTTATGAAAGTAAAACAAATTATATTTTTTCAGTAAAGAGTAAATTATATTCTGACCTTGGGAAGGCATAGGGGTTTTGAGTCCTACTCATGTTAAATACAAATGAAAAAATACAAATGAATGCGAATTGTCAGTTTAATATACACATACTGACATTTAGTAATCAAAATGTTAATATTATTTGATTTATTAACGTTATGAAAGTAAAAACATTTTTATTTTTCAGTAAAATGCAAATTATATTCTGGCCTTGGGAAGGCATAGGGATTTTGAGCCCTACTGATGTTAGTTTTTGGTCGTTTTGAGCTTGTTTCGGTTATTTATTGTAATTTCTGTTCGTTTGGGGTTTCATTTATTTTTTGATGGTGATTTGTGGTAGTTTCATGCTTGGTAGATTATTTGATTTTATTTTTTTTCTCATTTTTGGTTTAATGGAGTTCTTTTCTTTTCTTTGAAAAACTTATTTTGTGTAAAAAGTTTTTTTTAATTAATTACTAATAGAGTCTAATCCCATACATGCACTTTAAGCTTTGGCCTCAACTTCAAAAATGCTGCCCAGTCTTTGACATGGGGTGTTGCCCAGTACTTGGGCAATGTCTAATCTTGGACAAATATTTTGGTTAAAAACATATTTCATAAACATAAACAGCAGGCCCCTAAGCTTGCATATGATGTAGGTATAAGATGATTTGGAATTTCCTGATGGTTGGGACTAGTTTAGTTAGGATAGCTTGACTACAATATAGCAAAAAATAATTTTAACATTTAAACTTAAACAAAAATACACTTATATCCAAGCCTATTTAAATACAACTTTTTTGCTTCCCTTCAGTTGCCTTAAACTGATTATATCCCTTATAAGAGTCTGTCTATAATTTAGATACTATGTCCTAACTATGAGATCCTATGTTAAAGACTGGGCTGAATTTTCCAAATTTGTTGTCAGTGTTGCATATGTAAACAGCTTTTCCAAATTTTTAGTGTTGTATAGATAGATAGATAGATATTTATTGCAACAAAAGCCTTTTCGGGCCATGGCAAAATAACAAAAAAAAAAAAAAAAAAAAAAAAAAAAACAAATTAAATTACTCACAATTAATCAAAAAAGTTTCTCTATGTGCCATACCCTTAAAAATTTACCCAACTCTTACAAATTTACCCAACCTTCTAAAATCATCAAAATTTCTACTTTTTAGAATTTTTTCAAACCAATCCACCCCTCCAAAATCTGTTGAAAACACTTCCCTCCTCAAATTTCTTAACTCTTGGCATGTACCCATAAAATGGATAAGATCTTCCTCATCACCACACATAGGACACCGGTAAGGACCATTTTTAATCCTATAATTCCCAATGTATTTCGTCCTTTCTTCAATACCCAAAAACTTACCACGAACCGAAATTACCCATCTTAAATCATCACTACTTATCCCCGCTTTAAAATAAACTTCCTCCCCCTAAACCTCCTTTGCCAGCCCATACAGCCCCAGGGACCCCGAGGATGATTTCTGATTCTGCCACCTTTGAATTTCCTGCTCTATTAGTCTATCCTTTACCTTTTTTGCAACTAGCCCCACTTCCACACCTAGCCCCTTCCCCTCATTCCAATACTCACTAAAACCATATCTATCAATAGTCTCTTTAACCCGGTTTGGCCAAGAACTTTTCCTGCCATCTACTAGCATCTCATCATATGCATTCTTTACTAGCCTCCTAATGGGCAGATTTATAATCCTTTCCCAATAATTTACTATCCGCACTAACCTTCCCACCCTTAATGATAACAAACCTAAATCACCTTTTAATACTACATGATTAAACTTATCACTAACCCCCATTAACCGCTTAAAATACATCAACTGTAACCGGTCTACCTTATCAGCCTTCTCTGTACCCCACACCTCTGCTGCAAAAGACATTACGGAAGCTAGCTTAGTCTGGAATATCCTTTTCTGAAGCCTAAGGTCTGTCAGGCCTACTTTCAAAACACTACTCTTTAAAACTAGCCATATAGCCCTAAGACCTTTACTGGCTACATAATCAATTTGCCCTTTCCACCTACCATTTGAAGTAAACTTGCATCCTAAATAAACAAAATCTTCAACTACTTTAAACACTTCTTCTCCTACACTAAACCTTTCCTCTATATTTCCATGTTGTCGAAATACCATAACTACTGACTTTGTGGCATTTAGGACCAAACGCTTCTCATCTAGGTATGAGGACACCATTCCTAGCAGTTTTTGAAGGTCAGGCCCATCTGTAGCCACCAATACTATATCATCTGCAAATAACAGAGCGAACAGCTGCATTGCAGACAGATTTAGAGTTGGGGCTCCCTGCCCTACCATATATTCTTCTATAGCATTAAGATACAGGGAAAACAACCTAGGTGAAATTGTAAAACCTTGTCTAACCCCTAACCTACTGACAGTTGCCCTAGAGTAAAACTTTCCTACCTTAAATACCATTCTAACAACCAAATACATTTTAACAACCAATCCTACAAAACGTCTCGGCAGCCCTAACTTTATAAGTCCTTCTACTAACAAATCTCGTGAAACTTCATTGAACGCACCTCGCAGGTCCAAAAAAGCTGCGTATAGCCTACCATCCCTTTTCCTCATATACTTCCTAACAAACTCATACAAAATAAATATCTGATCGACTCCACTATAATCCCCTCGAAACCCTGCCTGAATTTCTATTAACTTATTTGATTCTTTAAGCCAACTATCTAATCTAGCCACTAACACTTTACAAAATAATTTACTAAGGCTATTTCCTAAATGAATCCCTCTATAATTCTTATGCAATGCTCGGTCTCCCTTTTTAAAAAGTGGTAAAACTATTGAAATATTCCACTGTTGAGGCCAAACCAACTTGCTAAGGACACTTGAAAATAACGTTGATAACAAAGGCAACAAATATACCCTAGACCACTTCCAGAGCCTTGTTGGGATGCCATCAACTCCTGGTGCTGAGGTCCCTCTCATCTTCTTTAGCGAATTCCATATTTCCTCACCTGTGAAAGGCTGCAGTAGTTTGTAATCTTCTTCCTTTAGAGGGAATTCCGCAAGGTTTTCGCCGACCACCCACTGACTCAGGCTATCCGTTTCCTCTCTTTCTGTCATCTTGCTTTCGATGAATTCTAGCCAACGTTCCGCTGGCGGGATACTTGTCTTGTCAGAATCGCTTGTAACTGATTTTTTTTATTATTTTCCAGAACTAATTCTTGTTACTATTCCTAAATTCTCTTTTCATTCTCTCTGCTTCTTCCTCTTTAAATTTATACTTCTTCACTTTTAACAGTTTCTTACACTCTTTTCTTCGGCTTTTATACATATTATAAAGATATTCCCTCCCCTCATATGAACATTGTCTCAGTAGCTCCAATGTTTGCACCAACTCTGATTTTTTCTCTATGCATTCACCATAAAAAAAACCATTTAACTTCCGTGGTAGTTTCTGAGCTGTAGTAACACCTACTTCATACAAACTATCAATTAATACATTTAATAACTCTTCTATTTTTCCTACATTTTTCAATATTTCTCCCTTCTCTAGTCCTGCCTAAAATTCATCTCCCAACAGCTGAACCTTATCCTTCTCTTTTTCCTGTGATTCTAGCCTCAATGGATCTCTAACTTCTAATCCTTCTTCTAATACCTTGCTCCTAAAACCCCCCAATGACCTTTTTAATGCCCTCTTTTTTAACACTTTCAAAGACAACCTAATTGGCAGGTGATCAGAACCCAAAACCGGGACCACCCCTAAACAAGCACAATCCAGCCAAAGAGACTTATTTACAACTATATAATCTACTACACTTGGATACTTCCCAAAAAAGGTTATAATATAATATTTAAAAAGGTTATATGGTTATAACGTTCAAGCTAATCCAATACATAGGGTAAGATACCCAATAGTTGGACAGCTATAGACTCATATATAGACTCACTTATTGTATAAACAACTATCATAACCATGGCCAAAGCCATGACTAAATGGTGCTGTTCAGTACATTGCATAAAACTGGTCACTGGTAGTTTAAATAACTGACAAAAAAAGGCACAAACGAATTGCTGTGACAGGTTGTTTGACACTTTGGCAGCACTAGTTGGTTACATCATCATAGCTAATCATCACTTTAAAATCTGTATCATACCACCTAGACAGTGGATTGTTTCACCATTGGATGTGTCAATTTTCTTAATGAGTTTGTGATCAGCTTGAATATTTTAACCATATGAATATTCAACAATTTTAGATGTACTGATAGTCAATAGTGGAGCCTAATCTTGGGCACACACTTTAACCTTGTGCCTTAACTTGCAAAATTTCACCCAATTTTGGGCATAATAATGATCTTAAGGTTAGAGCAAAGTATCTAAATCATTGACAGATTCTATCATGGATACATCTAATCCAAAGCAAGGGTGAAATTCTAGATGAGGGACTAATGTACATCATGGAAAGTAGGTGAATAAAACTCTTAAGAGTGAATGCTGAGCCTTGATGATTACCTGGAAATTTATAAGTACCCATCTTCACCCTTTGCCCTTCCATACAGCCCTGATCTTTGATGATCTTTTAATATCTTTGAGTCATAAGACTGAAAACTTAAGGAATAGAAATATAGCTCAAATGAGATGCAGTGAAAATTTTCTGAGCCTCATCCCTTTATTTCATCATATTTTATGAAGTTTTAGTGACTTGAAAATAATTATCCAAACTTAGAAAAACTAAATATTGATATGGATTAAAATCCTGCTGAAATAATATGGATTGCATTTTTCTGTTCTAAACTAGTCATTGAAAAAAGAAACTGAAAACCCAAAAATAAGATAAAATATTTTTTTTTTTTTTAGTTTAGATAGTTATGGACTTGTCATCTATGCAATCTTCTAAGCCCTAAAAACAAAGGAAGCATTGAGATTATAGCTTTATGCCATATTTTCAGGGTGTGTTTTAGGCCCCAAATTCATTCCTGAAAGTTTCATTCACCAATTTCAGCTGTTTTCCAAGTTACCAGGAAACCCCTCAAATAGAATAATGCCAAGGCATGTGTTGAAAAACAGAATATATGTTTTCAAATAAGCTAAGACAGACATGTCCAACCTGCCACCCCGGGGCTGCTTGTAGCCCTTGGTCCCATTGGATGCAGCCTGCAGTAATATTTGCTCTATCATATCACAGTTGGCCCACTGTCATATGTGAGATTACAATCTTATCTGTAAAACAAGTAATTCTATTTTGAATATAATAAAGCTGAAAGAGCAAGACTTTTTCCATTTTCAGCACATCATGTTTATCAAAAATCTGCCCTGCCCATTCTCTTATGCAGTATAACTGTTTTGGTACTTATGCCTTATATCTTACACACCACTATATACTGTATCAGGAAACCAGTCAAATGAGTATATACAATAGAGAAATGGATCTCAAAGCATGGTTTCTCATTGTGTTTACAATATTTAAACTATTGTTTTATGGGGTTTAAGGGGGAAGAGGTAACTAGGTCAGGTTATGTATTTAATATATGCTTTTCTTTAACCCCCCCCCCCCCTAATGTGCAAATATATACCCCAAATTTGTTTCTAAACTATTATATTTTCATCCTACTTTATTTTATTTCATTAGCGCTAACCGAACTTGACTTCTTTTGTGTGTAAGATATAATGCAAAAGTACCACTGTTTCTTTTTACCACAAGTACAGTTTGGATAGATCCCTTTGAAACCCTGATATGCATTTTACAGTAACTGAACACACAAAATTAATGTCTTAAAAGCAAAGACCAATGAATCATAACTATTCTGATCATTGAAGATATTTGAAACAAAGCAGCAACTTAGGAGTGACAAATAAACAAGAATAACTTTATAGATTTTGTAGCACCATCAGAGTGTAGCAATAAAAATCCCCAAAAGTACACAGAAGTTATATCAGAATTAAGATAAGGGTTCAATGTTAGATTACAAGGCTTTAAGGAACTTGTTGTAAGTTTCGGTCTGTTTTCTTCCCATTTCTCTATGAACATTGACAAGATCCCTAAAGATCAGCAAATAAAGTACATTGATTTGCAATGTATGTTAAATATAAAGAACAATTTTAATAGTGTCCCCTTACTACAATTCTACTGCAACTACTTTCCCAGAGAAAAATACCTGGGCATTAATAGGCAAGTACTTTGTTTTGTATCACTTTTTGGTAGCACATACATACATATGTGAACAAGTGTTCTCTATGATGAAACATGTGAAGTATGCCAAAAGAAAGCAAATCATCACGTTACATTATCCTATCCTTGATGAACAACTATATGGGCAAAATTATATATTTTCTACAGATTTTCCTATTGCTTGATGCAGTCAATGTTGTGTGTTTGCTGTTAAAATTAATATGATATAAAGTGTCACCTATGGGAAAATCACTGAACATGTACAACTTGGGGTATATATTTCACCAAAGGGGGGAGGATAAAGTAAAATACTGGCCTTTTAGTAATTTAGTAAGTATTTGGGTAAAATTCTGCTTTAGCTACTTTTGGCTATCTTGGAAATGGGTTAGGTTAGAAAAATGAAACTTCCAGGGGTAGGTCTACACGCTAAAGTATGTCCCAGGAAGGAATTTTGCAAGTACCTACCTCCACATATTTTCCCTCTAGAGGGTCCTGAAATTTGCCTACATGACAGGTCTATACCTATTGAAATTTTGACAAAACAACATTTTACCTTTATTTTCATTTATCAGTTTCTTTTTCTCTGGCTTTAGTTCTGATGACATAATTCCTGTTATTTGAGTAGAATTTTAAGCCATATCAATGTTGTTTTGTTTTTAATTTAGGAAATGTGTTAGCATATTTTTAAAACCTTATAAATTGGGATGGATCAAAGTTGTGAAGCTGAAAAAAAAATTATTGTACTTCATTTAAGCAGGAGATCTATTTTGCAAGGTTTCACTTTTATACCACAAAGATTTTTAGAGCTCATCTAAAGCCAGGACCCTCTAGGGGGAGAAGGCATGGAGGTAGGTACTTCAAGTACCTTCTGGAGAGATAAATTAGCCTGTAGAATCATCCCTGAAAGTTTCATTTTCCTAACCTAACCCCTTCCCAAGATAGCCAAACATAGCTAAAGTAGAATTTTACCATATTTTGGAACCTTTAAAAGTAGTCCTCAGAATCTTATAGGATAAAATTCTACTTTAGTTACTTTTGGCTATCTTGGAAAGGGGTTGGGTTGGGAAAATGAAATTTTCAGGGATAGATCTACAGGCTAAGGTATGTCCCGGGAAGGTACTTTGAAGTACCTACCTCCACTCATCCCCCCCCCTATATACTGGTAAATTACTGCATATTACTAGTTGTTTTCGCTCACATTTCATCCTATATTACTATCATAATTATAAATCACTGATTACCTTACACAACTTCAGCTTTTAACCTTGTTCATTAAAATATATTCCAAAATCCTATTTCCATTATAAGCCATTTAATTTTCTACCCATGCTGACTTTGGTTATGGTATAATGAAAGCGGGTCTGTGATGTCACAACTTTGTTTATCATAACCCCTTAAGGGTAGCATGCAGGTGGCAAGTGTAGATAACCCATTTAAACTTTATTAATTAGGGAAAGGATTTGACAAGAGATAGACCAGTAAAAATAACCAAATCGTTTTTAAAGGATAAATTATATCATGTGAAGATGTTTTTGAAATCCCCCTTCCCCCCAAACTCAAAATTTTCCAAAGTATTACTTTAGAAGCTTTTTTAAATATTTCTAAAGTGCTAAGACATAGAGCATTACAAACATCAGAATCAACTTTAGAGGACAATTTATGTCATGGGAAGATGTTTTTGAAACCCCCCTTCCCCCCAAACTCAAAATTTTCCAAAATTCTACTTCAGAAGCTTTTTTAAATATTTGCAAAGCGCTAAGACATTGAGCACTACAAACATCAGAATCGACTTTAGAGGACAATTTATGTCATGGGAAGATGTTTTTGAAATCCCCATTCCCCCCAAACTCAAAATTTTCCCAAATATTACTTTAGAAGCTTCTTTAAATATTTCTAAAGTGCTAAGACATAGAGCATTACAAACATCAGAATCAACTTTAGAGGACAAATTATGTTATGAGAAGATGTTCTTTAAATCCCCCTTCCCCCCAAACTCAAAATTTTCCAAAATTCTACTTCAGAAGCTTTTTTAAATATTTGTAAAGCACTAAGACATAGTGTACTACATCAGAATCAACTTTAGAGGACAATTTATATCATGGGAAGATGTTTTTGAAATCCCCCTTCCCCCCAAACTCAAAATTTTACTTTAGAAGCTTTTTTAAATATTTCTAAAGCGCTAAGACATAGAGCGTCAAAAACATCAGAATCAACTTTAGAGGACAAATTATGTTATGGGAAGATGTTCTTGAAATCCCCCTTCCCCCCAAACTCAAGCAATTCAAATGTTTTTTTCAAATAGTTTAGTGTAGCAATCTTCATTCTTGAAGCTACAAGACATTATTGAAGTGTAAATAGGGAGGGGAGAGAGGGGGCAGAAGTACATATTTAACTATAGAATAATTGGTACTTTTGCATTATTAATAACCCAATACAATACACCAAATAATTTAAGTTTGGTTACTTTTAATTAAATAAAATAAAATAGTATTAAAATATAATAGTTTAGAAGCAAATTTGGGCTATATATTTGCACATTAGGGGGTGGGGGGTAAATCATAGCATATATTAAATATGTAACCTAACCTAGGTACGTTTTTTCCTCCTTAAACCCCAAAAAACAACAGTTTAAATATTATAAATGCAATAAGAAATCACACTTTGTGATTTGTTTGTCTGGTTTCCTTGTACAGTCTATAGGGGCGGGTTATTTATAATGCACAAGTACCAAATAATCTATATTCATTTTGATAATTTTTGTTTTTGGAAACCCCTTAACATTTTGAGTTGGGTAACCACATAAAACATATTCAAATAGCTTAATCCTATAATGTTGAAAAATTTTGCTTTTCTTTTTTACATCTGCAATTTAAAATATGTAAAAAATGATGGAACTTATATAAAAATTTTCTTTTAAGGGTGGAAAGGTTAGCTTCAAGGGGATTTAATAGCAGGAGGAGAGGGAGGGCGGGGCGGTGGTCAGCAACCTGCTCACGGTGCCCCTGCTTATACTAATCTAAGCTGACCATTTTGTTGCAACGTGTTGCACTGGAATCATATTCTAAAATCTGGTTGATAATTTGCCTGTCTAAAAAATTTGTCTGAGTTTCATAAAAGGGGGAAACAACCCCTAAAAGTCAAAGATTTTAATAAAACTCATACCATCAAATTTGTGGTTCTTGGAGAATACCCGCTGGAACCCCCCCCCCCCCAGAAAATCCCCCCCAGATTTTCCGTGAGGGTATTTCCTGTGGGGGAGGGGGGGGGGGGTATTTTCTGTGGGGAAGTATTTTCTGGGGGGGGGGGGTTCCAGCGGGTATTCTCCAAGAACCACAAATTTGATGGTATGAGTTTTATTAAAATCTTTGACTTTTAGGGGTTGTTTCCCCCTTTTATGAAACTCAGACAAATTTTTTAGACAGGCAAATTATCAACCAGATTTTAGAGTATGATTCCAGTGCAACACGTTGCAACAAAATGGTCAGCTTAGATTAGTATAAGCAGGGGCACCGTGAGCAGGTTGCTGACCACCGCCCCGCCCTCCCTCTCCTCCTGCTATCAAATCCCCTTGCAGCTAACCTTTCCACCCTTAAAAGAAAATTTTTATATAAGTTCCAGCATTTTTTACATATTTTAAATTGCAGATGTAAAAAAGAAAAGCAAAATTTTTCAACATTATAGGATTAAGCTATTTGAATATGTTTTATGTGGTTACCCAACTCAAAATGTTAAGGGGTTTCCAAAAACAAAAATTATCAAAATGAATATAGATTATTTGGTACTTGTGCATTATAAATAACCCGCCCCTATAGACTGTACAAGGAAACCAGACAAACAAATCACAAAGCGTGATTTCTTATTGCGTTTACAATATCTAAACTGTTGTTTTTTGGGGTTTAAGGGGGGAAAAAGGTACCTAGGTTAGGTTACATATTTAATATTTGCTATGATTTACCCCCCCCCCCCTAATTTGCAAAAATATATCCCAAATTTGTTTCTAAACTATTATATTTTCATCCAATTTTTTTTTACTTTATTAGCAGTAATCAAACTTAACTTCTTTTGTGTATAGTGGTGGGTTATTTATAATGCAAAAGTACCAATTATTCTATAGTTAAATATGTACTTCTGCCCCCTCTCTCCCCTCCCTCTTTACACGTCAATAACGTCTTGTAGCTTCAAGAATGTAGATTGCTACACTAAACTATTTGGAAAAAACATTTGAATTGCTTGAGTTTGGGGGAAGGGGGATTTCAAGAACATCTTCCCATACCATAATTTGTCCTCTAAAGTTGATTCTGATGTTTTTGACGCTCTATGTCTTAGCGCTTTAGAAATATTTAAAAAAGCTTCTAAAGTAAAATTTTGAGTTTGGGGGGAAGGGGGATTTCAAAAACATCTTCCCATGATATAAATTGTCCTCTAAAGTTGATTCTGATGTAGTACACTATGTCTTAGTGCTTTACAAATATTTAAAAAGCTTCTAAAGTAGAATTTTGGAAAATTTTGAGTTTGGAGGGAAGGGGGATTTCAAGAACATCTTCCCATACCATAATTTGTCCTCTAGAGTTGATTCTGATGTTTGTATTACTCTATGTCTTAGCACATTAGAAATATTTAAAAAAAGCTTCTAAAGTAAAATTTTGGAAAATTTTGAGTTTGGGGGGAATGGGGATTTCAAAAACATCTTCCCATGACATAAATTGTCCTCTAAAGTTGATTCTGATGTTTGTAGTGCTCACAATACAAATGTAGTGTTTGTAGTGCAAACACTTTACAAATATTTAAAAAAGCTTCTGAAGTAGAATTTTAGAAAATTTTGAGTTTGGGGGGAAGGGGGATTTCAAAAACCTCTTCCCATGATATAACGTGTCCTCTGAAGTTGATTCTGATGTTTTTAGCACTCTATCTTTTAGTGCTTTAGAAATATTTTAAAAGCTTCTAAAGAAGAATTTTAGAAAATTTTAAGTTTGGATGGAAGGGGGATTTCAAAAACATCTTCCCATGACATAATTTGTCCTCTAAAAACAATTTGGTTATTTTTACTGGTCTATTTCTTGTCAAATCCTTTCCCTAAATAATAAAGTTTAAATGGCTTATCTACACTTGCCACCTGCATGCTACCCTTAAGGGGTTATGATAAACAAAGCTGTGACATCATAGACCAGCTTTCATTATACCATAACCAAAGTTAGCATGGGTAGAAAATTAAATGGCTTATAATGGAAATAGGATCTTGGAATATATTTTAATGAACAAGGTTAAAAGCTGAAGTAGTGTAAGGTAAGCAGTGATTTATAATTATGATAGTAATATAGGATGAAATATGAGCTAAAACAACTAGTAGTGTGCAGTAATTTACCATTATATAGAGGGGGGATGAGTGGAGGTAGGTACTCCAAAGTACCTACCTCTACTCATCCCCCATGGTTGACTTCAAAGTCAACCACCAGTAAATTTTTACCAAATCATATTACTGAGTTAGGAATAAAGTGAATACACTATTTGATGCCTTTTTTTATGCTAATTATGAATATAATAATCATTTCTATCAGAAAGGAATTTCAGCCCCCCCCCCTATATATGCCAATTCAGGGTTAGGTTGTAGAAATATATACCCTGAATTGGCATATATAGGGGGGCTGAAATTCATTTCCAATAGAAATGAATACTATATTTGTAATCAGCATAAAAAAAGGCAGTAAAGTTCTACCAAATCCTATTATTGAGTTAGGACTAAAGTGAATACACCATTCAATGTCTTTTTTTATGCTGATTATGAATATAATAATTATTTCAATTGGAAATGAATTTCAGCCCCCCTATATATGCCAATTCAGGGTTCAGTTATGTTGGGTATATATAGGGGGGGGGGGCTGAAATTCATTTCCAATAGAAATGATTATTATATTTGTAATCAGCATAAAAAAAGGCATCAAGGGGTGTATTCACTATTCCTAACTCAATAATATGATTTGGTAGAACTTTACCAAAAAGGCATCAAGTGGTATATTCACTTTATTTGTAATTCAATAATATGATTTGGAAGAAATTTACCCAACCACCAAACTAGAACTGCTCAATCTTAACTGTCAGTTTATTCTATATATATATAAAACTATCTATGCCATACCCAGGAAAAGCAACTAGGGTAGGGGTGGCCTATGTGAACATGCATAGGAATCAAATTTCTGTTCATAATATTTACCTAAGATTTGGCAGTGTCAAACTGCTGGGAGTATTAGGTAAAATTCTACTTTAGCTACTTTTGGCTATCTTGGAAAGGAGTTTGATTAGGAAAATGAAACTTTCAGGGATAGATATACAGGCTAAAGTATGTCCTGGGAAAGTATTTTGAAGTACCTACCTCCACTCCTTCTCCCTCGAGAGGGTCCTGACCTTTGATGACCTTTAAAAATATGTGAGCTATAGAAGTGAAACCTTGCAAAATAGATCTTCTGCTTAAATAAAGTACAACAAAATTGTTTTCAGCTTCACAACTTTGCTCAATCCCAATTTATAAGGTTTTAAATATATGAAAATACATTTCCTAAATTTTTGAAATAAACTATTTATATGGCTTAAAATTCTGCTCAAATAACTGAAACTGCATTTTCAGAGCTAAAGCCAGAGAAAAAGAAACTGATAACTGAAAATTAATGTAAAATGTTGTTTTGTCAAAATTTCAATGGGTATAGACCTGTCATGTAGCAAAATTTCAGGACCCTCTAGAGGGAGAAGCAGTGGAGGTAGGTACTTCAAAATACCTTCCTGGGACATACTTTAGCCTGTAGACCTATCCCTGAAAGTTTCATTTTTCTAACCTAACCCCATTCCAAGATAGCCAAAAGTAGCTAAAGTAGAATTTTACCGTATTACCCTATTAAGAAAAAATAGACAACCTTAACAGTGAAACAATCTAGGGGTAGCCTACTTCCTATGGAATAGGCTAATAGAAATTTAAAGTTAGAACAAAAGAATTTAAATCACAGTCATGATTCCATCATGGGTATATTTTAAGGATGACTTCTGTGTTTTCTTAGATTAGACTGTAGTCATCTAATCTTGAGTAGAAGAGTCCCAACAATCAGCCAATGCCAACTGTTTAAAAGTAGCCTATTTACATCATATTCTATTAGGAACCTACTGCCTAAGCTTATGGAGGATATACTTTAATCAATTTATTCGTCCAGAATTAGACACTGTCCAAATACTGGGGCGATTAGCTTGATTAACAATCCTACCTATGCTATGCTGTGATCTCGTCGATTCTTTTTCAATATTGTTGCTGATTTCTGGGGCCATCTATTATCTCTGTAGTCGGGGAGCCAAAGTTGAAAAAGTCGTCAAATAACGATTTGTAAAAAACATTTTGGTAAATGAGTTCTGACTTTTGGAAACGATATTTTCGAACATGCTGATTCCATTTATTTCGGGAATTGCGACCACCAAAGTGCGCTTCATAGTTTAATATGAGGTCAAAGTTTCGACTCGATCATCTATGGTGAAAAATTTTAAACTTAACTTGTTCATTACTAAGTAGATGACACTGCATCTTTCTCGTGGCTTTGTTATGGTTATGTTGACTGCCATGTGCCATGCTACTGTGTAAATAAATTGATGGTTCAAAAGCTTAAAAAGCTAATTAACTCTATTATTTGATCCTCAAAGGTTTGTCTTTACCAGTATTTCACTTTTTATTGTTTCGCCTCGTCTTTTAGGAATATAAATTTAAAATGGATAGGCTAAAAGTAAAAGTCTTACCAGTTTTGGGGTCAAAGGATAGTTAGAGGCTCACTTAAGTGGTTTAAAAGTAGGGTAAAGGTGCAGATTAGTTCCCCCTGATAAAAGCAACTTGTTTATTAATATTATTCAGTAAATTGAAGTGGTGTCCACGTGAGGGGTTTTACGAGGAGCTTGGCTCTTTTGTGAGCTAGCCTAGGTGGTACGGTACTGGTTTTTTTCTATCATAGTAAAGCAAAGGTGGTACACTCTGACAATACTTGGCTGTCTTCTCTTTCCTTTTTTGTTTGTCAAGAGTCTCACTATTTACCATTGCTCCTCAAGTCACTAACTTTATAGTGCATCCAAACTATCCGGTTTCTGGAAAAATGGGATGGAAATCCAGAAAAAGAAATAGCCATCCAGGCTTGGCGGATTTTTAAAATAATATCGGTACAAGTTTATCAGCCATCCTTATCAAATCTGTTTTTCTGAGCCAAAACCTATAGAAAACAATTATAGAGCCTCAGTTTGACAATTTACCTTTTTTGTATTTTAAACCACATCAGACAGCTATTTTTATTTATCACTCATCATGTTGAATCGTCTCCTTCTGCTGGCATTTTTTCCAGAAACGCTGTCCACACTACAGTCTTCCGTCCCATTTTTCCATTTTTGGACCCTCTGATCCTTCCTGCCCAGAAAACGGAAAAATGGGATGGAAGACCTGTCTGCATTTCCGGATTTCCATCCCATTTTTCCAGAAAGCGGATAGTCTGGATGTGCTATTAGGTGGCACAACAAAATTTTAGGCTAGGTGGAAGAAGGTTTGGTGGTACCTTCTTTTTGGCCAACACGATGCCGCAATGCCCAATACCATGCCACAAAGTTGTAAAATTGTTCAATGGAGCATTATTATTATTATTTAGGGCGGACTCAAATGGGTTGAGACTCAGACCTCCAAGGCCCATTGCCTCCACAATGGAGCATTAAGAATTGTCATTTTCCATCTTTTGAGGGACCAAGACTGAATATGAGTATGCTTTACAGAGGCAAAAAAATTGAAATTTAGCACTAAGAAGTGTCTTTTTTCTTCCATTTTGGACTTTTTATCACTGCTGGAGGGGGGGGCCTTTAAGTACTTTATGGTTTGTAGATTTTTTTAACCAGGTCTTTACACTGCTTATAGGATCCTATTATAGACTATAATAGTCTGTAGATACTGGAAATGGATCGTTTATATATCATGAAGAAATTCTAGAATTTTTTTTCTAAGGTTACCATTAGTACCATACTAAATTTCTTCTCTATTTTGCAGAATAGCATGGAATCATTTTCCAGAAAAAAATTGGAGGCTCTATATAGCCCATGGCGAAACTGACATGGCGAAACAGGGTGACATGGCGAAACTGACGAGAAAAGTCAAGATTGACCTCGTCAACATATCAAATTATATTGAGGAAGTGACGGAGGTGGCAAGAAAAGTAACAATCGCAGCCTATGGAAAGAATCTTACTGACTTTAACTCCTTGAATGACTTGCGAGTGCACTTATTCTATAGGAAAAAATCATTAAAAAATCTTCCGCCCACTGAAAACAGCTTCAAATATCACATCCTTAGAGTTGTATATCAGTGGGGAATCGTTTTACAGGCTATGGAGTCTGAACCAATAGTTTTAGACCCCCTAAATTTTGGATGGGTATACAGTGACGCTTTCGGGGTTATTCCTCTGACAAATTCATTGTCGCAGTGGCCAATTTCTATAAACCGTATTGCAGTTCATTGCAAGTGTAGAAATATGTGTATTGGAAAGTGCTCCTGTGCTGGAATCCGCAAGTGCGACTTGCTTTGTGCTTGTGCTGGGTCATGCGATCTTTCTGAAAGTGACGACGAGTTTGACTAAATAATAACTTAAAAAACATTGCTAAACATATTTAAATTATGTATATTCGACCAATCGTATGTTAATAAAATTGTAAAAAGCAAAAGCTTGTAAAAGCAGTTTGAAGCATATTGAAGCTGTTGTGCTTGAAGCAGGATTTTTTTTTTTTTTTTTTTTTTTTTTTACTGATGTGGTAAATTAACGATCGCCTAATGTTTTGGCTAGGTATAAAAAAGACAACTACAATATTCTAGCAGAAAGCTGGACTTAGTCTGAGTGAAATAGAAAAATCAACGAACTTAGTTGCAAAAAAACACCAAGCGCACCTTTGGCGCTTATATTCCCGAGATATTCGTAATCAGCATGGTCGATTTAGTCTAAAACCTCTCTCAAATCACTTGTCCCCCTCAGATTGCTATTTTGTCAGATTTTCAACTTTGGCTCCCCGACTACTGCCTAAAGATGAAGGATCTTCTTTGAAAATCGAAGCCGATTGGTAAACTGGAGCCGAAAAAAGCAACATGTGTCTAGCCTTTTAGAAGTAAGAAAAGAAACGTAAGATAAGAAAAGAAAATATTTTTTTAGTGCAAAAAAAGAATTTTTATTTTGCAGCTCCACCATTTATTTTTTTTTCATTTCCAGCGAAAAAGGACGCCAAAAGCCGTTCATACTAAACATGACCGCCTTTTCTACAACAGCTAATCGATGAACTATGGACAATTTCCACATTTTAGGGTTATTGACCCTGGGGAGGTGACGGTGATACAAAGACAGTAGACATTCTTATTAGACCTTTAGATTTGCATCTTAAAATTAATGTTCCATCGTCATGGGCATGAAAGGGGACCGGGTACCAAAAAAAAATATTGAGAAAAAGTCTTGCTTTTGTACCGTGAGTAAAATGAGATATATTTAAAAATAAAAAAAAAATTTCCTTTTTCTAAAAATAATTCCGACAGAAATTAAACGTCCCCTAATTGAGTTGAAATACCGTTTTCAAGAGTCCAAATTCTTGATCAGCAAAACGAGAAATTGCATTTTAGCTTCAGTCAAACAATGACGCTAGACGGTTTTGAATTTCGTTAAGATATTTGGTAATAAAAAAATGATAGATACAATGTTTCGCAGGAAGTCTAAGTTATAAGAGAGTGTGAACGTTAGAATCATCAGAAATATTTAAAACAAATTATTGGACGAACAGTCCGCATAATGTAGTGAGTTTACGAACATAATTACAAAGTAGCGGCCCCCTCCACAGGACTTGAGCCAATTGTGAGACAGCTCTTAGAGCGCAGGACAAAAACTATGTTTTATAGTGTGGTAAAAGTGCTTTTTGGAGGATTATTATGATCAGAATTATTGCGGCGTTCAGGCATTGCAATTCAGTAATTATGGATTGTCTCTATTGCCATCAACATTATCTTTGAGAGCCAATTTATCCTTGCCTTTGTCGTTGTCATTTGAAGTGAACCACTGCTGTACACCTAAATATATAAGTCATAATAAAACTATTGCTTTTCTACTTGTGTTTATTTTATATGTCTATATCTAATCGCACAGCAGGTAATTAGTTCGTATGTATCTAACGGTACCGCTCCCAGGGATCTGATTTCTACATAACATTAGAGGTAATTGACGAGAAGATAACTCGAGGAAGCGAGGTCACGCTCCCGGATTGATAGTTGGAGGATTCCTAACCTACCACAATTCTGCATTTTATTTTCTCGCTTTCAGCGAGTGGCGCGATCGGTATACCGCTTTAAATCATAATATTACATATGGCACAGTCCTTAGCGCTATAAGTGGCGCTATCGTGAAATTATAAGGTGCAAGTCCACAGCCCTTAAAGAATACCATTAAATTTGACTCGGTCAATCTTTATTACCACAATCTAAAATTTTTATCGCTACAAATGGCACGGTCGGAAATTGGAGAAAATCATGCAAACTAATTAGGCTATAAACTTTGTAATTTAAATTTAATTATTGGAGAGATACAGACTTATAAAAAAAAGTGATTAGGCCTATAACCGCTAAGCTATTATAGGAAAACCCTTTAAAATATCTCATAGGAGATAATAGCCTCCCCCAAAATAGGTTAAGTAAAATGATATATTTATTTTGAGCTATTCAAACGCAAAAAAATGTCAGAAGAACTAAGCGATTTATTAATGGCGCAAAAGTTGGTCGTAAAAAATATAGAAATAGCAAAGTCTATCCCGCAGGACAATGGACAATTAGATATCAACGAATTTAATATCCAATTTGCCTAGTTTGTAGAATTAACAAAAACAGAGCTAGAAACGTTAGTCGACATGCTTCTATTACGATTAAAAGGCCAGGCCTTAACCTTTCTAATGCGAATTGAAAATACTATAGGTGATGACGCCAGCTTGCCAATAAATACAGTGAACAAATTATTAACGGCATTTAAAGATAGATTTATCGAAACCAGTTCTACAAATAAACTAAAATACAGAACGGTGTGCTCTTACAACTCACAAAATATAAGAGAACATCTTGATAATATAGGCATTTCAGTAGAAGCAAGAGACGGAAAAGGTTCAGAAGAACTGCATGAAAAAGTCATACTAAATACATTTTTGCAAGGGCTATCCCCAAAACTATATAGAATGATAATATCCAAAAATATTCAGATGCTGGATCTTGCAGTTCAGGAGGTTAATCGAGTGATCGAAGTTGATACGATAGTGGCTAATCACAGTAAAGCAAAAATAAATAGCCTAGGCGAAACCAACGCAAACCTGACCTTCAAGGGCGATCAGACGTCTCTCAATTTCTTTTCAAGGGATAACTCCCCAGTGCCACAAAAAAATAAAACGCAAGAACCCGCTAGGCAGAAAACAGTACGTTTTCAGCCTGTCAAACAATTTAGTTATGAAAATAACCCTACAATAATAAGATGCTATATTTGTAATCGACCTAGGCACATCACGAGGGAGAGCCGTTATGTCCTCAATCATACAGCCAGAATTGCTGTCGGTAGCACGAAAAATTATGGCAATCATTTGTTCTGAAGAACAAATTTTAGCGCCAGTGGCGCACTAGGCTACAGCCAGGGAAGATTGCGGCAATCAGTACCTTATAACATATACCAACAAAATTTGGGCAATCCTCCCCCCAATAGACAAATTAATTACCGATTTGAAAACCCAAACACTCGCCAAAGCCAATATAATGCAAGAATGCTATATAGAAATCACGAAAATTTGCCGACGGGAAATGAAAATTTTTCAGGCCCACGGCAAATAGTTAATTGGCCGACGGGAAATGAAAATCTTGCAAGCCAACGGCATTGGCAGTCAGCGCCAGCAAGCGACACTGACGCAAGACATCCAAGTTACCGCAATAATACATGGCGAAGGCAGACACATGTAAATCAATTAGATATGCCTATGGAATCTCATATGTCTGAATATCTATTGCAGGCACCGACGCATGAAATAAATCCTCAGGGAAACGTTTCAGGCCCCTCAGAAATATAAATTGGACCCAGAGGGCGCCTAAAATGTCTTATAGGTCCAAACTGATAGTAGTACCGTCTTGTACTGATAGTAATAACAAGTTACCTATATTTAATGATTTTTTTGTGGCAAATATTTACTTTAAGGCTTTAATTGACTCTGGTGCTACTGCGAACATCATATACTCATGTGTATTTGATATGTTGCCTCCGCATATTAGACAACAAAGAAATTTTGATAATCCCAATTTAACTAGAGTGACAGGGCATACATTGGATGCAAGAGGTTCAATTCGCCTAAACGTAAAAAGGGATAATAGAATCTTTCCGACAAATTTTATAATATGCGATAACCTTCCGTATGAAGCCCTTATCGGCGCAAATTTTTTAAGGTCTAATAGAGTATTATTAGACGTAGCGAACGAAAGGCTTGTCTACCCGGCTAAGGTAGGGGAAGGAATTTCTACCTTAAGAAATTGTAACAGAGGTTACGAAGACAACGTAACAGTAAATAAAATATCTAGCGGTATAATGTCACAATCTTTTGAACCTCATGTCTCGCAAGGAGGACATGGCATAACCAGAAATTTGTTCAATTATTCTGAGAGACATCGCAGAGATAAAGAAAATTTAAATAATAAGTGGATTGAATCTGCGAAAATAAAAATAGGAGATATGCGACAGTATAGATCAAACGAAATTAAGAAAATAGCGGAATTATGGACAAACATAGTAAAACCCAACGTGACGCCGCAAGATGCCGCAATGGCGCAACATAGCGCCAGTATGAATCTAATAGACAATGAAATTAAAGAGAAATATTACGGATTCGCGATAAGGAAAACAAAAGTCCCTCCCAAAATGATGCAAAGAATTCAAATATCACAGATGATGGAACCAGTGGATAACAAATCTGAAATATGGTTTGCAACCCCATCAAATAAAATTCCTGAAAATCTGCTATGCGAAGAACAGGTAATATCTTACGACAAAGGAGAAAGTTTTATTTAGGTAACTAATAACCACGAAAATGATACAATTACAATAAAAAAGTGGACGTGTTTAGTTCAAATCCAAGTTTTATCGGAGAATGATTTAAATAAATGGGAAAACTCTAAAAGAAAACTAGTTAACGGCATTAAAACCTCTAATAACAAATACCCTCTAACAAAATCGCAATTTTTAAACAAATTTAATATGGACCATATTACAGACTTAGAACTTAAGAAAAAATTATGCGAATTATTATGGACTTTTAAAGATGTATTTTCCTCATATTAAGATAACATCGGAATTATACCATTTTTTGTACATTCAATTTTAACGACTGGTGGTCCTGTCGCGAAACAGCCATATCGTGTGCCGTATAAGCACAAAGAATGGTTAAAAAATAAAATTCTTAAATTAGAAAAAAATGAAATTATACGCCCAAGTATAAGTTCGTATAGTGCACCAGTGATTTTGGTACCAAAAAAGAATGGCGACCTTAAACTTGTAGTATATTATAGAGCCCTTAACAAACAAGTAGTTAGCGATAAATTTCCTTTACCAAGAATAGATGAAATTCCTGACTCTATTTCAAGCAAAAACAAAATTTTTACTTCTTTGGATCTTACCCAAGGCTACCACCAAGTGAAAATAGCCGAAAAAGATGTCCATAAAACTGCGTTTTCAACAGCTGAATGTGGTTCATATGAATATTTAAGAGTGCCTTTTGGACTTAACACAAGTTCAAGCGCATTATATAGACCCTTATTGCACTTAGCAACACTTAGCAACATTAGCTAAGGTGTTCGAGAAGTTCAGACAGGGCAACTTAAAATGCCGGCCTGAAAAAGTAAATTTATTTCAACCTAAAATCAAATTTTTGGGAGTAGTAGTGACCCAAGGAGAGATATCTCCAGACCCCGACAAAATAAAATGTGCTGAAAACCTCAAACCCCCAAGAACTATGAAAGAATTAAGAGGAATTTTAGGTCATATTGGCTACTTGAGAAAATTCGTGCGCAATTACGCCCAAATTGCGAAACCCCTCACGGAATTAACTAAAGGGAATTCCCAAAATGTTACCTGGTCCCAGGAAGCTCAAACTTACTTAGACCGTCTCAAAAAGGCACTCACTTCTGAACCAATATTATCACTTCCTGATTTCGAAAACAGACAATTTGTGGTCACAACCGATGCTAGTTCAAAGGGCGTTGGCGCCATTCTTTCGCAAATAATCCCGGTAGAAAACCCTAATCCTCTAGAGGGAACGCCCAAAAAAAAAAAAAAATAAAAAGTTATATGCTATTCGAGTAGAACCTTATCAAAAGGCGAAAGTAGTTATCCCGCCACAAACTTAGAATTATTATCTATAATCCACCACTTGAACAAATTTAGACATTAATTAGTTGGTAGGAAATTTATCCTACGATAAGACCATATAAGCATGCAGTAGCTGGTAACAATTAGAAATCCCACGGGCCTTCTAGATAGAATGATTATTAAAATCCAAGACCTAGATTACAAATTTGAATATTTAAAAGGTAAACAAAATGAAACTTGTGATTTTTTGAGTAGATTCCCAGAAATTGTGCCGTCGGATGCTGAGGAAAATGAAGTTAACGCCTTCAATGCTAAGAGCAAACATAAATGTAAGAAAAACAAAGACAAAGACACAGTAAAAGAAAATAAGGATAACTATTGTCCTTTGTCTTTAGAAAATATAATAAGAAATAAAAAAAAGGACGAAATGTGTGTAGCACTTACTAATTATTTTGTGAATGATGATACGTTACCAGATAAATTCAAAACTCTTAGAAAATAGATAGATAATTTTTATTGTGATCTTGATGAAGAAATACTATGTAGAATCGTGACCGCTGAGACAAATAGAAACCAAACATCAATACTACCTGTATTACCTCAAAACTTAATAACACCTGCATTTGAATATTTTCATTCAAATATAGGTGGACACTTAGGAGTAACGAAAACTTTCCATAAATTAAAACAATATTTTTACGTGCCGTCGGGAATAACAAAACTCAAGGAATTTGTAAGTACATGCGAAGCGTGTAACTTAAGAAAAAAACCCCAAGCTTATCCTAATCCTCCAATGGGAAGAGTCCCGGTTGCTAGATTCCCCTTCGATATTGTCTCATTTGACTTATATGGAACAAGTGGAGGCTTGCCTGTTTCCAACAGAGGCCATACTTGCATTCTTTCAGTTATAGATCACTTATCCGGATTTACTTTTGCAAAAACATTAAAAAATCAAGGTGCGTACGCCACACGTACAGTATTAGCTACGTTGATTTTACAAATTGGCGTTCAAAATAAAGTCTTAAGCGACAACAGAAGCAATTTTGTTTCAAAAGTAACAAAATACTTAATGAGTCTTATCAACATAGACAAATTGGTGACATCACCATATCACCCACAAGCTAATGGTAAAATAGAAAATAGGCATAAAATATTTTCGAATGTATCAAGCATTTATACAAAAGACAGCAGGAACGATTGGGATCAATTCTTACCTTATTTAACTAACGTAATCAATACTGGTTATTCAGAAACAACTAAAGACAATCCATTTTATTTACTTTTTGGTAATGATTTTAGAATCCCGTATGATGAGATTATTGAATCTTGGCAGTATTACAATAACTCGGAGAATTACAAACAAGAATTCATAAATAGAATGAGGAAAACTTATAAGATAGTTAGGCAAGAGTTGGAAAAATGTAAAATAAACCAAGAGCTAAGAAACCAATCCAAAGTCAAGGGGAGCATTGACTTCAAGATAGGAGATTGCGTCTACCTAAAGAACGAGGCAAAGACGGAAGGCAAAAAACTTTCCAACAAATATTCTGGACCGTAGAGAATAGTCAAAAAGTACGATAACGATTATAATTTTAAAATGGAGAACCCCAATAGTGGAAGAACTTAAGAGGCGCATTTTAGCCACATAAAAAGAGCCATATTTCCAGAGAGATGGGTATCACGTCCCTCCTCTACAAATTCGTCAGATGCAGAAAATGAGCCCCCTAAATCAAGATTGGCAGAGCTAAAACCCTTTAATTTCAAGCAAGACTATTTCGAGGATGAGAGTGATGAGGAAAACCTTGAAGAATTTTTAGCAATGAAAAATCTAGTGATTCCCAAGAAAAAATCCCTAATACCAGAGAGAATAAAAACGCCAAAAGATCCAAAAAGTTCATCATCGGAGAGTGCAGGAGAACTAGATTATAGGATATCTCCGAAAAACCAATTTCTCTCTGATAGAATTCCGACCTCTTGTCCCTCCAAAAGATTTCCAGACGACGTGGTTTCCCCTGCAACACCAATAGAAAGGCCCCTGTCATTAAAGGAAGAATCAAACAGAGCTGTAGAAACTCCGGGTATTACTGTAAAGAAAACTCCTCCCAAAGATTAAACTAAAACAAATCTGCGAAAAGCTATGGACTTCATAAATTTCCCAATAAAAACGAGTCAAAGTACATTGTCTAAGAATAAAACTCCCAATGATGACCAACAAGGACAATATCATGATATAACTGTGTCCAAGGTCAAACCTAATCAATGGACTTCCTGGAGGGAAACACTAGTACAAAGAATGCCCCATCCTCCTGAAGACATGGCATTTAAACAGTGGAGGAACTCCACAAGAAATTTGGATTCCTCTCAAAGCTTTCAAGAATCCTTCAAATCTACCGAGTTGAAAACTCAAAGCGAGGACTTAGAGAATAAACCTTCTACTTCCAGAGGAGTAGAAAATTACGAAGGAAAGGGAGATGATACCTCGAAAATGAGAGGTGCAACCTCTAAAACTTATAATACAGAATCATCGGGAACCAGTTCAGAAGAATCTGACGGTGAATCAGACCATATAGTAGTTAAAGAAATAGGGAAATAAAAACCGACTTCAGCAGCCGCACACGCGAAGTAGAAAGAATTAAAAGGGCAAGAATTTTTGAAAAAACAATAAAAAATGTTTTATCTTATGTCGATAGAAAAACCGAAAAGGAAAAAACCGAAAGAAATCGAGGAGAAAGTAACGACACAATCAGGTAGAACGGTTAAAAAACCCGATAGATGGAATTACACTTAATTAGTATAGGATTAAAAGATTTTAATGGATAGGCGTCATACAGGAATAATAATTTAAAAACTTTTAGCTCACAAGTAAAAATCATAAAACTATAAAAATGCTGTAGAAAAATTTCGTTCAACATAAATCAAGGCTTCGCATGAATCAAAACCGTCTGATACCGTCCGTTCAACATATATCAGTTCCCAAAAATAAATTCTAATTAAAAAGTAACATTGCATATAATTAATTCAAATAATTTTCTTTGATACAAAAAGCTACACGTACCATTCCAGTATGATATATCCGGTCCAATTGAAAGAAGTCGTGACAGGAAGTACTAAGCGAGAAATATTCATACACCTTAGAAATGATCTTTGGTTATTTTCTGTTCCAAGAGAAACTGTTGGAACTTTGTCTTGTTATAATAATACAGAAAGAATAAATCCAAGTTACAGGACGGAATTACTGTTACAAGATGTGGATACGATGACCATAAAACAATGATGTCGACTTGTAACTAAAGAATCAACTGTTCGAACGCCATTAATTACCACGAGCGCAAATGTAATAAGTCCTAAAATAATCAATTTTAAGGCAATTAACCTGTCATACACTATTCCCAATATAGAGAGTGAGGAAATTAAAACCTCAATATGGTCCAAAATAGAAAATAATAAAGGGACATTACCTCTTACAAAAATGAGAGAAGCATTAGACTCCCAGATTCCCCTATTTACAAACGAGGACCAGAGATTAAAGTATGTGGATAATAGATACGGATTATTCTCAACCAATTTTTGGTGGAACATACTACTGACCGTATGTTTAGTGTTCGCGATTTCCCGGCCTATGAGATCCTTATTGACTTATAATTATGGAAAAATCCTGAGACTAAGAAGGCGAAAACCAAGAGAAGAACACGGGGAAACGGCTGAAATGCAGAAGTTAAACCCGGAACCCCATGGGAACGTCTAAGCCAAGAAAAATGGAAGACATTAGAAAACGAGTGGATATAGAGGTCTCCACTCGTTTTTGATATGTCTTTTTCCCTCAATGTAAGGTTGTTTACGTAAAACCGTGTGGCTATGACGCTCCAACATGCGTTTCTTAAACAGCACGGACGTGCGTGAACAATGAAGGCATGAAAAAATGTTGTAAATCGAGACCTCAAACTAAACGATGTAGCGTAAATTATGTTAAATGGTTATTTTAAATCTAACGTAGTATTAAATAAGTGCCGAAGGAAATTAAAGAGAAATGTTCGCATTAAAGTATACTAACGAAAATAATAATGGACCTTATTTACAGCAACAATGTAATTTTTTGTTTATTATGTATTAAGACTACTTGATTTTAAAGAACGTGTGATTCTGCCTCGTTGTTTTTATTACAGGAAGTGGATTGACATATTGGATATCGATTATTACAATGAGTTGTCCAGCGCAGGTACAACCAAGTAGCATCTTTTTTCATCATACCTCAACCAACGAAGAGTACTTACCATAGACTCCAGCCAATTTTCATTCCAGCTTTTTCTACGAAAATTACAGTTACCTTTTGATCGTTGTTTCCTCGACCATGAACCATATTATGTATCAGGTAACATTATGTTTGAATCTCGGTATCCAGTGCATAATTGAACTATATAATCAAATAAATCCTGAGAGCCTCATCGACCAGTACAAGATATAAGTACATAAATATCGCCTTTGATAATCATTATGAGCCCATATACCATATGACCGTATAGTTGTGATATTTGATGACCCCAAAAATTATTTATGTGTCACAGACTCATGCTTCGAATCCCTTTCGACCAACTCTTTGAATCCATCCTAGCCCCTCTATGTGAAAAGTTCATATTTCTGTTATCCTATAAATGTTAAGAGATAATTTCTGATAAATGGACCTGGAAACCAGCCACTGAATTAAGGAAACTCAAATTAACGCCAATGATTAACCCCTTAGAGATAATATACTCCTCCCGCAAGTTAAAGACAATATGTTGAAGGAGTCACTAAAGTTTGATGTCAACCCATTCTAAATCCAAAGATCAATTCCCCTGTGATTAACTAAGGAATCACCACAAAGGTTAATAGATGCAAGCTATGCACTAACGGTATTATAAGGGAACTGTGATCCTTAACTGTTTACACAATAATTAATGAGCAATTTTATACGAGAATTACATCCTCTATGGGCCTTAAAATATCCCAAAAATGATATGCTGAGAAAAAAATGAACGCAATCCCAGTGTTCAACCCCTTAATGATAAGGCACCATATGAACTATCAAAAAGCAGGTGAGAATAAACTCTGATAGCATATTCCCACACCTGTAGTTGGAAGTATCATTTCCCATTTGACAATTAAAGAAAGCTTGTCGTTTGAACACAACCATGCTCGAACCGTTCCATGAAGAAACTATATTGTAAGTGCGTTAAAAATTTTGCAAAGATGAAAGGAGTGAAGTACCATAGTATTTGTTTCAGTAAAGTGCAAATAATCTTCTGGTCTTGGAAAGGCATAGGGGTTTTGAGCCCTACTCATGTTAATTTCTGCTCGCTTTGAGTTTGACCCGGTTATTTATTGTAATTTCTGTTCGTTTTAGGCTTCATTCATTCATCGATGCTGATTTGTGGTAGTTACACGCCTGGTAGATTATTTTATTTTATTTTTGCTCATTTTTGGCTTAATAGAGCTCTTTACTTTTCTTTGAAAAACTTATTTTGTGGAAGAAGTTTTTTAATTAATTTCTGTTCGTTTTATATTGACTTAGTCTTTTCAGGGAAAAAATAATATAATACTTTAAACCTTTTCCTTTTTCAAGACTTTATAGTTTGGCCTGCTATTTTTATGCTGGAGAAACATTTTCAGCAATTTTTAACAATACACACTCTTTTAAAAATCTGGACACAAATATTAGTGTTGAATTTAGTTTCCTACCTTCTCTAGTTGACCTGAAATAGAAAACTTGATACCATTCGCAACAAAATATGTTTACTTTCTTTAATAGCTTGGATATACTTACGCTATTTTGATTTGGTTAAATTTTAAGAGCAGAAATAGCCCCGAAAGTTTGAACATAATACCCTCAGTCGTTCTTGGGATACTGCTAAGATGCCTTATTGGGATTTAACATTAACACAGTGCATTTCGATATAATATTAAGGCAAAATCTAGTTTTTAAAAATAATGGACAAAGGGGAGGGTGGGCATGGGAGGGAACGAGTTGCCTTCCAATCACTTTTGACTATTAAAAAAGGGCAATAGCCCTTTCTCTTTTTAATCGAATGAGTCCCATTCATAGTTCCTAAGACAACTCCTTCGATACGAAGTGCCCTGGTCTAAAAAAAAAAAAATGAAAAAATAATAACACATTGTACCCAGATCGATCTTTACTATAAAAATGTCAAGCCTTCCAATCACTTTCGACTATTAAAAAGCGAACTAGCCCTTTCAATTTCGAATCGAAAGAGCCCCGAGGGCTGTGAGGGGGTTGTCATCCTCAAAGATCTAATTTCCAGAACTTTCAACTTCCTTAAACAAAATGGCTATCTCAAAATTTTGATTGGATTTGTTTGGGGAAATGGTGGGCGTGAGAGAGGCGTTAGTTACTCTCCAATCACTTTCAACTATTAAAAAAGGCAGCAGCCCTTTCAATTTCCAATCGAATGAGGCCTTTTGAAGTTTTTACGACAACATTTTCAATAAAAACCTTATAAGCCCTCAGGGCATAACTTACAACCCTTTCCCTGATTGCTGGGGGGGGGTCATCCTCAAAGACCTAATTTCCAGAACTTTCAACAACGTTGAAGAAAATTGCAATCTCAAAATTTGTATTGGATGTGGTCGGGGAAATGGTTAGCGTGAGAGGGGGGTTAGTTGCCCTCCAATCTCTTAACTACGTTGAACAAAATGGCTAATTCCAATCAAAATCTAAAAATTTTGATTGGATGTGTTTGGGGAAAAGGTGGGCGTGAGAGGGGATTTAGTTGCCCTAAAATCACTTTCGACTATTAAAAAGGCCCTTTGAATTATCGAATGAGCCCTTTTTCAAATTTTTGCGATAAAGCTTTCAATAAAAGACCTTTTATGCCTAAAGGGCATAACTTACAACCCCTACCCTGAGGGCTGTGGGGGGAATGTCTTCCTCATAAATATAATTTCCGGACCTTCCAACTACTTTTAACAAAATGGCTATCTGATAATTTTGATTGGATGTGTTTGTATAAATGGAGGGCGTGGAACTTTCCAATCACTTTCGACTATTAAAAAGGGCATTAGCCCTTTCAATTTCCAATCAAATGAACCCTTTTTGAAGTTCTTATGACGCTTTCTATAAGAAACCTTACATGCCCCCAGGACATAACATACAACCCTTGCCCTGAGGGCTGGGGGGGGGGGTTGTCATTTTCAAAGACCTAATTTCCCGAAATTTCAACTATGTAGAACAAAATGGTCATCTCAAAATTTTGATTGGATGTGTTTGGGGAAAAGGTTGGGGTGAAAGGGGGTAGTTGCCCTCCAATCACTTTCGACTATTAAAAAGGCCCTTTGAATTATCGAATGAGCCCTTTTTCAAATTTTTGCGATAAAGCTTTCAATAAAAGACCTTTTATGCCTAAAGGGCATAACTTACAACCCCTACCCTGAGGGCTGTGGGGGGAATGTCTTCCTCATAAATATAATTTCCGGACCTTCCAACTACTTATAACAAAATGGCTATCTGATAATTTTGATTGGATGTGTTTGTATAAATGGAGGGCGTGGAACTTTCCAATCACTTTCGACTATTAAAAAGGGCATTAGCCCTTTCAATTTCCAATCAAATGAACCCTTTTTGAAGTTCTTATGACGCTTTCTATAAGAAACCTTACATGCCCCCAGGACATAACATACAACCCTTGCCCTGAGGGCTGGGGGGGGTTGTCATTTTCAAAGACCTAATTTCCCGAAATTTCAACTATGTAGAACAAAATGGTCATCTCAAAATTTTGATTGGATGTGTTTGGGGAAAAGGTTGGCGTGAGAGGGGGGTTAGTTGCCCTCCAATCACTTCCGACTATTAAAAAGGCCACTAACCCTTCCAATTTCCAATCGAATGAGCCCTTTTTGAAGTCTCTATGACAACGCTTTCTATAGAAACCTTATATGTCCCAGGGCATAACTTGCAACCTTTGATCTGATGGCTATGAGGGGGTCGTCATCTTCAAAGACATAATTTCCGGACCTTTCAACTACGTTGAACAAAATGACTATCTCAAAACATTGATTGGATTTGTTTGGGGAAATGCTGGGCGTGAGAGGGGGCTACTTGCCATCCAATCACGTTAGACTATTCAAAAGGGCATTAGCCGTTTAAATTTCCAATCGAATGATTCTTTTTTGAAGTTTATACGACAAGGCTTTCTATAAAATAAAACCTTATATGCCCCAGGGCATAAATTACAACCCTGTCACTGAGTTATGGCCTTTGCAAAACAAAAGTGATCTGTTTATCTGGCCTCCCCCAGGCCATTCAGCGTGTCCCCAGGTGGCGATAGGGGAACGCTCTACAGATGTAGGGTACCTCCATAGGAGGCACGGACCAAGGGGGGACCTTGGCCCTGGGGGTCCATAATAGAATCTGGGGCATCCTCGCCCAGGGTCATAAATACAGGCGGAGGAGGAAGAAGGCCCCTGAAATGTACACTCAAAAGGGCCCACTGGTTTGTCCACAAGTCCCAGGAGATGCAAACCGTCTCCCAGTAATGGGTTAAATTGCATGGTGATGCAGAACACCAACGTAGGAGGATCCTCTATAGGAGGACAACTGTGGCAGGGCGTAAGATTCAGATCTATGGACAACGGCCTCTGTAAAGGGCTGCCTCGACCCTTTCGGGGTACCTGCAAGACTGGGGACCTTGCGGTCAACTCTATTCTCACTTGAGGAGAGGCGCCCCTCGAGGAAATTATAGCCTAGTAAACGACGCAGCATTTGCACGGGATTCTGACTAATGGACAATTCTTCTGGGATTGGTATGTTTTGATGGGCGTCTTTGGGCTGAAAAACCTCTTCCTAGCTAATTTATCTATTACGGGTTGCCTCCCCGTAGTAGCATAATATTTGTAGGCATGAATATATAATGAGTCGGAGGTAATAGGCTTTAGACTGTGTGTGTAGGATTTAAAACTCTTGTTAATAGGAGAGCATCGCCAAATGCTGAAAACCATGTTGTGACCAAGATGGGCCCAGGATTGCACAAAGCCTCCATTCATGGAGGTCCCAGGGACTTCTTGCTGTCCGGTTCTTAAGCACTTCGGTGTAGATTTGAGAAGATATGTGATCCCTGTCCTGCACTGGTATCCGGGATCATTGCTTTTCCTGAGGCGAAAATAATTTCAATGATTTAAAGAACATGAAAATTGGAACTTGGAATGTTACGACATTAAAAGATGACTATTGTATCGATATTTTGACTGACGATTCGAACTAGATTTATTAGGAGTTCCAGAAACTCATATCCCAGGTGTAGGAGGCATGAAATGAGGTGATATAGAATTTGTTTACTCAGGAAGGAAGGATGGGTTACATAGACAGGGAGTAGGGCTCATGATGAATAAGGAAGCTGCTAAGTCTTGTTTAGGCTGGGAAGGTATTAATAATCGAATACTAATTGCTCATTTTATGACTAGAAAGTTCAGGGTATCAGTTATAGTAGTATACGCCACTGTAGAACTGACTGACGGAGATACTAGTGACTCAGATGAATTTTACTTACAGTTTCAGGAGCAAATAGACAGGGTCCCAGGTAGAAATCTTATGTTATTATTGGGATATTTTAACGTCCAGGTTGGTAGAAATAAGGATAGATGGTATCCCAGCTTAGGTAAATTTGGTGTAGGAAAAGAAAACAGTAATGGATACAGACTTTTGCAATTTTGTAGGTATAACAATCTAATAGCCAATACGGTGTTTGGTCATAAAATGGCTCATAAGCTAACATGGTATTCACGTGATGGTAAGACAGCAAACCTTATTGATTATGTCATAGTAAACCGAAGACTGGCAGGATCAATACAAGATACTAGGGTATATAGGAGTGCTGTTATGGATGTTAAAAGTAAAGATCACCATCTAGTAGTGTCAAGGGTTAATTTAAAACTGAAATATCGTAAGGGTAATTACCTCCCAGGAAGTTATGATGTTGGTAGACTCCAGGATAAGAATTTAAGATAAAATTTCAAGGAACAGTTGAATACTAATCTAAAGAGTTTAAAATTTGATAAAGTAGAGCAAGGAATATTTTTAGAAAAATTATTAGTGAAGTTGCTGAAGGTGTCGAAAGAAATAAAGCCAGAACTGTAATTAATAATAGTAGCGAAAAGGTTTTAGGCTTAATAGAAAGGAGAAAGGACTTGTACAAGAATTATCTGAGTGATAGATTGTATGAAAACAAAAGAAATGTAAAGAAAGTGGAAAAAGCATTGAAATATGAGCTAAGGAGGTGTGAAGTGGAGGCCATTGATAAAATTGCCGAGGATTTAGAAGATGCAGCTAGACGGCATAATAGTAAAATATTGTATTGGCACGTTAACAAATTGAGAGGTAGTAGTCAATCCGGACCTGTCCCAGTTAAAGATAGGAATGGGGTGGCAATTAGCGATAAGGAAAAACCTAAAGCGAGATGGGCCGAACATTTTGAGAACTTGCTTAACCGAGATAGAATTGCAGGAAAAAATATAGAGGAAAATGAAAAAGTTTGTGATACCTTGGATGTGAAGGAAGATTTGTTTTGTGAGGAGGAATTAGCAACAGTGCTAAAAGGATTAAAGAATAATTACGCTCCAGGTGCTGATAGGGTGGTAAATGAGTTTCTTAAATATGGTGGCTCTGAGGTTAGAAATAAGTTATTGAAGATTATGAATATGATATTTGAAAAAGGGGAAGTACCTAACGACTTTAGGAAAACCTTAATTAAGCCACTTTATAAGAAAGGTAATAAGAGTGAGTGTGGTAATTATCGACGCATTAGTCTGGTCTCTGTACGTAGCAAATTACTTAGCAATATGATACTTTTTAGACAGAGAGATGCTGTAGACAAAGTTTTAAGAGAAAAGCAGTGCGGTTTTAAAAAAGGTAGAGGATGTGTTGACCAAATTTTCACTCTTAGGCTAATAATTGAGAAGTGCCTAAGTTTTCAAACACCTTTGGTCCTCAGTTTTATAGATTATAAGCAAGCGTTAAATTCTGTTGATAGAAGAGCTTTGGTAAAGGTTTTATCCTTGTATGGTATACTAGATAAATACATTAAAGTGATCAGTGCTATATACAAAAATAACACCACAGTAGTTAAGGTAGGAAATGAGGTTAGCAGCTGGTTTCGTATTAAATCAGGAGTTAAGCAGGATTGTGTTCTATCCCCCTTTATATGGATCAGTTTGATGGACTTTGTTTAAGGAGCACAGGAAAGGCAATGGGAGACCACGGAATCAAATGGGGAGGAAAAAGTCTCCTGGACTTGGATTATGCTGATGATTTAAGCATCCTAGATGAAAGTGTGAGCAAAATGAATGAAGTTTTAGAGGTTTTGCGAGTTCAGGTTAGGTTAGGTTAGGTTAGGTTAGCTAACCTAACCTAACCTAACCTAACCTAACCTAAACTCGCAAAACCTCTAAAACTTCATTCATTTCGCTCACACTTTCATCTAGGATGCTTAAATCATCAGCATAATCCAAGTCCTGGAGACTTTTTCCTCCCCATTTGATTCCGTTGTCTCCCATTGCCTTTCCTGTGCTCCTTAAAACAAAGTCCATCAAAATAATCTATATAAAGGGAGATAGAACACAACCCTGCTTAACTCCTGATTTAATACAAAACCAGCTGCTAAACTCATTTCCTACCTTAACTGCTGCAGTGTTATTCTTGTACATAGCACTGATCACTTTAATGTATTTGTCTGGTACACCATACAAGGATAAAACCTTTACCAAAGCTCTTCTATCAACATAATCGAACGCTTGCATATAATCTATAAAACTGAGGACCAAAGGTATTTGAAAACTTAGGCACTTCTCAATTATTAGCCTAAGAGTGAAAATTTGGTCAACACATCCTCGACCTTTTCTAAAACCGCACTGCTTTTCTCTTAAAACTTTGTCTACAGCATCTCTCAGTCTAAAAAGTATCATATTGCTAAGTAATTTGCTACCTACAGAGACCAGACTAATGCCTCGATAATTACCACACTCACTTTTATCACCTTTCTTATAAAGTGGCTTAATTAAGGTTTTCCTAAAGTCGTTAGGTACTTCCCCTTTTTCAAAAATCATATTCATAATCTTCAGTAACTTATTTCTAACCTCAGAGCCACCATATTTAAGAAACTCGTTTACCACCCTATCAGCACCTGGAGCCTTATTATTTTTTAATCCTTTTAGTACTGTCGCTAATTCTTCCTCACAAAACAAATCTTCCTTCACATCCAAGGTATCATAAACTATTTCATTTTCCTCTATATTTTTTCCTGCAATTCTATCTCGGTTAAGCAAGTTCTCAAAATGTTCGGCCCATCTCGCTTTAGCTTTTTCCTTATCGCTAATTGCCACCCCATTCCTATCTTTAACTGGGACAGGTCCGGATTGACTACTACCTCTCAATTTGTTAACGTGCCAATACAATATTTTACTATTATACCGTCTAGCTGCATCTTCTAAATCCTCGGCAATTTTATCAATGGCCTCCACTTCACACCTCCTTAGTTCATATTTCAATGCTTTTTCCACTTTCTTTACATTTCTTTTGTTTTCATACGATCTATCACTCAGATAATTCTTGTACAAGTCCTTTCTCCTTTCTATTAAATATAAAGCTTTTTCACAAATATTTTTAGCTGCAGCTCTTGCTTTATTCCCTTAGACACCTTCCGCAACTTCAAAAATTATTTTTCTAAAATGATTACAACCATCTTCCACATTATAAAATTTTAAACTCTCAAGATTAGTATTCAACTGCTCCTGGAAATTTTCTCTTAAATTCTTATCATGGAGTCTACCAACATCATAACGTCCCGGGAGGTAATTACCCTTACGATATTTCAGTTTTAAATTAACCCTTGACACTACTAGATGGTGATCTTTACTTTTAACATCCATAACAGCACTCCTATATACCCTAGTATCTTGTATTGATCCTGCCAGTCTTCGGTTTACTATGACATAATCAATAAGGTTTGCTGTCTTACCATCACGTGAATACCATGTTAGCTTATGAGCCATTTTATGACCAAACACCGTATTGGTTATTAGATTGTTATACCTACAAAATTGCAAAAGTCTGTATCCATTACTGTTTTCTTTTCCTACACCAAATTTACCTAAGCTAGGATACCATCTATCCTTATTGCTACCAGCCTGGGCGTTAAAATCTTTGAATAATAGCACGGTATTTCGAACTGGAACCTTCTCTTTTTGGTACTGTAAATAAGTAGAGTTCTCTCGAGTCACCAGCGTCCCCGTTAGTTGGCTCCAAAGGGCTATCTACAACTGTAACTGATGCTCAGAACTTTCTAGTCATAAAATTAGCAATTAGTTTTCTATTATTAATACTTTCTCAGCCTAAACAAGACTCAGCAGCTTCCTTATTCATCATGAGCCCTACTCCCTGTCTATGTACCCCATCCTTCCTGCCTGAGTAAACAAATTCTATATCACCTAATTTCATGCTTCTTACCCCTGGGATATGAGTTTCTGAAACTCCTAATAAGTCCAGTTCAAATCGTCTGAATTCGCCGGCCAAAATCTCGACACGATAGTCATTTTTCAGTTTCATAACGTTCCAAGTTCCAATTTTCATATTCTTTAAATCAGTAAAATTATTTGAGCCTCAGGAAAAGCAATGATCCCGGATACCAGTGCAGGATAGGAACCACATATCTTCTCAAGTCTACACCGAAGTGCTTAAGAACCGGACAGCAAGAAGTACCTGGGACCTCCATGAATGGAGGCTTTGTGCAATCCTGGGCTCGTCCTGGTCATAACATGACTTTCAGCATTTGGCAATGCTCTTCTATCAACAAGAGTTGAAATCTAGAACAAGCAATTTCAAGCCTATTACCATTGGTTAATAACATATTTATGCATACATATGTTATGCTACAATGGGGAGGCAACCCATAATAGATAAATCAGCTAGGAAGAGGTTTTTCAGCCCAAAGACGCCCATCAAAACATACCAATCCCAGAAGAATTGTCCATTAGTCAGAATCCCGTGCGAAATGCTTTGTCGTTTACTCGGCGCTAATTTCCTCGAGGGGCGCCACTCCTTAAGTGGGAATAGAGTTGACCGCAAGGTCCCCAGTTATGCTGGTACCCCGAAAAGGTCGAGGCAGCCCTTAGCAGAGGCCGTTGTCCATAGATCTGAATCTTACGCCCTGCCACAGTTGTCCTCCTATAGAGGATCCTCCTACGATGGTGTTCTGCATCACCATACAATTTAATCCATTACAGGGAGAAGGCTTGTAACTCGTGGGACTTTTGGACAAACCAGTTGGCCCTTTTGAGTGTACATTTGAGAGTCCTTTTTCCTACTCAGCCTATATTTATGGCCCCGGGTGAGAATGTCCCATTTTCTATTATGGACCCCCAGGGACAAGGTCCCCTCTTGGTCCGTGCCTCCTATGGAGGTATCCTACATCTGTAGAGCGGTCCCCTATCGCCACCTGGGGACACGCTGAATGGCCTGGGGGAGGCCAGATAAACAGATCACTTTTGTTTTGCAAAGGCCATAACTCAGTGACAGGGTTGTAATTTATGCCCTGGGGCATATAAGGTTTTATTTTATAGAAAGCCTTGTCGTAGAAACTTCAAAAAAGAATCATTCGATTGGAAATTTAAACGGCTAATGCCCTTTTGAATAGTCTAACGTGATTGGATGGCAAGTAGCCCCCCTCTGACGCCCAGCATTTCCCCAAACAAATCCAATCAATGTTTTGAGATAGTCATTTTGTTCAACGTAGTTGAAAGGTCCGGAAATTATGTCTTTGAAGATGACGACCCCCTCATAGCCATCAGATCAAAGGTTGCAAGTTATGCCCTGGGACATATAAGGTTTCTATAGAAAGCGTTGTCATAGAGACTTCAAAAAGGGCTCATTCGATTGGAAATTGGAAGGGTTAGTGGCCTTTTTAATAGTCGGAAGTGATTGGAGGGCAACTAACCCCCCTCTCACGCCAACCTTTTCCCCAAACACATCCAATCAAAATTTTGAGATGACCATTTTGTTCTACATAGTTGAAATTTCGGGAAATTAGGTCTTTGAAAATGACAACCCCCCCCCCCAGCCCTCAGGGCAAGGGTTGTATGTTATGTCCTGGGGGCATGTAAGGTTTCTTATAGAAAGCGTCATAAGAACTTCAAAAAGGGTTCATTTGATTGGAAATTGAAAGGGCTAATGCCCTTTTTAATAGTCGAAAGTGATTGGAAAGTTCCACGCCCTCCATTTATACAAACACATCCAATCAAAATTATCAGATAGCCATTTTGTTAAAAGTAGTTGGAAGGTCCGGAAATTATATTTATGAGGAAGACATTCCCCCCACAGCCCTCAGGGTAGGGGTTGTAAGTTATGCCCTTTAGGCATAAAAGGTCTTTTATTGAAAGCTTTATCGCAAAAATTTGAAAAAGGGCTCATTCGATAATTCAAAGGGCCTTTTTAATAGTCGAAAGTGATTTTAGGGCAACTAAATCCCCTCTCACGCCCACCTTTTCCCCAAACACATCCAATCAAAATTTTTAGATTTTGATTGGAATTAGCCATTTTGTTCAACGTAGTTAAGAGATTGGAGGGCAACTAACCCCCCTCTCACGCTAACCATTTCCCCGAACACATCCAATACAAATTTTGAGATTGCCATTTTCTTCAACGGTTTTGAAAGTTCTGTAAATTAGGTCTTTGAGGATGACCCCCCCCCCCAGCAATCAGGGAAAGGGTTGTAAGTTATGCCCTGAGGGCTTATAAGGTTTTTATTGAAAATGTTGTCGTAAAAACTTCAAAAGGCCTCATTCGATTGGAAATTGAAAGGGCTGCTTCCTTTTTTAATAGTTGAAAGTGATTGGAGAGTAACTAACGCCTCTCTCACGCCCACCATTTCCCCAAACAAATCCAATCAAAATTTTGAGATAGCCATTTTGTTTAAGGTAGTTGAAAGTTCTGGAAATTAGATCTTTGAGGATGACAACCCCCTCACAGCCCTCGGGGCTCTTTCGATTGGAAATTGAAAGGGCTAGTTCGCTTTTTAATAGTCGAAAGTGATTGGAAGGCTTGACATTTCTATAGTAAAGATCGATGTGGGTACAATGTATTATTATTTTTTTTTCATTCTTTTTTTTTAGACCAGGGCACTTCGTATCGAAGGAGTTGTCTTAGGAACTATGAATGGGACTCATTCGATTAAAAAGAGAAAGGGCTATTGCCCTTTTTTAATAGTCAAAAGTGATTGGAAGGCAACTCGTTCCCTCCCACCCCGACACTCCCATTTGCCCATGTTTAAAAACTAAATGTTGCCTTAAGATTAAATTAATATGCACTCTGTTAATGCTAATTCCCAAAAAGGTATCTCAGCAGTATCCCAAGAAAGACTGAGGGTATTATGTTCAAACTTTCGGGGCTATTTCTGCTCTTAAAATTTAACCAAATCAAAATAGCTTCAGTGTATCCAAGCTATCAAAAAAGTAAACATATTTTGTTGCGAATGGTATCAAGTTTTCTATTTCAGGTCAACTAGAGAAGGTAGGAAACTAAATTCAACACTAATATTTGTGTCCAGATTTTTAAAAGAGTGTGTATTGTTAAAAATTGCTGAAAATGTTTCTCCAGCATAAAAATAGCAGGCCAAACTATAAAGTCTTGAAAAAGGAAAAGGTTTAAAGTATTATATTATTTTTTCCATGAAAAGACTAAGTCAATATAAAACGAACAGAAATTAATTAAAAAAACTTGTTCCTCAAAATAAGTTTTTCAAAGAAAAGTAAAGAGCTCTATTAAGCCAAAAATGAGCAAAAATAAAATAAAATAATCTACCAGGCGTGTAACTACCACAAATCAGCATCGATGAATGAATGAAGCCTAAAACGAACAGAAATTACAATAAATAACCGGGTCAAACTCAAAGCGAGCAGAAATTAACATGAGTAGGGCTCAAAACCCCTATGCCTTTCCAAGACCAGAAGATTATTTGCACTTTACTGAAACAAATACAAATGAATGCGCATTGTCAGTTTAATATGCATCTGATATTTAGTAATCAAAAAGGTAATATTATTTGATTTATTACAGTTATAAAAATTAAAGCATTTACATTTTTTCAGTAAAGTCCAAATTATGTTCTGGCCTTCGGAAGGCATAGGGGGTTTTGAGCCCTACTCATGTTAATTTCTGCTCGTTTTGAGTTTGACTCGGTTATTTATTGTAATTTCTGTTCGTTTCAATATTACGGTAGCAATCAACAGATCGTCCTATTATTTGTTTGGCGTTCGAATTACTTTGGATTAGCTGATTAAGGATTAATCAGCTAAGGATGCGTAGCTGTGTTGGCCTCAGGCGGCTTGGTGCTGTGATGAGTTGTTAGTAGTAGTAGTTAGTAGTAATCACTTTCGACTATGAAGAAGGGCACTAGTCCTTTCAATTTACAATCAAATGAGCCCTTTTTGAAGTTTCTACGACAACATTTTCTATAAAAAACCTAATATACCCCCAGGACGTAACTTACAACCCTTGTCCTGAGGGCTGTGGGGGGGGGGGGTTATCATCCTCAATACCTAATTTCCAGAACTTTCAATTAGATTGAACAAAATGGCTATCTCAAAATTTTGATTGGATGTGTTTGGGGAAAAGGTGGACGTGAGAGGGGATGAGTTGCCTTCCACTCAATTTCAATTATTAAAAAGGGCAATAGCCCTTTGAATTTCCAATCGAACGAGCCTTTTTTGAAATTTATACGACAACGCTTTCTATACAAACCTTATATGCCCCCCAGGGAATAACTTACAACCCTTGCCTTGAGGGCTTTGGGGGAGTGTCATCATCAAAAACATAAATTCCAGACTTTTTAACTACGTAAAAAAAATGGCTATCTCAAAATCTTGATTGGATGTGTTTGGGGAAATGGTGGGTGTGAAAGGGATGTTAGTTATCCTCCAATCACTTTCAACTATTAAAAATGGCACAAGCCCTTCTAATTTCCAGTCAAATGAGACTTTTTTTAAGTTTATAAAATATCACTTTCTATAAAAGCCTTATTTTCCCCCAGGGCATAACATACCACCATTACCCCGAGGGCTTTGAGGGGGTCTCATCCTCAAACACCTGATTTCTAAAACTTTTAACTACGTTGACCAAAATGGCTAATTCCAATCAAAATCTAAAAATTTTGATTGGATGTGTTTGGGGAAAAGGTGGGCGTGAGAGGGGATTTAGTTCCCCTAAAATCACTTTCGACTATTAAAAAGGCCCTTTGAATTATCGAATGAGCCCTTTTTCAAATTTTTGCGATAAAGCTTTCAATAAAAGACCTTATATGCCTAAAGGGCATAACTTACAACCCCTACCCTGCGAGCTGTGGGGGGAATGTTCCTCATAAATATAATTTCCGGACCTTCCAACTACTTTTAACAAAATGGCTATCTGATAATTTTGATTGGATGTGTTTGTATAAATGGTGGGCGTGGAACCTTCCAATCACTTTCGACTATTAAAAAGGGCATCAGCCCTTTCTATTTCCAATCAAATGAACCCTTTTTGAAGTTCCTACGACGCTTTCTATAAAAAACCTTACATGCCCCCAGGACATAACATACAACCCTTGCCCTGAGGGCCGGGGGGGTTGTCATCTTCAAAGACCTAATTTCCAGAAATTTCAACTATGTAGAACAAAATGGCCATCTCAAAATTTTGATTGGATGTGTATGGGGAAAAGGTTGGCGTGAGAGGGGAGTTAGTTGCCCCCCAATCACTTTCGACTATTAAAAAGGGCACTAACCCTTTGAATTTCCAATCGAACGAGCCGTTTTTGAAATTTCTACGACAACGCTTTCTATTAAAACCTTATATGCCCCCAGGGTATAACTTACAACCCTTTCCCTGAGGGCTGTGGGGGAGTCTCCTCCTCAAAAACATAATTTCTATATCAAAATCAACTACGCTGAACAAAATGGCTATCTCAAAATTTTGATTGGATGTGTTTGGGAAAATTGTGGGCATGGAATGGGGTTACTTGCCATTCAATCACTTTCGACTATTAAAAAGGGCACTAGCCATTTCAATTACCAATCGAATGATTCCTTTTTGAAGTTTCTATGACAACGCTTTCTATAAAATAAAACCTTATATGCCCCCAGGGCATAATTTACAACCCTTGCCCCGAGGGCTCTGAGGGGGTTATCATCCTCAAAGACCTATATTCTATAACTTTTAACTACGTTGAAAAAAATGGCTATCTAAAAATTTTGATTGGATGTGTTTGGGGAAAAGGTGGGCATGAGAGGGGGGTTAGTTGCCCTCTAATCACTTTCGACTATTAAAACGGGCATTATCCTTTTGAATTTTCAATCGAATGAGCCCTTTTTCAAGTTTCTACGACAAAGCTTTCAATAAAAAAAACCTTATATACCCCCAGGGAATAAGTTACAACCCTTACTCTGAGGGCTGTGGAGGGTATGTAAACCTCTTAGATATGATATCTGGACCTTTCAACTACTTTGAAAAAAATAGCTGTCTCAAAATTTTGATTGGATGTGTTTGGATAAATGGTGGGCTTGCAAGGAGGGTTAGTTACCTTCCAATCACTTTCGACTATTAAAAAGCGCACTAGCCATTTGAATTTTCAATCAAATGAGCCCTTTTTTTAAGTTTCTACGACAGCGGTTTTTATTTAAAAAAAAAACTTAAATGCCCCCAGGCAATAACTTACAACCCTTGTCCTGAGAGCTGTGGGGGGTCTGTCATTCTCAAAGACCTAATTTCCAGAACTTTCAACTATATTTAACAAAATGGCTATCTCAAAATTTTGATTGGATGTGTTTGGGGAAATGGTGGGCGTGAGAGGGGGGTTAGTTGCCCTCAAATCACTTTAGACTATTAAAAAGGGCACTAGCCCTTTCAATTTCCAATCGAATGAGCCCTTTTTGAAGTTTCTACGACAAAGATTTCAATAAAAAACCTTATATGCCCCCAGGGAATAAGTTACAACCCTTAACCTGAGGGCTGTGGAGGGGATGTCAACCCCTTAGATATGATATCTGGACGTTTCAACTACTTTGAAAAAATAGCTGTCTCAAAATTTTGATTGGATGTGTTTGGATAAATGGTGGGCTTGGAAGGAGGGTTAGTTACCTTCTAATCACTTTCGACTATTAAAAAGGGCACTAGCCATTTCAATCTTCAATCAAATGAGCCCTTTATTTAAGTTTCTATGACAGCGGTTTTTATAAAACAAACTTTAAATGCCCCCAGGGCATAACTTACAACCCTTGTCTGGAGAGCTGTGGGGGGGGGGGGGGGGTTTGTCATCCTCAAATACCTAATTTACAAAACTTTCAACTATATTTAAAAAAATGGCAATCTCAAAATTTTGATTGGATGTGTTCGTGGAAAAGGTGGGCGTGAAAGGGGGGTTAGTTGCCTTCAAATCACTTTTGACTATTAAAAAGGGCACTAGCCCTTTGAATTTCCAATCAAACGAGCTTTTTTGAAGTTTCTACGGCAACGCTTTCTATAAAAACCTTATATTCGCCCAGGGTATAGCTTACAACCCTTGCTCTGAGGGCTGTAGGGGAGTGTCCTCCTCAAAAACATAATTTATGTCTGAAAATCACTACGCTGAACCAAATGGCTATCTCAAAATTGTGATTGGATGTGTTTGGGGAAAAGGTGGACGTGAGAGGGGATGAGTTGCCTTCCACTCAATTTCAACTATTAAAAAGGGCAATAGCCCTTTGAATTTCCAATCGAACGAGCCTTTTTTGAAATTTCTACGATGAAATTCTGGGCATGAGAGGGGGGTTAGTTGCCCTCTAATCACTTTCGACTATTAAAACGGGCACTATCCTTTTGAATTTTCAATCGAATGAGCCCTTTTTCAAGTTTCTACGACAAAGCTTTCAATAAAAAACCTTATATACCCCCAGGGAATAAGTTACAACCCTTACTCTGAGGGCTGTGGCGGGGATGTCAACCTCTTAGATATGATATCTGGACCTTTCAACTACTTTGAAAAAAATAGCTGTCTCAAAATTTTGATTGGATGTGTTTGGATAAATGGTGGGCTTGGAAGGAGGGTTAGTTACCTTCCAATCACCTTCGACTATTAAAAAGGGCACTAGCCATTTGAATTTTCAATCAAATGAGCCCTTTTTTTAAGTTTCTACGACAGCGGTTTTTATAAAAAAAAAAACTTAAATGCCCCCAGGCAATAACTTACACCCCTTGTCCTGAGAGCTGTGGGGGGGGGGCTGTCATTCTCAAAGACCTAATTTCCAGAATTTTCAACTATATTTAACCAAATGGCTATCTCAAAATTTTGATTGGATGTGTTTCGGGAAAAGGTGGGCGTGAGAGGGGGGTTAGTTGCCCTCAAATCACTTTCGAATATTAAAAAGGGCACTTGCCCTTTGAAATTCCAATCGAATGAGCCCTTTTTAAAGTTTCGACGACAAAGCTTTCAATAAAAAACCTTATATGCCCCCAGGGAATAAGTTACAACCCTTAACCTGAGGGCTGTGGAGGGGATGTCAACCCCTTAGATATGATATCTGGACGTTTCAACTACTTTGAAAAAATAGCTGTCTCAAATTTTTGATTGGATGTGTTTGGATAAATGGTGGGCTTGGAAGGAGGGTTAGTTACCTTCTAATCACTTTCGACTATTAAAAAGGGCACTAGCCATTTCTATTTTCAATCAAATGAGCCCTATTTTTAAGTTTCTATGACAGCGGTTTTTATAAAACAAACTTTAAATGCCCCCAGGGCATAACCTACAACCCTTGCCCTGAGGGCTGTGGGGGGGGGGAAGGTGGTCATCCTCAAAGACCTAATTTCCGGAACTTTCAACTATGTTGAACAAAATGGCTATCTCAAAACTTTGATTGGATGTGTTCGTGGAAAAGGTGGGCGTGAGAGGGGGGTTAGTTGCCTTCAAATTACTTTTGACTATTAAAAAGGGCACTAGCCCTTTGAATTTCCAATCAAACGAGCTTTTTTGAAGTTTCTACGGCAACGCTTTCTATAAAAATCTTATATTCGCCCAGGGTATAGCTTACAACCCTTGCTCTGAGGGCTGTAGGGGAGTGTCCTCCTCAAAAACATAATTTATATCTGGAAATCACTACGCTGAACCAAATGGCTATCTCAAAATTTTGATTGTATGCGTTTGGGGAAAAGGTGGGCATAAGAGAGGGGTTAGTTGCCCTCTAATCACTTTCGACTATTAAAACGGGCACTATCCCTTTGAATTTTCAATCGAATGAGCACTTTTTCAAGTTTCTACGACAAAGCTTTCAATAAAAAACCTTATATACCCCCAGGGAATAAGTTACAACCCTTACCCTGAGGGTTGTGGACCTTTTTTTTCAAAGTAAAATTTTTATTTTACAAAAAAAACATTCAACAAACATCAGAAATAACTAGACAACCGCATTAAGATTTAAAAAAATCCTGTTGGTGGCTGTATCTTCTAACCGCCCTTTAATTCAAAATAAATAAAAACAATAATAATTATTAATAAATTCTTATTTAAAAAAAGAAAAAAAGAAGGTAAGGAAAAAAAGTCAAGAAAACAATTTACATTGTCACACTCTAACCATCCTCCCCTCTCCTCCACCTTCTCTCTTCCTCCTCCCCCCTCCCCCTTCCCTCTTCCTCCCCCACATCTCCAAAAATTATTCTCCTTTTTCAACAAAAAATTCTTTAACTTTTTCTTAAATGAAACTAAGTTATCAGCCTCTCTAATACCATCCGGGAGACCATTCCATACCGAAACACCTTTGTTCCGTAAAGCAAAACTTGACCTTGTTGAATGTCGGATCTAACTGACCAAATGGTCAACATTTCGTGTAGAATATTCATGGTAGAGAGAATTGCGGGAAAATACATTCCAAAAGTACTCAGGAGATAACATATTCGGACACTGATAGACAAACACCGATAACTGATAATCACGCTGCTCCCCAACATTCAGAATGCCAAATTTTTCGTAAGCTTGGGCAGTGCTTTCATAATGGCACATCTCTCCGAGTACTCTAATTGTTTTATTCTCAACAATTTGTATCCTTTTATAGTTGTCGATGAAATTACTGGCCCATACCGAGCATCCGTACCCAATATAAGGGTCTACAATAGCGCTGTAAATGAGCTTGAGGGTTGACAGAGGAAAGGTATGCTTCAGTTTTCTCAGTATCCTGAGTTCTCTAGTAGCTTTAGCTGATAATATCTCACTGTGTTTTTTCCAGCTGAGATTGTATTCGGCATGAAAACCCAAGTAACGGAGGTCATATACTTGTTGAATAACCTCAGAGGCATATGCAACTACCGAATCCAGTGGGGAAAGAGTCCCAGTTCTGCTAAAAATCATGTAACTAGTTTTCTTTGCATTAACAGCTAGGCAACTCACACTCACAAATACGCGGAGACACTGAAGTGCATGGTTAGCTTTTTCAACAGCTTCTTGAACAGACTTTGCAAAAACAGTTATAACTGTATCATCAGCAAATGAAGTAACAACACCATCACTTATATATAACTGCAATGTATCTACGTAAACTAGGAACAAGAGAGGTCCCAGAACGGAACCCTGCGGCACACCGCAAGTAACAGGAATCAATTCACTGACAATATCTTTGTGCACAACACTTCTGTACCGATCAAAAAGATAATGTTCAAGCCAACTAAAAGCACTATTTTTAATTCCAAGACTTTTTGACCGCTTCAAAAGTATATTAAAGTTAACTGTATCGAACGCTTTCTTCAAATCAATAAATAACGATAAAGGAACCAAATTTCTTTCAAATCGATTATTCAAATTATCTAAAAGGTGATGCATTGCGTGCAACGTTGAGTGACGCTTTCTGAAATCGAATTGACTATCACTAACAAATCCAAAAGAATCTAAATAGGAATAAACTCGGGAATAAATAAATTTTTCAAAAATCTTAGAAAATAAAGGTAAAATTGATATTGGTCTATAGTTTGACAACTCATTCTTGTCACCTCCTTTGTGAAGTACAATCACTTTAGCTTGTTTTAACGCACGTGGAAAGTCACCTTTTCTCATTGCTAGGTTCACTAGGTATAGGAGAACCGGTAGGAGGTAAGCACTTACAACTTTAAACTCCTTAAGGCTAAGTCCATCCATTTCAGTAGAGTTTGACTTTATCGACTTGACAGCCTTAATTACGTCATTCAGATTACACTCAACAAAACTAAAGGGCTGGGGTTCACCTCGGTTGTCAAGGAATTCCTGTTCCGAAAACTGGTCACTATTCTTTCCTGCCTCGCTAGAAATATCACTACCAATTCTAGAGAAATATTTACAAAATTCATTTATAATATCCTTCTCATTATGGACACCATGACCGTTAATTTCCACTTTTTCTGGGAAAGCTGAAGATTCGCCAGTACTGAGCACATTCTTTATAGTTTGCCACGTACCTTGAATATCACCTTTGTGTTGTTCAGACTTATCACAATAAAACTGTTTCATTGCAGTTCTGCGAAGGGAATTATCAGTCTTCATTTAGCCTTGAATGTGATAACACCTTTTTTGGATTTTATCAACTTGAAACTCGGTAGGATCCTAAATTAATTCAGTGACCGGAGTTAATTGTGCAACCATTCTGTCATAACGTTTCATACGGATTAAAAATGTTGTAATCTACTGACCTAGTTTCTGGACATTTATTTACACTTTACAAAAATAGATTTGTGCTGATTTCAATTTTGCGTAACCATAATTGACAAGCAGAAGAGGGGCGGTAAACCCGTGGCAAGTGCCGTTGTACCTGCCGGGAGAGTCTCCCTTAAATTGCGGGGATACGGTAACGGGGGCTGACGCTTCCCTTGTATTTTGGGGTGATATTTTTTTTTTTTCTTCAAGCCAATGATGTCTCCAAAAGTGTGCCCTAATTGTGAACTTTCTTTGGGGAAAGGCACGCTGTTGCAATGCACTAAGTGTTCCAATTTGTTTCATACCTCTTGTTCAGGGATCACCTTTTCCGATAGAAAGAATACTCCTAACTGGATCTGTTCTATTTGCAAAGCCGCTACCGAATTTTCTAGTGACCCAATAGAGAGTGAGCACCCAAATTCTTCAATAAATATGCCGACGCCACTGAATGCCGTAACCCCTGCGTCTCAAGACCCTCTCTTGGCTGTTAGCCAGGAAGCACCTGTGATTAACGATTCGACTGATAATCATTGCCCAAATGAACAGGTAAAGCGGAATAATTTTGCCTGCGATGATTCTTCTGATTCATTCTGTGATTTTTCAAAAACCTTCGTAATTGCAGATGGGATTTCTCATGTAATTGTGAACTCTGCCCTGTTTTTTATTTGCGATGCATTTGCGAATGGTATTCCAGAAACGGAGCTTATTGAAACTGTGGCGAACTTTTACAGCCTTGAGGCTTTGGTGAATGCGAAAAATCTGCTTTGGAAATTTTCTGGAATTCCTATAAAGAGAGTAATGAGACGTGGCAACGCTGCGGAACTTGCTACAGCAAAAGATATTATGAAGATGGTCACGGATCTGGACCAGAAAGGTTTCAAATGGCCTGTATTAGTGCCTCGCTCATTCAGAGACTGCCCTTTATTAAAATCTGATTCCAATGTACGTTTGGATCGACTTGTTAGTGATTATGGCAGAAAGCTGGAGAAATCCATTACTTCTCTTGAAAGAATTGAACAAGACTTACAGTCCTCGCTGTCGAAGTGTTCAGCCAACTTGGGCTCCCCCTCCCCCTCCCCTTTAAAGTCACCTGATTGGCCTCCTCTCCCCATCAGCTCTGATTCAGTAGAGACTATTACTATCGCTAATCCGCCAACCTCGTTACGTGACGCTGGTTCCAGGAAAAATGAATTGGACAAATTCGGCTCGGGCTGTATCAAGCAAATAAAAAAGACCAATGATTTGATTTTTATCACTGTGGCGGCTGAATCTGGGAAAAAGTTTTCTTGTGATCTAAAGGATTCCTTCCCTGATTGTCTTATCAATACTAGAAAGCCTAAGTTTTTCGGAGTAATCCGTGGTGTGGATATCGAGTTCGACATTGAAGCTCTAGCAGCCACTTTGCCTGGGATTCTGGAGTTCAGGCGCCTTGGAATGTCGAGAACAGTAAAGGTGTCGTTTGAGTCCGAAGCATTTTTAAAATATTATATCGTCCATGGGATTAAGTTCGGTTACGAGCTCTACAGAGTTGAGAAAGACAAGGTGCTTCCAAAACGATGTTTCGCATGTCAAAGTCCCTCTCACACCGAAAAAAACTGTGATTCTTCTACTCTGAAGTGTGCTCGTTGCAGTGGAAATCATAGATCAACGAAGAATACTCCATGTACTAACCCCATTTGTTGTGCAAATTGAAACTCAACTAACCACCCGTCTTACAGTTTCAGTTGCCCTGCTATGAAAAAGCTTTTTAAATGAATATTGGTTCTACGATTACGTCCTTTAATTCGAATGGAGTCATTGGCAAATTTGTAGTGCTGAATGAATTTGTTTCTGGAAATAGTTCAATACTATGTTTGCAAGAGCATCATTTGTTGGACCATTCTTTGAATATGTTAAGTTCCCTTTCAAGTCTACATGATATATTTACCGTTCCTGCGAGGCCTACCGGAGGCCGCCCTGCGGGTGGCATTGCTACATTTGTTCCTAAAGAATTTAGTGCTATTTTATCTTGTGCTGATGAGTCTTTTCTTGCCTGCAAACTTTTTGATTGTGTTTTGGTTAATTGCTATTTGCCTACTGACTATCATGTTGATTCGTCTTTTGAAGCCTTTACGTCAGCTTGCCATAGACTTAGTAGCTTTATTGCCCTATTAGATTCGAGTTTACGTATTTTTATTTTTGGTGATTTTAACTGTGATCTTGATAGTGTAAATGAACGTAGCACAATTTTATTTTCGTCTTTACCAAATTTTAATATCTGCCGTAAGACACTTGATTTTACTTATTCTCATTGGAGTGGGAGTACGAGTAATATTGACCATGTTCTTTTTAATTTTTCACCATCTATTATTGTAAAAGTTATCCCGGATTTCCCGATAAGTGATCATTTACCTATTCAGTTTTTGACATAGTTTTCTGTAATTCATGATTCTGTTTCTGCTTCTAATTTTATTCCAATTCGCCCTAAATATTTTGAGAGAATTATCTGGGATGAAAAACTGATTCCGGCTTACCAAGATAAAGTTGATTCTTTAGCTCGAAAAGTAGTTGTACCTGATATTCTGAAGTGTCATAAAGATAACATAGAGCTTGAGCTTAACTGCATATATCTTCAGTTATTACATTGCTTAAAATATGGTGCTAAAGAAACTTTTGGAGTTAAAAAATGTAAACCCAATGTTGAAAAACCTTTTTGGTCGTCAAATCCGTTTCTTGTACATGCTAATCATGAATCTAAATTAGCTTTTAGACATTGGAAAAATAGTGGAAAACCGCGTGATCTTCATCCGGCTTTTCTATGCATGAAAAAAAGAAGGCAATTTTCCAGTCGGAGCTTCGTCGTCATAATAATATTTTGCTTATGGATGCTTCGTCTGAAGTTGATATGAATAAAAAGAAACTTTGGAAAGCTCTACGTTCAACAAAGAGAGTTAATGAACCTTCTAAAAAGAATGGCCCTTCTCTTGTTGAGTGGGAAACTCATTTTGCAAACCTTTCGAAATCTTGTGATGATCCTGAACAACTTTCGCATGTTGATATAATTTTAAACAGTTCTTTTAATTCGCATGATTTTTCTATTTCGTTTGATTCTTTGTTGGGTGCATGCCGTAAATTAAAGCCACAATCCTCTAAAGACCATGATGGGATTTTTTCAAATCATGTGAAATTTGCTCCAACTTCTTTTCTTCTTCTTCTTTTGACTTTTTTTAATCTTATTCTCAAGTTTGGTAATGTTCCTCCGTCTTTTAGGATTGGGGTGGTAACTCCTATTCTAAAATCTGGTAAAAGAGATCTCCGTTCTTGTGATTCGTATAGGCCGATAACGAAGGGTTCTATGATTGGTAAACTTTTTGAATTATGTATAAAGGATCTTTTTGATTATTTGGATGTTGGTCTTAATCAAGTAGGGTTCAAAAAAGGAATGGGTTGCGACCATGCGCATGCAACATTTGATACTATAATTAAGGAGTCAAGATCTACTGGCTCCCCACTTTATACACTATTAATTGATATAAAAGGAGCTTTTGACAATATTTCGCATGCTTCCGCTCTTTCAGCTCTTATTTCTGGTGGGATTCCCCTTTCTGTGGTTAGAGTTCTTAGATCTTGGTATTCGGGGCTTAGGATAAAAAATTTTGCACATACTTCTGATTCTCTTTCTAATCCAATTTCCGTGGGTCGGGGCGTGAGACAGGGTGGGGTTTTATCTCCTTATATATTTAACGCATGTCTGGCGGAGTGTCTTCGTTCTTTATCTACAACCCTTATTTCTTGGGGACGGGATGTGTCTTTTCTTGCATATGCTGATGATATTATCCTATTGAGCCGTTCTAAAGCTAGTCTAATTAAGAATTTTAATTCCCTTTCTAGTCTGCTTAATGTTCGTGGCCTTTCTATTAGTATTAAAAAATGTCAATATTTTCCCGTTAATGTTAATGACCGAGCTGAATTAATTTGCGATAGAAATATATCATTTCCGGTTTCTGATGCTGTTGTTTATCTTGGGTTACCTTATTCTGCTTCAGCTCGTGAATCTAAGTCGATGCTAATTTTACATATTCAAGAAAAAATTAGAAAGGCGTTTGGTTCCATAATACGGCTACGTGGTGTTTATCGTCGTGAAATTCTAGGTTCTCTTTTTAATGCAGTAGCCCTCCCGCATGTTCTTTATCCTTCCTTTCTTCTTCGAGATTTTAAAATTTGTGATTTTTCAGAAATTCGCGTTTGTTATTTTAAATATTGTAAGTTTTTACTTGGTTTTCCAATTTCCTTTAGTAATACTGAATTAGTTTCAAAATTTAAAGTTAAAGAGCCGTTGGAAATAGCCAAGGTAAAAATAAATAATTTTTACCGTAAATCTGAAAATATACTTTATGTTCATAATCTTTTTCCTTTTTTTCTATAGTTTAAAAAGTGCATGATTTCATTATTACTATTTGTTGCATTTGATTATGTTTTCTTTTGGGCAACTTGTAAATTGTTGCTATGTTTGATGGTGTGTTATTTGGATTTTTGAAGATTTATTTAATTATCTTTTATACTCCTCGTTTTTGAGGGAAATAAATAAATAAATAAATTATTTCGAACCTTACGAAATGCTTCCCAACTACTATCAGACTCACAATTCAGGTATGCCTTAAACAGGTCATCCCTCACTTGCATTAAGGTCAGTAATTACATCGGTAATCCATGGCTTACGGGGGGTTCTCTTTCTTTTCTGGATCTCAAGAACAGGACAGCATCTATCATAGATTGGACCAAGAATATTCATAAATTTATCAAATACTCGAGACGGATCATCATTAATATCCGTCACTTCTTTCCAAGACAGCACACTCACTTCATCCTTGAACTTCTTCAGATTCTCGACCTTCATCTCCCGTGAGAGATATTTCTCTTTAGCTATTTTAGGCTTCCAGATTGATCTGATCGTACAAACTGATGGGAGATGATCCGAACCTGAAGTAACTGACAAGTCCGAATCGCATTGCGCAATGAGGTCAGACGAAACAAATATATTAGCAATTCAAGTTGCCGAATGTTCTGTAATCCTTGTCGGAATAGTAACAGTTGGGTAGTAGCCATGACAAAGCATCAAGTTCAAAAAAGCTAAATTAGGGCCGGTCAGTTTCAGCAGATCAAAGTTGAAACCACCAATAAAAACACACTCGCAATTTCTCCGAAGCACATTAGACTTAAACTGCTCAAAATCCCCAAAAAATCACCCGGAGTAGAACTAGGCGACTGATAAACCAAAGGTATCAAAATCTTTCTTTTATCAATCTGGGCTTCAATAGATAATATTTCCAGCTTACCTTCATTCCAATAACAAAAATCATTCAGAACTGTAAAATTAATACCATTCTTCACAAGAAACGCCAAACCTCCTCCCCTCATTACTGTCCTTGATTTGCCAACAATTTGATACTCTGGAAAAAAAAATGTGACGAGAGAAATTTCTCCTGAGTAAAGAAAGATTCACAAATCCCAAGAATATCAATATTACCATTAAAAATTTCAAGAACATTATTAACATCATGGTGGTTAGAGGATACATGACAGTTCCACTGAGCCACTCTAAGCCCTGACATACTACGAATATCAAAATCACTAGCAGCTGAATACAGGTATTTACTTTGGCGAAACGGACCAAAAACATGGCCCGTTAGATCACTGGCTATAGGTACCGAAAGAAGATTCTCAATACGAAACGGTTTACTCTTTAGAAGTTCCAGTCGGGAGCTGGAATAATTTTTATTCATATTGCCGACCGACATCTGAAGAAAAAAAAACAGAAATCTTACAATAAAAGGCGTTTTCCACTTATCGACATGCAACACAATTTTAATCAAATACTTTAATACCCGTAAAGAGACAATTAGAAATCCGCGAGAAATTTTTTTTACCAAAATATAAACACGTGTTGCATGTCGGTTACCGTGGAAAACCCCTCCGTTCACAAAAAAAAAGAAAAACAGAAAAAAACAAAGTAATAAACATTAAAAAATATATATATATATATATATATATAACTATATAATAGTAATAACTATATAATAGCACTATGTAACGTCAATTGAACAGATACGCCGGATCGGGGCAGTATCAGTTTCACGCACAAAAATGCGGCCTTGGTCGGACCAGACACTACAATTTCCATATTTATCGCTCGAAGCGCTCAAAAGATCACGCTTTCGTTTTGTGAGATTCTCGGCTACAAAAAAACCTGTGCAACTAAGATTTTTTTGCTTTAAAAACATGACGGGCTATCTCTTTAGATTGAAACTGCACGAGAACAGGGGCAACTTTATCTGGTCTTTGATAATTATTAGATCCAATACTAAACCGCTGAACATCGACTATGTCTGAATCAGTAACGTTAGTCAGACCCATCTTCACGAACAACACGTGTTTCATAGCATCACGTACACTCTGCGAGGAAGTCTGCTTGACCCCGTTAAAAAGCAGGGAATCGTTTCTCCCTTCCTGCTCAATGTCGTCTAGTTTGAGCTCAAGCTGGTTAACGCGGTTTTGTAGCAAGTCGATCATGTGCATGCAGGTTTTCAGATGCTTTTCGATCAGTTCAAACTTAGGCTCAAACTCAACATGAACCGCATCATAGAATTCCGAGACCGACCATTGTTTCAACCGGAAATTTAGCATGAATGTTAACTGCAGTTTGCGAGGTCGATTTATTCAGCTTTTCATTAATTTTCCTCTCAATTTCCTTCGCTAGATTTTGCTTAGTAGCCGCAAGTTCATTCTCTGTAGTAACCACAAGGCTACGGTGATCAGCAGTGGGATCCGATAACTAACTATCTGCTGCCGAACCTTGCCCTTTCTTAAAAAACTGCCGGTAAACATCAGGATGATTTTTTAGTTCATCAAACGCATGATTTACACCCTTAGTTTTCTTCGTTGAAGCATCCTTCATATTGTTATCAAAACTAAGTAAACTAGCGACTGGTATAAGCTGACAATCGTGTTTTTCCCGTAGCAGAAAACAACAAATTTGCAGTCACCGATATTCGTCTTCATTTCCTCTAGGATTCGAACCAGCAAACTTGGCAAGGAATAAATCACCGATTTTAACATTCGCAGGATCCATGATGGCAGTAAGAAGTATCAGGAAGCAGCAGGAAGTATCAGGAAGCAGCAGAATTTGATTAGCAACAGATACAACCGTTTAATTCGCTTGCCATAATTTTGCGACTACACAGAATGATTGCTGGCGAGGTACAGCTAACAAAACCTGTGGGAAGTGCCGGTACCCAAATCGCCTTTCCCGGCAGTTTAAGGATCAATATCCGGCCGGTACCGATACGGCTCTTGTGTTTGTTCCCCGCTTTCTTCTGCACAGGCTGTCACTGAATTAGCGAAAAAATAATGAAATTTGGCTATTAAATTATTTTATTAGCTAAATAATCTTTTTTTTTTCTTTTTTCTCCTGGTCTTTTCTTTTTTAGAATTCGAACTAAAAAAATCTGTTGAAGACACAGAAATGTCGTACCTGTTGCTGCTACCGTTCTTGCTACATTTTCAAAACAATTCTAGCACCCTGAACTCGAAAACCTCTAAAACTTCATTCATTTTGCTCACACTTTCATCTAGGATACTTAAATCATCAGCATAATCTAAGTCCAGGAGACTTACGCATCCCCCTTTTATTCCGTGGTCTCCCATTGCTTTTCTTGTGCTCCTTAAGACAAAGTCCATAAAAATAATCCATATAAAGGGGCATAGAGCACACCCCTGCTTCATTCCTGATTTAATACAAAACCAGCTTCTAACCTCATTTCCTACATTAACCGCATCAGTGTTATTCTCATACATAGCACTAATGACTTTAATGTATTTGTCTGGTATACCACACAAGGATAAAACCTTTACTAAAGCTCTTCTATCAACAGAATCGAACGTTTGCTCTTAATCTATAAAACTGAGGACCAAAGTTATTTGACAACTCAGGCATTTCTTAATTATTAATTTAAAAAACTTTTTCCACAAAATAAGTTTTTCAAGGAAAAGTAAAGAACTCTATTAAACAAAAAATGAGCAAAAATAAAATCAAATAATCTACCAAGCGTGAAACTACCACAAATCAGCATCGATAAATAAATGAAACCCAAAACGAACAAAAATTACAATAATTAACCGAGTAAAACATAAAATCGCGAAGAAAGGAAGACAACGAGGACAATTAACAGCCAGTGAAAATTTTTTAACACAATACAAAAATGCTATAGAAAAACAAATGTACAAAAAAGACTTCTTTCCACACCCTGGGGTGGTAAAGAGAAAACCTTACTCCAGTTTTATAAATCACATATAAGACCCCATATTGACTATAAGCTCATCGTCTATGGTGCATGTGCAAAGACCCAGATGCAAAAAATTGAAACAATACAAAATGATATAACAAGTCTCATATTTGGTCTTAGGAAACCCACAAGCACCATGTTTCTGCTTATGGAGAGTGGATTATCAACATTAAGGGAGAGACGTAGCTTTCTCTTGACAAAACATCTTACAAAAATTGAATCAAATAGCTCAAACACCCTACATAATTGGTTACGAAATCCAGCCATGTATAGAAGCATTGCAGATGAGTATGCCAATATTCAGAAGAAGTTCCCTGTACCGGCAAAGTCTATAGCACCTACTTTCCCCCAATCCCCCTCATGGAATTGGTCAATTCCCATAATAAATACTGATTTCTCAAAGTGGAATAAAGATTTAACCCCCATTGCTTTTATCCAGAAAAAATTTGCTGAACTTGATACAATTACTTATAAAAACCATTTCCAAATATTCGTTGATGGGTCAAAAATGAATGAGAAGGTAGCAAGTGGTGCTTTCCTTCCTCATCTGAAAATTGCGATGGGCGAGAGATTATATAATACCCATGGGTAAACCCCTGATTTGGGTGAAAAATTGATTATTATATCGGAAATATCGGAAATATCGGCATAATAGTTTGTATATCCAGTGTTTTGTAGCCTATTTGATCAATATTATCTTCTAATTTCCTTTTAACAGCTAGTTCACATTTTTTAATGTCGCAAGACGTATACATAGAAATGGCATCGAAACTGGCCAAAACTGTATCTTTTTTTATTTCAATATCTTTTAATTTTGCGATTTTATGTTTTATCATGATTAGCCAGTGTGGTCTCAGAAATTATTTATGACTAGCTTACGGGGAGCTTTTGACCAAGTCTGTTCTTAATTATTTTGATTTGTCTAAAAAACACGCCAACCTTATTAATCAACAAGAATTTTTACAGCATTGTAAAGTAATGAGAATTCTTCCGAATTCTCTTCGTTTCCGCATAAACCTAGGTACACACTCTGAAAGGCAATTTAGGGATAAGGTGGGTTTTCAGTCTTTGATTCAAGTTTTAAAAGACCAAAAAACGACGTTTTTTTCTTAGCAGTACAATTTCAAAAACTCGACATCTTCTACAGCAAAACCTTTCACCGACAGATTTTCAGCAGATTTCCAGAATAGCTCAGAATACTTTCCGCTACGACTTTTGTATGGCTAAGGCTTGTTTATCAGAAAATTTTTGAAAAAATTAGAATACGAAAAATTTCAGAATTCCAGATATTTTCTTCCTGGATTTTGTCCTGGTCTGGCCATTGAGAACCTATCTTCTAAAGTTCTTACTCCGGAAGAAACCCATGTTTTGTCTGAGGGACCTAAATTATGCCTACCTCAAACAAAAGTGAATTTCGCAGAGATAGTCTCCAATGTGGAGGCGGGTATATTTGGTTCAAGTGGTGCTGTGGAAAATCCAGATTTACTTCGAGGAGAGGTGGTTAAGAATATTCTTGCTTTCATTCCATATTCCTCAAGGTAAAAAAAATCAGGAAACACAAATTCTCAAAAATTTAAAGAAAGACCCACACATCATTATAACCAGGGCTGATAAAGGAAATAAAATTGTTATCCTTGATGAAATTTCATATAATACAAAAGTTACAGATATTTTATCCGACACCCATACTTATAAGCCCATAGATTCAGACCCCACCAATAGGTTCACCCGTTTAGTACGAAAGGAGCTAGGAATTTTGCAAACTGAAAGACTTATTACTCCACAAATGTATAAATTATTTTATCCTAAAGGTTGTTCAGCTCCTAAATTTTACGGTCTCCTGGCCTTGAATTTTTCTATTAATAGAAAGCCTACGCATAACGATACGTATTTGCATTTTTCCCCCAACCACTCTCCCTGCATAAAAAGAGAAGTTGTTATTTCTTTGGTTGACCGAGTAATAAGAATATGCTCAGAGCCTCACATAAACTCAGAATTGAACTATATTAAGGACATTTTATTTTGCAATGGCTACCGTATAAAAATACTTGAGACCATTGTAGACAAAAGATGAAAAAAGGCAGAAAAGAATGCATCAAATCTACAAACCCCAACAGATACCGTCCCATTGGTGGATGATAAGAAACTTCTGACTGTTCTACCCTACATTCCAAAATTGAGTGACAAATTGAAAAGAATCCTTAAAAAATATAAACTTAATGTCACCTTTAAGAATTCAAATATTACACAGAACTTTTTTAACAACGGCAAAGATAAAACCAGCCCCATTCTGGGTAGTGGTGTTTATAGAATTCCTTGTTCTTGTGGCTGTTTTTATGTTGGTAGAACCCAACAGCAATTGGGGGAGAGGCTATCTGAACATAAGTCCTCAATCGACAAGGCCATGAGGTTACGCCAAAGACCTGAGGTTTTTGATTCCGTCTTGGCGCAATATGTGTATGAGAGTCCACACCATTTCATTTTGTTTGACGAAACCTCTGCTGTTGCCCCCGTTAAAGGTCTCATGCAAGTTTTCAGGGAGACAGTTGAAATAAAAAAGCACATTCACCAAAAGGTGGCTCTCAATAGAGACACTGGATAAACTTTTCTAAGTCCCATTTATGACAAACTTATTAATTGTGATCGTTTTTACATACATCTACAAAATAACAATCAAAGAAAATCTCCGATAATAATCAAACTGGAAAGCGATTAGCCTTTAAGAGTGCTTTACGTAAAATGGAATTGCGAAATGTCATTTAGACTTGTGTTTTTTATTTAGTCACCCTTTCACCGTTACTTGGAAAGGGTCGTCCCAGTTTAGTTTCGTGCTTCTATTTTATGATTTGGTTTTTATATTTTTATCAGTTTTATTCTGCACTGAGGACGGTCAAGCGGAGGTCTTGACCGAAATATTTGGATAATTTTTCAATTTTTTCACTGGCAGTTAATTGTCCTCGTGTTCTTCCTTTCTTCGTGATTTTATGTTTTATCATGATTAGCCAGTGTGGTCTCGGAAATTATTTAATTAACCGAGTCAAACTCAAAACGAGCAGAAATTAACATAAGTTGGCCGCAAAACCCCTATGCCTTCCCAAGGCCAGAACAAAATTTGCACTTTACTGAAAAAATATAAATGTTTTTACTTTTATAATTTTTATAAATCAAATAATATTTACATTTTGATGACTAAATATCAGTATATGTATATTAAACTGACAATGCACATTCATTTGTATTTTTTCAGTAAAGTGAAAATTTTATTCTGGCCTTGGGAATGATTATTCCCAAGGCCACTTACCTATGATTAGCCTACGAGTGAAAATTCGGTCGACACATCCTGTGCCCTTTTTAAAACCGCACTGTTCTTCTCTTATAATTTTTCTACGGCATCTCTCAATCTAAAAAGAATCATATTAACAACAAATTTACTACCTACAGAGATCAGACTGATGCCTCGATAATTACCACACTCACTTTTATCACCTTTCTTGTAAAGTGGCTCAATTAAGGTTTTCCTAAAATCATTAGGTACTTCCCCCTTTTCAAAAATCAGAGTCATAATCTTCAGAAGCTTATTTCTCACCTCAGAGCCATCATGTTTAAGAAACTCATTTAACATCCTATCAGTACCTGGAGCCTTATTATTTTTAATCCTTTTAGCACTGTCGCTAATTCTTCGTCACAAAACAAATCTTCCTTGACATCCAAGGTATCACAAACTTTTTCATTTTCCTCTACATAATTTCCTGCAACTCTATCTCGGTTAAGCAAATTCTCAAATAGTTCGGCCCATCTCTCTTTAGTTCTTTCCTTATCGCTAATTCTGGCCCCATTCCTATCTTTAACTGGGCCAAGTCCAGATTGACTACTCCCTCTCAATTTATCAACATGCCGGTACAATATTTTACATTTTGCCGTCTAGCTGCATTTTCCAGATCCTCGGCAATTTTATTCATGGCCTCCACTTCACACCTCCTTAGTTCATATTTTAGTGCTTTCTCCACTTTCTTTACATTCCTTTTGTTTTCATCTCTATCACTCAGATAATTATTGTACAAGTCCTTTCTCCTTTCTAGTAAAACAGAGCTTTTTCACTAATATTCTTAGCTGCAGTTCTAGCTTTCACCAGGTAAATGGACTTTTTATCAGACTAGTTGTTTCGAGACAAAAGTTATGCAGAATATTTAAGAAATTATTACTTCTATGTGTTAAACCTACTATAGTCTGCATTATTATTTTCTTGAACAGAATCATAAGTGATATAACATTTTGCGCTCTGTGGTCAGTGCTTCCCTGTGCTTTTTCATGTGCCAGGAGTTAGTTTCTGTCGTGAACCCGTGGAAATTCTACAACTGACTAAGAAAATGTGGTTATGGTCACTTTTGTGGCATAGTTGGTAAGATTTTTTTTCGCAGTACTTGTCACCACTCTGCTTGTTATACATTTGATGGAAAATAACTTATTTTAGAATGGTATCAATAGTTTACTCTATTTATTGGCCTACTTATTATCCTGGCTTTCTTAACTTTCCCAGAAGAGAACCAACACCAGCAATCTGGTTCAAGGAGTATTTCAGAAAATTTCGCTAAAGCTGTCTTCTAAAGATACTTTTGGTGATTCCGGCATACTCTTTTGATACAATTTCAATAAAGATTGTGTTTTGTTTATGTAAATCTGTTGACAACGACGTCATTTAACTAATGAATAAAAAAGAAGAAAGAAATTGCTTGTTGCCACATTGGGAGGTGATTATACACTGTGTACATTGATTAGTTGTGAGCACTGCTTGAATTTTGCTTATTTTAATTTGATTGATTAATTCTGTAATAAAGAAAAGTTTATTTTTTAGTTTCTAATTGGTCCCGCTTGTTGGCAGAGGCCCATAGGCCTAGGGGAGTAGCCCAGGGCTAGATTTAGCCTAGGCTAGTGTTTGTCAACAGGTTAAGCCATGAGTCCCATAGCCTAGGTGTGGGTAAATATCTACCAAATCATATTATTGACTTATGCATAAAGTGAATATACTGCTTGATGCCTTTTTTTTATGCTGATTACAAATATAATAATCATTTCTATTGGAAATGAATTTCAGCCCCCCCCCCCTATATATGCCAATTCAGGGTATATATTTCTACATTAGGGGTGGGGGTGGGGGTAAAGTTTAAACTTACCTCCCATTTACATCAGAAACAAAATTTGCCCCCACCCCCTAATGTAGAAATATATACCCTTAATTGGCATATATAGGGGGGGGGGGGGCTGAAATTAATTTCCAATAGAAATGATTATTATATTCGTAATCAGCATAAAAAAGGCATCAAGTGGTATATTCTCTTTATGCTTAAGTCAATAATATGATTTGGTAGATATTTACCATGGTGTGCACTATAGGCCATTAGCTAGTCTTCTGAAGCAGATGTACTTACTTTTTGGGGTTAAGATTACTGGTATCCATGGGCACCCATAAGCTGAATTCCAGAGGGGTGAACCTTGTCTAATTGGCACTTTTAATGCCTAACCTAACCTGATAACTTCAATTCAAAATCAACGGATTTTTTTTATATTATTTCATTTCTTTTCAATGCTGTGCATATTTTGTATTTCTGGTTTTTTGCCAAAAATACAACATTTTGATTTTTGCCACTGCTATTAATATTTTGTATTTACGCCACTGCTATTCGCCCTTCCCCACTGCTCTTTAAAAAAAAAAATATTAAAAAGACTAGCATGAACGCTATCTATAAAAGAGCTTATTAGGTGGCAATTTAAAAAGACTTAAGCATTGAATTTTCAACAATGTGATATTTGGAAACTTTTTCTCTTTAGATGATTTTTTAGAGGAACGAATTGATGATAAAGATTGTTCAATTGGATAATATAAGAACTAGGATCATTATAAATATTTTAAAGTGAGAATTATTCTCTAAACATTTCTCCATATAAATTGTCACATGGCTAAATATATACCCTATATAATAGAAATCTCAGAACAAAAATATAAAAATAAGGGATAAAGTTCTACAAAATAATATTATTGAGTTAGGAATAAATTGAATAAACCATTTGATGCCTTTTTTTTTTGTTATAACCAAAATATTAATCATTTATAATTTATTTCAGCCCCCCCCCTATATACGCCAATTCCCGGTTAGGTATATATAGGGAGGGGGGGGGGCTGAAATTCATTTCCAATAGAAATGATTATTATATTTGTAATCAGCATAAAAAAAGGCATTGAATGGTGTATTCACTTTATTCCTAACTCATTAATATGATTTCATAGAACTTTACCAAATAAGGCAGCATCATTCAGTCAGGGTGGGTGGCGCCGCCCCCCCCCTGCCCCCTCTCATGGGCACCCTTGCTGGTATCAATTTAGTTCTCCTAGCAGACTCTGTAAAAGGTAACACTCCAAAACCCTAAAAAACGTGGTAAATTTCTAGCTGGTGCTATAAATTAGCTAGGATGAAAGTGAAAACATCATTTGATGCTTTTTTTATGCTCTTTCATAGGCCTAGGCTAATTCAATAGTTGCTTCTGGGGCTAATTGCACCTTGAGCCCTTAAAGAGGCCCCAAAGGTATTTTATATGAATTATGAAAGAGCATATTAAAAGTACCAAATGATGTTTTCACTTTCACACTTGATGCCTTTTTTATGCTCTTTACAAATATAATAATCATTTTTTTTTCAGAAAGGAATTTTAGCCCCACCCCCTATATATAGCAATTCAGGGTATATATTTGCACATTAGAGGGATGGAGGGAAATTTTAAACTTACCTCTCATTTACATCAGAAATAAAATTACCCCCAACCCCCTAATGTGCAAATATATACCCTGATTTGGTATATATAGGGGTGGGGGATAAAATTCATTTCTGACAAAAATGATTATTATATTTGTAAAGAGCATAAAAAAGAGACACCAAGTGGTATATTCACTTAAGTCATAACTCAATAATATGATTTGTTAAATATTTACCCATCAAAGTTCTCTCATCATTGTTCTATATGGCAGAACAGTGGCATTCTTCACACTTTTTGCTAACATCAGTGAGCTGTAAGATCTTAGAACAAAGATGAGTTAAAAAACAGTAATCTGCAGAAAGATGCAAGATCTTAGTGCTAAAAAACTGCCTTAATCATTTTTGTCAGAAATGAATTGTAACCCCACTCCCCCCAATGTGCAAATATATACCCTGAATTGGTATATATAGGGGTGGGGGTAAAATTCTTTTCCAACAAAAATGATTATTATATTGGGAAAGAGCATCAAATGGTATGTTTACTTTATTCTTAAGTCAATAATATGAACTGCAAAAAATTTACCAAGTATACAGCTCACTACAAATTTACCATGAACTTTACAACCCCATCCCCCTAATATGCAAATATATACCCTGAATTGGAATATATCCTAAATCATCAATGGCAAAGTTTCAAATCACAAAATTCAGTGCTATTTTTGTTGACAGCATTTGAAAAGCTTGAAACAGTAGGAAAACAGTTTATATTTGAGTTGCCTAATATATGAGGGTTGAATTGTTAGGCTATAAATATAGTTTTTTTTGGAATATTTTAGTCTTGAACAACTTACTAAAAACTAGTGATATGCTTTTTGTAACCACTTTTAAAAACTTAACTAGTGTTGATAGCTTCTTTGTGTGGTTGCAAAAATGAAATACCTTTTGGGCCCCTTTAAGGGCTCAAGATGCAATTAGCCCCAGAAGCAATTATCATGGTTGCAGAGGTAGCTGCAACCTAGTAAAGAGCCAAGCACAGCCCATAGTAACCAAAAGTTAAAAAAGAGGTTTAGAAAAAAAACTACCTAGGGAAAAAAATTCCACCTTACACTGATTCAGAATGGTAACTATTATTTTAGTTCATCTTAAAAGTAAAAATTTATTGTGAAAAGAATTTTAGGTACTGTGCTAAAATCCAGGACACATGCAAGAAGTGAAGTTTGGTTAATGCTAATGAAATAAAATGAAATAGGATGAAAATATAGCCTAATAGTTTATGAACGAATTTGGGCCATATATTTGCACATTAAAGGTGTGGTAATGTATAGCATATATTAAATATGTAACCTAACCTAGGTACCTTTTATTCCCCCTAAACCCCAAAAAACTAAAGTTTAAATATAGTTCCCAGAGTGAGAAACCCTAAGTAATGCCTTATCTTTATGCAGCATCTCATATAAGTACTGGGTAATGCATATCTGTTTCTCCCATGTGTCCTGGATCTTAGCACAGTACTGAATTTTTTTTTTTTGTTTAAGAGTCTGAAACCCCTTGAAAATGGCATTTGATCAAATTAAAAAGTCTATCATTGGAATCAGCATGGTTGAAAACCTAATTATGGGAAATTACAGTTCCCCTCCTTTAATAACAAGAAAAGGACTCTTTTGCATGGATAGCATGCTAAAGAGTCATTTTTTCTAGCAAGGCTAGGGGGTGACCAGATTGTCATAGAGAGATGTGTAATAGCTCACTGAACATTAATCAAATTTGCTAGTGACCAAAAAGATTGGAGGGCAACTAGCCCCTCTTCCCTAAAGTTCCCCTCCCCCTCCCCATAGTCATCAAATGGCAATTTTAAGTCATTTTGTTCAACATAGTTCAAAGGTCAAATATATTAGGTTTTGGTGATGATATGACCCTCCATAGCCCTTGGGGAAAGGGCTGAACAGTATATCAGTATTGGACATATCAATATCATGCATATCTGTATTAGCATATTGTTATTGGTTTTATTAGTATCACAGGTATCTAGACAGATTTTTAGTAGCTTGTATAAAAGATATTGCTCATATCTACATCCTTCCTATAAATTCAACCATCAGCAAGTTCAAAATGGCACTTTTGGTGCAATGTCTCAAGTGGAAAAGCTGGGGCTAGTGGACCACCAGTACTTTTTAGAGTGATGTTTAAAGGCTCATTTGAAAGCTATTGCTCATATCTTTCTGATTTTTATCAATTATACCATCTATAAGTGTTATATATCACTAAAAACGCCACTTTTGATGTCATTTCTTAAGTAGAAAAGCTTGGAAGTATAAAACACAATCATCATTGTAATAATTATTGTCCAAAACCCATAACTGGAGGTTTGCAAGAACACCTCTCAAATTTTCCTCCTCCAAGTCCCCTTAAGCAATGCAATTAAGGTAGAATCACTAATATAACAAATTTCTTTGTTAAAGGCACAGTTCTGTTGGTACAGCATTTGACTTTGAAATAGTGTCCTGCATTTGATTCCTGCTTGTGTGTGTGTGTTTTTTTTTTTCAATTATAGTTTTCTCCCTTCTGTATGATAATTTTCAGATTATTTCACTGTTTTTGTAAATGTGATGTACTTATTTTTTAAAACATGTCCCAGAAAGGTATTTGGTCATGTATTTTGATTCAAAAAAGAATAGAGGTCATCCAGTTCATGGTTTGCAATGACATTCTGAATAGATCTCCAAATCTAAACCCCAATGAATGATGTAATTTTGTCAAAATTATGTGGGGGGGGGGGTCAAAGTTGGCGCCAATTTTCCCAAATCAAGTGATAATGACAGAGAAAATTGAAAAACTGATTGAAAATTATTCTGTGATCTTTTAAAGCACTAGTTTTCTGTAGTCCTACATACACAGAGAAGTATCACCAATTGAGTTGTTTTCACTAGTGTTATTTATCTGTGTTAGATAGACCGTAAAGCTATAATCTCTCTTCGTTTCAGGTTTTAAAGTCGCTCTTTGATTTCTTCGGAAAAACTTGGTTTATTAAAATTAATTCAATTATGAAGCTAAATTATAGTACCACCTAGAAATTTACCAAAGCTGCTATATTAATCCCCTAATGGATGAATGAATAGATAGGTGGTAAATTTCCAGTGGGCCATATAATTTAGCTAAGATGAAAGTGAAAATGTCATTTGCTGCCCTTTTTATGCTCTTTCAAAATTCAATAATTGCTTCTGGGGCTAATTGTATCTGGAGTCCTTAAAAGGGCCCCAAAGGTATTTTATATGAATTATGAAAGAGAATTATGAAAAAGCATCAAATGATGTTTTCACTTTCATCCTAGCTAAATTACATGGCACACTGCAAATTTATCTACAAATTCCCCCCCCCCCCCCTAACGAGCAAACATATAACCTGAATTGTCAATGGCAAAGTTTCAAATCACAAAATCCAGCACTATTTTTGTTGACATCATTTGAAAAACTTGAAAGGGTAGGAAAATGGTTTATATTTGAGTTGCCTAATAAATAAGGTTTGAATGTTATAAAAAAAGAATTTTTGCAATGAAATACCTTTTGGGGCTCTGTAAGAGCTCAAGATGCAACTAGCCCCAGAAGCAATTATTGAATTATGAAAAGGCATCAAATGATGTTTTCACTTTCATCTTAGCTAAATTATATGGCCCACTAGAAATTCATCTGATAGGCTTCTCAATGTTATAGGATATATAGACTAGTCAACCAAATTTTGATAGGCTGACTCTTTTCTTCCTCTCCCTGTTGCCATTGATGCTCCTTGTTAGCTATTGAATCAGTTTGAATGAAAGATTCAGTCTATAGAAGATTCATGGGTACACATAATTTGTGTACATGTGTATATATTTGTCTATTAATGGATAGGGGTTGTAAAGTGAAGCAGTAGATTAAGACATGCTACTCAGACAGCTAGGCTAATCAAAACTTAAACATTTATGTCGTTATTAAATCTGGTAAAGGTATATATAAACAGAATATTCAAATACCAAAAAAAAAAACTACTGTATATTCAGAATTTCATCTTGATCTAAATATGACATTTATTTCTGTTGCAAATATAAATTTATTTCTGTTGCAAATTTAATTTTAAGCCCTTTACAGACCCTCAGAGATGATACCTTTTTCTCTTAGTTTAGGTGCAGCTTATATACCTGTGTTCACAAAATTACCTATATAAACAGAGTTTCATCCAGTTACCAAATATGACATTTGTTTCCATTGAAAATTCAATTTTAACCTTACTCTTCCAGCCTTACCCAAATATACACCCTGTATTATGTATTCACCATGCATTTATTGATTCTTGATTCTGTTGCCATCAATTCAAATTATGGGTAAACCAGTTTTGACAAGATTTATGCTAACACAGATATATCAGCTGCATTAAAAAAAAAGAAATTGTATCATCTTTGAGGGTCTGTAAAGGGTTTAAAATTAAATTTGTGATGGCAATAAATGTCATATTTGGATTCAGGATAAAATTCTGATTATAGAGGTAAGTTTGTTTCTTAGCTATCTGAATATTTTGTTAATATCTTTACCTTAAATCTCTGTTATATCACCTAGAAAGTGCATCATATTAGCATTTTTCAACACAATTTAGCTAGGATGAAAGTTGATACACTATTTGATGCCTTCTCTTATGCCCTTTTGTACTTCAGTAATAATTTCAAGGGTAAATTTCATTTTTAGCCATAAATGGGGCTCCAAAATGTAAAAAAGTCCATATTAAGCAAAAGTTTGAAAACATTTTGAAAAAAAACTGGCTTGTGGGAAAACAATTGCCATTTGTTGGCTACCATATTCAGGAATTGTAATTACTACTTTCTCTTAATAGTAAAATGTTACTTGGAAACAAGTTTGTAAGAATTTTTAAAATAGCTGGAAACCCCTTGAGAATGAGATCACTGTAAAGCTGATGTCAATTTTGAGGTGTTTCTAGCTCTTTTCAAGGATGTATGCGAATTTGCTTTCAAAATAACATTTTACTATTAAGACCAAGGAAAATAGTAATTACCATTCCTGAATCAGCTATAAATGGCAATTCTTTCTCACTAGCAATTTTTCTTATAAACATTTTTTTAAACTTTTGGTTACTATGGGCTGTTTTGAGCTTTTTAAGGGCTCAAAATGTAATTTCTCCCACAAGAAATTTTTCAATTATAAAAGAGCATAAAAAGAGACATCAAATGATATGCTCACTTTCATCCTAGCTAAATTATGTTACAAACTGCAAATATACCAGAAGGGGATTGTTTCATTATTGGATTTGTCTGAATCTTCTTAAAAAGGATGCAGAATCTGAAAAATCTATGTAGTGTTAACAACACCAAGACTAGTTTTTTTTCAGTTAGCTATTTTAAACTGAAGGCTAAGATTCTGCAGTACTCTAGGTAAAAAGAGATATTTTCTTTTATACTGGTGCATCAAGCACAGATAAAAAGAAAATAAAAGAGCTTGGGGAGAAGATAAAGAGGAGAGCTGCTACAGGAGAACAGAAATATGTACTACAAAATGGTCTGACTGTCTCAAAAACAATGGAATGGGTTAACTACACCTACTTGGTCCCCTATGAATCATTGAACCCGACCCAATCACATGTGATAGTATAGGTAGAGATGTCAATGTATATGAAATTAAAGAAAGCTCAGTGAGTTTGGTTTTCTTTTCAGTTTTGGATTCTAATTCAGTTTCAGAAACTGATTATATCACTGCTAGATCTGGCAACTACAAAACATCACAACCTATTGGTAATTTATGAGTTGGCATAAGTAGAAACCCTATGCAGAGCTATAAAACAATCACCAGCTTCTAGAAAAAAAATATTAATACACTTTTGCCTAAACATGCCAAGCTCAATTTTACATAAATTTAATATATGGATTTTTTTGAAGATGTTTTTTTTTAAGAAAAGAGTAGATGACATTAAATAAATTATGAGATATTGTTAAAGAAAATTTGAAAGTCACCAAGAGGAGAGGAGGTGGGAATTAAATAAAAAAAAACAAAAAAAAACATGCCAAGCTTATAGTTTTGTAATAGAAGAGAGATGTGGTATAGTTTTGTAATATGAGTTTTAACTGAACATAAGGAGTTTAACTGAACTTAAAACAAACATTAAATATTCCATATATGAGGGGGGTTGCCCCCTTCTCAACACCTCACTCTTTACACTAAAGCTTGAGTTTTTATCCCAATATTTTCAGAACAACTCCTCAAATATAATAAGAAATACATTAGAATAAGAAGCTTTTTTAGAAGATCTAAAAAACTTTAGAGTGAAGAGCAAGTTATTGAGGAGGGGGCAACCTCCCCCATATACAGAATAATTTCTGTTTGCTTTTAACTTTCAATGTTTCTCCTTACTTTCAGTTAAAAAAAAACTTGTTTTTTTTATTTACTGCAAATAAAAGTACACTCATTCTGTTTTAAATTCACACCTATAATTAGCTGTTTATAACCAATGGTGACAGTGAATGAATAAAAATCTAACTTGCAACTGTGTGCAGCACTAAAGAATGGATAGGAAAGCTGCACTTGTGCACTGGCTGTTTCAGACAATATGGATTGGTGTGTGAAAAGCTCCTTCGAATGACAGGCATTTGCAAACATTAAACCCAGCAGGTAGTTCAAAGTGCCAAAAAGAAGAATTGGAGAGAGCTGACTTCAAGTACCTTTTTAAAAAAGTACTGCGTTAGATATTTGCTCTTACTCCCCTCCAAGTTATGTTGAAGTTGATCAGTCCTTCTGGTAGATGTCCTGATTACAAGGATTTATATTTCTTTCACCATTCATCAGAGATGTAAGATTGGGTATGGACCATAATTGAGCCTTTACCTCCCACCAAGTTTGATTCAGGTCTGACAACTGTTCTTGTAGATGCTTTGATGATGAGTATTTAGGGAGAAATAATTACACTTACACTAAAATAATTACACTTACATTCTACTAGGTTTTGCTGAGGTTCTACAACTCTTTGTGGTAGATGTTGCAAATACAAGAACTTAGGAATTCTTTTTTCCTCCCTACAGAGGTTTGATTGGGTCTGTGCTCTCGAAATATATAGCAAATACACAAGTTTGGACATCCCACCTAGTTTTCCACAAAATTTTAAGTCAGAATTTTATTTTGTTTTATGAAAACCTGGAACTTCGAGCCCATACATGCAACCTATCTCCTAAACCTAAAGGATTGAAACTTCATCTGGGACCAAAAAGATGGGGAAAACACCAAGAACTTAAAAAAAATATGTATAAAATTTAGATGCACAATACGCATACCAGAACACAAGGAGAGACAAAGAGGATTTCACATATGGCTGATTCAAAGGAACTTGAAAAAAGCTACTAGGTCTACACCTGGCAGTATTTTTGAACCAAAGTTTTCATCATTTTTATAGAGACCAAGGATTATTTCCCTTAGTTCCTGGTAATCTTGTTCATATAAAACTCATACAGGCCTAGTCAGTGAGTTACACATATTTATAAGTAGTAGGCTAAATATGTCACTCAGTTATATATTTTTGTATATTACTTATATAGGCTTAGTCAGTGAGTTACACATATTTATAAGTAGTAGGCTAAATATGTCACTCAGTTATATATTCTATGTATAACGTAGATAGGCCTATTCAGTGAGTTACACATAATTATAAGTAGTAGGCTAAACATGTCACTGAGTTATATATATCTGAATATAACTTATACAGGCCTAGTCAGTGATTTACACATATTTATAAGTAGTAGGATAAATACGTCATTCGCTTATATATTTCTGTATATAACTTAGATAGGCCTAATCAGTGAGTTACACATATTTATAATTAGTTGGTTAAATATGTCACTGAGTTGTATATTTCTGTATATAATTTATATTTGCCTAGTCGGTGAGTTAATCATGTTTATAAGTAGTAGGTTAAATATGACACTGAGTTATATATTTCTGTAAATAACTTATACAGGCCTAGTCAGTGAGTTACACTTATTTATAAGTAGTAGGCTAAATATGTCACTCAGTTATATATTTTTGTATATAAATTATATAGGCCTAGTCAGTGAGTTAAACATATTTATAAGTAGTAGGCTAAATATGTCACTGAGATATATTTCTGTATATAACTTATATAGGCCTAGTCAGTGAGTTACACATATTTATAAGTAGTAGGTTAAATATGTCACTGAGTTATATATTTCTGTATATAACTTATATAGGCCTAGTCAGTGAGTTATGTATATTTGTAAGTAGTAGGTTAAATATGTCACTGAGTTATGGCCTTTGCAAAACAAAAGTGATCCGTTTATCTGACCTCCCCCAGGCCGTTCAGCGTGTCCCCAGGTGGCAATAGGGGGACACTACAGATATGTAGGGTATCTCCATAGGAGGCATGGACCAAGGGGGGACCTTGTCCCTGGGGGTCCGTAATAGAATCTGGGGCACCCACGCCCGGGGTCATAAATACAGGCGGAGGAGGAAGAAGGCCCCTCAAATGTACACTCAAAAGGGCCCACTGATTTGTCCACAAGTTCCATGAGTTGCAAACCTTCTCCCAGTAATGGGTTAAATTGCATGGTGATGCAGAACACCATCGCAGGAGGATCCTCTATAGGAGGACAACTGCGGCAGAGCGTAAGATCCAGATCTATGGACAATGGCCTCTGCAAAGGGCTGCCTCGACCTTTTCGGGGTACCTGCAAGACTGGGGACCTTGATCTCTATTCCCACTTGAGAAGTGGCGCCCTTCGAGGAAATTATAGCCTAGTAAACGACACAGCATTTGCACGGGATTCTGACTAATGGACAATTCTTCAGGGCTTGATATGTTCTAATGGGCGTTTTTGGGCTGAAAAAACCTCTTCCTAGCTAATTTATCTAATATGGGTTGCCTCCCCATAGTAGCGTCATATTTGAAGGCATGAATATATAATGAGTTGGAAGCAACAGACTTGAGATTGCCTATGCAGGATTTTGACTCTTGTAGATAGAAAAACATCACCTAGCGCTGACAACCATGTTGTGATCAAGATGGGCCCAGGATTGCACAAAGCCTCCATTCATGGAGGTCCCAGGGACTTCTTGCTGTCCGGTTTCAAGCCGGCTTAAGTACTTCGGTGTAGATTTGAGAAGATATGTGATCCCTGTCCTACACTAGTATTCAGGATCATTGCTTTTCCCGAGGCCATAATAATTTCAATGATTTAAGGAACATGAAAATTGGAACTTGGAATGTTACAACATTAAAAAATGACTATCGTATCGACATTTTGACTGACGAATTCAGACGATTCGAACTGGATTTATTAGGAGTTTCAGAAACTCATATCCCAGGGGTAGGAAGTATGAAATTAGGTGATATAGAATTTGTTTACTCAGGCTGGAAGGATGGGGTACATAGACAGGGAGTAGGGCTCATGATGAATAAGGAAGCTGCTAAGTCTTGTATAGGCTGGGAAGGTATTAATAATAGAATACTAATTGCTCATTTTATGACTAAAAAGTTCAGGGTATCAGTTATAGTAGTATATGCCCCTGTAGAACCGACTGACGGAGATACTAGTGACTCATATGAATTTTACTTACAGTTACAGGAGCAAATAGACAGGGTCCCAGGTAGAAATATGATGTTATTCCTGGGAGATTTTAATACCCAGGTTGGTAGAAATAGGGATAGATGGTATCCCAGCTTAGGTAAATTTGGTGTAGGAAAAGAAAACAGTAATGGATACAGACTTTTGCAATTTTGTAGGTATAACAATCTAGTTATAACCAATACGGTGTTTGGTCATAAAATGGCTCATAAGCTAACATAGTATTCATGTCATGGTAAGACAGCAAACCTTATTGATTATGTTATAATAAACCGAAGACTGGCAGGACCAATATAGGATACTAGGGTATATAGGAGTGCTGTTATTGATGTTAAAAGAAAAGATCACCATCTAGTAGTGTCTAGGGTTAATTTAAAGCTGAAATATCGGAAGGGTAATTACCTCCCTGGAAGTTATGATGTTAGTAGACTCCAGGATGAGAATTTGAGAGAAACTTTCCAGGAACAGTTGAATACTAAACTTAAAAGTTTAAAATTTGATAATGTGGGAGATGGTTTGAATAATTTTTGAAAAATAATTTGTGAAGTTGCAGAAAGTGTATTAGGGAAGAAAGCTATAACTGCAGCTAAGAATATTAGTGAAAAAGGTTTATTTTTAATAGAAAGGAGAAAGGACTTATACAAGAATTATCTGAGTGATAGATCGTATGAAAACAAAAGAAATGTAAAGAAAGTGGAGAAAGCATTAAAATATGAACTAAGGAGGTGTGAAGGGGAGGTCATGGATAAAATTGCCGAGGATCTGGAAGATGCAGCTAGACGGCATAATAGTAAAATATTGTACAGGCACGTTAACAAATTGAGAGGTAGTAGTCAATCCGGACTTGTCCCAGTTAAAGATAGGAATGGGGTGGCAATTAGCGGTAAGGAAAAAGCTAAAGCGAGATGGGCCGAACATTTTGAGAATTTGCTTAACCAAGATAGAGTTGCAGGAAAAAATATAGAGGAAAATGAAAAAGTATGCGATACTTTGGATGTGAAGGAAGATTTGTTTTGTGAGGAGGAATTAGCAACAGTACTAAAAGGATTAAAGAATAATAAGGCTCCAGGTGCTGATAAGGTGGTAAATGGGTTTCTCAAATATTGTGGCTCTGATGTTAGAAATAAGCTATTGAAGATTATGAATATGATTTTTGAAAAAGGGGAAGTACCTTACGATTTTAGGAAAACTTTAATTAAGCCACTTTATAAGAAAGGTGATAAAAGTGAGTGTGGTAATTATCGAGGCATTAGTCTGGTCTCTGTAGGTAGCAAATTGCTTAGTAATATGATACTTTTTAGACTGAGAGATGCCGTAGACGAAGTTTTAAGAGAAGAGCAGTGCGGTTTTAGAAATGGTAGAGGATATGGCGACCAAATTTTTACTCTTAGGTTAATAATTGAGAAGTGCCTGAGTTTTCAAACACCTTTGGTCCTCACTTTTATAGATTATGAGCAAGCGTTCGATTCTGTTGATATAAGAGCTTTAATACAGGTTTTATCCTTGCATGGTATACCAGGCAAACACATTAAAGTGATTAGTGCTATGTATGAAAATAACACTGCTGCGGTTAAGGTAGAAAATAAGGTTAGCAGCTGGTTTTGTATTAAATCAGGAGTTAAGCAGGGTTGTGTTCTATCCCCCTTTCGATGGATTATTTTGATGGACTTTGTTTTAAGGAGCACAGGAAAGGCAATGGGAGACCGAGGCCGTGGGGTGGAGGACGTCATAAAGAAAGATTTAAAGGAAATAGGAACTTTGTGGGCGGGTTTAAAGAGGGAGGCTTTGAATAGATTGGGATGGACGAGGAGCGTGCGTAGCTGTGTTGGCCTCAGACGGCTTGGTGTTGCGGTGAGTTGTTAGTAGTAGTAGTAGTAAAGGAACTTCCAGGAAAAAATTTAAATAGGGACCTTATTTTGATTTTTTTATGTGTGTGACTTCACTTAGAACTTGTTCCCTAGCTCATGTTTCTTTGACTGGCCATTTCCATCAAATTTAACCCTTTTGACGGTTGGCTCATGTTGTCAATAGCTCCTTATTCTAGCAACCTTCTTTTCTTTAGAACTAAAAATAAATTAATTAAAAAAGCCATATTAAACTTAAGATCAGCAGAAAAAAAGTTCTATAATACTTCAAATTCAAAACGACTAGAAATTACTATTAAAGAATAATTGAAACCCAACAAAAACATAAATTATAATAAACAATCATATCAAAAATAACAGATACTGATATGGATAAATAAATAAATCTTAAAAATGAGTAAAAATTGAAGATTCAAGTTAAACTTAAAAAAAAATACTACAATCAGGAGTTTTGGTACTGCCCCCCTCCCTTAAGTGTAAAAGCTCTAGAGCCCATTGCATCATTTGTAGTTTTATTGGAAATTATATGTATTTGAACAGTGTGCTTTAGTTTTTCTGAACATAGATGACAAATAAAAAGTAAATCACTTTAATAATCAATATTAGTAGGAAAAAATAATGAAAATAAACTGAATATTTAATATATAATTATTTTAATTCCTGGAAATCTTGGCAATTCAAGGTTTTATGTCACCATGTTTTTTTTTTTCATTATCATAAGTAGGCTATAAAAAAATATTTATAATATATTTTGTTTTCAGTAAAGAACAAATGACACAATGGGCTTTAAAATCTTTACAGCTAGGGGAGGAGGAAGGAGGCAACTGTCTTTGTTTTACATCTCCCTTAGTATTCCATGAAAGTTTCAACTAAATGCCCATAGCCATTCCTGAGATCAATATAGCTTTGCACAGATATCCCCTTTTTACAATTTGAATGCACCTAGAGTCTTTTGATGTAGCGAAACGTCCATCTCAATATTTAATGAAATTTTCTAGTTAGTACCTAGGCTATAGCTATTTGTGAGATATTGTAGATAAGCCCTTTTAACATCCTGAATAGCCTACACAATGTTGTTTTGACAAAGTAGGATGCAACTAGACTTTTTTTGATTTAGTTCAGTACTTCTAGATGTCATAGTAGAAGTTGCAGTAGTATTTGCAGCTATAATCGCAGTAGTAGTATCACCACCAATAGTAGCAGTCATAGTCGCAAGTAGCAACAGTTTCATCAACAAGCTGTCACAATTGTAGTTGCAAGTTGTCTTACTTGTTGCAAGTAATTTGCAAGTAGCCACAGTAGCTGTCAAGTTGCGTACGTATTTGCAGTTGCAAGTAGTTGCAGTCAGAAGTTTTCACAGTTTTAAGAAGTTGCAGTTGCAAGTTCTCACAGTCACAAGTAGTCACGGTTGTAAGTTGTCACAGTTGCAAGTAGTCACAGTCATAAGCGGTTGTAGTCAGAAGTTGTCACAGTCACAAGTAGTCAGAGTTCCAAGTAGTAGCAGTAGCATATACAAGTAGTCACAGCCGCAGTCACAAGTAGTTGCAGGCAGTTGTAGTCACAGTCGCAAATAGTTGTAGTTGCAAGAAGTCACAGTTGCAGTCACAGTAGTTGTAGCAATAGTGATGCTGAAGGTTTCAAGTTAATACCCTTAGCTGCTCCTTGGATATTACAGATACACTCTTTTGATCACCTTGGTGTACATAAGGTTTTTTTATTTAGTTTAACATCCCTGAAGTTTATCCTTAATACCCTTAGCCCTTTCTGATGCAGCCAGGATCAAACATTCCCCTCTTTCCCAGTGATAAATCTTCTATGCAAACAACAGGTACAGTGCATAATTTACAACTCTTGCCCTGGGGGCTATGGGGCATGGTATTCCTAGAGGCATAGTTATAAGATCTTTTGAATATTTTAGCAAAGTGGCCATTTGATTTTTTGATCAGAGTTTAGGAGGGGAGAATCTAAAAAGGACAAGGGGGATATTGCCCTCAATGCTTTGTTAAACATGCCCTGAAAGTTTTAAATTAAACTCTAAAATCAAAACGACCAGAAATTACTATTAAAGAATAAATGAAACCCAAAACGAACAGAAATTAAATAAACAATTATAGCCAAAAACATACAACAAGTAATAATATAAATGAATAAATAGATCTTAAAGAGAGTAATGCTTAGACTGAATATGAAAATCAAGCTTAAAACGAAAAAAAAAATATTTTGCTATTAAAGTATAAATGAAACTTAAAACGAACAGAAATTAAATAAACAAGCAATGCGAACAAACATACAATATATATTAATGTAAATGAATAAATAAATCTTAAAACGAGTAAAACTTAAATTGAATATGCAAATCAAGTTTGAATCGAGAAAAACTAACTACAAACACGAGTTTGAATCGTGTAAAAATAACTACAAACAAGAGTTTGGGTATCGCCTCACTGCAGAAGCCTAAAACCAACTGCGTCATTGGTGCCTTGCTGAAAACTAAATGAGTCTTGAACAGTCTTGGAAAGTATAAACAAAATCAAAATCAATATTAGATATATAATGATATTAATTGTTGAAAGATCCATCAGTTCAAATTTTTTTTTCCACTGTAATTTTTATTTTCATTTTCAATGCTGTAAGAACTGGAAAAGAATAAATTTGTAATATACGAGTAATTAGTTTTCAGTGAAGCGCCAATAACACAGAAGGCTTTAGGTTTTTGCAGTTAAAGAAGGGGGCAGTATCCAAATTTTGTTTTTAGTGAAACTAAATTTGTCTTGACCAATCTTGGAAAGAACTAATAAATTAAACTGAATATTTTATGTATAATGATATTAATTGCTGAATGCTCATCACTTCAAAATGTTACTGTAATTTTAATATTTATTTTCAATATTAGGTACAAAAGAAAACATTTGTAATATAATTCTTTTTCAGTAAAGCGCCAATGACGCAATAGGTTTTAGGCTTCTGCATTGAGGCGATACCCAAACTCTTTTTTGTAGTTATTTTTATTCGATTCAAACTTGATTTGCATATTCAATTTAAGCTTCATTCGTTTTAAGATTTATTTATTCATATACATTAATATCTATTGTATGTTTGTTTGCATTGGTTGTTTATTCAATTTCTATTTCTTTGAAGTATAAGATATACTTCAATAAGTGAATATATTTTTTTGTTTTAAGCTTGAATTTTATATTCAACAGAAGCACTCCTTTTTATAAGTTATATTTATTAATTTTCATTAGTACTTTCTGTATGTTTTTTTGCTATGATTGTTTATTTAATTTCTGTTCGTTTTGGGTTTCATTTATTCTCTAATAGTATTTTTTGGTCATTTTGAGTTTGAATTTCAAAAGGTATTTGTATCTTCTGAGCTTAAGTTTAAAATGGCCTTTACTTTTCTTTGAAAAACTTATTTTTCGGAAAGTTTTCTTTAAATTAATTTTTGTCCGTTTTTGATTGCAAAAAGTTTCAAGTTTGTATGGCATGGGTGGGGGGCTGGTTGCTTACTGTCCGATTATTCTTGACTTTAAAAAACGGATCTAGAACTTTCAATTTAAATCGAATGAGGCTTTTTTCAAAGTCTATACGATTACCTCTTTAATAAAAACCTTATATATGAACAATAGGCAGCTTGCATAACTTGTGGACAGCGATTGACAATGAATGGATTGGAAAAATAGCTCCAATAAGGGGGTTTAGACCATTTCACTTGCTGACGCAAAGGGATCACGACTGTTTGGAGTTAGGATTTTGTGTGCCAAAGCAATTTTGCATCTATCTCAGAGTATGTATTTTAACCTTATAATCGTATATTTATAATAGATTTACTTTGTGTTCTTCCCATACAAAGCTTTACATTACTAATGTTTTTGGGGAGGGGGTGGCATAGTTGGCATAAGGAAGAAAAATTTAGCGTATACAGTAGGAGAGGGGGAGGGTAAGATTGGAGACTCATCCAATACGGGGCGGAACTTCACTTATCTCCTCCGTTCCTGATTTAGGAGATTAGACAGACTCATTGGGCTGTAGAATGTTGGACCGTTTGAGTTGTGGAAGACGTTAAAATACTCAAAAATACATTATATTTTCAGTTATTGCAGGATTGATTTCATAGATTGTGGAATGGTGAGCCCCCTAGACCATCATTTGGGTGAGCCTCAACTCATAATATGCAATTTTGATTAATTGTTCCGTGTCTGGTGCATATATTTTTCTATATATGTTATTTTAAGTTATACTTTTATCACACTGCGTTCGTTGTTAGGACTTGAGATACCAACTGTAAACCTTAGCGTAGACAGTGTGGGGGGAAGTCTCCCCCCTCACATACATAATTGAGCAGCCACAGAGAAAGTAATACAAATGAAAATAATCTGTCTTTTGAAAATGTCTTTTTTTAAAAAGACACGAACAAAATCATCTAAAGGAACCGGAAGTGCTATCTCTGACATTTCTGTTGATTCTTTATTCCCGTTACTTTCAAATGTAAAATTTAGAATATTATCGAATGGGTTTAGTCCTCCCCTCCCTGAATAACTCACATTTGGAAAACCCACCCCTGGGAAATTCCTCCCCCCTCAAAGAACATTTTCTTTTCCTGGTGATAATTCCCCCGCGTTAATTTCCACCCAGCAGAAATTATTAATTTACATTAATATCAGCACTAAATTTATTTATTAATTTACATTAATATCTATTGTATGTTTGTTTGCATTTATTGTTTATTTAGTGATTGTTTGATTGTTTATATGCCTCCAGGGTATAACTTACAACGCCTACCCCCAGGCCCTGTTGGGCTGTGTCGACATTACATTTTTTGTTATCAGAACTTTGAACTATTCTAACAAAATTTCTATATCAAAATTTTTATCTGATGCATTTAGGGTGTGGAGGAGGGGGTGGGGGGCTAGTTGCCCTCCAATCTCTTTTGACTCTTAAAAAGTGAACAAGAAATTTCAATTTCCAATCAAATGAACCCCCTCTAAAGTTTATACGAGTATCCCTTCCATACGAAATAATGGGAAGAATTCGGAGAGTTCTTAAATTGCAGCCCTTGCCCTGAGGGCTGTGGGGGAGTTGTCATCCTCAAAGACCTAATTTCCAGAACTTAAAAGTACGTTTCATAAAATGGCTGTCTCAAAATCTTGATAGGATGAGTTTTGGGAAAAGGTGGCGTGAAAGCGGGGTTAGTTGCCCTCAAATAGTTAATGATTATTAAAAAAGTCAGCAGTCCTTTGAATTTTCAATCGAATGAGCCTTTTTTCAAGTTGTTACGACACCGCCTTCTATAAAAACCATTTATGCCCCCAGGGTATAACTTAAAACCCTTGCCTTGAGGGTTGCGGGGCACTGTCCTACTCAAAAACATATTTTCTATCTGAAAATCAACTACGCTGAACAAAATGGCTATCTCAAAATTTTGATTGGAAGTGTTTGGGGGAATTATGGGCGTGGGGGATGGGGCTAGTTGCCCTCCAATCACTTTCGACTATTGAAAAGGGCACTAGCCCTTTGAAGTTCCAATCGAATGAGCCTTTTTTGAAGTTTCTACGACAACACCTTCTATAAAAATTTTATATGACCCCAGGGCATAACTTAAAACCCTTGCCCTAAGGGTTGTGGGGGACTGTCCTCCTCAAAAACATATTTTCTATCTGGAAATCAACTACGCTGAACAAAATGGCTGTCTCAAAAGTTTGATTGGTTGTGTTTTGGGCAATGATGGGCGTGGGGGGGGGGGCTAGGTGCCCACAAATCACTTTCTACTATTAAAATTGGCTCTAGCCCTTTTAATTTCAAATCGAAATAGCATTTTATGAATTTTCTACGACAACCTCTTCTATAAAAACCAAAAATGCCCCCAGGGCATAACTAAAAACCATTGCCCTGAGGGTTGTGGGGGAGTGTCCTCCTTTAAAACATATTTTCTATCTGGAAATCAACTACGCTGAACAAAATGGCTATCTCAAAATTTTGATTGGATGTGTTTGGGGAAATGATGGGCGTGAGGGGGGGCTAGTTGCCCTCCAATCACTATCGACTATTAAAAAGGACACTAGCCCTTTGAAATTCCAATCGAATGAGCCTTTTTTGAAGTTTCTACGACAACGCCTTCTATAAAAAACCTTATATGCCCCCAGGGCATAACTTAAAATCCTTGCCCTGAGAGTTGTGGGGGAATGTCCTCCTCAAAACATATTTTCTATCTGGAAATCGACTATGCTGAACAAAATGGTTATATCAAAATTTTGTGTGGATGTGTGTTGGGAAATTTGGGGCGTGGGGGGGGGGCTAGTTGCCCTCCAATCACTTTCGACTATTAAAAATGGCACTAGTCCTTTGAATTTCCAATCGAATGAGCCTTTTTTGAAGTTTCTACGACAATGCCTTCTATAAAAATTTTATATGCCCCCAGGGCTTAACTTAAAACCCTTGCCCTGAGGGTTGTGGGGGATTGTTCTCCTCAAAAACATATTTTCTAGCTTCAAAGCATCTACTCTGAACAAAATGGCTATCTCAAAATTTTGATTGGATGTGTTTGGGGGAATGATGGGTGTGAGGGGGGGGGCTAGTTGCCCTCCAATCACTTTCGACTATTAAAAATGGCACTATCCCTTTGAATTTCCAATCGAATGAGCCTTTTTTGAAGTTACTACGACAACGCGTTCTAAAAAAACCTTATGTGCCCCCAGGGCATAACTTAAAACCATTGCCCTGAGAGTTGTGGGGGAGTGTCCTCCTCAAAACATATTTTCTATCTGAAAATCAACTACGCTGAACAAATTGGCTATCTCAAAATTTTGATTGGATCTGTTATGGGAAATTATGGGCGTGGGGGGGGGCCGAGGTGCCCTCCAGTCACTTTCGACTATTAAAATAGGCACTAGCCTTTTGAATTTCAAATTGACTGAGCCTGTTTTCAAGTTTCTACGACAACGTCTTCTATAAAAATTTTATATGCCCCCAGGGCATAACTTACAACCCTTGCCCTAAGGTTTGTGGGGGACTGTCCTCAAAAACATATTTTCTATCTGGAAATCAACTACGCTGAACAAAATGGCTATCTCAATATTTTATTGGATGAATTTGGGGGAATGATGGGCGGGAGGGGGGGCAAGTTGCCCTCTAATCACTTTCGAATGTTAAAAAGGGCACTAGCCCTTCAAATTTCCAATCGAATGAGCCTGTTTTGAAGTTTCAAAACAACGCGTTTTAACGCCTGTTTTGAAGTTTCAAAACAACGCCTTCTAGAAAAACCTTATGTGTCCCCAGGGCACAGCTTAAAACCCTTGCCCTGAGAGTTGTGGGGGAGTGTCCTCCTCAAAAACATATTTTCTATCTGGAAATCAACTACGCTGAACAAAATAGCTATCTCAAAATTTTGATTGGTTGTGTTGGGGAAATGATGGGCGTGGGGGGGGGGTAGTTGCCCTCCAATCACTTTTGACTATTAAAAAAGGGTACTATCCCTTTGTATTTTCAATTAATTTAGCCTGTTTTGAAGTTTCTAAGACAAAGCCTTGTATACAAACCTTATATGCCTTCAGGGCATAACTCTAAACCCTTGTCTTCAGGATTCTGGAGTAGTATCCTCCTCAAAAATACATTTTCTATCTGGAAATCAACTACGCTGAACAAAATGGCTATCTCCAAATTTTGATTGGATGTGGTTAAAGGAATGATCTGCTTGGGGGGGGGGGGCTAGTTGCCCTCCAATCATTTTCGACTATTAAAAAGGGCACTAGAACTCTGGATTTCCAATCGAATGAGCCCCATTTGAGGTTTCTACGACGACCCCTTCCATATGAAGTGCCTCCGGGGAAAAAAAAAATAAAAAAAAATAATAAAACATTGGAGCCGTATGGCCTTTACTATAGGCAACGCTACAGCGTTGCACCTGATATGGATTGGTGTGTGAAAAGCTCCTTAGAATGACAGGTATTTGCAAACATTAAACCCAGCAGATTGTTCAAAGTGCCAAAAAGAAGAATTGGAGAGAGCTGACTTCAAGTACCTTTTAAAAAAAGTACTGCGTTAGATATTTGCTCTTACTCCCCTCCAAGTTATGTTGAAGTTGATCAGTCCTTCTGGTAGATGTCCTGATCACAAGGATTCATATCTTCTTTCACCATTCATCAGAGATGTAAGATATGGTATGGACCACAATTGATCCTTTACCTCCCACCAAGTTTAATTCAGGTCTCACAACCTGTTCTTGTAGATGCTTTGATGATGAGTATTTAGGGAGAAATAATTACACTTACACTAAAATAATTACACTTACATTCTGCTAAGTTTTGTTGAGGTTTTACAACTCTTTGTGGTAGATGTTGTGAATACAAGAACTTAGGAGTTCTTTTTCCCTCCATACAGAGGTTTGATTGGGCTTGTGCTCTCGAAATATATAGCAAATACACAAGTTTGGATACCCACCTAGTTTTCCACAAAAGTTTAAGTCAGAATTTTATTTTGTTTTATGAAAATCTGGAACTTCGAGCCCATACATGCAACCCATCTCCTAAACCTAAAGGATTGAAACTTCATCTGGGACCAAAAAGATGGGGAAAACACCAAGAACTTAAAAAAAATATGTATAAAATTTAGATGCACAATAAGCATACCAGAACACAAAGAGAGACAAAGAGCATTTCACATATGGTTGATTCAAAGGAACTTCCAGGAAAAACTTTAAATAGGGGCCTTATTTTGATTTTTTTTTTTTTATCTGTGTGACTTCACTTAGAATTTGTTCCCTTGCTCATGTTTCTTTGACTGGCCATTTCCATCAAATTTAACCCTTTTGACGGTTGGCTCATGTTGTCAATAGCTCCTTATTCTAGCAACCTTCTTTTCTTTAGGACTAAAACTAAATTAAATAAAAAAGCCATATTAAACTTAAGATCAGCAGAAAAAGGTTCTATAATACTTCAAATTCAAAACGACTAGAAATTACTATTAAAGAATAATTGAAACCCAACAGAAACATAAATTATAATAAACAGTCATATCAAAAATAACAGATACGGATATTGATAAATAAATAAATCTTAAAAAGGAGTAAAAATTGAATTGAAGATTGAAGTTAAACTTAAAATGAAAAAAAAAACTACAATCAGGAGTTTGGGTACTGCCCCTCTCCCTTAAGTGTAAAAGTTCTAGAGCCCATTGCATCATTTGTAGTTTTATTGGAAATTATATGTATTTGAACAGTGTGCTTTAGTTTTTCTGAACATAGATGACAAATAAAAAGTAAATCACTTTAATAATCCATATAAGTGGAAAGAAATAATGAAAATAAACTAAATATTTAATATAGAATGATACTAATTCCTGAAAATCTTAGCAATTCGAGGCTTTATGTCACCATGTTTTTCTTTTCAATATCATAAGTAGGCTATAACATTTTTTTTATAATATTTTTTTTTTCAGTAAAGAACAAATGACACAATGGGCTTTAAGATCTTTACAGCTAGGGGAGGAGGAACGAGGCAACTGTCTTTGTTTTACATCTCCCTTAGTATTCCATGAAAGTTTCAACTAATGCCCATAGCCATTCTTGAGATCAATATAGCTTTTCACAGATAGGCCTATGCCCCTTTTACAACTTGAATGCACCTAGTGTCTCTTGATTTAGTGAAACGTCCATCTCAATATTTAATGAAATTTTCAAGTTAGTACCTTTAGCTATTTGTGAGATATTGTAGATAAGCCCTTTTGACATCCTGAATACACAATACTGTTTTGACAAAGCAGGATGCAACTAGACTTTTTTGATTTAGTTCAGTACTTCTAGATGTAATAGTAGAAGTTGCAGTAGTATTTGCAGCGGTAATCGCAGTAGTAGTAGCACCACTAATAGTAGTAGTCACAGTCGCAAGTAGCAACAGTTTGATCAACAAGCTGTCACAATTGTAGTTGCAAGTGTCTTACTTGTTGCAAGTAATTCGCAAGTAGTCACAGTTACAAGTAGCCACTGTAGCTGTCAAGTTGCATACGTATTTGCAGTCGCAAGTAGTTGCAGTCAGAAGTTTTCACAGTCTTAAGAAGTTGCAGTTGCAAGTTCTCACAGTCGTTGCAAGTTGCAAGTTGTCACAGAAGTTGCAGTTGCAAGTAGCTGCTCCTTGTATATTGCAGATACACCCTTTTGATCACCTTGGTGTACATAAGGTTTTCTTGATTTAGTTTAACATTCCCCTGGAGTTTCTCCTTAATACCCTTAGCCCTTTCTGATGCAGCCAGGATCAAACATTCCCCTCTTTCCAGTGATTGATTAAAAAAACTTTCCACAAATTAAGTTTTTCAAAGAAAAGTAAAGAACTCCATTAAACAAAAAATGAACAAAAATAAAATCAATTAATCTACCAAGCGTGAAACTACCATAAATCAGCATCGATAAATAAATGAAACCCAAAACGAACAGAAATTACAATAAATAGCCTAAACGAGTCAAACTCAAAACGAGCAGAAATTAACATGAGTAGGGCTCAAAAACCCTACGTCTTCTCAAGGCCAGAACAAAATTTGCACCTTACTGAAAAAATATAAATGTTTTTGCTTTTATAACTTTAATAAATCTAATAATACTAACATTTTGATTACTAAATATCAGTATATGTATATTAAACTGACAATGCACATTCATTTGTATTTTTTCAGTATAGTGCAAATTTTGTTCTGGCCTTGGGAGGGCATAGGGGTTTTGCGCCCAACTTATGTTAATTTCTGCTCGTTTTGAGTTTGACTCGGTTATTTATTGTAATTTCTGTTCGTTTTGGGTTTCATTTATTTATCGATACTGGTTTGTGGTAGTTTCACGCTTGGTAGATAATTTGATTTGATTTTTGCTCATTTTTTGTTTAATTGAGTTCTTTACTTTTCTTTGAAAAACTCATTTTGTGGAAAAAGTATTTTTGATGAATGTCTTTTCGTTTTATATTGACATAGTTTTTTCAGGGAAAAAGAAAATACCACTATAAATCTTTTCGTTTTTTAAGACTTTATAGTTTGGTCTGCTATTTGTATGCTGGAGAAAATTTTTCAGCAATTTTTAACAACATACACCCTTTTAAAAACCTGGACACAAATAGTACTGTTTAATTTAGTTTCATACCTCCTTTAGTTGACCTGAAATGGAAAACTCTATACCATTCGCAAAAAAACCTGTTTATTTTCTTTGATAGCTTGGATACACTTACGCTATTTTGATTTGGTTAAATTTTAAGAGCAGAAGTAGCCCCGAAAGTTTGAACATAATACCCTCAGTCGTTCTTGGTATACTTCTGAGATGCCTTATGGGTAATTAGCATTAACACTGTGAATTTTTATTTAATCTTATGGCAACATTTATTTTTTAAAAATAATGGGCAATTGGGAGGGTGGGCGTGGAAGGGGGACTAGTTGCCCTCCAATCACCTTCGACTATTAAAAAGGGCATCAGCCCTTTCAATTTTCAATCGAATGAGCCCCTTTCGAAGTTCCCACGACAACTCCTTCGATACGAAGTGCCCTGGTCTAAACAACAACAACAACAAAAAATATCACTAATCAATTTCGACTATTAAAAAGGGTACTATCCCTTTGAACTTCAAATCGAATGAGTCCTTTTCTGAAGTTTTTACGACAATGCCTTCTATAAAAAACCTTATATGCCCCCAGGGCATAATTTAAAACCCTTGCCCTCAGGGCTGTGGCGGAGTATCGTCCTCAAAAACATATTTTCTATCTGTAAATCAACTACGCTGAACAAAAGGGCTATCTAAAAATTTTTATTGGATGTGTTTGGGGGAATGATGGGCGTGGGGGGGATCTCCTCCTCAAAAACATGTTTTCTATCTGTAAATCAACTACGCTGAACAAAATGGCTATCTCAAAATTTTTATTGGATGTGTTTGGGGGAATGATGGGCGTAGGGGGGGGTCTCCTCCTCAAAAACATGTTTTCTATCTGAAAATCAACTAAGCTGACCAAAATGGCTATCTGAAAATTTTGATTGGATGTGTTTGGGGGAATGATTGGCGCGGGGGTGGACTAGTTGCCCTCCAATCACTTCCGACTATTAAAAAGGGCACTAGCCCTTTGAATTTCCAATCGAATGAGCCCCTTTTGAAGTTTCTAACATCTTCTATAAAAACCTTATATGCCCCCAGGGTATAACTTAAAACCCTTGCCCTGAAGGTTGTGGGGGAGTGTCCTCCTCAAAAACATGTTTTCTATCTTGAAATCAACTACGCGAAACAAAATGGCTATCTCAAAATTTTGATTGGATGTGTTTGGGCGAAGGATGGGCGTGGGGGGGGGGCTGGGGGGGGGTGCCCTCCAATCACTTCCGACTATTAAAAAGGGTACTAGCCCTTTGAATTTCCAATCGAATGAGCCTGTTTTGAAGTTTCTACGACAACGCCTTCTATAAAAACCTTATATGCCCCCAGGGCATAACTTAAAACCCTTGCCCCGAGGGTTGTGTGGGAGTGTCCTCCTCAAAAATATATTTTCTATCTTAGAATCAACTACGCTGAACAAAATGGTTATCTCAAAATTTTGATTGGATGTGTTTCGGGTAATGATGGGTGGAGGGAGGGGGGCTAGTTGCTCTCCAATCACTTTCGACTATTAAAAAGGGCACTAGCCCTTTGAATTTCCAATCAAATGAGCCCCTTTGGAAGTTTCTACGGCAACGCCTTCTATAAAACCCTTATTTGCCGCCAGGGCATAACTTAAAACTCTTGTCCTGAGGGTTGTGGGAGAGTTTCCTCCTCAAAAACACATTTTCTATCTGGAAATCAACTACGCTGAACAATATGGCTATCTCAAAATTTTGATTGCATGTGTTTGGGGGAATGATGGGCGTGGGGGGGGGGAAGTCTCCTCCTCAAAAACATGTTTTCTATCTGAAAATCAACTACGCTGAACAAAATGGCTATCTCAAAACTTTGATTGGATGTGTTTGGGGGAATGATGGGCGCGGGGGGGCTAGTTGCCCTCCAATCACTTCCGACAATTAAAAAGGGCACTAGCCCTTTGAATTTCCAATCGAATGAGCCCCTTTTGAAGTTTCTACGACAACATCTTCTATAAAAACCTTATATGCCCCTAGGGTATAACTTAAAACCCTTGCCCTGAGGGTTGTGGGGTAGTGTCCTCCTAAAAAACATATTTTCTATCTGGAAATCAACTACGCTGAACAAAATGGCTATCTCAAAATTTTGATTGGATGTAATTGGGGTAATGATGGGTGTGGGGGGGGGCTATTTGCCCTCCAATCACTTTCAACTATTAAAAAGGGCACTAGCCCTTTGAATTTCCAATCAAATGAGCCCCTTTTGAAGTTTCAACGACAACGCCTTCTATAAAAACCTTATATGCCGCCAGGGCATAACTTAAAACCCTTGGCCTGAGTGTTGTGGGGGATTTTCCTCCTCAAAAATATATTTTCTATCTGGAAATCGACTACGCTGAACAAAATGACTATTTCAAAATTTTGATTGCATGTGTTTGGGGGAATGATGGGCGTGGGGGGGGCTAGTTGCCTTTCAATAAAAACTTTATATGCCCCAGGGCATAAATTACAACCCTTGCCCTGAAGGCTGTGGGGGGAGGGGTTGTCATCCTTAAAGACCTTATTTCCAAAACTTTCAACTACGTTGAATAAAATGGCTATCTAAAAGTTTTGGTTTGATGTGTTTGGGGAAAAGGTGGGCGTGAGAGGGGTGTTAATTGCACTCCAATCACTTTCGACTATTCAAAAGGGTACTATTCCTTTGAATTTCCAATCGAATGAGCCCTTTTCGAAGTTTCAACGACAACTCCTTCGATACGAAGTGCCTGTCGAAGAAAGAAAGAAAAAAAAAAAAACACATTGTGGCCACATCGTTCTTTACTTAGGCAGCGCTTGCGTGCTGCCTATGATAAATCTTCTGTGTAAACAACAGGTGCAGTGCATAATTTACAACTCTTGCCGTGGGGGCTATGGGGCATGGCATTCCTAGAGGTATAGTTATAAGATCTTTTGAATATTTTTAGCAAAGTGGCTATTTGATTTTTTGATTAGTATTTAGGAGGGGAGAATCTAAAAAGGACAAGGGGGCTATTGCCCTCAATGCATTGTTAAACATGCCCTGAAAGTTTTAACTTAATACCCTCTGCTGTTCCTGAGTTATTTTTGATGTGCTCTTTTGACAATCACCAGGCAAATGGTGTGTTTTGGTTCTATTCAGTATATCCTGAAAGTAGTCACAATTAGAAGTAGTTGCATTCACAGTTGCATGTAGTCACAATTGCAGTTGAACCAGTTGCAGCTGCAGTAGTAGTAGTGGCCCTGAAAGATTTAAGTCAGTATCCTTGGCTGTCCCTAAAATATTGTAGATTCCCCCTTTGCTAGCCTGGATTCACATTGTGTGTTTTTATTTATTTCCCCAACATTTCCTGAAGTTTCTCATTAACACCCTTAGCTTTTTCAGACCTACCCACAATAAAACCATTTTCTATTCACAATGATAAATCCTGCGAGTAAACACTGGGAAATTTTCATAATTTACAACCCTTGCCTTTGGGGATTTGCAGGGCTTGGTATTCCTCGAGGTCTAGTTATTAAAGATGTTAACTATTTTGAGCAATTTTTTTTTTCAAGATTTTGAACCGTGTTAGGGAATGAGTATCTAAATAGGGTTAGGGGTGGAGTGGCTGGCTGCCCTCAGATTGTTTTTGAGCATCCCCCTGAACATAACATGAATGTTTGAACTTAATACCCTCTGCTGTCTCTGAAATATTGCTTGTATGTCCTTTTAATAACAGCATGCCCACAGTGTGTTTTAATTTTGTTCAATATCCTTCTCGAAATTTCCTGAAAGTAGTCCCAAGTAAAAGTAGAAACATATGCAAGTAGTTGTATTCCCAATCACAAGTAATTTTAGTCACAGTCACAGGTAGTTGCAGTTGCAGTCATAGCTGCAGTAGTAGTGGCCCTGAAAGTTTCAGATTAATCCCCTTACTTTTTCTGAAAATATTGCAGATACATATTGTTGATGTCCTGGATGCACAGTGTCTTTTGATGTAGCTCAACATTCCCCAAAGTCTTACTTAAATACCTTTAGCCTCTTTGTACACACTTAGGATCAAATATTCTCTCCTTTCCCAATGATTAATTAAAAAAAAACTTTTTCCACAAAATAAGTTTTTCAAAGAAAAGTAAAGAACTCCATTAAACCAACAATGAGCAAAAATAGAATCAAATAATCTACCAGGCTCGAAACTACCACATATCAGCATCAATAAGTAAATGAAACCCAAAACAAACATAAATTACAATAAATAACCTAGTCAGACGCCAAAAAAGAAGATATTAACATGGGTTGGGCGCAAAACCCCTTTGCCTTCCCAAGTCCACAACAAAATTTGCACTTTACTGAAAAAAATACAAATGAATGTACATTGTCAGTTTAATATACATATACTGATATCTAGTAATCAAAATGTTAAAATTATTTGATTTTTTAAAGTTATAAAAGTAAAAACATTTATATTTTTTTCAGTAAAGTGCAAATTTTGTTCTGGCCTTGGGAAGGCATAGGGGTTTTGCGCCCAACTTATGTTAATTTCTGCTCGTTTTGAGTTTGACTCGGTGATTTATTTTATTTCTGTTCGTTTTGGGTTTCATTTATTTATCGATGCTGATTTGTGGTAGTTTCGAGCTTGGTAGATTATTTTATTTTATTTTTGCTCATTTTTTGTTTAATGGAGTTTTTTATTTTTCTTTTAAAAACTTATTTTGTGGGAAAAGTTTTTTAAATAATTTTTGTTCGTTTTATATTGACAAAGTTTTTTTCAGGGAAAAAGAAAAGAACATTCTAAATCTTTTCTTTTTTTTAGATTTTGTAGTTTGTCCTCCTATTTGTATGCTGAAGAAAAATTTTCAGCAATTTTTAACAACATACAGCATTCGAAAAATCTGGACATAAATAGTACTGTTTAACTTAGTGTCATACCTCCTCTAGTTGACCTGAAATGGAAAACTTGATTCCATTCGCCAAAAAATCTGTTTACTTTCTTTGATAGCTTTGATACATTTACACTACTTTGATTTGGTTAAATTTTAAGAGCAGAAGTAACCTCGAAAGTTTAAACATAATACCCTCTGTCGTTATTGGGATGCTGTTGATATGCCTTATTGGGAATTAGTATTATAACTGTGCATTTTTGTTTAATATTGAGGCAACATTTATTTTTTAAACATAATGGGCAAATGGGAGGGTGGGAGTGGAAGGGGGATTAGTTGCCCTCCAATCATTTTCGACTATTAAAAAGGGCATCAGCCCTTTCTATTTTCAATCGAATGAGCCCCTTTCGAAGTTCACACGACAACTCCTTTGATATAAAGTGCCCTGGTCTAAACAACAACAACAACAAAAAATATCACCAATTACTTTTGACTATTAAACAGGGCACTAGTCCTTTGAATTTCAAATCGAATGAGCCCTTTTCTGAAGTTTCCACGACAACATCTTCTATAAAAAACCTTATATGCCCCCATGGCATAACTTAAAACCGTTGCCCTGAGGGCTGTGGCGGAGTACCCTCCTCAAAAAAATATTTTCTATCTGTAAATCAACTACGTTGAACAAAATGGCTATCTCAAAATTTTTATTGGATGTGTTGGGGGAATGAGGGGCGTGGAGGGGGGCTAGTTGCCCTCCAATCACTTTTGACTATTAAAAAGGGCATTAGTCCGTTGAATGTCCAATCGAATGAGCATTTTTTGAAGCTTATACGACAACGCCTTCTATAAAAACATTATATGCCCCTGGGCATAACTTAAAACCCTTGCCCTGAGGGTTGTAGGGAAGTGTCCTCCTCAAAAACATATTTTCTATCAGAAAATCAACTACGCTGAACAAAATGGCTATCTCAAAATTTTGATTGGATGTATCTGGGGGAATTATAGGCGTGGGAGGGCTAGTTGCCCTCCAATCACTTTCAACTATTAAAAAGGGCACTAGCCCTTTGAATTTCCAATCAAATGAGCCTCTTTTGAAGTTTCTATGACAACGCCTTCTATAATAACCTTATATAACCCAGGATATAACTTAAAACCCTTGCCCTGAGGGTTGTTGGGGAGTGTCCTCCTCAAAAACGTATTTTCTATCTGGAAATCAACTACGCTGAACAAAATGGCTATCTCAAAGTTTTAATTGGATGTGTCTGGGAGAATGATGGGCGTGGGGGAGGGGCTAGTTCCCCTTCAATTACTTTCGACTATTAAGAATGGAACTAGCCCTTAGAATTTCCAACTGAATGAGCTTTTTTTGAAGTTTTTACGACAACGCCTTCTATAAAAACCTTATATGCCCCCAGGGCATAACTTATAACCCTTGCCATGAGGGTTGTGGGGGAGTGTCCTCCTCGAAAACATATTCTCTATCTGGAAATCAACTAACCCTTTGGTACTAGCCCTTTGAATTTCCAATCGAATGAGCCTGTTTTGAAGCTTCTACGACAACGCCTTCTATAAAACTTTATATGCCCCTTATATGGGGGAATGATGGGCGTGGGGGGGGGCTAGTTGCCCTCCGATCACTTTTGATTATTAAAGAGGGCACTAGCCACTCCAATTTCCAATCGAGTGAGCCCTTTTCGAAGTTTCTTCGACGACTCCTTTGATACGAAGTGCCTGGGTATGGAGAAGAAAACCCAAAAAACAACACATTGTGCCCACATTGTTCTTTACTTAGGCAGCGCTAGCGCGCTGCCTATGAAATGGTGGGCGTGAGAGGGGGTTAGTTACCGTCCAATCACTTTCAACTATTAAAAAGGGGACAAGCCCTTTGAATTTCCAATCAAATGAGTCTTTTTTGAAGTTTCTATGACAACGCCTTCTATAAAAACCTTATATGCCCCCAAGCCATAACTTAAAACCCTTGCCCCGAGGGTTGTGGAAGAGTTTCGTCCTCAAACACATATTTTTTATCTGGAAAACAACTACGCTGAACAAAATGGCTATCTTAAAATTTTGATTGGATGTGTTTGGGGGAATGATGGGCGTAGGGGGGGGGGGGGGCTAGTTGCCCTCCAATAACTTTCGACTATTAAAAAGGGCACTAGCCCTTTGAATTTCCAATCGAAAGCGCCTTTCTTGAAGTTTCAACGACAATGCCTTCTATAAAAACCCTATGTGCCCCCAGGCTATAACTTAAAACCCTTGCCCCGAGGGTTGTAGGGGAGTGTCCTCCTCAAAAATATATTTTCTATCTTGAAATCAACTACGCTGAACAAACTTGCTATCTCAAAATTTTGATTGAATGTGTTTGGGGGAATAATGGACGGGGGGGGGGGGTAGTTGCCCTCCAATCACTTTCGACTATTAAAACGGGCACTAGCCGTTTGAATTTCCAATCGAATGAGTCTTTTTTGAGGTTTCTAAGACAACGGGTTGTAGGGGAGTGTCCTCCTCAAAAAGATATTTTCAATGAGGAAATCAACTACGCTGAACAAAATGGTTATCTCAAGATTTTGATTGGGTATGTTAGGGGAGATGATGGGCGTGGGGGGGGGCTAGTTGACCCCCAATCACTTTCAACTATTAAAAAGGGCACTATCTCATTGAATTTCGACTCGAATGAGCCTTTTTTGGAGTTTCTACAACAATGCCTTCTATAAAAACCCTATATGCCCCCAGGGCATAACTTAAAACCCTTGCCCTGAGGGTTGTGGAAGAGTGTCCTCCTCAAAAAGATATTTTCCATCCGGAAAACAAGTACGCTGAACAAAGTTTCTACTTCAAAATATTCGTTGGATGTGTTTGAGGGGATTTTGGGTGTGGGGGGGGGCTAGTTGCCCTCCAGTCATCTTTGAGTATTAAAATGAGCACTAACCACTCCAATTTCCCATCAAAAGAGCCCTTTTCAAAGTTCCTACATCAACTCCTTCGATACGAAGTGCCCGGGTGGAGAAAAAAAAACATATTGTGCCCACATCGTTCTTTACTGAGGCAGCGCTAGCGCGCTGCCTATGATAAATCCAGCATGTAAAATGGACATATTGCAAAATTTGCATTACTCGCCCTAGGGGCTGTTGGGGGCATGGCTTCCCTGCAGACGTAATTGTTAGGGCTTTTGACTATTTTAAACAAAATGGTTTTTCATATTTTTTTCAGTGTTGAAGGTGAGGGGGGGTGCATCTACAAGGGCAGGAGGGACTGGTTGCCCTCCAATGACTCTTCAACATCCCCTTAAAATGTCAACTAATACCCTCTGCTATTCCTTAGATACTGTTGACACGCCCTTTTGACAATTATCCTGCATATAGTGTGTTATAATTTTGTTCAACATCCCCCCCTCCCAACATTTTTTTAAAGTTGTTTCTTAATACCCCGATTCGTTTTGGAGACTTAGGATCAAAGATGGCCCCTATTACCAATATCCAATCTTACATATAAACAATTACCATCATGCATAACTTACAATCCTTGCCCCAGTGCCTGTGGGGGGTTATGTCATCCGTGGAGGCATAGTTATTGCCCTTTTTAAGTGACCAAAAATATTGGAGGGTAACTAGCCCCACTCCCACGCATATTTTCCCCCGAAAAACCGTCTGATCAAAATTTTGAGATAGCCGTTTTGTTCAGCATAGTTCAAAAGTGCCAAAACTATGCCTTTGGAGATAACATGACACCCCCCCCCCCTGTAACCTCTGGGGATAGTTCTTTCAGCATAGTTCAAAAGTGCCAAAACTATATCTTTGGAGATAATATGACACCCCCCCCCCCGGTAGCCTCTGGGGATAGCTCTTAAAGTTATAAAATGTGCCCATTGTTTACGCAAAGTATTTGTTATTGGGAAGTATTCAGAGATTTATCGAGGATGGGAGAGGAGAATCTGTGCTTGGAGCGGTTTTTTTTGTGGAAAATTTTCCGTGTGGAGGGAAATTTCTAGGGGTGAACTTTCCAGGGAAAAATTTACAGTGGGGGGATTGGACGTAATTCCTGTATGAAATTCTTTTTATTTGTCTTGCTTTCTCGTTGCTTACTCAGTTTTGCATATGCAGATGTTCCAGGGAAATTTTCAGCATATTTGGATTTCTGGGAAATAATTTCCATGGAAGGGGGGATTTCTGGAGTAATCAGAGAAACGATTAGAACTTAGTCTTTTTTAAATGAACGTATGCTAAGGACAATTTTTCAGGCTGAATCTTCAACAAGAAGTTGTACAGGAGGGGGGGGGGATTTTCAGCAAAGATGGAATTCTCCAGAATGAATTTTACGGTGGGGGGGTATATTTTACGTGGGAGGAACTTTCCACAGAGGGTTTTCCCGAGAGGGAAGGGAATTTTTCATAGAGGGTGACCCAGATTTACTGGCATTATTTAAAAAACGATAAGAAATAAAAAAACAAGTTTTTTCAGCTGAAAGTAAGGAGCAACATTAAAAATCAAAATGAACAGAAATCATTTCGTATATGAAGGGGTGGTTCCTCAACACCTTGCTCTTTTTGATAAAATTTAACTGTTTGTCCCTATTTTTAAGAACAACTCCTAAAACACAAAGGTCGTTAAATTAGAATAGAAAGCTTTTTAAAAGTACTAAAAACTTTAGTGCGAAGAGCAAGGTATTAAGGAGGGCGGACCCTTAACATACGGAATAATTTCTGGTAGTTTGAGTTTTAATGTTGTTCCTTACTCTCAGTTGAAAAAAAAATAGTTTTTTTATTTAACAATGTAAAAGAAAAGATTTAACTTATTTATTACATCATAATTGCAGCAATATCACATTTAGTTCTTTTGAAACTTTTCTTTTTGATACTGGAACAAGTCATTGATTTGGTCATTAGCTCTGGAAATGAGGCAAAAGAAAAACGGCTCCTGGATTGTTGCACTTCCTGCCTGAAGGGTCATGAAGTGAAGTTCAGCACTGCTGGTCTGGACTATGAAGTTTAGTGCCATCTTCTTTACCTACTTTACTTTTTTACTCCTCTTTGAGTAACTGACTTCTCCCATCCCTGTGAAAATTCTTCTGATCTTTTTATATTTAAAATGTAAATCTGTGTATTTTTGACATGAAGTATATGTATGTTTCCTCTTCAGGGCACATTTTTACTATGTTATTTATTAACTCATCAAATTTTTGTTTAATTATTCAATACTACTCGTTTTTTGAATTACAAATTGCTCAAATTAAGAAAACTCAGACTATCCAAAATTAGCCTGGCTCTTAAATATTTGAATAATCAACGTTTTAGTATGTTTTTGTTGCTACAGCTAGTTTTTTTTTTGCTCAGGCTGTAAGAGATATAACATAATGAATATGCATTAGCACTTCAGTAAATTTAATCGTTCTTGGTTCATTCTAGGAATTTTGCTAATCTGGGAAAGGAATAGAGCAGAAATTCTCTTGAATTTAGTGCATTGGCTGGAAGAAGAAAAAACATGAACTGTGATTTTTGCCGCAACAAGTTTGTAATAAGAGGTATTTCGTCTTTGTTTTGCATGCATATTTCTAAGATTTGTGAAGTCGTTTGTTTGTCCAAAATCAGAGCATGTTTCACACTAAAAAACAAAACCAAACCAGATTTGAAAACCGGCAATTTGCTGTTACCATATTAAATTTTTATGGAAAACAGTGTGGAAGAAATACTGATAAAATTTACCCTCTGAAGCTTATGTGTCCAAATACTTGTACATTTCTGGATTTATACCCCAATTCTATTAGAAAGTATTAAATAGTATTTTTGATTTTTGTATTCTTTGAGTTTAATTAAATGATACCAAAGTCACTATTCAGGGCAAGGAAATCGATTGGGTTGATCAGTTGCTTTGCCTAAGGACTGTGCTGACGTATACAAATTGTTCCTCAAAAGACATAAAACAATGCCTGGCTCTTGCCTCTGTATGCTTTAGTCACTGTGCTCTATTTGGAAAAATGAATACCTTTCTATAAAGCTGAAGATATGACTTTTCCTGCTTTAGTGATTCTGGTTTTATCGTGTGGAATGGAGACATGGGCCCTAAAAGCCGATGACAAACACTGACTGGTGGTTTTCAAAACCATATTGCTCCAAAAGCGTGCTGGAATCACCTACCTGAATTGTTCATCAAACGAACAGCTACTGTCCTCTCTAAACTACTCACAAACCACCATGCAGACCATCCAACTATAAGATCATAATTAAAACCTATTGGCTGAGACTACTAAGTCTTTTTTATGAAGCTAGTCTTGAATTGGATAAACTAGTTAAATAATTGTCGTTCCTGTGAAGAATTAAATAAAAAAAAACAAGGTATTTTTTAGCTGAAAGTAAGGAGCAGCATTAAAACTCAGAACTAACAGGAATTATTCCGTATAGGAGAGGCTTGTCCCCCTCCTCAGTACCTTGCTCTACACGCTAAAGTTTTTAGTATTTTTTAATAAGCTTCCTATTCTTATTAAGCGACCCTTGTGTTTCAGGGGTCATTCTGAAAAAATTGGGACAAACAGTCAGAATTTAGCGTAAAGAGCAAGGTATTGAGGAGGAGGGCAATCCCTTCAGATACGGAACAATTTCTATTCGTTTAAGCTAGTTTCTGATCGTTTTTCAAATATGGCCATTAAATCTGGCTCACCCTCCAATAAAAATTCCCTCACCTCACAGATAACTTCTCCGTGGAAAGTTCCTCCAAAACAAAATACACCCCCCCCGTAAAATCCCTTCAGGAAAATTCCGTCGTCGCTGAAAATCCCCCCACCCGTAAAGTTTCTTGCAGAAGATTCAGCCTGACAAATTCTTCTTAGCATAATTTTATTTGAAAAAGACTAAGTTCTAGTTATTTTTTCAAACACTCCGGAAATCCCCCCTTCCATGGAAATTATTTCCGGGAATCCAAACACGCTGAAAATTTCTCCGGAATATCTCCACATGCAAAATTGACTAGGTGAAGAGAAAGTAAGATAAATAAAAAGAATTTCGTATTGGAATTCTGTCAATCCACCCAGTGCAAAATTTCTCTGGAAAGTTAACCCCCTGAAATTTCTCTCTACGGGGAAAATTATCCCCATGGTAACCTATCCCAAGCAACCCCCCCCCCCCAACAACAATATCTGTATACTTCCCAATAGCAAATACTATACCTAAACAATGGGCTGATTTTGTAACTTAAAGACCTATCTGAAGGGGCAGGGGGGTGGGGTGGGTCATTTTATCTCCAAAGGCATATTTTTGAGTCTTTTTAACTATGCTGAACAAAATGGCTATCTTAAAATTTTGATCAGACGATTTTTGGGCAAAGGGACGCAGGAGGGGGTTAGTTAACCCCCCCCCCCCCAATCTTTTTGGTCACTTAAAAAGGGCACTAGAAATTTTGTTCTGTGAGGACAGGGGTTCGAGTCCTGGTGTCGCTGGTTTTTCGGTTTGAATTGGGAGTGAGTGGCATGACTTTAAACTCAGCCAGAGTCGATCCGCTCCTAATGGGTGCCTGGAGAAATACGTGGAAGGTGTGCAGGAATATGAAGTTTGTACAGAAAACACAGGATGGCTGACCCCCAACCCCCATTGCACTTCCTGGCTGAAGGGCCATAAAAGGAAATCCGTGCCTTCAGCACAGAGTGTCATGTCCAATGCCGTATTCATTTCCACCTTGCCTGGAATTTGATTATCTTAGAGACCTCCTTAGATCATGTCGAGCAATCATCTGCCAGATGCTCTGCAAACGCAAGCCACTTAGTTGATCATCTGTGACCAAACTTTTTGAACCCCGTGGTAGGTTCAAGATATGTCTGGGCCAGTTGTCCTCGCTAAAAACTGGCGAGTCATCCTACTTTTCAATTGTAGGGTTGTCATTACTTTCCGTGGCAGTCAGAACTTACTGGGCTGATATTTTCAATCAGTCCACACCAAGAGGAGTTATTAGACTGTTTCCTATCATCCAAGACTAACAGATTCATGACATCTAAAAAGGACCGAGGAAAACTCAATGAAGGGAAAACATTGTGAAAAAATTTGGTTGTACTGATTGATGACGTCTTTGTTCTGTGGTAGCGCAGAGGGTTTGACCTCAGCTTGGTAATACGGGACCCAGAAATCGAGTCCGGCTGTAGTAAAACACTACAGGGTCGTCGCAAGGACCCTAGTAGTTAAGAGGTGTCCTTAATCCGACACACATTGCTAACAACTTTTCCTTTTTAAGACAACGAAACAGAGCTGTTTTTTTTATGAATTACCAAGACATGCATTTTTATAATAATATCGTGTTTTTAGGTCAATCTTCGTTCAAGGGTGTCTACAAGATAGGGATCAGGATTATTTCAGTCCCATTGTAGACCAATAATTGTGCATCTATTTTGTGTATCATAAACAATTCTTGTCTTCATCTACCCCAAATTTTAAATCAGAAACTAATTTTTTAGCTCAAAAGCTGAAAAAAAAATTCCCAGACTTAAACCCACATTAATACTGTTAACTAGAAAATGATCAGGACTTAATTGTGCCAAGGATCAGGACAAAGACCAATAATTGTGCATCTATTTTGTGTATCATAAACAATTCTTGTCTTCATCTACCCCAAATTTTAAATCAGAAACTAATTTTTTAGCTCAAAAGCTGAAAAAAAAATTCCCAGACTTAAACCCACATTAATACTGTTAACTAGAAAATGATCAGGACTTAATTTAAAGAATGTTTTTCGATGTAAATCCTAATATGGAAAACAAGGTAAAAAAAAGAGCTTAAGATCCCACGTAACAACATTTCATTCTGTGGATTATACTCAAGTTTGCCAAGCGCTGCTTGGCCGTCCTATTTCTAAGATAGTTTTTATTTAACTTTTATTTGCTGAAGCTTCTCTCATTAGAAGAAACTGATACATGCCTAGTTAAACATATCTTCAATACGGTTGGGAGAGACACCTTGTAGACTGTGTTCGTTTATAGCGAACAAGCGATTATGCGATGTTAATGACAATGGTTAATGAGGTTAATAACAGCTTCAATCGAATGGTTTGTATTATATAAGCTGTGGGAGTTAAGTTTTATTTTCAAACTCTATTTTTTCCTCTTTTGAGTGTGTGTGAAAAAAAGATTTTTCCAGTAAATAATTTTCTTAGTGCTCTTAAAGTATATATTTTGAACATAATCCCAACTGCCTCGAACCTCAGGCATGACAATAATGATACTTTTTTGTCCCACTGAATATTGGTTGAACTGTAAAATTTTGAATTTTGTTCACTCCTTCAATAAGCACATAAATAAGTTGGAATGAGGGAAAGGGGAAAGGATGGAAGTTGGGGACTTTATCTAGGTTAGTTTCTACTAGATTAGAGTCTCAAGAAGTTCAGGTTTTGCCAGCTGAGAAGGTCACCTTGTCATCCCTGGGACTATTATGCGGAGGTCAAGGAGAACTCGGGCGAAGAATTTATCTAAAAATTGGATGAAGTCCGGAAGATTGGAAATGAGTAATGTATGTAAGGGGAGTTTTATGCCTCTTGGAGAACGAAGGAAATATTTAGGGAGAGCTAGATTGAGGGATGGTCCATACAGTTGCCCTATGTATGGAGAGATGGATGAATCTTTGCATCATTTTTTAGGGGAATGTAAGGAATTGAGGCAATTGTGTCTGGAAGTATTTGGTAGGGAGGTCGGGAAGGGGGGAGGTTGTGTTTTGGAAATTTTGAAAAGTAGGTGTTACTTAGATATAAATAATATTGGAATGTTCGTCCGGGTAGATACGAGGCGTCGTGATGATTTTCTTAAATAATCAGTTTAGTTTATTTTCAATTTACGTTTTGTTCGCATTTTTCTCGCTTGTTTTGTCTATGTCACCATGGCCCAATTGGGCTTTCTTGTGAATAAAGATGTCTATCTATCTTTAGTCCTGACTATAAATCTATTAGCAAACGGAAATAGATGCAAAACGACTATTGCAACTTTGAACACAATTTGACAATAGGGGCGTTTTTTCACTCATCAATGTGCTAAGATCTTACATCTTTTGTCTAAAAACGCTTAAAAGTGAAATCTTTGAACAAAGATCTTACATCTTTGGTCGTTTTTGTGCAAACGTCTTTCATCATTCTGCTCTGTTTAGCGGTCTGAGAACAATGATGAGTAGATCATCAAAGTTCTCTCATCATTGTTCTATATGGCAAAACAGTGGCGGTCTTCACACTTTTTGCTAACATCAGTGAGCTGTAAGATCTTAGAACAAAGATGAGTTAAAAAACGATAATCTTTGCACAAATATGTAAGATCTTAGAGCTAAAAAACAGGCCTAATGTGAAATCACAAAAAAAGACTAGTAAACAAATAAGCAATAAAGAATAAAAGAAAGAGTAATAAAGAATAAAAGAAACAAAAATAATAAGCGCCTCTCTATGAAAAAACCCGGCACACTTTACGCAATTCGCAGAAATATTTAATTCGGAACTTAATACTATAGTTATGTCGATATTGGAAGCACTGTATTAATATTCAAGTTAGCAAATGAAAAATAAAATAAAAGATGTGTTATGCTGAATATGAAAGTCCCAAATACAAATGCTTTACAATGCTATTGCTTCAACGCCAACACACATATAGCTTTTAGCATTCAAAGCTCATAACGGCACTTCTGCCGATGTCGTCATGAAACTGTAACTACCTTTTGAAGGCTCTCAGATTGGGCCACCCTTTCCTGTCTAAACACCTTGGAGGAGTCTGAAACGAATGCAAAATACTGTTTCCTACGATTAAGGTCACCTATAGACGTTTATAAGGGAGGGAAACTTCCCCTGTCATCCCACCCGTCCCCCTTCTATCCCTATTGCTCCTCGAAACGAACCCACGCCTACTCTCTACTCTTAGATATTGACGCGTTCCAAAGGTAGAAAATTAAAGTTAAAATTTTGTTTGATGAGATCAAAAAGTGTCTTACGAGCCAGCGCTTACTGAAAACTGGCACCTGGGGCAGGCTACCCCTTCCCCCTTAGGCCAATCCCATTCTTAAACCCCTATAGGCTAGAGTGTCATTTGCCCTTTACTCAAAGTAAATTTTAAACAGTTTTTGTGTCTTATTATTACATTGAAAATCTAAAACTGCGCAAACTACCTGGATTTTTTTTTTTTACAATTTTTCTATTTTCCATTGTCTTATAAGGTATGTTGTCAATATTTTCTTCGTTTTGAATACATTCCTTTCAAATCCGTAGAAAATCGTTTGAGGGATCATTTGTTGATCCGTCAATTCAAAATATTACTTCAACAAACTAAACGGATTGCTTTAAAAATTGCCATTGTTTTTTTGAAGAGTTTTATGTATGGGTCAATTTTTTGTACTATTGAATAAAGTAGATTCAGAAGGAAAAGTAATGACAAAGAAAGTTGCGTTTTAAAATAGTAAAAAGAAATTGAAAGTTCCCAATGTAATTGTTTTACGAAAAAAAATATTTCCTGTAAGCGTGATTAGTACTGTGGTTTTCTCCTTTTTTTTGTGGATTTTGTTGACTAATAAAAGACACAATTCGGAATACGTGTCTTTTTCACTGAAACGCCAATGGGAGTAGCCTTTTGGAAGGTTTGAGGGGATGGTAGCCCCACTTTTTTCCGTAATCATTGTTTAGCATTATGTTTTGTTGTTGTTGTTTGTGTAAGAACAAATAAAAAAAACACTGTTTAATTAAAAATTATTTTTAATACTGTGCAGATGACACCCAAGCCCTTAGAGGGTCCTAAAAAGGGATACCCCGTCTCTTATATGTCGTAATTCCTGGTCGTTTTTAGGTTTGACTTAATTATATAATTTATGTTTGTTTTTGGTTTGATTTATCCTTCCATAGTAATATCTTTTATTTTAAGTTTTGCTGGATAATTCATTTTATATTCCATTCATTTATTCATATATTCTAATATCTGTTTGTTTTAAGTTTGACTTATTACAGGTCTTCATTTCTGCTCGTGTTAGGTCGAAATATCGTTCTTTACTTTAAAAAAAAAATGCTTTTTCGAAAAGCCTTTTTTAAATTAGAAAAATATAACTTACAAATATATTTATAAAATAATAATTTACCCGAGCCCTCATGACCGTAACTGGGCTTTGAAGAACAGAAAATCAAATAGATCGATTGAAGGTGGTAGAACTACCTGAGTAGGCTAAATTTGTGAATAGCCTGTTGGAATTCTCTGAAAATAAATACCTTATTTGTATTAAAAAAAAGAAACTGTTTTTAAGCACAAGTGAGTTTCTAGTAGTAGCGTCCTTTCCAGTACCGGTACGTGAATTGGGTATACCATCTTTTTTATAAGTTTATATCATGAGAAAGGTATGTGAAAAAGTTTCTTTATACCCTCTTTTTTCAGAATATTTTCGGCCGGGCAACGGAGTAAGAATTCCTCTTCTTCTAAAATGCAGTCATCCAATATGTGATGTTTGCCTCAAACAGTTTGTTGTTGCCGACTTGAAGACCAGAAGATCAGAAGTAAGCTCTATTCAGTGCCGCACATGTGGTTCCACGACTGAATTAAACCTCAAGACTGAACTTTTACAACCACAAAAAAGAACTGCCGCTAATTTTTCAGGCGGGATGCACATTCCATACAATCAACTGCTCGGCCTTCTTTCAATAGATTATTTCACTGTTGGGCTGCTTTTTGCCAATTCCAAAAGACAGGATTTTTCTGGGTAAGTCTACACTAATTCTACTGTTACAGCTGAACCTCTAAAATGCAAAGAGTACTTATAGCGAAATTCCTGAAATTTGCAAAGTTCATTCAATGTTCAATTGATTAAAAAGAAAACTTTTTCGCATGCTGACCAATGGCCTGTTTAGCGCAGGTACGGGTCTCCTGATTCTCTGCCTTTGGCCAGGAGTGCAATGTATGGTTGGGACAAGTTATTCAACGTTTTCCGTGTCCCCCCCCCCGACAGATTTTTCTAGGTATCCACTCAGAGCTGGGTCGACTCTGGCTGCACTTGCAGAGTCACACCATTGACCTCCTTTCCCAACGAAATAACCAGTGACACTAGGACTCGAACCCCTATCCTCAGAATTTCAAATCTAGCGAGCTAACCACTTGGGAAGGACGACTCAATATTCATCTGGCCTCTCCAAAAATGTCTTACTGTAATACATTAAAAACTTGTAGTTATAATTTTAGTTTTATGTAGACTTATACAAAGCTTAGACATAATTGCAGTCTCATAGAAGGCTTAGAATACACTTTAGCAAAAGTGCACAAAGATTGTTCTGTTAACTTATATCAAAGGTTTCGAGTCTGAAGTTCCAAAGTAATATCTTTCCATTAGAACTTTCTTTCTTCCTCCAATCAATTGCTCAATTAATTTTGTTTTTACTGGACATTCCACTTAAGTGGCAGGAGAAAGAGGGATTATTAAAGGGGTCAATCTTTTGGATTGGTTTAGAGTTACCTTGTCCATTCAAGGATGCAGGATCTTAAAAAAAACAAAGATAGGAAATACAGATTGTCATCAATCATTCTTTTAAAAGTCTGACCAAGGTAACTCCTTATGATTTGATTAATGATTTGATTTTTATTTTTGACTTTTTTTTTTCAAAACATTGGTAATTGTAGAAAGAGCCGTCCTAGCTAAGTTGTTGGCGCGCTGGGTTGGTAATCCTTTGTCCGTGGGGCATGGGTTCGATTCTTGGCGGGTGCCGGTTATTTGGTTTGTGACGGGGGTCAGTGGCGTGACTGTAAGCTCAGCCAGAGTTGACCCAGCTCTAAATGAGTACCTGGAGAAATCTGGGGAAGGTAAGCGGGAAGGGTGAGCGAAAGCAGAGGATGACTGGCCCTTAACCCCCCATTGTTTATCACGGCTGAAGGGACAGGAAACAGAGATCAACACCGTGGGTTTAGACCTTATACGTCTAGCACTGCCATACTTACTTTTTTTCTAATAATAAAAAAATGAACATGCAACAACTGGGCCGGTAAGCAAAAGAAAAAAGAAAAGAAATTAACCACTATTTTGAATTCATCATAAGATGTTAGCAATTATGCTATTTTTTATATTGAAAACGCCAGAGTTTGCTAAAAGAAGAAAAAATAACACTAATAAACTAGATTTTCTTACGATGTTTTACTGTTTTATTTACATTCTGTTGGAATGATACTAATAAACTAGGATGAAAAGGATGTTTCTCTGTTCTTATTTACCTTTAGCTAATTCAAACATATAGAACACGTTAAGGAAATATACAAGAGGAAAGAAAAAAAATTGCAAAGGGAAGAGACTAAGTGAATATTTTTTTAAGGCACCTAAATGAGCTAGGCAATATTAATTGGTGTATTAAGCTGAAGGCTTTTTTTCAGTTTTCTGATACGCTGAATCTGATGGTGCAATTTTCAATAAGATTCCTTGAGTTTGGGGGATATTTCACCCCTTTTTCGAAAATCAGCAACATTTTTTCAAGCTTGTAACTTCTGATGTTAATATTAAACTTAATGAATTTTATATATATATATATATATATATATATATATATATATATATATATATATATATATATATATATATATATATATATATATATATATATATATATATATATATATATATATATATATATATATATATATATATATATATATATATATATATATATATATATATATATATATATATATATATATATATATATATATATATATATATATATATATATATATATATGTGTGTATATATATATAATCATAGGCAGCGCAATAGATCTGCTTATGTAAAGAACGATGTTTGCACAGTGTATTATTTATTTAATTTTTTTTTTTCATAACCGGGAACTTCGTATCGAAGGAGTGTCGTAGAAACTTCGAAAAAGGCTCATTCAATTGGAAATTAGAGTGACTAGTGCCCTTTTTAATAGTCAAAAGTGATTGGAGGGCAAATAGTCCCCCTCCCCTCCCACGCCCATCATTCCCCCAAACACATTCAATAAAAATTTTGAGATAGCCATTTTGCTCAGCGTAGTTGATTTCCAGATAGGAAATATGTTTTTTAAGGAGGACACTCCCCCACAACCCTCAGGGCAAGGGTTATAAGCTATGCCCTGAGGGCATATAAGAAAGACGTTGGCACAATGTATTCATTTTTTTTTTTTTCCTTTAGAGCAGGGCACTTCGTATCGAAGAAGTTGTCGTAGAAACTTCGAAAAGGGCTCATTCAATTGTAAATTGGAGTGACTTGTGCCCTTTTTGATAGTCGAAAGTGATTGGAAGGCAACTAACACCCCTTCCACGCCCACCATTTCCCAAAAAACATCCAATCAAAATTTTGAGATAGCCATTTTGTTCAGCGCAGTAGATTTCCAGATAGAAATTATGTTTTTGAGGAGGACACTCCCCCACAGCCTTCAGGGCAAGGGTTGTAAGTTACGCCCTGGGGGCATATAAGGTTTTTTTTTTAAAAAAAGGTGATGTCGTAGAAACTTCAAAAAAGGCTCATTTGGTTCGAAATTCAAAGGGCTAGTTCTCTTTTTAATAGTCGAAAGGGATTGGGGGGCAACTGACCCCCCTGTCACGCCCACCTTTTCCCCAAACACATCCAGTCAAAATTTTCAGATAGCCATTTATTCAACGTAGTTTAAGTTCTGTAAATTAGGTCTTTGAGGATGACAACCCCCTCACAGCCCTCAGGGCAAGGGTTTTAAGTTAAGCCCTGGGGGCATATATGGTTTTATAGAACTCGTTTTCTTGAGATAACCATTTTGTTCAGCGTAGTTGATTTCCGGATAGAAAGTATGTTTTAAGGAGGTCACTCCCCCACAACCCTCAGGGCAAGGGTTTAAAGTTTTGCCCTGGAGGCATATAAGAACGATATTGGCACAATGTATTTATTTTTTTCCCTTTAGACCAGGGCACTTCGTATCGAAGAAGTTGTCGTAGAAACTTCGAAAAGGGCTCATTCAATTGGAAATCGGAGTGGCGTGTGCCCTTTTTAAGAGTTGAAAGTGAATGGAAGGCAAATAACACCCTTTCCACGCCCACCATTTCCCGAAACACATCCAATCAAAATTCTGAGATAGCCATTTTGTTCAGCGTAGTTGATTTCTAGATAGAAATTATGCTTTTGAGGAGGACACTCCCCACAGACCACAGGCTAATATTTTTTTTTCATACCAGGGCACTTCGTATCGAAGGAGTTGTCGTAGAAACTTCGAAAAGGGCTCATTCGATTGGAAATTAGAGTGGCTTGTGCCCTTTTTAATAGTCGAAAGTGATTGGAAGGCAACTAACCCCCCTCTCACGCCCACCTTTTCCCCAAAAATATGCAATCAAAATTTTAAGATAGCCATTTTGTTCAACGTAGTGTGCATTTCTGGAAGTTAGATCTTTGAGGATGACAACCCCCCCCCCCCCCCACAGCCCTCAGGGCAAGGGCTGTACGTTATACCCTGGGGACCTATAAGGTTTTTAAAGAAAGTGTTGTCGTAGAAACTTCAAAAAGACTCATTCGATTGGAAATTCAAATGGCTAGTGCCCTTTTTAATTGTCGAAAGTGATTGGAAGGAAGGAAACTAATACCCCTTCCACGCCCACCATTTCCCCAAACTTATCCAATCAAAATTTTGAGATAGCCTTTTTGTTCCGCGCAGTTTAAAGTTCAGAAAATTATACCTTTAAGCAGGGCACTCCCCCCACAGTCTTCAGGACAACGGTTGCAAATTATGCCCTTGGAGCTTATAAGTTTCTATTGAAATCTTTGTCGTAGAAACTTGAAAAAGGGCTTATTCGATTGGAAATTCAAAGGTCAAGTGCCCTTTCAATAGTCGAAAGTGATATGAGGCCAACTAACCCCCCTCTCACGCCCACCTTTTCCCCAAACACATCTAATCAAAATTTTTTAGATGGCCATTTTGTTCAGCGTAGTTGATTTCCAGATAGAAATTATGTTTCTAAGGAGAAAACTCCCCCCACAGCCTTCAGGGCAAGGGTTGTAAGTTATGACCTGGGGGTATATAAGATTTTTGTAGAAAACATTGTCGTAAAAACTTCCAAAAAGACTCATTCGATTGGATATTTAAAGGACTAGTGCCCTTTTTAATAGTCGAAAGTTATTGGAGGGCAACTAACCCCCCTCTCACGCCCACCTTTTCCCCAAACATATCAAATTAAAACTTTAAGATAGCCATTTTGTTCAACGTAGTTGAAAGTTTTGGAAATTAGGTCTTTGAGGATGACAACCCCCCCACAGCCCTCAAAGCAAGGGTTGTAAGTTATGCCCTTGGGGCATGTAAGGTTTCTATAGAACGCGTTGTCGTAAAAATTTCAAAAAGGGCTCATTCGATTGGAAATTGAAATGGCTAGTGCCCTTTTAATAGTTGAAGGTGATTTGAAGGCAACCAACACCCCTTTCACATCCATCATTTCCCCAAAAACATCCAATCAAAATTTTGAGATAGCCATTTTGTTCCACTAAGTTTAAAGTTCAGGAAATTATACCTTTGATTTGAACACTCCCCCCACAGTCTTCAGGGCAAGGGTTTTAAGTTATTCCCTGGGTGCATTTAAGTTTTTATTGAAATCTTTGTCTTAGAAACTTGAAAAAGGGCTCATTCGATTGGAAATTAGAAGGGGTAGTGCCCTTTTAAAAGTCGAAAGGGATTGAAGGGCAACTAACCCCCCCTCTCACGCCCACCATTTCCCCAAACACATCCAATCAAAATTTTGAGATATCCTAATTTTTTTTTTAATTCTAATTGTTTTTAATTTGTACAATAGCAATATTTAAGGGATTCGTAAGGGTACTAAGCCAGAACTTCAAAATCATGTTGATTTGAAAAAGGAACGGAGAGCAACTAGCCCCCCCCCTCTTGCCTTTTAGATGCTCTCCTTTTACATAGATATAAATATTAAAAAAACATTTTATTTAAAATAGTCACAAGGTCTAATAGCTTTGCCCCCGCGGATGCCATGTCTCCACAGCCCCGTGGGCAAGAATTGTAAATTATCCAATTTGTCCATTTTTAACATGCAGGATTTATCACTGGCAGGGGAGGATGTTTGACCTTGGGTGCGTCCGGAAAGACTAAGGGTATTGAGGTGAAATTTTGGGGAATGCTCATTGCATCTCGAGCTAAATCAAAAGACTATCTGCATCCAAGTTATCAAAAATGCATATCTGCAATATCTTAGGAACGGGTATTAACTTGAAACTTTCAGGGCCACTACTACTACTACTGTGGCTGGAAATGCGACTGGTTGCGATTCCAACCGTGACTACTTCACACTGTGACAACTTGTGGCTGCCTGCAACTGGTATTACATTTACTTGTGACTAATTTTAGGAAATCTTAGGAGATGTTGAAGAAATCAAAAATCGCTATGTGCATGCTGATTGTCAAAAGGGTGCATCAGGCTTAGGGGGATTTTAAACTAAATCAAAAGACACTCTGTGTATCCAGATTATCAACAGAGTATATTTGCAATATCTTAGGAGTAGCTAGAGTCAGACTATTTAATCAAAAAATACTGTTTGTGTCTTGGTTGTCAGAAGAGCGTATCTGAAATATCCCAGGAACGGCTCATGACATTTAGTTGAAACTTTCAGGGAATGTTAAGGACATGTTGAAATAAATCGAAAGACAATAATTAAAACTATTAAATTAGAATTATAAATCTTAATTCTTACCCCAGAGACAGGAAAAACTGTAGACATATTCATTATATTAACCAAAACTTTGGCAATAAAAAACGAACAGAAATTAATAAAAAAAAATTTCTGAAATTGAATTTATTCAAAGAAAACTAAAGAGCCATATTAAACTTAAGACCAACAGAAATAATTTCCTATAATAATTGAAACTGAAAACGACCACAAATTACAATTAAAGAATAAAGGAATTACAAAGGAACATAAATTAAAATAAACGATCATAGAAAACATAGGGATAGCAGTTACTAATGAAGATGAATAAATAAATCTATAAATAGCTAAGAATTAAATTGAATTTTTAAGTCAAAGTTAAAATGAATGAAAATTACTGTAAGCAGGGGTTTGGCTATTGCCCTTCTCCGTCTTCCGTAACCGTAAAAGTCTAATGCTTGTTGCGTCATTTGCGCTTTATTGAAAACGAAATATATTAGAATTTTTCCTTTTATATTTACACCATTAAAAAATAAAAATAGCAATTGCATTGAATTAAAATTTTGAATTGCTGATTTCCAAGAATTAATAAAATAATATATCAAATATTCAGTTTATTTTCATAAGTACTTTCCAGTTGTCTTGATTATTATAGTGATTTTATATTTATTCTTCGTCGATGCTTTAAAAAACAGAAGTATAGTGTTCAAAATGCATATAGTTTTCAATAAAAGGCAAATGACGTAACCAGCTTTAGACTTTTGCAGTACGCAGTACGAGTGCGCTATACAGTAGGAGTGCAATACACTTCGAAACACTTTGGGGGTGAAGATAAAACTTTGTGAGTGTTGTGGGGGAGGGAGTCGGCTTCAAGTTTTAACTTTGATATGGAGCAAAAGAGAAGTGTGTAAAGATCTCAGTTACTAATTTGTTTTAAATTTTTGGTACTATGAACCCCTGTTGGACTAGAATCTATTCCTGGTGGAATAGCGATGTAGACCGAAAGAAGCCATCTACAGTATACCGATTTTATCAAAACAGCGCTTCCGCATTATCTCAGAATAGGTTGGGGATTGAGTTAAATTCAAGAGATTTTGGGTGGCCAATGGGACGTTGAATTTTGACTTGGGGGGAGGGACAACGTTGAATCGGAAGAAGTATGTATCCAGATTATGAAAATGGCACATTGCCATATCTTGCGAACAAAAGGTGAGGATTCAGCTGAAACTTTCCGAGTAATTTGGGGGTGGGAGACAAGGGAACTTTATGTTTGGCTCTCAGAGGGAGAGGATGTGGAAATTACAAAAATATATGGTTTCGATCTGCCTATGAGTTTTGACACTACTAGTCCCAGCGGAACTTTGTCGTTTTCCCTTTGATAAGAGCGTTTTGTGCTTTGTCAGAGCGTCATTTGCTCTTTAGCTGAAAACAAAATACATTTTAAGTATTTTTTGTTTTGTAATTATGACTATGAAAATTCAAATATAGATGAGACTTTTAGGAATTCATATTATGATAGAATAAACGATCAGTCTACTTTTATTATTTCTTTCCAGTAATCTGGATTATTATAGTGATTTTCTTTTTTCATTTTCTTGTCCATTTTTTGATAACGGTATCAGTCATAGTAGTATATGTCCTTGCAGAACCGATTAACGGTGAAAGTAGTGACTCAGATAAATTTTATATTGCTATAGGAACAAATAGACAGGAACCCAGGTAGAAATATGGCATTTTTATTATAATATTTTGATGTCCAGGTCGGTAGAAACAGTGATGGATAGTATCATAGCCTAAGTGAATTTGGTGTAGGAAAAGAAAACAGTAATGGTTACAGACTGCTGCAATTTTGTAGATTTAACAATTTAGTTATAACCAATCCAGTATTTGGTCATAGAATGACCCACAAGTTAACATGGTATTCATATGATAGTAAGACAGCTAATCATATTGATTATGTTATTTTAAACCGTAGAATGCCAGGATCGATACAAGATACTATGGTATATAGGAATGCTATTGTTGATGTTAAAAGTAAAGATCACCATCTAGTTGTGTCTAGGGTTAATCTAAAGCTTAAATTTAGTAAGAGTAACTACCTTCCGGGAAGCAATGACGTTAGTAGACTCCGGGATGAGAATCTAAGAGAAACTTTCCTGAAACAGTCGAATACTAAACTGTAGAGTTGTAAATTTGACAATGTAGAAGAAGGGTGGAATAATTTTAGGAAAATAGGTTTTTGTATTTGCTGATGGGGTCTTAGGGAAGAAAGTTATAAAAGCAGCTAGGAATGTTATTGAAATATATGAGCGGGTAGTTTTTGCTAAATTTGATAGCGCATAAAAATTCAAGCATTAACAATGTGTTGATTCCCAACTAAAAGTTATACATATTAATTAGAATATGAGCTCTCCTAGTTCAGAAATTGATATGGAAAGTATTTATTCCGCCTTATAAGAAACTGGATGATAATGGATGGTGTCAGCCTGAATGAAGTGATCTCCAATCTCCTGTTTATTCTTCAGTCTAAAAACTTTTAAACCATTTTTCCATGTGTTTTTTTTAATATAAAGTATTAACACATACAGCTTTCACATGATATAAAGCCATTTAGGAGGTTTTACTTAAAAGTAAGAATATACGCGTAAAATTGACTGTAACTCCAGGCAGTTCGCATAAACTAACATAGTTATTTGGCATCTACTTGGCAACAGATTTCAAATGAAGTGTCTCGTGATCAGATTTGAATGCAAAGCTGGGGGGGGGGGGGCGGGGTCCAATATAAAAGAGGGAGAGCTAGACCCAAGAAAGTCTGATTTATTTTTAGTTTCAAACCCATCATTTTAATATTGCTATTCTATCTTGACTGGAAATAATTCTGCCATACCTTCCCGGATCTAGACTGAAATAGCTGAATAAACTCTCTTTTTACTTTCATACCTCTGACCTCCTCTGGAAGCCTCCTCATTAGACTAAGAATAATGACGATAGGCAAAAAGACTCCTGGAACTAAGGTCTATCCTCATTGACATAGTTTTCCATTCCAAAAACCTTAGGCTGCATAAACCAGCATACCGCCCCCAAAGAAGAAATATAACAAATCCCGTTCCTGTCCTAGAACCTCCAGTAAAAAAAAACTACATTTTGAATTGAGCTGCCAAGGATCTACGCTTCAGGACCATATCTGACCACTGTTATCATTGTAGCTTCCAATATTCTATTCTTAGTGCGCACACATATCTTCCTATTCTCCCAGACTTTTTCAGCTGTGAAAGAAAACATTATGGACCTTGTCTATTTTACTTTTGACATCTTTACTGCACCCACCGTCTTTACTGATAGTACTACCTAGGTAAATGAAGCTGTCCACGTGATCGATCTTTTCGTTACCCAACATCCCCTCTTCACATTCACTTTTTCCTGGTAGTGACTTAGTCTTATTAACATTAATTTTCAAACCTATTCTTGCATCCTGAACTCACAAAACCTCTAAAAGTTCATTCATTTTGTTAACATATTCATCTAGGATGCTTAATCTCTTCTCTTCTCTGCTCATTTCTCTATCAAATCTGGGATGACTATTCCCTCTAAATTTATCAGCATGCCAATACAATATTTTACTATTATGCCATCTGCCTGTATTTGACTGCGTCTGGCTGGTTGGTTGGTCAAAAACATGGGGAAGAGGCGTTCTTGGTTCCCCTTATACGTGGCGCTTCTCATCGGAATAATGTCTTCAGTTTAAAGATAGTAGTTGAGCCGCAATAAAACATTGCTTTTCAAAATTAAACTATCATTTCGATATAAATGGTTTGTCGAAGGGAGCTTTGGATAGTCATATTGCTAGGGATCAAGTCATTATTTTAAATTAGTGTGTCGTTTAATTCTGGATGTTATCTTTCAGAAATGATATAAAATTTGTTTCACGTGCCAGAAAACATGAAGGCCTGTCATACAATTCGAATAAGGTTTGTGGAGAGTGCTTGACCAAGAAAGCTGATTTGTATTGTTCAGACTGCAAAAACAAATACTGCTCTCCATGTTTTAAAAATGTAAGTCCTTTATGTAATTCAGTTTCTGAGTCAGCCAGGAATGTGCCCAATGGTACAAATTTACTAAAATTTTCTGTAAAATAGATAGGTATGGTGCTCCCCCCTCCCCGTTTCCTCTAAAATAATTCTCGTTATCTGACTAACGAAATGTAAATGTTAAGCTAGAGATCAGTAATCAGCCGAAAGTGATCATCTATAGGAAAACAAAAATTGAGCCTATTGGGTTGTTTGAACTGCTTTGAAAAATAGATGTATAGTTGATAAAGAGTCAGCATAACCGGCATGCCTTCTGCTAACGAACAAATACTTCCAATCTTAAATTAAATGTCTTCTATTTTTTTGCAACCACCTGGGTTTCTATTTCTCCTCCGTTATTCGTAACTTGAAAAAAAAAATCGTTTCTTGTAAATATAAATATCATTTATTCTAAAAATATAATTTATTGTAAACACATCTCAAATGCCCTAACGCGGATAGGCTGGGCATAAAAAGCTAGAGATGTTCTGGTGTTGTTAGACGGTTTGAATTCTCCATTCCGTTATAAGCTCCTTCCTCTTTTCCTATCCTCTGAAAGGAAACCGTGCTTTCGCATCGGCATGGACCTCTCACAGGTGTCCCTAATCAGTTTTGTAAGAACAAACAGTGTTTCAGGGTGACCTTGGGGAGTAGGACCCCTGTAGGAAATAATAGCCTAGTAAACGACGTAACATTGCACTGGATTTTTGATTGATGCGAAATTATTCTGTATTTTGTTTCTTTGGATGAATAGCTGAATAACCTATTCCTAGCTATGTTATTTATTATTGGTTGCCTCCCTGTTGTACTATAATATTATAAGCATGAATATTTAGTTAGTCTGAGATCGTAGACTTAAGATTGCTTGAGCAGCACATCGACTTATTGTTTATAAAAGCGCATTGCTAAGTGTGTCAAACCATGTACTGACCAAGTTGGGCCCAGGTAAGCACAAAGCCTCTATTCAACTGGAGGTCTAAGGAACTTCTAGCAGTCTGGTTCTAAGCCGGCTTAGAAATGATATGCTTTCTGTAGACTGAATAAGAAGTTATTAGTCCTTGAACTGCACTGGGGAACCCATTGCTTCTCTTAAGGCCATACTAATTTCAGCGATTTAAATATTGTGAAAATTGCGAAATGAAACGTTGCGACGTTAAAGGACAACTATCGTATTGACATTCTGAGACTGTGGCTCATAATGAGTAAGGTAGCTTCTAATTTCTGCTTAGGCTAGGAAGGTGTTAATAAAATAATTTTAATTGCACACTTTATCGCCAAAAAGTGAGATATGATTCATAGTTGTATATGTCCCTATAGAACCGACTGACGGACACGGTGTTGGCTCAGACGAATTTCACATACAGTTACAGTAATAATTATTCTTGCCTAATTATAGCTAGACATTGTCATTGTTGTATACTTATAACTAGACCATACAGTTTGATGTAAATACTAGTAAATGTCGTCTTAGCTTTAGTAAATTTGATGTAATGAAGGAAAATGGCAGCGGTAATAGACTGCTACATTGTTGTACCTATAGTATCTAGCTGTAATCAATACGGTATTAGGTCGTAAAATGGCCCGTAATTTAACACGGTACCCACATGATAGTAAGATGGACAACCTTATTGATTACGTTATTTTAAGTCGAAAACTGGCAGGATCAATACGGGGTACCAGGGTATATAGGAGAGCCGTTAAGTAAAGATTGCCATCTAGTAGTGTCTGTAGTTAATATAAGGCCGACATTTAAGAAATGTAACTACCTTCTTGGCAGTTATGACGTTGACAAATTCCAGAAGAGAAACCTTATAAGAATAGATGGATTTGAAACGGGAGGCTTGAACAGGGTGTGAAACAGGGAGGAAAATTAGTAACGGAACTAGTGATATAAGTGAAAACGCTTTGAGCTTGACAGAAGAAAGAAGGGGACTATACAAGACGTTTATGAGTGGTATACCTTAAGAGAATAAAGCGTGAATTAAAGCGATATGAAATAAAGCCCATTGATAAAATTGCCAAGGATCCAGGAGATATAGCCAGACGACATTATAGTAAGATTTGTATTAGCATTATTAAGAAGTTGTGGAAATGTAGTCTCTCCAGACTTGTCAGTAGGCAACGCTATAGCGTTGCCAATAGCGAAGGGCCATAAAGCTTGAATGTGTTATGTTTTATTTTTTTCCAATGGCACTTCATATGGAATGGGTGGTCGTATATACATCGGAAGGGGCTCATTCGATTGGAAATCAAAAGTGGCCATAGAGCTTTGCTATGGCATACGATGTATGTGCGTTTAGTGTTTAGATTTATTGTTGAATGTGAACTCGAGGATTTGCTAAAAAAATTTAATGATTGTAAAAAAAAAAGACAAGAGAAGCTTCAGAAACTTCTTATTTTATTAATTGTGACCTGACTTCAACCTCTGAATGCTTTTAATATGATTTGGAACGCATTCCCAGAGTCTGCACGATTTTGGTATCTTGAAAAAGAATTTCGAAGATTTTCTAGTTAAAAATTGATTTTTTTTTGTCTCCCCCGGAGTTGATGTCTCTGGATTGAATTTGACTGTTTCAGTTTTATTCAGGGTAGGGTTTTGTTTCTTGTGTTGATTTTCTTGAAGGTGTTAAGGCATTCTGTTGAAAATGTTTCGTTGATGTATTTTTCTTTATTTTTTGTTCCTTCTTTCCTGTTCCTTCGTGGCAAAGGGGCCTTACGGGAGAGATTATGTTGAAGCGTTGTTGTTACAAACTTATGGTTGTATCTACTCTGAAATGCTTTGTATATCCAGCAAAGAGTAATAAAAGCTAATGCATGTTAGGAAATTTATTTTTACTTGTCCAGGTTTACTAAAATTGTTACGTCAACAGAAATTGTATCTGAAAAAGTAAATTTTAGACAATAGACAAAGATTTATTTTTTCTTCAAGTCCCTGTTTTGCGTTAGTTTGGTTGCTGAAGTTGTTTTTGACTAATTTTCAAGTTATTTTCAAGAGTTAAGAAAGAAGACAGTTATATTTTTAAATAAATAATAGCACGGTGTTTCTTACCTCCTTACCGTAGCAAACGACCAAACTCCAACAAAATTTATTTTATTTTTTTTTTTTTTTTTTAAAAAGAGATAGAGGAAAAGCATAATTTTCGACGATAACATAGACGTAATAAACTCAGTAATTATAGGAGTTAAGAAATAAACTGAAAAGATTTCCAAGATCAAACTCAGAAGCAAAAGCTGGATAAAAAATTTTTTTTATATTTCCTTGAATGAAACAATATGTATATAGCCCATCTTGTCTCTCTTTCTTAAGCTAAAAAAGATGGTTATGGAAAGGTTCCGAGTCAGGGCTATTTCAAAGTTCGCTACATTGGATGACACAACATAAGACTTCTCAATCAATAAAATATTTAGATATGAAAATTTCTTTCTAATGAAGCAATGTCGTCTATGTTCGTTTTGTGTGCCAAGTTGCTGGATATTTGATAACTATCAAGTTAACAAGTATAACTGTTTAGACCAATAGCATATGATCGTTATTGATTGGGACGGGAATTTTGACAAAAATCGTATCCCCCGAGTTTGACATTTTTGGGAGAAGAAAAGGGATATATACACACACTTCTAACCCTGGACACTAATTTTGTGGTCTGGATGATCAGCCAGATATAATAGATGTTATAAAAACATAATAAATGTTTTTTTCCTATGGTTTGTAGTACATGTTGTGCTCGTCAACAAGGCGCCTTTTGACGTTTAAAAAAAAGAAGCCGAAAAAGAATTGCATTGTCAAGCCCTTTTCTTAACTATCTTGGAAACCTCTAACACGCTTAAGTAATATTGTTTATCCCGAATTTTTTTTTCAAACTCTGTATTTTTGTACTTAGGTGCACCAGTCTCGTATTCTATCCAAACATGAGGCTCATCGAATAGATTTGTCTTTTCTGCCAAATTTCCCTGAAGAGATTTGCGAGGAGCATAAGCTAAGAAAAGAATATTACTGTGAAGAAGATCAAGTGGAATGTTGCTCAACTTGTGCGATCTCTAATGTACATAGAGATCACGATGTTGCTAGAATTATTGATAAGGTACATTTATTATTTCTGTTTGGTTTAATATTTAGCGGCAATTTTGACCAAGGCTATAAAAAACAAACAGCCGAGAAAATTCAAAAAACAAAAATTTGTCGCCTGTTTTGATTTTAATGCATGGAACATTTGATGAAAATATATAGGAGTATACGCAGATTGCCAATTCAACTTATGTGATTATCATTGGAAAAGAATATTTGTGCAAAATTTTAGTTCAATTGGACGGGACCTCGGGTTGAGACATTAGTGGGTGAAAATTGATTAGAAAGTTGAGTCAACATTTGTTTGCTATGGTCGGCTTTGCTGACAAAAGGTTTTTACGCTTTTGTTTTGTTTCTTTGCATCCGTTAAACGCTGCTGTTGTCAACCGCTCAAAACTTTAATGTATTATGGTCCAAGATCAATGTTTTCTTCACAAAAAGAAAAAAAAAAATGACATGTCCCTTAGAGACAGCCCCAAAATACACTGTAAGTGTCCCAAATCAGCTTTATTCACTTTTCCTGGCACTCACTTTTGACACTGTTATAATGCTCTATGTATGCAAGCTAATACTGTGTCGTTTTGCCTCTTATGCGGAAAGTAGGTAAGGCCCAGGACTGGTGTACGCTTCTGAAAATTAGACTACTCGGCCCAAGATAATTGCCCCTTAACGTTTAAGTACTTCCTTGATAGGCTACTTGCCCCATAAGTTCCAAGTTGATTGGTGGAAAAAGAACCCGGTTTCCTTTCAGCTGAAAAGTCGATGGTATGTGTCTGGTGTTTGTGACGCCATGGCCCCAATATGTGGTTCCAATCATGCAGATCGGAAATCCTTGTATGTTTCTGACACAAAAAAGGTGCAACATATCTACCTTTCTTTTAAAAGTTTCTATAACAGGAATTCACTTTGCGCCGCAAATCATAGATATTGAAAATGCTTGTTTGGTATCTCTTAAAAATCTGAAATCTGTGCTAAGATTTCTAAATCATGGGTTCACGTCGTGCCTTGAATCATCCAGATTGAAAATTATTGTACGTTTCAAACTCAAACAATATGCTACCTGCCTACTTTTCTGTTATAAAGTTGGAAGTGGGGAGGACTAGGTGAAGCTTTGACTCAGCTTATTTATACACCGAGTCAGGTAATTATTTTTGTTTGTATTATATGTATATTTTGCTTGTTAGGTATATTATTGTAAGCTTGAATTTTGCTAGTTATTGTATGGAATCTGAACTTAGCTCATTTTGCCACTGAATCATTATCTGATTTTTTAAATCCAAATGTGCCACAAAAATAAATTTTTCAACCTCTCAAAATATTCAAAATGATACATCTTATGAAAGAGCTTGCGTTAATAAAACTTATTCTCAGCTCATCAAGAGCTATCTGTCAGTGGTCAAGCATAATCAGTCGACCTTCGGTCATGGTTCATGTTCTTTTCACAGGGTAACTTTCTAATATCACTACTAAGAAAGAAGCAAAGTGTAAGAGCCAATCTTTTTTTATAACGGAAAATGTTTTTACTTTATAACTTTAATAAATCAAATAATATTAACAATTTGATGATTAAATATCAGTATATGTATATTAAATTGATAATGCACATTCATTTGTATTTTGTACAGTAAAGTGCAAATTCTGTTTTGGCCTTTGGAAGGCATAGGGGTTTTTGAGCCCAACTTATGTTAATTCTACTCGTTTTGAGTTTGACTCGGTTATTTATTGTAATTTCTGTTCGTTTTGGGTTTCATTTATTTGTTGATGCTGATTTGTGGTAGTTACACTCTTGGTGGATTATTTGATTTTAAGTTTGCTCATTTTTTGTTTAATTGAGTTCTTTACTTTTCTTTGAAAAACTTATTTTGTGGAAAAAGTTTTTTTAATTAATTTCTGTTCGTTTTATATTTACATACTCTTCTCAGGGGAAAAGAAAGTTACTCATTAAATCTTTTCGTTTTTTTAAAGACTTTATAGTTTGGCCTGCTATTTTTATGCTGGAGAAAAATTTTTAACAACATACACCCTTTTAAAATTCTGGACACAAATAGTAGTGTTTAATTTAGTTAAATACCTCCTCCAGTTGCCCTGAAATGGAAAATTTGATACCATTCGCAAAAAAATCTGTTTACTTTCTTTGATAGCTTGGATATACTTACGCTATTTTGATTTGGTTAATTTTAAAGAGCAGAAGTAGCCCCGAAAGTTTGAACATAATACCCTTAGTCGTTCTTGGGATGAGGTGCCTTATTGGGAATTAGCATTAACACAGGGCATTTTGATTTAATCTTAAGGCAACATTTAGTTTTTAAATATAATTGGAAAATGGGAGGGTGGGCGTGGGAGGGGGATGAGTTGCCCTCCAATCACTTTCGATTATTAAAAAGGGCGTCAGCCCTTTCTATTTTCAATCGAATGAGCCCTTTTCGAAGTTCCTACGGCAATTCCGTCGATACGAAGTGCCCTGGTCTAAACAACAAAAAATAATACAGTATATGTATTATCTTTATCGATCTTTACTATAAAAATTTCAAGCATTCCAATCTTTTTCGACTATTAAAAAGGGCACTAGGTCTTTAGATTTCCAGTCGAAAGAGCCCTTTTTGAGTTTCTACGACAACGCTTTCTGTAAACACCTTATATGCTCCCAGGGTATAAATTACAACCCTTACCCTAAGGGCTGATAGGGTGGTTGTCATCCTCTAAGAACTAATTTCCAGAATTTTCAACTATGTTAAACAAAATGGCTATCTCAAAATTTTGATCGGATGTGTTTGGTGAAATGGTGGGCGTGAGAGTGGAGTTAGTCGCTCTCCAATCACTTTCAACTATTAAAAAAGGCACTAGCGCTTTCAATTTCCAATCAAATGAGCCTTTTTGAAGTTTCTACGACAACGCTTTCAATAAAAACTCTTATATGCCCCCAGGGAATAACTTACAACCCTTGCCCTGAGGGCTGGGGGGTGGCATCCTCAAAGACCGAATTTCCAGAACTTTCTACTACGTTGAACAAAATGGCTATCTGAAAATTTTTATTTGATATGCATAGGGGACTGGTGGGCGTGAGAGGGGGGTTAGTTACCCTCCAATCACTTCCGACTATTAAAAAGGGCACTAGCCCTCTCAATTTTCAATTGAATGAGCCCTTTTGAAGTTTTTACTACAACTCTATCTATAAAAACCTTACATGCCCCAAAGCATAACTTACAACCTTTGCCCAGGGGGCTCTGGGGGGTTTGTCATTCTTAAATACAATTTTACAGAACTTCCAACTACGTTGAACAAAATGGTTATCTTTAAACTTTGTTTGATTTTATTTGCGGAAATGGTGGGCGTGAGAGGGGGGTTGATTACTCTCCACTCACTTTCGACTATTAAAAAGGGAAATTTCAATTTCCAATCAAATGAGCCCTTTTTGAAATTTCTACAACAACTTTCTATATAAGCCTTATATGCCCCCAGGGCATGACTTACAACCCTTGCACTGAGGGCTCTGATGGGGTTATCATCCTCAAAGACCTAATTTCCAGAATTTTAAACTGCTTTGTACAAAATGGATATCTCAAAATTTTGATTGGATGTGTTTGGGAAAATGGTGGGCTTGAAAGGGGCGTTAGTTGCCCTTCAATCACTTTCGACTATTAAAAAGGGCACAAGCCACTCCAATTTCAAATTGAATGAGCCCTTTCTTAAGTTTCTACAACATCGCTTTCCATAAAAACCTTATATGCCCCCAGGGCATAACTTACAACCCTTGGCCTGAGGACTGTGGGGGGGGGGGAGAGGGATGCCTCCAAGGCATAACTTATAACCCTTGCCCTGAAGACTGTGGGTGGAGTGTCCTGCTCAAAGGTATAATTTCCTGAACTTTAAACTGTGTGGAACAAAATGGCTATCTCAAATTTATGATTGGATGTGTTTGGGGAAAAGGTGGGCGTGAGAGGAAGGTTAGTTGCCCTCCAATCACTTTCGACTATTAAAAACGGCACTAGCTCTTTGAATTTCTAGTCGAATGAGCATTTTTTGAAGTTTCTACGACAACACTTTCTATAAAAACCTTACATGCCCCAAGGACATAACTTACAAACTTTGTCCTGGGGGCTCTGGGGGGTTTGTCATCTTTAAATACATAATTTCCAAAACTTTCAACTACGTTGAACAAAATGGTTATCTTTAAACTTTGATTGAATGTTTTTGGGGAAATTGTGGACCTGAGAGGGGGGTTAATTATTCTCCATTCACTTTCGACTATTAAAAAGGGCAATTTCAATTTACAATCAACTGAGCCCTTTTTGAAATTTCTACAACAACTTTCTATATAAACCTTATATGCCCCCAGGGCATAACTTACAACCCTGGCACTTAGGGCTCTGAGGGGGTTTTTATCCTCAAAGACCTAATTTCCAGAACTTTCAACTACGTTAAACAAAATGGATATCTCAAAATTTTGATTGGATTTGTTTTGCAAAATGGTGAGCTTGAAAGGGGGGTTAGTTGCCCTTCAATCACTTTCGACTATTAAAAAGGGCACAAGCCACTCCAATTTCGAATTGAATGAGCCCTTTCTGAATTTTCTACAACATCGCTTTCTATAAAAACCTTGTATGCCCCCAGGCCATAACTTACAACCCTTGCCCTGAGAGGTGTGTGAGGGGGGGGGGGAGAGGGTTGTCATCCTTAACTACCTAATTTCCTAAACTTTCAATTACGTTGAATAAAATGGCTATCTAAAAATTTTGATTGAATGTGTGTTGGGAAAAGTTAGGCGTGAGAGTGGGGTTAGTTGCCCTCAACTGACTTTCGACTATTATCGAATGAGTATTTTTGAATTTCCAATCGAATGAGCATTTTTTGAAGTTCTACGACAACGCTTTCTATAAAAACCTTCTATGCCTCCAGGGCATAACTTACAACCCTTGCCCTGAGGGTTGTGGGGGTTCCTCCTCAAAAACAAATTTTCTATCTGGAAATCAACTACGCTGAACAAAATGGCTATCTCAAAATTTTGATTGGATATGTCTTGAGAAACGTTGGGCGTAGAAGGGGTCTTATTTGCCTTCCAATCACTTTCGACTATTAAAAAGGGCACAAACCACTCCAATTTCCAATTGAATGAGCCCTTTTCGAAGTTTCTACGACAAAGATTTCAATAAAAACTTATATGCCCCCAGGGCATAACTTATAAACCTTGCCCTGAAGACTCTGGGGGGGGGGGAGTGTCCGGCTCAAAGGTGGGTGTTTGTTGCCTTCCAATCACTTTCGACTATTAAAAAAGGCACTAGCCATTTCAATTTCTAATCGAATGAGCCCTTTTGAACTTTCTACGGCAACGCGTTTTATAAAAACCTATATGCCCCCAGTTCATAACTTACAACCCTTGCCCTGAGGGCTGTTAGGGAGATGTCATCCTAAAAGACCTAATTTCCCGAAATTGACTCCACGTTTAACGACATGGAATTCTCAAAATTTATTCGTAATATGTATGGGGGAAAGGCGAGCGTAAGCGGAGAATTAGTTACCCTCAAGTCACTTTTTAATGTGGATCAACGAGCAAGCTCTTTGGGTTCTCCATCTACTACGTCTTTTTAAGTTTCTAAGGCAAAATTTTCTATAAAACCTTTTATGCCCTCAGGCCTTAACTTACAACCCTTTCCCTGAAGGCCGTGGGGGGGTATCCTCCTCAAAAACATAATTTCTATCTGGGAATCAACTACGCTGAACAAAATGGCTATCTCAAAATTTTGATTTGATGTCTTTCGGGAAATGGTGGGCGTGGAAGGGTTGTTATTTGCCGACGAATCGCTTTCGACTATTAAAAAGGGCAAAAGCCACTCCAATTTCCAATTGAATGAACCCTTTTCGAAGTTTTTACGACAACTTCTTCGATACGAAGTGCCCTGCTCTAATGGAAAAAAAATAATAAAAAATACATTGTGCAAACATCGTACTTATATGCCCTCAGCGCATAACTTAAAACCCTTGCACCGAGGGTTTTGGGGGAGTGTCCTCCTCAAAAACATATTTTCTATCTGGAATTTAACTACGCTGATTAAAATGGCTATCTCAAAATTTTGATTGGATGTGTTGGGGGAATAATGGGCATGGGGGGGGGGGGCTTATTGCTCTCCATTCACTTTCAACTATTAAAAACGGGAAGCCTTTTGAATTTCCAATAGAATGAGCCTTTTTTGAAGTTTCTACGACAACGCCTTCTATAAAAAGCTGATATGCCCATGGGCATAACTTACAACCCTTGCCCTGAAGGCTGTGGGGGAGTGTCCTTCTCAAAATTATAATTTCTAGCTGGAAATCAACTACACTGAACAAAATGGTTATCTCAAAATTTTGATTGGATGTGTTTTGGAAAATGGCGGGCGTGGAAGGTGTGTTAGTTGCCTTCCAATCACTTACGACTATTAAAAAGGACACAAGCCATCCAATTTCCAATTGAATGAGCCCTTTTCGAAGTTTCTACGACAACTTCTTCGATACGAAGTGCTCTGCTCTAAAGGAAAAAAAATAATAAATAATACATTGTGTCCACATCGTTCTTACATGCTCTCAGTGCATAACTAAAACCCTTGCCCCGAGGGTTGTGGTGGAGTGTCCTCCGCAAAAACAATTTTGTATTTGGAAATCAACAACGCTGAACAAATGGCTATCTCAAAATTTTGATTGGATGTGTTTGGCGGAATGAGGGGCGTGGGCGGGGGGCTAGTTGCACTCCAATCATTTTCGACTATGAAAAAGTCCACTAGCCACTCCAATTTCGGTACGAAGCAACAATAGCAACTCCTTCGGTACGAAGTGCCCGGGTATGGAAAAAAAAATACATTGTGCCAACATCGTTCTTTACTTAGGCAGCGCTTTTGCGCTGCCTATGATACGTCCAAACTGATATCCTTACAGGATTCCATGCATTACTTGTCACATTCTCTTAGTTAATAGTTTTGATGTTCTTCTATAATCACCATTTGAAACTGAGATAGTCCTCCAATTTTGCAAATCCATGTTATCGTATACTTTAAAAACAAGAGATATAAGCCCCACATCATACTCTGGACAACCTTGTTCATCGTAGTTCGTTACCACCGGAGTCAAAAGGTCACCATTCTCCAAGAAGATTTCCTTATAAAATTCGTAGCCAATGCCACCAACACCATGTTGTAGAGTTTTCTGTTCAAGTGTATGCAGGTAGGTTAAGCGTAAGCAGGTAGCGTAAGCAGGTAGCATAAACAGGTAAGCATCAAACAATTAAGCATCTATTGTGACCCAAGCACCTACAAAATAAATATAATAAATAATCGAATAAGTAAGAAACAATGTATGGAATGCACTTCAAATAGAGGACTCCACATCTTCCTTCTTTTGGACTTGCTGGCTCTTCAAGTTATCAAAGGAGATCATCGTAGCTATAGATTTAATCTAGACGGCGTCTTCAAAATCCACCCGGATCTTGTCGTCTTCACATTGGGCTGCGTTGCAAATGACGTTGTTCCAGCTTTGGAACCAGAAGGTGAGTTCTGCGATTTCTGAACACTTGGTTGTTGATTTGCTCTTGGCGTCTCGAAAGATTCTTCACGAGGGCTAAGCTTTCGACTGGCGTCGCTCGATGGACTCGATTTCGTGGGGGATAAATATGATGATTCGGGTACTATGGGTACCTCCATGCTCGTTAATGTTGTTCCGTTGTTCTGCAGGTATGTGCAGCCATTAGTACTGTATCTGGGGCGTATAAATTTCCTGTTGCGTCGGTATACTGTTCCGTCTTCTGTCTCAACAGTGAGTGAACGGTCACTTGACTCGTCGTATCTGCCGGTTACGTGGGCCTTGATCCATCTTTCTTTTGCTTGTCCAGTTTTATTGAGCCATACTGGCTGGCCTGGTGCAAACGGTTTGATCGGATGTGTATGTCTGTCATAGGCCTCCTTCTTAGCTTCTTGTTGCTTTTTTCTGGCCTCCTTGTACTCCTGATTGGGCAAAGCGTTTGGCATGAAGTTGTGTTCTATTGACGGCATTACCGATCTTAGCTGGCGGCTCATCAGGAGCTGTGCTGGAGAAGCTAAATTGTCTACGGGAGTGTTGCGGTATTCAAGGAGGGTGAGATATGGGTCTGATTTGTCAGCCAGTGCTTTTGACATTAGCCTTTTGACTGTCTGGACCGCTTTTTCGCTGAGGCCGTTGCTTTGAGGATATCTAGGGCTGGACGTGCGGTGCGTGATTCTCCATCGTTCCACGAAGTTTCTGAATTCATCTGCTGCAAATTGGGGGCCATTGTCGGAGGTAAGTCTTCGTGGGATCTCGTGTCTTGCAAATTGGCTCTTTAGCTTGGTTATAACACTTCCCGAGCTGGTACTGTCTAGTTTGTCCACCTCGATGTATCGACTGTAATAGTCGGTAGTTACCAAATAATTCCTTCCTTCCCAAAACAGTAAGTCAGTACCTACATGTTCCCATGGGTACTCAGGAATTTCTGAGTTCAGGAGAGGTTCTTGTTGCTGGCAAGAACTGAACCGTTGGCATATTTCACAACCGGAAATGTACTTGGTGATATCAGCAGTGATGTTTGGCCAGAAAACGCACGTGCGTGCACGTTGTTTTGTTTTAACAACGCCTAGATGGGCTGTATGTAGACGGTTCATGATTTCTTGGCGCATACGTCTCGGTATTATGATTCGGTTGCTCTTTAACAGGATACATTGGTGCGTTGCCAGTTCATTCCTGTAGTTCCAATATTCTCGTATTTCATTTGGGCACTGTTTTCTGTGCTCTGGCCATCCTTTTCTGATCGTATCGGCTATAATCTGCATTTCCGAGTCGTCTTTGGTACAATTGGCTATGGTTTGCACCATTTCATCTTTGATTGGAATGTTTTTGATTACATTATGCACATGTAGTTCAGCCTGAAGTTCTTCTTCTGGGTCTGTGTCTTCCATATGCAGACGTGACAGGGTATCAGCAACGGGGATTTCTGGTCCTGGTCTGTATGTAAATGTAAGGTCGTATGGCTGAATGGCTAGCATCATGCGTTGTAGTCTAGGTGGTGCCTTACTGATAGGTTTTCTCAAAATATTTTCCAGTGGCTTATGATCTGTAATGATAGAGACCTTTCTTCCGAATATATACTGATGAAAGTGTTTGCATGCAAATACTATGCCCAATAGTTCTTTCTCAATCTGAGAGTATCTTTGTTCTGTATCACTAAGGGATCTTGAACCAAAGGCTACTGTTTCATCTTTCACCAGTAACTGCGCTCCTAACCCATGCTGAGATGCATCGACAATTATTTCGACTTCCTGGTACTTTGTGTCGAAATAAGAGAGATGTTCACACAAGGATTTTCGAATGACCTGGCAAGTATCGCTGTGCACCTTCTTCCATACGAATTCCTTAGCTTTTCCAAGTTCTCGCAAAGGCTGGTTTAGAATTGATAATTTTGGTATGTATCTGGACAGACAATTGAACATCCCAAGCAATGTCTGCAGCTCCTCTTTGTTCTTTGGTTCCGGCATTTCAGCAATGGCTCTGGTTTTGTTGGGATCCGGTTTCACACCCTCGGTTGTTAGCAAATGGCCAAAATATGGAATGACTTTTGCATTGAATATGCACTTGTCTCTGTTAAATTTGACTCCTTTTTCTCGTGCTCTCTGGAGGACTGCTTTTAGTTGGGCATCATGGTTTTCCGTACTTGTTCCTACACCTGCTATATCATCCACTATTAGACCCAGGCCTAATCCTTCGAATGCCTTTTCCATTCGGCGCTGGTACTCATCTTGAGCTGAAATTATTCCGAATGGGTATCTTCTCCACTTAAATCTCCCAAACATGGTATTAAATGTTGTGAGATCTGATGATGCATCATCCAGTACCATCGACCAGTATCCATGTCTGGCATCTAATTTGAATAGGTTCTGGGCACCGTGGCACTTGTTGGCAATGTCATCAAACGTTGGTATTGGATAATTTGGTCTTTGTATCCATTTATTTAATTCTACAGGGTCAAGACAAATATGGATTTCACCGTTGGGCTTCTGCACAATGACTATAGAGTTAACCCACTCTGTTGGCTCTGTCACTTTTTCAATTATTCCAGAGCTGACAAGTCGTTCTAACTCGTTTTTTAGTTTATTTTGAACTGTCATAGGGACTCTTCTTGGTGGTTGTACTGAGGGTATTGCCCCTGGTTTTAGATGTATCTTGCATTTCCCAGGCATTTTTCCAATGCCTTCAAACACGTCTTCATATTCTGCCAAAATCTGATCTGTAGAATTGGCCACTGGGATGTGCTCTACATTGTAGATGAATTTGATTAGATTCATTATGACACTGGTCTGTCTGCTAAGTATTGGCTTTTTATCCGTGTCAACCACATAGAAGTTGTGTATTTGGGGTTCCCTGTCTTTGTACTGAACATCTAAATGACATATACCAGTGACTTTCAACGGTTCCCCAGTATAGCTTGTAAGAATGTCTGAGGTTGGTATTATTTTTGGCCTTGGAACCATCTTGTCAATGGTCCGGGTTGGTATGACGTTTGCTTCAGCACCTGTGTCTATTTTAAATTCCACATTCATTCTTTCTTTTGTCAGATACAGTTTGGCCACTGGCTCGTTATAAGTTTCTTCTTTGCTCTGAATACTTTCAATGAAGTACTGTGACGGTGTTTCTGTACTACTTTCGCCTGTTTCAATACTATGAACGTTTCGTTGACTGCTTCTGCACATTTTAGCAAAATGATTAAGCTTCTTACATTTTATGCAGCTTTTTCCTTTGGCAGGGCATTGGTGACTTTTGCTGAATACCCCACCACAATTGTAGCACTTTGGAAACTCTCCGAAATCCTTTGGAGGACAACTATGTCCAGGTGTGAAATTTCCGCCACATTTGTAGCATTTTCTGCCTTGTCTTGCTACTATATCCACTTCTTGCTTGATATATACTTTTGAGTGTTCCTGATTGGACATTATCATTAATTGTGCTTGGGTCGCTTCTGCAGCTCTGCAAATAGCTACTGCACGAGCTAGAGTTAGTCCTGCACCTTCACTAAGTAGTCGTTCGCGGATTTTGTCCTGCTTGACTCAAAAACTATACGATCTCTTATCATCTCATCACTGGTTGTCCCAATTTCGCATTCCTTTGCGGTGATGCGAAACTCGGTAAGGTATTGTTCTATTGATTCACTGTCTCTCTGATTTCGTTTATGAAACTGTTATCTGGCAAATATCGGATTTGCAAGTGGCTCAACATGTTCGCTAAACTTCCTTAAATATGTGGTGACATTGTTTCTTTCAGCAGCAGTTAATGTCCATGTATTGAAAATGTCTCTGCCTTTTTCACCTGCCCATATCAGTAAGTATGAGCATTTCACTGCATCCTCTTTTCCACTAAGAGGTCCAGTAAACATTAGTTCGGCATGTTGCTTGAAATGGGACCAGGCAGCTTTCAAGTTTGTTGCATCCCAGTCTATAGATGGGCATGATCCATGTTCCATGATGTATTCCTTACACTTCTGACAACATGTAGAGTTTTCTGTTCAAGTGTATGCAGGTAGGTTAAGCGTAAGCAGGTAGCGTAAGCAGGTAGCATAAACAGGTAAGCATCAAACAATTAAGCATCTATTGTGACCCAAGCACCTACAAAATAAATATAATAAATAATCGAATAAGTAAGAAACAATGTATGGAATGCACTTCAAATAGAGAACTCTACACATGTGACTTGCCATTTTTTATTCCTTTTATTATTTTTTCGACTCCCAATAGATTTGTATGCTGTAGTATTGACTCATTCTCTTCAGTCTGTACTTTCCCAGTTGGTTCAACATCTGCCAAGAAATCTATTTTGCAATCTTATGTATGTCGTGACAATGTATAAATTTGTTTATAAAAATCATCCACTAATTGTTTTATTTCTCCTTCATTTTCAATAATTTCCTCTGGCTTATTTCTTAATATCCGAATCCACTTATTCCTCCTTTTCTTTTTAATCTTTACGCCCTTTGATCTTTAAGCAAAGAGTTTGGTCTAATGTCGAAGCTCAAATAAGCAATAGCAATGAGCTTGTTCTAAAGTAATTTGGATGCACATATTTTTATTATAATGGTAATAAGTCACACATCAACTTGACAAATCAATGTGTTTCTGCCTCCACAAGGGGGCCTAGGTAGAGGTTGCACTCCCCTTTCTCCTCCCCCAAGGAAATAATTACGGAAAAATCTTCATTCTAGCTAAGTTTGGATTTAAAAAAGAGCCTAAACACATGTTAGTTTTCAAATTTTAGCTATTATATATAATTTTTTTAAACATCGAGGGAAACTCTCGTTGTATACACCAGTATGTGTATACGGTAGACAGTCATTTTATTTTTCGAGAAAGTTTCGTTAATATTTCACAGAAAGTAGCTGGAGCATTGTTATATGATCTTTGGACTATTTTGAACAAGATGGCTAACTCAAAATTTTGATCGGATGCATTTGGGGAAAAGAAGGCCTGGGAGGGGGGCCAATTACCTTCCGATCACTTTCGACTCTTAAAAAAGAAGCTAGAAGTTTCTGTTTCCAATCGAATGAGCCTCCTGAAAAGTTCGTACGGCCACCCCTCCTAGAGAAATCTTATTTGTACCTGGGGCATGACTTACAACCTTGCCCCCGGGTACTGGGGGGGTTGTATCAACCCCAGAGGCATTGCTGTATAATCTTTAACTATTTTGAACAACATGGCTATCTCAAAATTTTAATCGGATACATTGGGGAAAACCTTGCCCCCGGGTACTGGGGGGGGTTGTATCAACCCCAGAGGCATTGCTGTATAATCTTTAACTATTTTGAACAACATGGCTATCTCAAAATTTTAATCGGATACATTTGGGGAAAAGCAAAATTTACACTTTCGAATGAAGTTTCATTAAAATGTGAATATCTCTATTTCTGGCACAAAACAGGAGAAGTTCCATGTGAAATCTATGGTAAGACCGACCAATCAATACTAAATGGCTTAGCCAAGCAAACTACAAAAGTTTACGATGGAGGAGTTTAAGGTATCGAATCCCCTTAAATAGCGAAACTAAATTGATTATGGCAAATGTATATATATATATATATATATATATATATATATATATATATATATATATATATATATATATATATATATATATATATATATATATATATATATATATATATATATATATATATATATATATATATATATATATATATATATATATATTTCTTGGAAACGTTTTACTGTTTCTTGGATGTTCTAGTATATTTACATTTTTGTTCTTTTTTATTTTCTTGACAAAGAAAAAGATATCGGTAGAGCATATATATTGTTTTCAGTAAAACACAGATGATATTGGTTGCCTAAGTAGGGTTTCAGTGAAGGGACAGCCAGAGGCAGTCTAAAATTGTATTTATGGTACTTTTTCTTTGTTTTAGGTTTGTCTTGATTGTTTATTTATACATAGCTTTTTTTTAAGTTTCTTTTAGCCATTCATCGTATTTTTTCTTTTTTTGAAGCTTAAACTGTTATATGACTCTGCTCGTTTTAGGTTTTATCATTTATTTTACTTTTCCCTGGAAAACTCCGGATGGAAAATTTTCTCTAGCTAATGACTTGCACAGAATTAAACATTCGGCTACTTCACACTAGAAAAAAAGAAATCGACCTAAGGGTCATATTTGTGTGACTTATTTCGTTTCTTTTTTTCAGATAAGCATTTTTTACGGTGAGGGTTAAGGTCACATGTATATTAATATTTGTTAGCATTTTAGTTCTTTCGATTTTGGGGTAATTTTATGCCTGCTATTGACTATTATTAGTCACCGTCAAAAATCCAGGAAATTTCATGTTCTTAATTTCTCTGATTATAAAATTAGTCATCTTCCATGATTTTTTTTTCTTCATATCTTCCGTCGTAGAAGTGCAGTGTTGCCCTCACTAATATTGCGACTGTCTTAAGTGAGACGAAATTATGTACAGGCAGAAAATTAGACTATCTTGAAGAAAAGTAAAACGTAGTTCTCCGCGAATGGTAAATAACTGGTTTAAAGCTTAAAATATGCATAAATTACCTTACAAAAAATATTGAACATAAAACAAACAGACACTGTGAATGAATAAATGAAACCTCAAGCGAAATGAAATTACAACTGAAAATGAAGCTAAAGTTAAAAAAAATAACATAAATTACCATTAATAAGTGGAGTGTTGCCAGGGACGGGAAAAGACGTGAAGGACGAGTAAGGGCAAAATTTTGGCTCAGTAAACGAGGCAATCGCTTCAAGAAATTACCACAGAATCTCAGAACAGGTGCAAGAACAGTTTTTAAATTGCAGCAAAAACTAAAAACTTCTAACTCGAAGTCTAGAAGTTATATTGCACATTGTGCAAATGTGTTTGTAGAAGAGCTTAAATGAAATTAACAATAAAAATTTTTTTACGGTATTCTACACTGTGGAGGGCTATAAATTTGGGGAAATAATGGTTATGAATTATATTACTTTAAAAATAAACTTAAAGTAATCAATATAATTGGCTGTTAAGCACTTGCTTTTGCTGAAAATGTTATAAAATAAAATAAATATATAAATATTTTCATTTTGAAATGCGTAATTTTGACATATTATTCTAATTTTGTCCTCATTTTAGGTTAAGAGTCAACAGGAAGCAGCTTATGATGTAGGACTTCAAGCTAAAAGTCGTATATGTATGACTCTTAAGGTATGTCCTCTTTCTTCCAATAATTTTGACAATCTTGTGTTTGTAGCATGCCCAAAGGTTCATAAAGACAAGAAGTTGTCTAGGGAGGGGAGTGTCTTGAAAATAAAAATGCTCTTAAGAATGTTCTTAATATCTTGATTTGTTTGGGTTAGATTTGTGTTGTCCTCCACCAAAGGATTGGCATATTTGTGCCTCCACTTATGGAGAGATTTAAGGTACCTCTTCATGAGCAAAACTAACAGTGTTTCTTAATTTGAATATGTGTATTAGTTTTTGTTTGATTTGTGTTCAGTTTTCACGATCCCTCACTAAATGTTTGACCGGTGTGTTGTTCCACTATGGTCTGACTGAAGGTCTTACTCAGGACTTTTGGTTGTTACAGGCATAAAAATTACCCTTTTTAGATTAGAAAATATCAATGGTTTTGGCTATGTTCACCTAAGACTAAATTACAACTTTTATAAAAGCAACTTATGGATGTCTGAGCCAAAAAAGAGAATAGAAACATTTCTCAAGTGTTAGACCTCTTCAATGTGAAAATATTTTGATACCCTTAGGGCTTTGGCTGTCATTTGCGAGGATATGATATGATATGATTTATTAACACTAAAAGCCCTACTGGGCCATGGTTAATTCACAATACACTTCAAAAATAATAAATGAAAAAAAAACTTATTATAAACAAAACAAAAATAAAAAAAAAAATAAATCTAAAGAAAATGATCTCTATGCTCCACGCCCAGTTCAATAAACCTTCCCAAATTCTTTAACCCCCCAAAAATTTGTATCTCTTAATATATTCCCCACCCATTCCTCCCTTTCGAACCACCCCGGAAAACTTTCATCTTTCAACTCCTTACATAAACATAAAAAATGAATTAAGTCATCATTTTCATCCCCACACGTAGGACAAAAATAGGGACCAGCCTTTGACCTATTCTTCCCCAAATATTTTCTCCTGTCTGCAGAGCTACAAAATTTCCCCTTACCGATATTACCCACTTTAGTTCCTCATTACTAATCCCCGCCTTAAAATACACTTCCTCTCCCCGTAGGTCGTTAGTACTAGCATACAGAGATAGAGAAGGTGACGAGGAGATATCCCATTGCCATTTCTGGATCTCCTGGCTCTCTAAAATAAACTTAACATGTTTTGCTACCGCCCCCCTTTCTACCACTTAAACCTTTCCCCCCTTCCCACAGCCTAGCTTCTCCACAACCTTCCAAAATGTTTTTAACTTGGCTAGCCCAAGAGCCTTTCCTCCTATCTCTCAAAGATTCTTGGTAAGCTGCTTTTAGTATCCTCTCCTCTGGGAGGGATACTAATTTTTCCCAATATCTAATCATACTAACTAGCCTTATAACTCTTTCACTCCTCAACTCCAAATCACCCCTTAAAACCAACCCATTAAAATTATCCCTTAAACCGTATCAATTTCTTTAAAAAGCTTAACTGGATCCTCTGATCCCAAAATTTCACACCCGTAACTAAATACTGGCCTCATCTTATCATCAAATATCCTCTTCATTAATTTAGTATCATTTAGGCCTATCTTTCTTGACCTATTCCTTAGCACACTCCACATCCCCCTAAGCCCTCTTCTCTCCATTAGATCAACATGACTATTCCACCTTCCTTTAGATGTAACCTTACACCCTAAATGCACAAACTCCTTTTCAATCTTTAACTCTCTACACTTCACATCACAAATTTCACTGGAGTCCATGCACCCTTCTCCTCTTCTCTATATTGCTCAGTAATTGAAAATACTATTTCATTTTGGTCCGCTACCCTTTTTGAGGAGTTTTAAGCTTATTGGAAATTCCCATAAATTTGTTCTCGTCAGTAGTTTTTACCCGTTAAGTTTAACATGGCTAGCAGTTATCGTTGTTGAATCAGTGTAAAATGGCTATTCTTTCAAATGTTAACATGTATTTCTAAATGCGATTTTTAATTGTCGGTTTCTGTTGCCTGTGCTTTGCTTGTTCCTATGTTACAGCTATGGCTGCAACCGTCATTCAATAAAAAAGAAAAAAAAATCAAGCAAATGTAAAGAGCTCATTTAAAACTAAAAACTATGAGAAATTATACCATATGGGAGAGGATCTGCTCTCCCTTCTAATTGCCCTCTTTTTGTACTATTGTTTAATTTATGCTTTTTGAGATTAGGATCAGTATCTATAATGTATTTAATTGATTTAGATAATTAAATTAGAAGAATGGGGACTTTGTAATTGAATCAGGATCCAAAAGTTATACTCAAATTTCTGTCCTTCTTTTTTTTTCTTGCTTGGCTAAAACTTTCGTTTTTTTATGTTTCATGAGGTATTGCCTTATAGGGTAAAAAAAGGAGCTTTAAGCCGTAAGCGGGTGAATCCTACTCCTCTTCTTTTGCTATAAATAATCCTCAATGAAAGAATAAAGCTCGCTACTCTGCTTTGCAAGTTCCATAGATAAGACTGATACTATATTTGTGACTGAAGCGGAAATTTAGTATTCCACATCTACAGTCAGGGGCGTCCCGAGGGGGGGGGGGGGGGGGCGGCGGGGTGCGCCGCCCCTCCAACGGTTTTAGCATTCGGTAAAATTTTGCCGAAGGCGAAAATTTCGGCTGAAATTTTACTAAATTGCCCGAAATTTAGAAAAATTCTTGATTTCTGCAGAAAATTCGGGATAAATCAGGTATCGAATCGGTAAAATTTACGAAGATCGCCCCCCTCCCCCAATGAAATGAGTCTCGGGACACCCCTGTCAACAGTAAATATGGTTACAAAAAAAGTCAATGCGCTGAAAGCGTCTTCGCTATTATACCTAAATATTCAAAAAACATAAAGACAAACAAAATAAAAATTATAGAGTCAATACAATGTTAAATTCACATATTAAAACACTATATGGCATAGTCCAGCTCATATTTCAGAATTATAACATTGTACAAAAGCGTGAACGGAACTTTGTTGATATCTAGCATGTCGTGGGAGAATGGGCTGCCGTTTGGGAATTTTCAACTCTAAGCACATCATCTTTGAATTCAACTATTTTGATTGATTGAGTCTGTATCAATCAGAAACTGTGGTAGTAAAGACCATGTTTTTTTTAACTAAGGACACATTGTCTAAAAATTCACTTAGTAACTTATTTGATCGTCTTATCAGAATCGAAGACGTTAAAGAGCTGTTGGTAACCTCAAAGAGGAGATGATGTCAACATCAACATTTCAACATCACCACACAAGCAAAGTGAAATTGAATTTTTTTCCAGCTCTGTGTAGCAAGTATTTTAAGTAGCTATGACCGGTTATACAAATTTTTAAGTAACAGGACGGGCTAAATTTTGTAGGGGACGTAAGGTTATCCTTATTACGTAAAAAAGTTCATTGTCGAGCTACTTACAGAATAAGTTGCATGATTTGTTAGGAATGTTTTAGTTACATTAAATAACCAGAATACTATCCTGGTAAGCGAAAGAAAGAAGGTATGTGTAAACTCACTTATGGGTTTTACATAGATACTCAGAAGGCATGTGGACTTGATAAAGTGGCGTCAAGTGTTTTTTATGAGTCAAAGAAGCAACTTTCCAAAAGTCCTTGAACTTCACACTTTTGTATGTAGCCTGGGTGACCAGTTTTAACTGATTTTTTAAATGTTTGATCATTTATTGCACTAGTTAAAAAGGAAAGCTAGTTGCATTTATATTTATATGCTATTACAATTTTACTTATACTAAACTCAGATTTTTTTTTTTGATTTTTTGAGAAATCTATGGTGACTTTTGTTTTAAGAGTATCGCTTTCCAATGGACTTTCTGAACAGGCCTCGTTACATTTAATTGTAAAGGTAGTTTAGTCTGATTCAATATTTTATAAAGCTTTCAGTAATGTCCTTTCTTAACCCGCACTGCTAACACATATCGTGTTTTCATATATTGATTGCATGATGCAATTTTTAAAATTAGCTGTTGACACTCTTCTACTGTACACTCTAAAAAATTGCCGGCTGTATGAACAATTAGTTCCATGTGCTTAGCAATATTTTGGGGATAATCTTGTATCATATGAAACAAGATATGGACCAAACGCAATGGCTTCGTAAACATCCTTAATAAAGGTGGTGGTAATTCTCCAAAGGGTACACGGATAATTCCTTGTTTCTAATATGCTGCACTGAAGCTTTGAGGACACACTTACAAGGCCCATGTGTGACAGTCACGAACTTTGTAGCTTTCGTTATCTATCTAAAGTTATGTGTCAAAATCTCTCTCATATGTTGTCTCTTGTCTCCATGCTTTAAATTTTTCTTTAATTTATTTTAGCAACTCAGTTCAGCCGAGTCAACTTTCAAGCAGAAAAACACGGAGATAGTAGACCAAATCAAAATCGAGTTCCTGAAGTTTGAACGGAAATTACAAATCGTTCTCTCCTCTGTCGAAGATATTGTTCAACAAAAGCTTGAATTCGAAGCTATCGAATCCAAAAAACTGGTAAGTGTGATATTTATCAAACTTCAGGTAAATCATATGCTTAATACTTTGGTATCGTACACAAGCCCCTGACAGTTCTGAGAGGTTTTCTAAGAGCTTTTGGTTTGTCTTGATAAATTGTGTAACTAAGTACTTTTCAACTTTTGAAAAGTATAGCTTTTTGCAATCTTCTTTTTTTGTGAACTTGATTTAAGAAAGTAGTTTCTGCCCCTCAGGAATTGAAGTAAAGTGCAAAAATTAAATTCAAATGTTTTGGTCCATTACAAATTAGTGAAGCTGCATGAATCATGGAAGAATCTGGGAAGCTGTCGTTCAATCTTCAAAAATTAGGGAAATTTGGTGCAGGAAGGATATAATGAGTTTTATCCTTGCATTGATTTCATTGGACTGCTTAAACAGAAACCTTTAGATAATTATTCAAGAATACCTCACTTATAACTAAGGTTTATGTTCTCTGTGAAACCTTTGATTTTGTGACAAGCCTACACTTGTAACATGTACTAAAAGGATAAGTTACTTGTAGGCTATCATCGGATTCATTAGTTTCAGATCTAGCCCATTTAGCAAAACTCGATTATGGATATTAATTAGATTCTCTCGAAGGGAATGATCCAAGTCTGTCTGATTTTTTTTTCTCATTTTTGCGTGTGGTTAAATAACCTTTTCAACCTATTTTTCAGCCTAAAAAAAGCACAAAGCAATTTTCAAATTTATTTTGGTAGAAGCATAAAACTGAATTTCAGCTATTGAATGATAGCGGAATTGTCATTTCAAAAACTTGCTCAGGGTACATAATTCTTTTCCCAATTGCTTCATTAACAAAACTATTAAATATAATTTCTCAAAGAAAATTAAAGAATCAAGCTTAAAATAAACATAAATTACAAAAAAAACTCCCCCCCCCTCCCTCCTCCCTAAACCTTCTCAAAGAGTCTGAAAATGAAACCTCAATCTGTTCTCGAAGCATTACCGATATTTTGGTAACACGCCACTGTTTACTTTCTTTTAATTTACCTCGCTACTAAGATGTAAATATGTTCTAAATCCTCATAGTGTAAAAATGTTTGGTTGTATTGGAGATGTGTAATTTTCAGCCCCCCCCCCCCCGCCCCCCAAAAAACGAATAATTCTCTTTGCTTATACACACTGCCTGAAAGCCCCTACTGTGCACCCCAAGTTGTTCCCGAGATATTACAGATGTGGTATTATGTTGGTCAGGATGCATGGAGGGTTTTTAGATTTACCTCCACCCCCCTCTCCCCAAGTCAAAATGCGGGGTATTCTTGGCCTCCCGGCATCCCTTGAAAGTTATTAAATGACCAGAGAAAAAACGCATCTAGAAGGTCCAATTGACCCAACACTTCCTGAAAGTTTCAACTCGATTTCTTAAGACATTCCCCAGATATTGCAGATAATATAAGAACTCAGGTACGCCTAGCGCGTTTTGATTTACGCAGGAATACGTGTTGTTTTCGGAGTGTCCCCTAGGGAAACTCTGGGAATTTGGGGTTATAGTGCAATAAACATTTAGTTTAATCGTAGAACAAACACATTTAGAAAGTCTAGTTGACCTAACACTTCCTGAAAGTTTCAACTCAATCCCCCGAGCCATTCCCTAGATATTGCAAGTAATTTGAAAACGTAGGTACACATATTATATTTTGATTTACTCAGGCTCATGTGTCGTTTCCGGGGTATAACCCTTCAGATCCTGGGATTTTTGGCCTAGCGGACAATCCTAAAAGCTCCTATCAGTTCGGACTACCAAGGTCAAGCATGACCGCCTTTCTCTTACTAATACTTATTTATGGGCAATGGGCAATTTACATGGTTTATGGCCGTTTATCCTGGGGCTTTGGGCTTATGTCGACCCCGGAGGCATACTTGTTAGATTTTTCGACGTTTCTGAACGAAATGGCTATGTAAAATTTTGATCCGATGCCAGGGTGGTTATGGGGACATGGTAGCAGAAAAGGGCACGGGAGGGGGCTGGCTTCCATTCAACGTTTTCAACCGCTAAAAAGGGCACTAGAGCTCTCGATATCCGGTCGAATGAGCCCCTTCCCAAATTTCTAGGACCCCCCTTTCCATATGATGTGACCGGATAAAGAGTACTGTATGGAACTTACATGGCTCCTTATTTAGCCAACGCTGTAGCGTTGCCTCTGACTGATAACACTAGTCAAAGTCGTTAAGGATAAGTCTTTGGTAATGTTATTTTTTTAGGTCGCGTTCTTGGACAAAGAGCATGAAAAGTTGGAAAACTCCCTGAAGTTGCTAGAATCATGGGTCGAGAAGTCACCGACTAATTATTCAGCAGCTTTAGACCATTTAGCTGAGGTTGTTCAGTATAATGACCTGCCTTCTCTGCTGTCGTCTAAATTCATCGAGAAATCAAGCTATGTTAAGCCTAGTCAGCTACGTCAGTCCTCTACAACATCAATTTTGCCTCCGGAATGTCAGTAAGTGCCGCTTAGAAACCTTTATTGTCAGTCGTTTATTGAAGTTGGATGAGAAATATTTTTTAACAGAATATGTGCATAAACTAGTTAATTGGTGTGTTAGAAATATATACCATTTCAGAAGAAGAATAAGAAAAAAGGGGAAAGAAAAATAATGAAAGTCATCACATTCCTTTTAATGGAAAGAAAAGCCATTCGTCTTTCACCTCTATTTACTAGTAATAATTAAAAAAAAATCCGAAAAATAAGTTTTTCAAAGAAAAGTAAAGGCCATTTTAAACATAAGCTCAACAGATACAAATACCTGTTAAAATTCAAACCAAAATGATCAGAAATTACAATTAAAGAATAAATGGTACCCAAAACGAACAGAAATTAAATAAACAATCATAGCAAAAAGCATACAACAAGTAATAATATAAAAGAATAAATAGATCTTAAAGCAAGTAATGCTTCGATTGAATATGAAAATCAAGCTTAAAACGAAGAAAAATATTGTGCTATTGAAGTATAAATGAAACTTAAAATGAACAGAAATTAAATAAACAATCAGTGCATAAAAACATACAATTGATATTAGTGTAAATAATAAATCTTAAAACGAGTGAAACTTAAATTAGATATGCAAATCAAGCTTGAAACGACCAAAAATCACTACAAACAAGAGTTTGGGTTTGGGTATCACCTCCTTCTCTCACTGTAAAAGTCTAAAACCTACTGCGTCATTGGCGCTTTTCTGAAAACCAATTTTATGACAAATATTTTCTTTTGTACTTAATTTTGGAAATAAACATTAAAAGTGTAGTAAAATTTTGAAATGATGAGCTTTCAGCAATTAAGGTGATTAAACATCAAGTATTCAGTTTAATTTATTACTTCTTTCTAAAGTTGTTCAAGACGAATATAGTTTCACTACATACATGAGTTTGGATACTGCTCCCTTCCTTAACTGTAAATAAAAACCAAAAGCCTACTGCGTCATTGGCGCTTAACTGAAAACGAATTATATTACAAATATTTTCTTTACCAGTTCTTACAGCATTGAAAATAAAAATAAAATTACAGTGAAATAAATTCTTGAACTGATGGATCTTTCAACAATTAATATCATTATACATTAAATATTCAATTGTTTATACTTTCCAAGACTGTTCAAGACAAATAGTTTTCAGTAAACCGCCAATGACGCAGTAGGTTTTAGACTTTTACAGTGAGAGAAGGAAGCGATACCCAAACTTTTGTTTGTTGTGATTTTTGCTCGTTTCAAGATTGAATTGCATATTTAATTGAAGTTTCACTCGTTTTGAGAGTTAATTTATTAATTTACAATACTATCTGTTATATGTCTATATGCATTGATTGTTTATTTAATTTCTGTTCGTGTTAAGTTTCATAAATATGTCAATAGCAAAATATTATTTCCATTTTAAGCTTGATTTTCATATTCAATCCAATCGTTACTTGCTTTCGGATATATTTATTCATTTATATTATTACTTGTTATATGTTTTTTGCTATGATTGTTTATTTAATTTCTGTTCGTTTTGGGTTTCATTTATTCTTTAATAGTAATTTCTGGTCGTTTGAGTTTGAATTTTAACAGGTATTTTTATCTGCTGAGCTTAAGTTTAAAATGGCCTCTACTTTTCTTTGAAAAACTTGTTTTTCGGAATTTTTTTAAAAATTAATTTTGATTGCAAAAAGTTTCAAGTTTTTAAAAAGTCCTTATTTCGAAATCAAACTTAAAAAAAAATCAAAAAAAAATCAAATGTTCATCAAAGTATCCAAACTGGTATCAAAGTAACAATATCAAAGTGAAAAAATGGGTTTGTGTCAACCTCGGAGTTTTTATTATCTGATGTTTGAACAATTTTTAACAAAATGGCTGTCTCAAAATTTTTATCGGTTTTTTAAAGTTTCTACGACAAAGCTTTCTATAAAAACCTTATATGCCCCCAGGGCATAACTTACAACCCGTGCCCCGATGCCGGTGGGGAGTGTCATCCTCAAAAACATAGTTTCTATCTGGAAATCAACTACGTAAAACAAAATGGCTATCTCAAAATTTTGATTGGATGTGTTTGGGGAAATGGTGGCTCATTCGATTTCCAATCGAATGACCCACCTTTGAAGTTTATACGACGACCCCTTCCAGATGAAGTGCCTCTGGAAATTATAATAAAACATTGGAGCCGTATGGCCTTTACTATAGGCAATGCTATAGCGTTGGCTCTGATAATCAAAATACTTCAATTATTTTTATCTAAAATCAAATTATAATCTTTTCCTGGTATTTTTGAATTAACACTCATCGTCTTGACTTAAATAATGATTGTCAGTTGCATTCCATTGCTTAAATATCTATTACTTGTAGAGAAACTAGAACGGTCGATTCTGTGCTGGGTGCATAAAAGTTTGAACTACCACGTTACTGTTAGTAGTGAATGAAAACATGTTTGATGCTTGCAAAACTTGATTCGGCTGGATGTTTTTATGCAACGAATATAATCTAAAAAGTTTTCATATACAACTTATTTTTTTGCGATTCATAATTTGAGACTAATAAACACCCATGACTCCGATTATTCTCTACTCATCAATATTCTAATTGTTTCGCAAAATAGAATTATGCATGATACTGACAAAATAGAATTATGCATGATGCATAAGTACTGTAAAACATTTACGTACCAGGTGTGACTCCTTTGTCATGCAAATCTAAGTTATGATAATTCAGTGAATTCAAATTTAACCCTCCCTGTGAGAAGCTAAATTTACGTGAGACATTGTCACTTGTAAAGTTATTGCTATCCACGTGTTCAGTATAGCTTATTGAAACTGATTGCAATTGATTTCCAGCACTGACGCGCAATGAAAAGCATTATATTAAAAAGAAAATGGCTTTCATTGGCTGTCAGTGACGAAAATCGATTGAAATAAGCTGTATGTTTCTTTTTAGTTTGTATTAGAATTTCGAGATTTAAAATATTCTACCAGATAACGGTGTAGTTCATCCCTTTTTCTAAATTAAGTACTACTATAACAAAGTTTATATTTCATTACGTTCAGGGAATTCGCATGTATTGGATTTTCAAAGTCGCTTAAAATCTGCATCCTAGCCCCCCATCCCCGAATATGGAGATATAATATAATATGTAATATATATTGAAAACCAGTCGTATACAATAAATGTACAATGACAGAGTATACAAAAATGCGAAAAGAGGAAACAAAACGATAATATACAAAAAAAAAAAAATAATAACAACAAAAGCAACAACTTCTTAAATAGTATACAAAATAGTACGAAAAGTGGAAACTGAAAGATAACATACTCAAAGATTACAACAGAAACAACAACTTCTTCGAAAATAGCAACAAAGACAACAACTTTTGAAAGGAGAAAAAAAAGAGAGAGAAATAAGAGGGAAAATTAAACAAGCAAACTTGCCCACTCGTTCTTTAGAATTGCTGGTTTTGTTTTTTGCCGGCTAATAAGTGTCTCAACAGCTAGATTTGGGTCCGCTAGGTTGTAGCGCCGAATCAGAAAACTATTTTTTGTCCAAGGTGGTAATTTTAGTAGGTACTTGGCAAAACGGAAAAATAAAGAGTGGATTTTAGACTTTTCAGGGTTTGCCAATAAATTCCAGAAAGGGGTTACATATAATATATGTGGCAGAGCGGTAGCGTTGTAAATACTTGCCAGTAGTGGACGGTTAAATCTCAGAGTGGATTTAACAATCAAAGCATAGGAGCTTGAAATTCGCCGTTCAAGATGTGAGATCAGGAGGGAGCGGGTATGCTGTAATGAGGAACCTATTGGCAGCCCCAGATATACTATTTTATCAACTGGTTTTACTGAGTAATCACCTAGTGTGATATTAGTAGGAGGGTCATTCTTCCAATTATAAAGCAAGACTTCCGACTTTTGGGAGTTAAATCTCAGACCGACTTTCTAGTAGTTGGACTGCAGACATGAGAATGTTTCTGAAAGGCGGTTAAGCGTCCGGCTGAGATTCAGCGTGTCATCAGCAAAGCATATTAGGGAGACGTAAATTGAACTGAGACTTCTTGATGAAGGACAGCTGTCTTGAGGCTCAATAATGTAGTTGTTGAAGAAATTGGGGGATAAAACTGCTCCCTGACGGGCACCTTTACGGACTGGTAACAAAGCTGACCGTGGGGCTGGAGGAAGGCCTTTATCGGTAGGGAGCTTGAGTCGCACGCGAAGGCGAGAATAAAGATTACGGAAAGCCCGGATGATATTTTAGTTTACTCCTCTTTTAGCTGAATTTATCAACGTCAGCACATGAATCAATGAATCAAACGCTCTCTGCAGGTCTAAGCCCCCGATCGCTAGACTTTCTCCTGATTTGTGTGCATATGCAACGACATGGAGCGCTTCCGCACAACCAATGCCGCGTTGGAAACCGAATTGTCTTGGTGGACTGCAACACAGTTTTTCAAACTCATCTACGAATAAAAGTTCAAATAACTTGCAGAGAGAGGTAGCAACCGTGATTGGACGGAAAGAGGAGTATTGCATGGTAACTTTTCCTTTTTTAGGAACTGGCGTAAGACCTCCAATTGAGAAAGTGGTTGGGACAATAACCTGAATGAGGATAATCTGCATCAGGAAGGTTACATGACTAATGAGAGCGGGCCCACCACTTTTTAGATGGAGTGCACCGATCCCGTCAATCCCAAAAGATTCTTTAGGTTTTAGGTGAGAGATGGCCTTGCAGACAGCTCCCTCCGTTACAAGATAATCACTCCGACGACAACGATCTAAGAAGTCGTCCAACTCAGCTTCGTGTCTTTCGTTGAGGGCTGGATCAGGAGGCAAAAATTCTGACCCATAATATGCATACCATTCAGAATCAGGGATAGCAGATGCGGATAAAGACTCATTGCTTTTAGAGGACAGAAAACGCCAAAGGAGAGAAGGATTAATTTTGACCCGTGTAGATTCGATATCAATCATCTTTTTTCTGTGAGCTTTTAGCTCCTTTGCGAATTTTCTTTTTGTGAGCAGGCGGAATGAATTGACTACCCCCGAACGGGGTCGTCCACAAGAAACCCAAAGTTGAAGCCAAAATTTAGACTTAGAATGGGTATCCACTAACTCTGGATTTTCAGACCAGCCAGGAAGGGTATGACGGGGTCTACTTAGAGGGACGGCAGCTTTTTCAGCACAGCGAAGGGCATGGCCAATTTCTGCGCAATAAAAGTCAACTGATAGTTGTGTTTCCTCCCTTGAAAGAGCAGTTAATCCAGAGAGAAGATGGAAAGGGACACGGATCTTACTAAAGACTCTGGCAGCTTCTTCTTGAAATAAAACAGGGTTAATTTTACGCCAATCACAGAGAAATCTAGGATGTGTTTTTAAAGTTGTGTGCGTTTGTGTATCTGAGCTGTGGCAAATAATCTCAGCTGAAAACTTTATTGGTAAGTGATCAGACAGCTGCAAATCAGACACAACCTTGACAGGCAAAATCCTGAGATTTGCGGATGCAACGACGTGATCGAGATCTGATGTGGACATTGAGGTGTGTACATGTGTAAAATTTAATTCTTTGCACTTGAGGTCAAACTGGTCTCCAAAAATACTAAGCAACAACGTAGAAAGTAAAGACCTAGATACGAGCGGTTCATTCAAGTCGCAATTGAAGTCACCAACTAATATGCATTGAAGGCTTAAGGATCTAATACGGTTAGTACACTGGCCGAGTTTATCACTAGAATAAGTAAAAGCACGCTCCGAACGCTCATCATGGTAATTTGTAGGCAAATATACATTAATAAAAACACAGCCCTCAACATGAATCGCCAGAAAATTATCATTGACTTCAAATACACTAGATCTTAGAGTCGAAATAACAAAAGTGGCAATACCACCGGAGGGTCGCCCTTTTCCACTTAGCTGCTTTGCTGAAACAGAATAAACCGATACTGAACTATTAAAACTAAGAATACTTTTACTGCGGCTTGTGACAAAATGTTCTTGTAAACAGACAGCTTAATTTTGCTCAAACACAACATCTAAGATCGGAATTTGATTCGCGAACGAGCCATCAATGTTCCTCGATAAACATTCAACTGCAGAAGCTTCAGATGTCATTTCTTTTGTGGATTACTGTTTGAGGTACATTTTACACCGTAACACGTGTGACTGCCGATTTTGCATTCAACGCAGAATTTTGGCTGTCTGCACGGTTCATCTCGCGTAGAACGATGTTCACTTGAGGCACATCTAGAGCATAAAGGTTCAGCCGTACACTGGGAAGCGAGATGACCCGATTTTGTGACAGTTATAGCATCGTTTTGGCAAGAACTTAAACGGATCAGTAGGTAGACGCTCGTAGCCGATAATCACCGAAACACTCAGAAATTGTTGGAGCTCACTGATAGTGTCAAAATACACTTTGAAAGAACGGGATTTTCCGCATTGTTCAGTCTTCGTACTATTCGGGATTAGAGTTTTTTGTCCTTCACGGTTTATATCCTCAGGGAAATTTCGAAGCACAGCTATGTGCAGGGGTTCTCGAACAGAAATTTTGAGATCGGGCTTGGAAGATTTCGCTTTTTCAACGATTTTCGCTGCTGCAGCTTTCGACATGACCACAAGCTTCCATTCGTTTGCAGATTTTCGAAGTTCACTAATGTCATTTGTATTTTCACAGAAACTGTCTATGAAAGCTTTCCGGTCATTTGAGCCATTGGGCTCCTTGGGGGGATTTTTCAAGACAACAGAATAGGTAGAGTTTCTGGGCCGGGACGTTTCAGGTGCACTACGACTCCTTGTGAAAATACGGGCGGCTGCAGCGGACTGGGTAGCCAAGAAATTATCAAGCTTCCGAGAGAGCTCATTTACTTTGGTATTACCTGTTGCATTCACCGCATCTCCGATGACCGGAACCGAGCAGGGGTTAAAGATGACAAATTTTGGCATGCTCACATTATTTTTTTGCAGCTGAAACTAGAATTTTGCATATTTCAATGATATTGTCTTCATCTTTAGAGTAGGTCACAAGACGATTCGTAAGATTCAACTCAGTATGAAGGATTCGCTTTGCCTTTATAAAATCTTCATGTGTATAGAAAGCAACCCACGCTTTTACGATACACTCCAATTTTATTCCATCTGTAAGTGCTGTCGTAACACAATTCAGTAACGGATTCAAAATAATTTTTTCACTTTCAGCCATCGTAGTTCCAAGCGTAATTAAATCTCAATGTAAAGTCACAAAACAATGACTTACCCGCAAGGGGGGCTTTTTTAAGTACCCCCATTCTTTCCAATAAACGCCTTCTAATTATCCAAATGAAATAATTCAATCCAAATGAAAACTCAATCCAATCAAGCAATCACAATAGAGTTATAGCTTTGTAGTCCGAGAAATTGTTTTCAAGGTCACTGAATTAATGAGATTTCAATATCTAAAAAGATAACCTCACACTGAATCTAGGTCAGGAATTACAATCACTTACATTCCTTATGAAATATACTTGGGTTGTGCAATAAATTATCCTTTTTGACACTTCAAATATAATCCGATAACGAATGCTATTTATTTGGTTAGATGTTCACAGCACGGGAGCTGAACAAGAACTGATATAAGCTTAGGCTATTTACTAAAGTTTGCTTTTCTAAATTACTCATAAATTTGCCTACAAAATCAGCAAATGTTTGTATATAGCGTAGGGCTGTATCCAAGCATTAGGATGGGGAACTTCTGTGATACACTTAAACGACTCCTGAGAGTCCGATATATAAGAGATATATCTGAAAGTCAAATATAATGAATTTAATGGAGTAAGAACGTGTTATTTAGTTGTTAGTTCAGAGCAGGAGATAAATTGTAATGTTTTGTCGTAGATTGTTTAAAAGGGAAATCTTCCGACAAGATCACCAGTTTATACATTTACTTTCACTTTCATTGCACATATCCGCAGTTTAATTGCATTTATAATTGGCCTCTAATATTTCTGGTGGTTACCACAATATATATTTTATTTCTTATATTACTATACTTTTTAGGGAATTTTCTTATTAAATTAAAAGCTCCAAGTTTTCTTTCATTTTTTTCTGTAAATAATGTTTAATGTACAGCGTTGATACTATTTCATTAACTTGCTTCTTTATCTTTTCTTTTTAGGCAATTTAGTGATGCTTTACAGAATTTCCTTAAGTCTGTAGCTTTTAATATCATTGGGGAGACGCCAAAACTTATCAGGCCATCTGAACTTGGTGAAAATGGACGATCCAAGCTCCAAAAGTTTATCGAGCGACCGACTGTTTCTTTACCAACGAGTTCGCCAACCCGTTCCTTAGTTTCAGCTTCTGAAAGGAGTAGACACAGTACGATACTTTTTCTTAAGTTTTTTTTTTTTTTACGGTTATTGGAAGGAAGATGATTGGTGAGAAAAGACATATGAAAGAATAGATAAGAAAAAGTGGTATTTAAAAGATAGGAAATTGGTAATTTTTTAAAACATTTCTTTTCTGCCATTATCGTAGTTTGCACAATAGCGTTGACTTGGTAAAACACAATTTGTCTTCCATTGATTAAATTTTTTATCTCTCTACCTCACCATGTACGACGGATGATATTGGAAAGTTTTGGGAATGGGATCATTCTATCGCAAATTCTGAAATGATGTAGCTATTTTAAGCTACAAAACTGATCAAATGGAATCTAACCCTCTTTTTGTCCCTGGACACACATGCAGTCCAATTTAGTGTCAGAGGAAAATTCCCAGATATCCCTTTCAATCAGAAGTGTTAAAATATGTACATTAAATACCTTCTGGATAAACCATGATGCTTACAGCCCTGGTTGAGGGTCCCTAAATTGCGTTAAGGGCCATTGCGTAAGTTCATTTTGGCTATAGGCTTGGAAAAATAGAAGCTACTGAAGCTTCTATAAACTCATTTTTTCATATATCATTGTGTTCTAAACAATGAATATAGTTTCTTCAGTCTGATAGGCAGTAAATATTCTTCTTTAATATACTCGTTTTAGATTGTATAAGAAATTAATTAGCAAACCATTTATTGATTCAATTTTGTATGTTTTCGAATAAAAGGCAATTTATCAGCAAAGAAAGTGTCCTTTTAAAATAGTAAAACTATGTTTGTGTTGATTTCTGTTCGTTTTAAGTTTGACTTGGCTATTGATTTAAAATTCTGTTTATCCTAGGTTTCATTTATTCTTTCATAATAATTTCTGTTTGTTCTAAGTTAGACGACTTATTATACACTTTATTTCTGCTCGTTTTTGGTTCTAATATCGCTCTTTTCTTCTGTGAAAAATGTTCTCTTCTAAGACATTTTTAGTGTTAAATTTGTTCGGTTTTAATTGACATGGTTTTACATCGTGTTCTTCTCGGCTTAGTTTAAATAATGTAAACAACAAGGAAGATCACATTGCTTTTATAAAAAATATAAGAAGTTAAACCACATTGTCTAGATGACATTTAGACAACACATTCTAAATGTCCTGTTAGTTGTATCTTTTTCGGGAAAACAAATTTCGGGTCGCTTTTAGGATGTCAGGAGTCGATGCAACAATTTTTATCCAAGTTTTTGTCTTCATTGAGGTCTCCTTCGCTCAGTTTACACGCCGTGAAGTTTCAAGCCGATAGGAGGTAATCGACTTCCAGGCCCTAATCCTTTAAAGGTAAAGTTTACATGCTCTGTGACTTTCAAGCCGACCGAGAAGAAAACTTTTGCCTATTTTCTTATACAATAAATCAGTTTAATAAATAATAAAGAAATCGGAGAATAGATTCAAATTTTTTAGTCACAAACTCATTCTGGTCCAATGTATATGCCCTGTAAGTTTCAAGCCGATTGACTTACTTTGACTTATGTCTCCTGCCGGGCGCTGCTCGGCGTAGAGAGTGACGTCTGCCTCCTCCATCCACTTCGGTCCATGGCAAGCGTTTGCACATCGCTCAACCTGATATTTGCCATCATCAGGAACTCGGACAGGCTGTCAGACCATCGTTTTTTCGGTCGGCCGCGAGGTCGTTTTCAACCGGCTTTGACAGGGTCGAAGTCATGGATCGTTTTTGCAGGTATGTGTGGAGGCATTCGAAGTAGGTGTCCGAACCATCGTAGTGTTCGCTCGGCTGCTTGGGTCGAAAACCGAGACTGCTTGGTGAGCTGCAGCAGCTTCTCATTGCTGACGAAATCGAGCCATCGTAGACCTTCGATCCTCCTCAGGTTCTTCGACTGAAAGACATCAATTGCCTTGAGGGTTGCGGCTGAAGCTTGCCACGTTTCAGCTCCATAGAGCATCACAGAGCTGAGAAGGGCGTTGGAAATCCGCAGCTTCGTTGTGCGACTGATGTTTGGTTTTCACCAGAGGTGACGGTTCAGTCTGCCCATGGCAAAAGATGCATTGGATATTCTCGCTTGTAGTTCAGAAAGAAGCGAGCCATCTGAAGAAATTACGGAGCCCAGGTAGGTGAACCTTTGGACAACTTCGAGGCTAGTGGTGCTATCCAGGCTAACTGAAGGATTGGGAGTAGGGGAAGATGGGTCTATCACCATAATTTTCGTTTTAGTCCAGTTTATCTGCAGTCCTACTTTTGCTGCCTCTTCTCGTAGGATTCGAAGCGCTTCCAGCAACTGCTCCATGGAGTCCGCCAGAATGCAGGATCATTGAGAAAAGTTTTCCCGGGACAGACAGTAGGGTTATTCCACGGTAGTCCGAGCAGTCGCTTCTAGAGCCTTTCCTCTTTCATAAAGGGATAATGACACCCTTCCGCCAATCTCCAGGAATTATCTCGGTTTGCCAGATTGTAGAGAATAGGGTGTGGAGAAACAGGAGCATAACAGGACCTGCATATTTTAGCAGCTCCGAACTCAGGCCACAGACACCGGCAGCTTTATTGTTCTTGAGCCTTTTTGCTGCATTTCCAATTTCTGAGGGGCTGAAAGGCTCGTCTGGAGGAGCATCTGCTTCGGGTCTTGTACTGCCAGGTTGGCTGGGACAATCAGCAGGAGGCATAGACGGGCTAGTGTTGTTCAGGAGTGAGCAGAAGTGATCCTTCCACCGCTCGAGACAAGAACCTTCATCAGAGAGAAGTGTCCCATCCCTGGATAGGACGGGTCCCAATTCTGGTGTTTTATTTCCTGTGAGATCACGGAGGTGCTTGAACAGGCTACCCATGTCTTTCTTTTTTGCTGCTAGTTCGATTTCATCGGCTTTCCTTGCAACAAACTGAGTTCGGTCTCAGTGAATAAGTCTGTTCCGCTCTTCTCTGAGCCTTTGATAGGTGGTCATGTCCCCAAGAAGTCTTGCCCTCGGCCTTTGCTCTATGACCTGCAGTGTTTTGTCAGTTAGCCACAATTTCTTCGGAAAACTTTGCTTGCCAAGCACCAGCTGCGCTGCTTCGCTGGTCTGCGATTTAAATTACTTCCAGACGTCTTCGCTGCTGTTGAGTGTGCCAAGGAGCTCAAAGCGATTTGATATCTAAACACTATACTTCTGGTGAGTATCTGGCTCCTTTAGTTTCCCATTATCCGCTGCTACTGGTTTTCTTTCCGATCGCTCTGCATGGAGGCGAAGCTGGACGTCAGCACACACAAGCCTGTGATCTGCATTTCCGAGCTCTGCTGATCTGTTAGTTCTACGGCTCTTCAGTGATGATCTCTAGCGTTTAGAGATAATGACGTAGTCGATTATCTTCTTTGTGCGACCGTCGTTACTATACCACGTCTACTGGCGGATAGTCTTACGTTGAAAGTAGGTGTTCGCGATCACAAGTTCATAGGATCGGCACAGTTCGAGTAGGCGAAGGCCGTTATCGTTCAGTGGGTCGGGGGATACAGGTCCAATTGTGCCACGCCAAACACCCATATCATCTCGCACTGTAACATTGAAGTCACCGAGAAGAACAGTGACATCGTGGTGGGACACTGTTGACAGACATCTGGGCAGAGCAGAGTAGAACTCTTCCTTGGTTACGTCGTCGGAATCGTTGGTCGGGGCATAGCATACGAAAATTGTCATCTTGCCATGCTTGTGCTAAAGCGGGCCTTCATTATTCTGTCCGATACAGCTTCGTGCAAGAGTAAGGCCTTTCTTGCAGGGCCGTTTAGCGCGAGACCAACACCATTTCTTCTCATGCTCCCTCCAGACCAGACTAACGAGTGATTATCGCCTATTTGCTCTTCTCCACTTCCAGTAAGACGGGTTTCTGTGAGACCTGATATCGCCATTTTATTCTTACGAAGTTCTTGAGAAAGTAGGTTCTTTGATGCAGGTGCATTCATGGTCAAAACATTCCAGGTGGCTATTCGAAGCCCCCTTTGGTCTAGAAGGTTTAGTCTGTCAGTCTTTCTGACGTCGTCAGCATGTCCATTGACGCGCGATGGTCGAGATCTTAAAAGGGGGTCCGGATCTGAGGCTATGTAGTCACTTTGCGCAGCACTTGATTTTCAGGTGGAGGGTCGCTAGTCCGACCGACCCTGGCCTAGATTAGAGCTAGGTTAAACCTAGATACTGAGATTCCCGGGGTGGGCTCCCATGAGGTTGCATCCACCCTAATCGGAGTGTTTAGTTCGGGGATGACCCCATATCCAGAGGCACATGGTCAGCAGACAAGGTCTGCATCATTCCGGACGAACTCCATCCACCTTCAAGCCGATTGGAGGATTTAAATTTTTTATTTCTCGTGTCGCGATACCTTACATCCAAATTTCACTTATAATGTCTGGCTTCATGGAGGTCTTCAAGGCCTAATCGGAATACCATGAGATTTTGAGAAAGAAAAAAAAACACACATCAAAAGCAAAAAAACTGGGTCGTCATGAATTGACGCATTAAAAAAAAATTGTAAATTTTCTCTTCGTTAAACTCTCCTTGGCCTAGTCTGCGTGGCTTGTGATTTTCAAGCCATTCATAGACAAGATTCACAGACAAAATTCAAAGCCATTCATAGGCAAAATTGTCAGGCGTCACGAATTGATACAACCAGTTATTTTATAATCTTTTAGTCTTCGTTGGCCCAATGTCCGATGTTGTTAACCATGTTTACATGCCCTGTAAATATTAAGCTAATCAGGAAGAACTTCCATTTGCAAATTTCACGAATCAATACAACCGATTTTTTGTCATTTTCTGAAAATTCTTTTGGCCTTGTTGTGTTGCGAATTGATACAACCGAATTTTTTGCTTTAATTTGGTTTTCTTGGTCCTGCTTGCATACCCTGAAGGTATCAAGTCGATCTGTGAGAAAATGACCAATTTTGAGGCGTCGCAAAAATTGATACAAACAATTCTTTTCCCATAACTTATTATCTTCATTGAGATCCGTTTTTCCCTGTCCTAATCGTCGTTTAAGTTTCAAACCAAACTAGAGACACATCCTTTTTATGCCAAATTTTGGATGTCACGATTCTTTTTTATATTTTGTTTTGAACTGATAAAAACATTCTGAGCTCAGAAGCTTCCTTTTTTTGTGCATTAAAATCTTGCTTAAGAAGTCATGGATATGTATTACAGCCGGCTAGAGAAAGAAGTCTTTTCGCACCACAGTTTATATAATTAGCAGTATGATCTTTCCCTATCTCACCCATTATAAAAACTCGGAACGAGGTGCGATTGCTCCAGAGAATGTATAAACCGGTATAAACATAAGCGGCATTAGATCTTTTCACGGGTACACAAAGAATAATCACCTACGGAACAAGTACTGACAAAACCACTTGGCCGGCTCAACAATAAGTGCAGAAATAAGTGGGAGGAGCTTTTTGTTGGCACCGAGAATGAAGAGCCAGAAATCATCTGCGGTAAACTTACTGGATAATTATATAAACTGTGGTTCGCACAATTTCGTGATGCTCATGCCCCATTCTAATATTTGTCTGCACTTTCAGATCCCCTTGGCCTACATTTCGGTGATACTAGGTAGTCTTCGACTTAGAGGCGCTGACACATTGTTGGTCCCTTCTACCACGGTTTATCTCCCTTATCTCCTATTTAATTAGTATGTCTCTTTCAATATGACTAGCAGATACAGATCCATCAGGGGATTTGTTTTCCATTTTAAAACACATTTTCAAAAAATTTGTTTAGATGTTTAGTCGAATTACGTTAATGCATGAAAGAATTTTTGGTGTAGGAGAAAAGACACCAAAAACTAAAAAGTTTTTAGTGTTGATTTGGTGTAGGAGAAAAGACAGTTGCGCAACACGTCAGTCGCGCGTATACCCCGTTTAGAGAGGGTATGGGGATAACTTCGGTGTCCTTACCAAAATTCAAGGCTTTTAATCTCTAGAGTAAATTAGAATGGTAACTTAACAAGAGTAGGTTTTCAAAGTGTACAAGTTGGATAGCTGTTTTCCATGAACACTGACAAACAAATCCCCTCACCCCAAGTGGCCGGAAGGACCTCTCCACAATTTAAAAAAAAAAAAAAAAAAAAAAACTATAAAATGGAAGAAAAAAATATAAGCTACTATTTCATTTGAATCCCTCCCCCTCTTCTTGAAAAAAATGCTAAAAAAAGAATCAAGAAAGACTTTCAGGCCTCTGCACCTTCCCCTAGTTCTCAAAATTTTAGGATTTCCCTTGTTATTTCTGATAAATTTCCGCATTGTTTGTTAATTTTGCTCTGGCTCTTCGATTCTCTTTAGATTAGTTGCTGGAAAAAAATTCTGGTCAATTTTGCCAATTAACCATATATAGTCCATGCATTTTCGACGTACACCTTAAATTTGTTAGTCAATGCTGTTTGTATTCAAACTCCAATATACATTTTGGGAAGAACTTCAAAGTTTGAAATAGCACTTCCTAGAGAATGATGCATTTGCGGAGTCTACGCGGAAAAAGAAGCAGATTGTGGTTGAAACTTTTCGGAGAAATATTCCTGCGAAATGTGTAAGCATTTAATGTTCGGAATGAAAAGATTTCTAATTTTAAATGGAAGCCAAGCTTGATGCGGAAAACTCATGTCCACCCGTTTGCTTCCCTGTATATATTCCAAATATGTAATGTTTTATATATGGTATAATTTAGATCTTGAATTTGTCTCCTAGTGTGCCTAAGAGGTGGCGTGTTTCCTTAAGAATTTGGTACTGCTTTGACTTGATATAACCTCAAAGGCTTGCAAAGGTTGCTGTCATTCGGTCATGATTGCCTAGCTAATTTGTTCTCAAGTTTGAGTGCTTAGAACTTGTGATAGCGCCATTTGAGGTGAAAAAGAGGGACGTTCAACCGCATGCAGACGAGAGCGTCCTCAACCACACGTGTCATCTTTTATCTCCTAAAATCTGTTAACATTATTAGAAAGTTTCAAGCTCCCCCTTCCCCCACCCTCAAGGAAGGATAGGATATGAACCCCGAAAGGCGAAAAGTAGGAGATTATTTTTTTGCTTTTCACCAAGTAAATCGAGGGACCCCTCCCCCTCCTGTCATGTCAGACGGAGATCAAATTTGGTCCGAATATATGATCCTTTCCTCAATTCCAACAAATTTTGAGATTGTTTATTATATAGTTTAAATCATCACATTGACCATCGATCAAATTTAGTTTCCCAAATCGGTCAAAGTAACATCAACGTCTGACCAAAGGAATGTAATTCCTCGGATGGGGTGATGTAGGTAAAGAAGAATAACATTGTTATTCTAATACTAAAGTAAGAAACATTAGATTTCGACAAAATCCTTTAAAGCTTTCTGTTTTACTATCGGTTATATTCAAGGACCTGATTATCTATATTGCAGGCTCGATATCATCGGACACAGGATCTGAAGTGTCTTTGCGGCCACTTCCAGCTGTTCAACTGACTTCTAACTGCCGGAAACCAAACTCTGAAGAGAAACCAACTCATGGCCAGAAGTTTAAGAGAAGAATTGATTACCATAAGTGTAAGAAATAAAGACCTTAGAATACTAAAGACGACAACAGTGTAATTTTAAACGACATCACTGCGTCTCTCTTGATAATAGACACTACAGACTCACCAATGAGAGATTGTTATTTAATTCGGCCAAACAAATTTTTTCCGCCTTCTTGCAAAAGAACCATCTGAAACATTATATCCGCGGAAAATTCAAGTCTTATCGTGTTTCATAATGTTTTTGGAGTCTAGTAATATAGGCAGGGTATTTGTTATGAAAACCCTTTGTTCCAAAAATCAGACGTTTTCTGATTTGGTTTAAACACAGGACTACTACTACTACTACTATTGCTGTAGGCAAATACAGCGTCGCAAGCTCATCATTCACCCTAAACGTAAAGAACTGTAACTGCAAAATGACTCATGGCAAAATTTCCTAAATTTCACAACTCTTATGCAAAAGTAGTAAATCAATTATTAAGTTAAATTAATTTAAAAAACCTTTTCCGCAAAATAAGTTTTTTAAAGAAAAGTAAAGAACTCCATTAAACATAAAATGAGCAAAAATAAAATCAAATATTCTACCAAGCTCGAAACTACCACAAATCCGCATAGATAAGTAAATGAAACCCAAAACGAACAGAAATTAAGATAAATAACCGGGTCAAACTCAAAACGAACAGAAATTAACATAAGTTGGGCGCAAAACCCCTATGCCTTCCTAAGGCCAGAACAAAATTTGCACTTTACTAAAAAAATACAAATGAATGTGCATTGTCAGTTTAATATACATATACTGATATTTAGTAATCAAAATGTTAATATTATTTGATTTGTTAAAGTTATAAAAGCAAAAACATTTATATTTTTTTAGGTAAAGTGCAAATTTTGTTCTGGCCTTGGGAAGGCAAAGGGGTTTTGCGCCCAACTTATGTTAATTTCTGCTCGTTTTGAGTTTGACTTGGTTATTTATTTTAATTTCTGTTCGTTATGGGTTTCATTTATTTATCGATGCTGATTTGTGGTAGTTTCGAGCTTGGTAGATTATTTGATTTTATTTTTGATCATTTTTTGTTTAATGGAGTTCTTAACTTTTCTTTGAAAAACTTATTTTGTGGAAAAAGTTTTTTTAATTAATTTTTGTTTGTTTTATATTGACATAGTATTTTCAGGGAAGAATAAAATAATAGTTTAAATCTTTTCTTTTTTTAGACTTTATAGTTTGGCCCTGCTATTTGTATGCTGGAGGAAAATTTTCAGCAATTTTTAACAACATACACCATTTTAAAAATCTGGACACAAATAGTACTGTTTAATTCAGTTTCATAACTCCTCTAGTTGACCTGAAATGGAAAACTTGATACCATTGTCAAAAAAATCTGTTTACTTTCTTTAATAGCTTGGATGCACTTACACTATTTTGATTTGGTTAAATTTTTAGAGCAGACGTAGCCTCGAACGTTTGAACATAATGCCCTCAGTCGTTCTCGGGATACTGCTGAGATGCCTTATTGGGAATTAGCATTATCACAGTGCATTTTGATTTAATCTTGAGGCAAAATTCAGTTTTTATACATAATGGGCAAATGGGAGGGTGGGAGTGGAAGGGGATTAGTTGCCCTCCCATCACTTTTGACTATTAAAAAGGGCATCAGCACTTTCTATTTTCAAGCGAATGAGCCCTTTTCAAAGTTCCCACGACAACTCCTTCGGTACGAAGTGCCCTGGTCTAAACAACAACAATTACAAAAAATATTACTTATCACTTTCGACTATTAAAAAGGGCACTAGCCCCTTGAATTTCAAATCAAATAAGCCCTAGTCTGAAGTTTCTACGACGACGTCTTCTATAAAAAACCTTATATGCCCCCAGGGCATAACTTAAAACTCTTGCCCTGAGGGCTGTGGCGGAGTATCCTCCTCAAAAATATATTTTCTATCTGTAAATCAACTACGCTGAACAAAATAGCTATCTCAAAATTTGTATTGTATGTGTTTGGCTGAATAATGGGCGTCGGGGGGGGGGGGGGGCGTGGTACCCTCCCATCAATTTTGACAATTAAAAAGGGCACTAGCCCTTTGAAGTTCCAATCGAAAGAGCTTTTTTTGTAGTTTCTACGACAAAGCCGTCTATAAAAACATTTTATGCCCGCTGGGCAGAACTTAAAACCCTTACCCTGAGGGTTGTGTGGGACGGTCCTCCTCAAAAACATATTTTCTATATGGAAATCAACCAGGCTGAACAAAATGGCTATCTCAAAATTTTGATTGGATGTGTTTGGGTGAATGATGGACGTGGGGGTGGGGCTAGTTGCCCTCCAATCACTTTCAGCTATTAAAAAGGGCACTAGCTCTTTAAATTCCAATCAAATGAGCCCCTTTTGAAGTTTCTATGACAACACCTTCTTTAAAAACCTCATATACCCCAGGATGTAACTTAAAACCCTTGCCCTGAGGGTTGTTGGGGAGTGTGCTCGTCAAAAGCATATTTTCTATCTGGAAATCAACTACGCTGAACAAAATGGCTATCTCAAAATTTTGATTGGATGTATTTGGGGGAATGATGGGCGTGGGGCTGGGGGAATGATGGGCGTGGGGAGGGGTAGTTGCCCTCCAATCACTTTCGACTATTAAAAAGGCACTAGCCCGTTGAATTTCCAATCGAATGAGCTTTTTTCGAAGTTTCTACGACAACGTCTTCTATAAAAACATTATATGCCCCCTGGGCATAACTTAAAACCCATGCCCTGAGGGTTTTGGGGGAGTGTCCTCCTCAAAAACATGTTTTCTATCTGGAAATCAACTACGCTGAACAAAATGGCTATCTCAAAATTTTGATTGGATGTGTTTGGGGGAATGATGGTCGTGGGGGGGGGGGGGGCTAGTTGCCCTCCAATCACTTTCGACTATTAAAAAGAGCACTAGCCACTCCAATTTCCAAACGAGCGAGTCTTTTTTAAAGTTTCTACGACGACTCCTGCGATACGAAGTGCCCGGGTATGGAGAAAAAAAAAAAAAAAAAAAAAAACACATTGTGCCCACATCGTTCTTTACTTAGGCAGCGCCAGCGCGCTGCTTTTGAAAAGGTGGGTGTGAGAGGGGGGTGAGTTACCGTCCAATCCCTTTCAACTAGTAAAAAGGGCACTAGCCCTTAGAATTTCCAATCAAATGAGGGTTTTTTGAAGTTTCTATGACAACGCCTTCTATAAAACCTTATATGCCCCTAGGCCAAAACTTAAAACCCTTGCCCTGAGGGCTGTTGGGGAGTGTCCTCCTCAAAAACATATTTTCTTTCTGGAAAACAATTACGCGGAACAAAATGGCTATCTCAAAATTTTGATTGGATGTGTTTGGGGGAATGATGGGCGTGGGGTGGGGGGGGGGGGCTAGTTGCCCTCCAATCACTTTCGACTGTTAAAAGGGCACTAGCCCTTTGCATATCCATTCGAATGAGCCTTTCTTGAAGTCTCTAAGACAATGCCTTCTATAAAAACCTTATATGCCCCCAGGCATAACTTAAAACCCATGCCCGGAGGGTTGTAGGGGAGTGTCCTCCTCAAAAACATATTTTTTATCTAGAAATCAACTACGCTGAACAAAATGGCTATCTCAAAATTTTGATTGGATGTGTTTGGGGGAATGATGGGTGCGGGGGGGGGGGGGGCTAGTTGCCCACCAATCACATTCGACTATTAAAACGGGCACTAGCCGTTTGAATTTACAAACGAATGAGCCTTTTTTTAAGTTTCTACGACAACGCCTTCTATAGATACCTTATATGCCCCCATGGCATAACTGAAAACCCTTGCCCCAAGGGTTGTGAGGGAGTGTCCTCCTCAAAAAGATATTTTCTGTCTGAAAATCAACTACGCTGAACAAAATGGCTATCTCAAAATTTTGATTGGATGTGTTTAGGGGAATGATGGGCGTGGGGGGCTAGTTGCCCTTCAATAACTTTCGACTATTAAAAAGGGCACTGGCCCTTTTAATTTTCGATCGAATGATCCTTTTTTGAAGTTTCTACGACAACTTCTTCTATAAATACCTTATATGCCCCCAGGGCATAACTTAAAACCCTTGCCCCGATGGTTGTGGGGGATTGTCCTCCTCCAATAGATATTTTCTATCTGGAAATCAACTACGCTGAACAAAATGGCTATCTCAAAATTTTGATTGGATGTTTTTGGGGGAATGATGGGCGTGGGGGGGGGCTAGTTGCCCTCCAATCACTTTTCGACTATTAAACTAACTTTATACCCTTGCCCCGAGGGTTGTGGGGGAGTGTCGTCCTCAAAAAGATATTTTCTATCTGGAAATCAACTACGCTGAACAAAATGGATATCTCAAACTTTTGATTGGATGTATTTGGGGGAATGATGGACGTGGTTAGTTGGACGGGGTTAGTTGCCCTCCAATCACTTTCGACTATTAAAAAGGGCACTAGCCACTCCAATTTGCAATCGAATGAGCCCTTTTCGAACTTTCTACGACAACTCCTTCGATACGAAGTGCCCGGGGGTGGAGAAAAAAAAACAACACATTGTGCCCACATCGTTCTTTAATTAGGAACGTAACCCGGTTCCCGGTTACCCGTATTTTTGGGAGAAAGGACAAAACTCTAAAAATAGTGGGAGAAGGGGTAGACTTTGATAAGAATTCTACTATCAAGTTTAGAATGTTCCAGAATCCTTTGACGCACGACTCGAGTTCCCGTATGTAAAAAAAACGAATTTTTACATTTTCGTGAGATGGTTTGCCATCTCACGAAATTGCCATCTCAGATTTGCTGCTTCAGATTTCTGTTGCCATCTCAGATTGCTGCTTCAGATTTCTGTTGCCATCTCAGATTGCTGCTTCAGATTTATATTGCCATCTCAGATGGCTGCTTCGTGTTTACCTTTTTTTTTATTCTCTCCATGGGTGACTCTAGCAGCCAAATCTTTTTAACTTCGTGAAAGGTCCTTCATATTAATATGGAAGGAGAGTTTATCCCTAAAATCTCTCCTTTTAAAGAATATATTTGAACAAAGCGTTCAATATAGGTTCTGAGGAGGTAATGCCTCCCTTCTTATTACAGAAATATTTTAAATGTGACCTAGAAGAGAACATTTATATATTTGCCTGGACAAAGATGGAAAGGGTAGGCGTATCCTTCTGGATCAAAGTTTCTCCAATGACCCAAATCAAAAATTTGAATGTCACGACTTGAAAGATATTTTTTTTTGCATATCAGTGCCTTCCCTGGCATTTCCCACTTTAGTCTTTTCCTTCAAAGCACTGATTTATAATAGTTGAGCTGTTCTACAAATAGGAGGGCGTGTGAGGTGCTAGTGACTCTTCTCTCTTGGTAGGACATATTGCCGTGCGGCGATGCCTATATCTCTAAGAATTTGGCAGTCGGCACAAAATGAAAGGCTTTTTATAGGCTGTATATTCAGGAATGTTAACGCCTATAAAGTATTACGTAGCTATGCATCAACCATTATGGGAGGGTTGCTGAATTTTCATGGCGGTGGGTCCTTAAAATTTCAAGATAACACATTTATCGTCTTCACATAAATATGGAGGGGAAGGAGGTCAACCCGTCTGGCCTCGTGAGAGGATCCTTGAAAAGACAGGGTCAACCACCTTGCCCCCCCCCCCCCCAAAAAAAACAAAAACAAATTTCCATAGACATAGCTTGTAAACGTATATTTCCGTTGAAGATCAACCAATTAATGACGCCTATTAATTTCAGTTTCGGCTTTTTATAATGGATATACTTGTTAAAAAAAAATAACATAACGTTTATACGAAAAAAAAAATCATGGACTTACTCAAACTTAGTTACATTGAAAGGTCTTTAAACCTGCTCTTATTTTAATCAACTTTAATTTTATTCAACCGCGTTATGAGTATATTTTTATATAAAGAGATTATCTCACTTCATTAGAACCTTTTGTCAAAACCAATTAATATTGGTCGAACTGGATTGGAATATAATTTTGAGCTCTATCTGTGTATAGTGTGCTCCCACTATAAGCAGTTGCTCCATATTTTTGGCAAAGAACTATCTATTATTATTTATTAATACAAACAAGGTTAAGCTTGTGCTTTAGATCTGTTTTCTCCTCTTGTTTTCTCTTTTTTTCATATTTTTACTTTACTTTATTTTATGTTTCAATCTTTTATTCTAACCTATCTTTTTTTTCGCTCATGAAAGGCTAAATATTGTTTTACTAGTTTATTTATTCGTTGTCTACCCTTGTTTACCCCTTATTGTACTCTAGGCGTCAAAATACCGTTGCCAATATTTCAGTTTACATTGACTTGTTATGATGTCGACATGTCTACTCGACTTGAAAAAATTCGAAGCCCTGAAATCCACTATTTTACGTCCAATATAGCACTAAGTTAATTACTTTAAACTTATATTCTATAAGTGTGAAACCATTTTGCTCGATAAATATGTTTTACTTTGGATTGTACGTGGTATATGTTGTTTCTCCCGGCTAAATTATTGGCCATAATTTCATTTAAGATTTGATTAGAACTTTGAAGCGGCAAAATTTTCTATACTAATACATTATGATGTTTAATTGATGATATTTGTGTTTCAGCTAATGACATGTCGCGTAAGATTATAATCTGCCATGTCAATTCTCCGCTTGACTTTTACGTTCAAAAAGTGGTTGAAAGAGAGGAATATAGAAAGATTGAGGACAAATTTAGTTCCTATGCTGAACAGCTTACTCCTGACCAAGGACTCGTAGACACTGTTCAAACTGGTAAGGAGCATACGTCATGGCAAATTCTCAGCTGTCTTTTTGAAAATTGTTGTACTTTAAATTTTAATATTGCTGTTCCTCGTTACGTTTGCCTGGTGATTAATTATAATCCTGAACTAATGTCCTTGAAAAATTTATAGTCGCTGGTACCCCAACAAAATTTGAAGTTGACCCCCTCACCACCCTAATAATTTCAGCAGTTATTCAAACCCTTTGGAAAACGCAACTATCGTTGTTGGAACCATGCAGATAGTGGTCATGTAATGCTAATGTATAGTTTTTCTGCGCTTTTATAAATTGATGTTGCCTGGCATTACATAACGTCTAGGTGTCTAAACTTTTTCTTACTTTTTTTTCGTGGTGATTAACTAGTAAGGAGAAAATAAAAAAAGAGACACGCTCCAAGTTATGCCGGGATAAGATTGTAATAAATGACCTAAAAGCTTAGGATATTATATCGGCAGTGGAATAAAAAGTTATGCTAGCAAGGAGGAAATAAAAAAAGAGACACGTTCCAATTTATGCCGGGATAAGCTAGCAAGGAAGAAATAAAAAAAGAGACACGTTCCATGTTATGCCGGGATAAGCTAGCAAGGAGTAAATAAAAAAAGAGACACGCTCCAAGTTATGCCGGGATAAGATTGTAATAAATGACCTAGCTTTGCTCTCTGTTGGGGGTATATGTTTTTTGTTATGTTGAATTAATCAAATAAACAGTTACACACGTTCCAATCTATGCCGGAATAAGCTAGCAAGGAGGAAATAAAAAAAGAGACACGTTCCATGTTATGCCGGGATAAGCTAGCAAGGAGGAAATAAAAAAAGAGACACGCTCCAAGTTATGCCGGGATAAGACTGTAATAAATGACCTAAAAGCTTAGGATATTATATCGGCAGTGGAATAAAAAGTTATGCCGGGATAAGCTAGCAAGGAGGAAATAAAAAAAGAGACACGTTCCAATTTATGCCGGGATAAGCTAGCAAGGAAGAAATAAAAAAAGAGACACGTTCCATGTTATGCCGGGATAAGCTAGCAAGGAGGAAATAAAAAAAGAGACACGCTCCAAGTTATGCCGGGATAAGATTGTAATAAATGGCCTAAAAGCTTAGGATATTATATCGGCAGTGGAATAAAAAGCTATGCCGGGATAAGCTAGCAAGGAGGAAATACAGAAAGAGACACGTTCCAATTTATGCCGGGATAAGCTAGCAAGGAGGAAATAAAAAAAAGAGACACGTTCCAAGTTATGCCGGGATAAGCTAGCAAGGAGGAAATAAAAAAGCAGACACGTTCCAAGCTATGCCGGGATAAGATTGTAATAAGTGACCTAAAAGCTTAGGATATTATATCGGCAGTGGAATAACTAGCGGACTTATGCACGGTGAGACGGAGAGGGGCTCTAGGTATTCAGCAGCTAAACTCCCGTTTGTAGTAATTTTTGCTCGTTTTAAATTTCTTTTCTGTAAAGTTACATTTTTGTTAAGTTTTTTTAAGTTCAAGTTCTGTAAATATTTCTTGCCTCTATTCTCCAATAACAATTGAATTACAATTACAGTTTCAGTAACTACTCCTTACAAAACGAACTATTAAAAAAACGAGTTCCATCTAAAATATTTTGACAACATCGTCGTGCTGTTTACTATCCATACGAACCAATGAAGCTTTAATCCAACAGGACAACATGAAGTGATCAAAGATAGCAAATTATGATTCTCCCAATTAACATAACCCTTTAAGATAAGGCTTTAAGTTACCCTTGTGCCCGTATAGTGGAAATAACCTTGCCAACCAATTGGGAAGTTTCAGGTTCAATCCCGCATGGTGCAAGGGAACGTCGTTCTGTACTGCTAATCGTTGACTAATTTTTTTAATTAACCTTAAATGTACGTTATTATATATGAAAACCTCAAAAACGTTATTGTAAACGTTATGAAACGTTATTATAATGAAAACCTCAAAGAGTGACTTTTTTTGCCTTTGTTCAAAAGGGTAGTTTCTGATATAAACGAACAAACAAGAATTATGTCTGGTCAAGCTATTTTAATATTTGAGTTTTTCCTCTAAGTTTTCTCTCATTATAAATTTTTCCATCATTACATCGGAAAACAACGCTCTAGCGTGACCTACAGCATGGAGCTAAAGGCTTCAATGTGTGATTTTTTTTTTCAGAGCCACTTCATATGGAAGGTGTGGTCGTAATTTTTTACTCCTGTTCTTATGTCTGTAACTAGTGAACTAACTGCAACTTAGTAGCTAGTCATCAGTGACTAATTAAGACTACACATAACCCCGAATTTACTTGATTAAATTTTACACTAATAATCTCAAGTCAAAATCTTTAGTTATATAAGGGTTGAAATGAAAGTATTTCTTCTTAAGAAAGAAATGAAGCACCTTCCAGATGACTTATACAAAAAAAATACTTTGCTACGTCAAACGGACAGAAGGATAAATAATCTCGACTGTTTGAAGATCAGCCGAAACACGCTGCAACACACTATTCAGAGACCAACACTAAATTAATGCATACTTTTTTTTGTCTATTTTAGAGAAAGAAATTTTTATTTGAAGCCCAAAACGTTACAAAATAACCATCTGATAAGCCTAATAGCCTCAGGGGCAGTTTCTTTAACGTGCTATAATGAATCTTATAAAAGTTAAATCCAAAATGTTACCAATAAAGTGTAAACAAAAAACCTAAACCACTTGCTATTTAGGAGATTCAACCCCTTTCACAAAAAAATAGAAAAAATAAATATCGAATAATAGTATTTTTTTAGCACTCAATAGAAAGCCATTGTACTGTCTGAGAGGCGACGTTCTATCCTGTATTATCGAATATAGTTGGTTGAAGTTACAAACCATCTATTCCTATTGGATATTAAATAAAAAAAAACAAGCTTTTTTTTAACTGAAAGTAAGGGGCAACATTAAAACTCAGATAGAACATAAATTATTCCGTATATGTAGGTTTGCCTCCTCCTCAATACCTTGCTTTAAAAAAGCTTCCTATTCTAATTAAACGGCCCCTGTGTTTCATAAGCCGTTCTTAAAAATTGGGAAAAAACAGTCAAACTTTAGCGTAAGGAGCAAGGTATTGAGGAGGGGGCAACCCTTCATATACGGAATAATTTCTGTTCGTTTTGAGTTTTTATGTTGCTCCTTACTTTCATTTAAAAAAAACTTGTTTTTTCTATTTAATTTCTGTTCGTTTTTCAAATATGCAGGTAAATATGGCTCAGCCTCTATGAAATAAACCGCTTCCCCCCTCACGGGAAACTCCTCCATGAAAATGACATTCAACGTAAAGTACACCCCCACCCACGTCAAATTACCTTCAGATAGTTCAACCCTCGCTGAAAATCCCCCCTCCCCGTAAAAATCCTTGCGGACGATTCGGCCTTAAAAATTCTCCTCAGTATTCTTTCATTTGAATTAGGCTTTAATCTCTAATCGGTTTCTCGATCACTCCGGAAATAGCCCCATCCGTGGAAATTTTTTCCTGGAAATCAAAACAGGCAGGTAGTACCCCTCTGATAGTTCCCCCGGAACATGTTCACGTACAAAGTTCAGTAGACAAAAATTATGTAAGAAAATTAGAAAGAATCTAGCAGAGGGATCCTACAAAATCCAACCTCCCTAGTGTAAAAATTTTTGTTGAGTTTTCACCCCCCCCCCCGGAAATTTCTCTTCCCAAGGAAGATTGTCCCAATTTAAATCCACCCCAAGCACAGATCCCCCCCCCCCTCGAAAAATGTCTATACACGTCCCAATAACAAATACTATACGTAAACAATAGGCACATTTCATATCTTACAGGCCTCTCCCCACGGACTGTAGGGTGGGGAAGGGGGGAGGGGGTCATTTTACCTTTAAATACATAGTTATTTGATCTTTCACAATTTAGGGGGTGTTTCCCCCCTATTTCAAAAATGAGCCAAATTTTCTGAGACTCGTAACTTTTGATAAGTAACACTAAACTTGATGAATCTTATATATTTGGAATCAGCATAATAAGCTGGTTCTTTCGGTGTATCTAATGATACCAAAATTCCGTGTTTTAGATTTTGGTTTCAATTGAGCCAAGTTGTTCCTTCCTTAAAGTTTGTTACCACGAACTGTTTGATTTGTCTTGATAGATTTGCGGTGGAAGAGAAAGCTATTATTAAGGGAAGAATAGACTGGTTGAAGTCTCCTGGCCCCTCTCCCCCCTCGCTATTTGTGATTGATCCAGAACAAAAAGAAATTAGTTGTAACCCCTCTAATTGCTTTTCTGTAAAGTCCATAAAGTGTTTACTAGAAGATAATAAATCTGTAAATTGCAACACAAATAAACAACCACCCTCAATAATTACCTTTGGCACCAAACTTTCAAATACCGTTTCGATACTTCCACTAACATCGTCTAAATGAAAAACAGACTGGCCGATTAACACAGAGTTCTGATCAAGACGTCAGTACCCAACAGGTGTGGAGTTGGGATGTTGATTTTACCGACTTGCTGGTCATTTTTACCGTCTGCTTTTATTTTGTATCACCGCAATCTGCATATCAACAACTAATTAGCCACCTGTAAAGCTTTTTTAAGAATGTTGGATAGCTTGGCCTTGGATTTTAACAATAAAAAGTTTGTATTTAAATTCTTCTGCTGTTTTTTGACTAACCACTGTTTTACGAATCCCACTTTTTGCTTAATTAATTGCACCAAATCTTTCCCATGAAACCTGTCTTCTATTGCTCGCATAATCAAAGCTTTATGCTATGTTTCTTAGATTCCTTGAATATATCGGCAGTTTCTTTTCTTTTTTTTATTGTCTTTTTTACATAGTTCATTTTCATTGTTGAAACTAATTGAATAACTGGGGATCAGAGAAGACAGCGAGTTTCAAAAATCGATAGAAGGTTTCTTCATTGCCATCAGCCATACCACTTAGAAGTATCTGCTGTTTACTACCTTTTTACTTCGCCCATATCAATCCAAAGTTTGCTATAAATAGCTGTGTCAGTGACAGATGGCAGATGAGTGGTACTTCTAGAAATTTTCGTTCATTTTGCTATAGTTCTACGTCCCTCGGGTCATAGTCTTACTCAATGACGCAGTTCAGTTTTTACATACGAATCGTTTGCTTTTTTTCATTTTATCCTAGATGTGGAAAATAATAGGCTATGCTTGCACAGCAACAGAGTTGTCCTTGTTTCTAGTGGAGATGAAAGCTCTAGTCTCCTTCCTAGACGCGTGTTTAATTTATGTCTATAAATTTGACATTGCCGCACTTAAATTCTGTTTTATAATGCTGTTTTTGAAAAGCATCATTTCAGTACCATAAAGAGTGAAAGCCCCCATAAAGATGATTTTATTTTGAGGGAAGATTTTTTGGGCGGGTGAAATTTGTTAAAACACAAAAATTAGAAATTTAGATACAGCATAAGAAATCGTAGGATCAACTTCTAGATTACTTTGCTAGTCCAAGTGCAACTGCTTAGAGCCTGATCAGTTGTCAAAATCGCAACTACCAATTGAGAATGAGGTTTGTCGAGATTTCAATGATAGTCATGTCAGTATTTTCATCTTCACACATTCATCTCTCTATCTTGTTAATTGTATTCTTCACGTTTATTGAATTTAAGTTATGAATTTTTGTGGTAGATTCTGTGTCTTCTTCTGAAGTACTCATAATTATTATATATTTTAGTCTATATGGATTCAGCTTTTGTAAAATTTTCTTTTACAAAAGTCTCTCTTTTACAAATAACAGTGTGGCTAAAGCAACAGTTTATTCCATTAGTAGAGGTATCTTTCAATTCACTGTATTGCCTTGTTCTTCACAACAGTAATGTTCACAACATCAAATTGTTTGTTCACAACATCAAATTGTTTGTTCACAACAGTGGGCTTGTAATATCTATTGCAAAGGAAATATCTATTGACTGAAGGACATTGAATCTTTTTCCCAGATACGATCACTCCTCTTTTTTTTTCTTTTTTTTTCCAGATCCAAGCAATCATTTTTGAATAAAGAAACTTGACTAAATCAATAATACTCTGTTCCCCAAGAATTGTCTGCAATATTTCGGTAGGCTGTTGATTAGCAAGGTTCATTTTTCTTTATCTTTGTCTGAACGATTGTTTCCAGACTTGTTCAGTGTCTATTCTTTTTTTGTATCCTAGGCCAGCGTTACCTTGTTCGATCTGTGCAATATGAATCTTGGTACAGAGGCGAAATTTTGGATGAAATTGAATGCTCATCGACCATAAGTGAAGAAAAAGTAACTAAACACAGAGTATTCTATATTGATTTTGGAAACACTGAAGAGGTGACCAAGGATAGGTAAGTTTTTTTTTCTGGTGTATTTATTGCGTTGCAGAACCAACACTGGTTGTGTCCTCTTTTTTTCCAGTGTTGCGGATACGATCATGGTTTATTGCAAGAAAGTAACGACAGTCGAACTTAAACGACATTTGTACAGGAAGTCTGGACCTCTGATCACATTGATGAATAAGATGTCACATTTTACAAAGTTGCGTATAATCCTAGGTTGGGTCCAAAAAGGATGATTTTAGCTTGTCCTTGGATCAAAGCCGAAGCTTATAGTCTGTGTCAGAAATGTTTATATGAAGTAGTTCTTCAAATCCTTTATTCCTTCGATCTATTTTTCTGCTTTCCATGGGGTAATTCTGTTCTAGCGGAGAAATGAACAGGTACCAACATCAGGCTGGAATTACACTAAAATCCAAATAGAACACAATTTAAAATTTAGAAGTGTTTAAGATATGTGTCCATACATCTTCTAACATTAACCTGGTGGCGAGCTGGTAGGTGGGCTGTTAGATGGGCCATAGACCTTCTTTAAACCTCCAATCATGCTCACTAAAATTCTTGCATTATTCCATTCCAAAAGGCTGGCCCACTCCTTCCTCTGTACTGAAAAGTTGAAGGTGGAGGGAGGAGGAGGCAAGGGGGTTAGAAAGCCCACAGACCCATTTTCAGTCCAGCCGAAGGAATGTTAGATCGATTACCAGCCCATATTTTTCATAAAGGCTCGAAAATCCTTACGTGATTTTTGTTCAAACGGCGTTCAGAGGTTCTGGTTCAGAGGTGTAACTTCTGAATCAGGTTAGAGGTGTAACCTCTAACCTTTCTGCTGAACAAATGATGATGGAAGGGACGTTGGGTATCGAATTGACTAGAGGTTCACTTAAATATCAAATAATATAGATTGAAAATGAATGCATGGTTACGCTTTGAAGAAGCTCTAACACGCCAAAATTTCGGCTAGAAAGTTGATTGGCAGATGATAAGGTTACCGTGGGGCTAATGGCCCGATTAGTGTCTTCAGTTATACACACTAAGAATAATTACAGGCTCTAAATGCTACTTCATTTAATTTCAGAGATTTTGGTGGTGGGGGGACTACCAAGACCAACTTTTCCGATATTTTCAAAAAGATGTTCACTATGAAAAAAAGTTTGTACTGAAAACTGAGATGAAACACTTAATTAATTCATCGAGGTTACTAATTGGCTTAAAAAGAAAGAAGAATGGAGCATAGGATCCTTTGTAAGGAATCTATTCTGATCCATTTTGGCACAAAAATACAAGATTGATTGTAAAGAAGCAAACTGTTCTTATTCATATGATGAAAAATCCAAAGAGACTCTGGGATCCAAAGGATAAACTAAAGTTAATCTTCTCCGTGTTCATCCACCCACTATTAGAATGTACATGTTGTGTTTGGCATTATGAAAGAAAAAAGTGATAAATCCAACAGGCTCGGCATAGGTAACGACAAATCATCCACGAAGGTTCTCCGTTGCCTTACTATTTTTATCTAAAAGTATTTGAAACCTAACCCCCTTTTTGTCCGTCATGTGAAACTACACCTGAAATTTGGCCCAATCCTGCTCCTCCATCCCTTTTACAGGAACTTACTCCTGCATCCATTTGTCCCTCTTAGATCCCGACTCTCCAGAAAAGCCGCTGGGAAAGTTGCAAAACTGATAAATGTTTACTCCAGGCCACGGTGTTATTCTTGGAGCTTTGTGCCGAGTTTTGTTCGTGCCTTTAACAATTCGTAACTTGTGCGTTTTGAAAAATGTGCTCGTAAATTGTGTGCTCTTTTACAAAAATTTTTGTGGTGACCGTATTTTGATTATTATAGTATTTTATTTTACAACTAATTGATTTAATAAAAGACACCAGGTTTGAGTCATAACTATGAGTGTACCTTGTTTGCAATAAATGATTTGTTTATGATTTGATACAGTTTAGGAGACATAGTGATACAATTCCTCCGTCTCACTCCCTAATGGAAGTTAGAAACACTTCCAGACCCATGGGATAATGGTTCCTTTTTGGACCTAAACAGTCTTCTATGTATTATTCTAAGGGGATCTTTTGCCGAAATGATTGGGATAACGGCAGATATCTTAAACGCTTCTAGATTTTAAATTGAGCTCTATTTGGATTTTAGTCTTAAGTTCAACCTGAAGTTGAACCTGAACAACCTGAAGCTTGTTAATACTTGGGATAAAACGCCAGTCAAATTTGTTGCTGCCTTAGGCTCGTCTGATCTACCAAACATGGGAGTTAAGGTTATTGACTGGAAATCGTCAAAGCTACACCAACTTGTATCTCATGTGACCACTTTGAATTGAAAATTCCAAGTCTAAGTTTACGTACCTTTTGGCTAGAGTTGTTTGACCATGCTGTCCTTGATTTTATTTCTGTCAGGAGTAAGAGATTTTTCTAGCAATTGCTTACAAAAAAAGAAAAAATCTAACCTGTGTTTTTGATACCAGTCAATTACTCAATTGATAGCTGTTTACACCTTTATGCCTACCCAAACAACGCGCTCTAGATATGCAGCCATTGTTAACTCTAAAGATAATAATTGTTTTGCTTTGACATCAAATTGTCCAAGCTAGGGGAAATGACCACGTTTCCTTAAGCTTAAAGCGCATGGTGCGTAGTGTCTCGAGGCTTATTCGCCCAACGGTATGCAATTTTTGTGTGGTTGAACATACAGAGTATTGAAAATGAAAATGTATGACAAGACGAACTGTTATGCTACAATATAATGCTTCTGCAAGAGCAGCTTAGAAGGGTCAATATTTCTAGTTTTAAGATTTTCTTTCCCGCAATTTGTTTCCCTGAGACGCAAGTAGAACAACAATCTCTCTATATGAAGGTCTAATGGTTTGGTTCTGCGGTATGCTCACTCAGTCAATGTTAAATTCCGACGATTACCTTTGATTGCTCTATTTTGTTTGATCTTTCGATTGGTCACTTCCCTTCGTTTGGGCAATCCTGGTAAATAGAGTGCTTAGGAATTAAGCGTAAATTTTGAGATATTCTTTCCATTAAAGAAATGTGTAATTTTAAGGGTATTTGTAGGTTATACCAGAGGGTGAGAGCTGGGCCGACTAGGACTACAGAATTTGTTGCAAGTTACTAGAAAAGTCGTTTTATGACGATGTATTAGAATTTTTGTAATACGACCTAAAAGCACCGAGAGAAAAATTAGTAACATCTTCGTTCCCTAAGGTGTGCCACACAAAATTTTGAGAAAGGACGAAATCCGATCATTATGCAACATAACACATTGTGGCCTACCCGTTAAGAAGCTAGCTATCATCTAGATTAAGAATTGTTAAGTGCCCATACATCTAGGATCTTGCAAAGCGATTTTATTGTCAAGACTGCCAAAAGCCTTGACTGTGTCACTAGGTATTATTTTGGCATAAGCATAAGTGTTATATTTGGCATTTGGCACAAGTGTTAAATTCCGACGATTACCTCTGATTGCTCGGTTATGTTTGATCTTTTGATTGGTCACTTCCCTCCGTTTGGGCAATCCTGGTAAATAGAGTGCTTAGGAATCTAAGCATAAATTTTGAGACATTCTCCCCATTAAAGAAATGTGTAATTTTAAGGGTCTTTGTAGGTTATACCATATTTTTAATTCATTAGTAAATTTATCCCTCTCCGTTAACATCCATTTGTCCTGGGAAAAGCAATACAGCACCTTATGCGTGGGTCATTTTAGATATTGTAGGTTTTTGCTTCGTTTACTTTGTTGGCGCTGTGTTAGTAAACTAATGGAAAGTCGTGACTTCATTTTTTAGAAAAGCCTAAATAAATGTTCTCAATGAAGCCCTGTGCAAGAAAATTTTAAATGGGGTTTTGGAGATATAGCCCTCTTTATCATTTTCTCTTTCCGGAAGTTGATTAGTTGATTATTTTTTTGTGTTTTAGATTTTGTTGTTGTATGATTTACTACTAGTACTACTAAGAACTCACCGCAGCACCAAGCCGCCTGAGGCCAACACAGCTACGCACGATCCTCCATCCCAATCTATTTAAAGCCTCCCTTTTTACACCCGCCCAAGAAGTTCCCATTTTCTTTAAATCTTTCTTTATGACGTCCTCCCACCGCAGACGAGGACGACCTACTTTCCGTTTAGCCCTAGACGGTTGGCCGAAAAGAACAGACTTCGGCAATCTGTCATCCTTCTTCCGCACAACGTGCCCTAGCCACCTCAACCTTTCTTTCATTATAGCCCTAGAGAGCGGTATTGAGCCACATTTTTCGTATAGCCTATTGTTTGAAATACGGTCAGTCAGCCGGGTATCCAGAACAATCCTTAAGCAATTTCTCTGGAAAACATCTAGCAAATTTTCATCTGCTTTTCTGAGCGCCCATGCTTCAGAGCCATATTTGACCACTGTCATCACTGTAGCTTCTAATATTCTAATCTTGGTTTTTAGACTTATCTTCCTATTCTTTCAAACTTTTTTTAACTGTGATAAAACGCTCTGAGCCTTGGCTATTCTACTTTTAAAATCTTCACTGCTCCCACCATCTTTACTAATGATACTACCAAGATAAGTGAAGCTGCCCATCTGATTAATCTTTTCATTATCCAACGTCACCTTTTATCTTCACTTATTCCTAGCCTTAGTGACTTAGTCTTTTTAAAACTAATTTTCAAACCTACTCTAGCACCCTGAACTCGCAAAACCTCTAAAACTTCATTCATTTTGCTCACACTTTCATCTGGATGCTTAAATCATCAGCATAATCCAAGTCCAGGAGACTTTTTCCTCCCCATTTGATTCCGTGGTCTCCCATTGCCTTTTCTGTGCTCCTTAAGACAAAGTCCATCAAAATAATCCATATAAAGGGGGATAGAACACAACCCTGCTTAACTCCCGATTTAATACAAAACCAGCTGCTAACCTCATTTCCTACCTTAACCCTAGCAGTGTTATTCTCGTACATAGCACTAATCACTTTAATGTATTAATTAAAAAAACTGTTTCCACAAAATAAGTTTTTCAAAGAAAAGTTAATAACTCCATTAAACCAAAAATGAATAAAACTAAAATCAAATAATCTACCAAGCATGAAACTACCACAAATCAGCATCGATAAATAAATGACACCCAAAACGAACAGAAAATACAATAATTAACCGAGTCAAACTCAAAACAAGCCGAAATTAACACAAGTTGGGCGCAAAACCCCTGTGCCTTCCCAAGGCCAGAACAACATTTATACTTTACTGAAAAAATATAAATGTTTTTACTTTTATAACTTTAATAAATCAAATAATATTAACATTTGGATTACTAAATATCAGTATATGTATATTAAACTGACAATGCACATTCATTTGTATTTTTTCAGTAAAGTGCAAATTTTGTTCTGGCCTTGGGAAGGCATAGGGGCTTTGCGCCCAATTTACGTTAATTTCTGCTCGTTTTGAGTTTGATTCGGTTAATTATTGTAATTTCTGTTCGTTTTGGGTTTCATTTATTTATCAATGCTGATTTTTCGTAGTTTCACGCTTGGTAGATTACTTGATTTTAGTTTTGCTCATTTTTTGTTTAATGGAGTTCTTTACTTTTCTTTGAAAAACTTATTTTGCGGAAAATTTTTTTTTAATTAATTTCTGTTCGTCTTATATTGACATAGTCTTTTCAGGGAAAAAGAAAATAATACTTTAAATCTTTTCGTTTTTTAAGACTTTATAGTTTGGCCTGCTATTTGTATGCCGGAGAAAAATTTTCAGCAATTTTTAATAGCATACACCCTTTTAAAAATCTGGACACAAATAGTACTGTTTAATTTAGTTTCATAACTCCTCTAGTTGACCTATAATGGAAAACTTGATACCTTTCGCAAAAAAATCTGTTTACTTTCTTTGATAGCTTGGATACACTTACACTATTTGGATTTGGTTAAATTTTAAGAGCAGAAGTAGCCCCGAACGTTTGAACATAATACCCTCAGTTGTTCTTGGGATACTCCTGAGATGCCTTATTGGGAATTAGCATTATCACAGTGCATTTTGATTTAATCTTAAGTATACATTTAGTTTTTAAACATATAAAAATAGGATTTGAGGAAGACTAAAATCTATTCTATAAATCATATACAACAACTTTCTATATAAACCTTATATGCCCCCAGAGCAACTTACAACCCTTGCACTGAGGGCTCTGAGGGGGTTATCATCCTAAAAGACCTAATTTACAGAACTTCCAACTATGTTGAACAAAATGGATATCTCAAAATTTTGATTGTGTGTGTTTGTGTGTTTGTTAAAATGGTGGGCGTGAGAGGGGCGTTATTCGCTATCCAGTCACTTTCAACTATTAAAAAAGGCACAAGCCCTTTCTATGTCCAATTGAATGATCGCATTTGAAGTTTCTACGAAAACTCTTTCAATAAAAACGTTATATGCCCCCCGGGTCAAACTTACAACCCCTGCCCTGAGGGCTGTGGGGGGAGGGGTTGTCATCCTTAAAGACCTAATTTCCAAAACTGTTAACTACGTTGAATAAAATGGCTATCCAAAAATTTTGATTGAATGTGTTTTGGGAAAAGGTGGGCGAGAGAGGGGGGTTAGTTGCCCTCAAATCACTTTTGACCATTAAAAATGGTACTAGTCCTTTGAATTTCAAATCGGATGAGCCCTTTTTCAAGTTTCTACGACAAAGATTTCAATAAAAACCTTATATGCCCCCAGGGCATAACTTATAATCCTTGCCCTGAGGGTTGTGGGTGAGTGTCCTCCTTAAAAAAATGTTTTCTATCTGGAAATCAACTACCCTGAACAAAATGGCTATCTCAAAATTTTGATTGGATGTGTTTGGGGGAATGAAGGGCGTGAGGGGGGGGGCGAGTTGCACTCAAATCACTTTCGACTATTAAAAAGGTGAATTTCCAATCGAATGAGCCTGTTTTGAAGTTTCTACGACAACGCCTTCTATAAAAACCTTATATGCCCCCAGGGCATAACTTAAATCCCTTGCCCTGAGGGTTGTGGGGAAGTGTCCTCCTCAAAAACAAACTTTCTATCTGGAAATCAACTACGCTGAATAAAATGGCTATCTCAAATTTTGATTGGATGTGTTTGGGGGAATGATGGGCGTGGGGGAGGAGGCTAGTTGTCCTCCAATCACTTTCGACTATTAAAAAGGGTACTAGCGCTTTGAATTGTAAATCGAATGAGCCTGTTTTGAAGTTTTTACGACAATGTCTTCTATAAAACCTCATATGCCCCCAGGGTATAACTTAAATCCCTTGCCCTGAGGGTTGTGGGGAGTGTCCTCCTCAAAAATATATTTTCTATCTGGAAATCAACTACGCTGAACGAAATGGCTATCTAAAAATTTTGATTGGATGTGTTTGGGGGAATGATGGGCGTGGGGGGGGGGGGCTAGTTGCCCTCCAATCACTGTTCGTTTTGGGTTTCCTCAAAAACATATTTTCTATCTGGAAATTAACTACGCTGAACGAAATGGCTATCTAAAAATTTTGATTAGATGTGTGGTGGGGATTTATGGGCGGGGGGGGGGCTAGTTGCTCTCCAATCATTTTCGACTATTAAAAAGGGTACTAGCCCTTTGAATTTCCAATCGAATGAGCATGTTTTGAAGTTTCTACGACAACGCCTTCTGTAAAAACCTGTTATGCCCATAGGGTATAAATTAAATCTCTTGCCCCGGGGAATGTGGGGAATTGTCCTCCTCGACAACATATTTTCTATCTGGAAATCAACTACGCTGAACACAATGACTATCTTAAAATTTTGATTGGCCGTGTTTGGGGGAATGATTGGCGTGGGGGGGGGGGGGGCTCGTTGCCCTTCAATCACTTTTGACTATTAAAAAGGGTACTAGCGCTTTGAATTTTAAATTGAATGAGCCTGTTTTGAAGTTTCTACGCCAACGCCTTCTATAAAACCTTATATGCCCCCAGGGCATAACTTAAAACCCTTGCCCTGAGGGTCGTGTGGGAGTTTCTTCCTTAAAAACATATTTTCTATCTGGAAATCAACTACGCTGAACGAAATGGCTATCTAAAAATGTTGATTGGTTGTGTTTGGGGGAATGATGGGCGTGAAGGGGTGGGGCTAGTTGCCCTCCAATCACTTTCGACTATTAAAAAGAGTACTAGCCCTTTGAATTTCCAATCGAATTAGCCTTTTTTGCAGTTTCTACGACAACGCCTTCTATAAGAAACCTTATATGCCCCCAGGGTATAACTTAAAACCCTTGCCCTGAGGGTTTTGGGGGAGTGTCCTCCTCGAAAACATATTTTCTATCTGGAAATCAAGTACGCTGAACAAAATGGCTATCTCAAAATTTTGATTGGATGTGTTTGGGGGAATGAGGGGCGGGGGGGGGGGCTAGGTGCCCTCCAATCACTTTCGACTATTAGAAAAGGGTACTAGCCCTTTGAATTTCCAATCGAATGAGATTTTCTTGAAGTTTCTAGGACAAAGCCTTCTATTAAAACCTTATATACCCCCAGGGTATAACTTAAAACCCTTGCCCTGAGGGTTGTAGGGAAGTGTCCTCCTCAAAAACATATTTTCTATCTGGAAATCAACTACGTTGGACAAAATGGCTATCTCAAAATTTTGATTGGATGTGTTTGGGGGAATGATGGGTGCGGGGGGGGGGCTAGGGGCCCTCCAATGACTTTCGACTAGTAACACGGGCACGAGCCCTTTTAGCTTTCCATTGATCGAAAGATTCTTTAAGTTTCTACGACAACAGCTTCTATAAAAACCATATATGCCCCCAGGTCATAACTTAAAACTCTTGCTCCGAGGGTTGTGGGGGAGTGTCCTCCTCAAAAAGATATTTTCTATGTGGAAATCAACTACGCTGAACAAAATGGCTATATCAAAATTTTGATTGGATGTATTTGGGGGAATGATGGGCGTTGGGGGGGGACTAGTTGCCCTCCGATCACTTTTGACTATTAAAAAGTGCACTAGCCCTTTGAATTTCCAATTGAATGAACCTTTTTTGAAGTTTCTACGACAACACCTTCCATGAAAACCTTTTATACCTTCAGGGCATGACTTAAAACCCTTGCCCTAGGGGAGGTGGGTGAGTATCTTCCTCATAAAGATATTTTATATCTGGAAATCAACTACGCTGAACAAAATGGCTATCTCAAAATTTTGGGTGGACGTATTTGGGGGAATGAAGGGCGTGGGGGGGGGCTAGGTGCCCTCCAATCACTTTCGACTATTAAAAAGAGCACTAGCCACTCCAATTTCCGATCGAATGAGCCCTTTTCGAAGTTTCTACAACGACTCCTTTGATACGAAGTGCCCGGGGATGGAAAAAAAAAACAACACAATGCGCCCACATCGTTCTTTACTTAGGCAGCGCTAGTGCGCTGCCTATGATTGGTCTGGTATACCATACAGGGATAAAACCTTTACTAAAGCTCTTCTATCGACATAATCCAACGCTTGCTTATAATCTATAAAACGGAGGACCAAAGGTATTGATAGGTTATAGGCAACTCAGGTGTTGATAGACAACTCAGGCACTTCTCAATTATTAGCCTAAGAGTGAAAATTGGGTCGGCACATCCTCTACCTTTTCTAAAACCGCACTGTTCTTCTCTTAAAACTTTGTCTACGGCATCTCTCCGTCTAAAAATTATCATATTACTCACTAATTTACTACCTACAGAGACCAGACTAATGCCTCGATAATTACCACACTCACTTTTATCACCTTTCTTATAAAGTGGCTTAATTAAGGTTTTCCTAAAATCGTTAGGTACTTCCCCTTTTTCAAAAATCCTATTCATAATCTTTAGTAACTTATTTCTAGCATAAGAGCCATCATACTTAGTAACCGTATTTACCACCTTACCAGCATCTGGAGCCTTATTATTTATTAATCCTTTTAACTGTACCAGCACCTCTTTGACGCGAAAAATATCCTCCTTTGCTTAAAAGGTACCACAGGCTGTTTCATATTATTCTGTAGATTTTACTGTAACTCTTTATCGGCCTGGCACATTCTCAAAATGTTTTACCCACCCCACATTAATTCTTTCCTTATCGCTAATTATGGCCCCGTTCCTGTCTTTAACTGGGACAAGTCTGGATTGACTACTCCCTCTCAAGTTATTAACATACCAGTACAGTATTTTACTATTATGCCGTCTAGCTGCATCTTCCGGATCCTCCGCAGTTCTATCCATGGCCTCCTCTTCACACCTCCTTAGTTCATATTTTAATGCTTTCTCCACTTGCCTTACGTTTCTTTTATTTTCATATAATCTATCACTCAGATAATTTTTGTGCAAGTCCTTTTTTATTTCTATTAAACATTAAGCATTTTCACTGATATTCTTAGCTGCAGTTCTAGCTTTCTTCCCTAAGACACCTTCAGCAACTTCACAAATTGTTTTTCTAAAATTATTCCAACCATCTTCCACATTGTCAAATTTCATATTCAACTGTTCCTGGAAAGTTTCCCTCAAATTCTCATCCTGGAGTCTTCCAACATCATAACTTCCCGGAAGGTAGTTACCCTTCCGATACTTCAGCTTTAAATTAACCCTTGACACTACTAGTTGGTGATCTTTACTGTTAACATCAATAACAGCACCCCTATATACCCTAGTATCTTGTATTGATCCTGTCAGTCTTCGGTTTACTATAACATAATCAATAAGGTTTGCTGTCTAACCATCACGTGAATACCATGTTAATTTACGAGCAATTTTACGGCCAAATACTGTGTTGGTTGTAATTAGATTGCTATATATAGAAAACTGCAGAAGCCTTTTGCCATTACTGTTTTCTTTTCTTACATCAAACCTACATAGAATAGGATATCATCTATCCCTGTTCCTATCAACCATGACGTTATAATCTCCTAATAGAAATACCATACAATTACCAGGGATCATCTCTATTTGCTCCTGTAACTGTAAGTAAAATTCATCTGAATCACTAGTATCTCCGTCAATCGGTTCTACAGGGGCATATATTACTGTAACTACTACTCTGTACTTTTTAGTCATAAAATGAGCGATTAATATTCCATTATTAATACCTTCCCAGTCCAAACAAGACTTAACAGCTTCCATATTCATCATGAGCCCTTCTCCCTGTCTATGTATCCCATCCTTCCTGCCTGAGTAAACAAATTCTATATCACCTAATTTTATGCTTCCTACCCCTGGCATATGAGTTTCTGAAACTCCTAATAAGTCCAGTTCGAATCGTCTGAATTTGTCAATCAGAATGTCGATACCATGCTCATTTTATAACGTCGTTAACATTCCAAGTTCCAATTTTCATGTTCTTTATATCATTGAAATTATTTTCGCCTCAGGAAAAGCAATGATCCCGGATCAAGTCTACACCGAAGTGCTTAAGCCGGCTTAGAACCGGACAGCAAGAAGTCCCTGGGACCTCCATGAATGGAGGCTTTGTGCAATCCCGGGCCCATGTTGGTCACAACATGGTTTTCAGCACTTGGCGATGCTCTTCTATCAACAAGAGTCGAAATCCTGCACAGACAATCTCAAGCCTATTACCTCCGACTCATTATATATTCATGCCTACAAATATTATGCTACTACGGGGAGGCAGCCCATAATAGATCAATCAGCTAGGAAGAAGTTTTTCAGCCCGAAGACGCCCGTCAAAACATATCAAGCCCAGAAGAAGTGTCCATTAGTCAGAATCCCGTGCGAATGCTGTGTCGTTTACTAGGCTATAATTTCCTCGAGGGGTGCCACTCCTAAAGTGGAAATTGTTGACGGTAAGGTCTCCAGTTTTGCAGGCACCCTAAAAGGATCAAGGCAGTCCTTTGCAGAGGCTGTTGTCCATAGATCTGGATCTTACGCCCTGCCGCAGTTGTCCTCGTATAGAGAATCCTCCCGCGATGGTGTTCTGCATCACCATGCAATTTAACCCTTTACTGGGAGAAGGTTTGTAACTCATGGGACTTGTGGAAAAAAACAGTGGGCCCTTTTGAGCGTACATTTGAGAGGCCTTCTTCCTCCTCCGCCTGTATTTATGACCCCAGGTGAGGGTGCCCCAGCTTTTAATATGGACCCCCAGGGACAAGGTCCCCCCTTGGTCAGTGCCTCCTATGGAGGTACCCTACATATCTGTAGGGCGTTCCCCTGTTGTATGATTTTGCTATTCTTAATTTATTTCTTTTTTGTGTTACGCATTATTGCTTTTTCTTTTTTTTTATGAGTAAAATAAACAATTAAAGTATTTGCTATGAAACGATACTAAAACCCGGTGAATGTATCTGGATTAAGAATTTAAATTTTTTATAAAGCTTCTGTAAAAAAAAGAGGTGCGGAGACGTGGTAAGGTTACCCTAATTACAAACGTTTGGCAAAGACAACACTGCAACATGCATTTTCACTTTGTCGATTCGCTCCTTCCCCCTCCTATGATTAGTGGGAGATTTGTTAAATGTGTTTTTGTTTTCCACCTTGGTGACGGAATTTTGAGCACCCCGGTGTCCTAAATCACTGCTGCTGTTCAAACGGTTTTAAAAGGGAAGCCTTTTTCCTAAGGAAGTCTGTTTTTATGATTTGTATGCTTGTAGTGACAGTGACCGATTCAGGTCGCTGTCAACCGTAATACCAGGGATTTTAACCTTCTCCTTGACAGTGAGTCCGAGTCTTCAACAATTGGCAATTGATGCTTTAAAAACAACAATGTCATTGCAACAGTTGTACATAGGCTTACTTTAAACTTAACATCATTGAGGTCACACGTCATCACGGAAAATATCTACGGGAGTGAGAGCTGAGCCGACTATGACTAAAGAATTCGTTACAAGGTATTAGACAAGTCGTCTTATGATGATTTATTAGACTTTTTGTAATACAACTAAAAAGTACCTAGAGAAGAATTAGTAACAGCTTCGTTCCCTAGGGTGTTGCACACAAATTTTTTAGAAAGGACGAGATTCGATCATTATGCAACATAACGCATTATTGTCTACCCGTTAAGAAGCTAGCCATCATCTGGATTAAGAACTGTTAAATGCCCATACATCTAGCCTCTTCCAAAGTGATTGTATTGTCAAGACTGCCAATAGCCTTGACTGTGTCACTAGGTATTATTTTGGCATAAGCATCATAAATTTTGAAAGGCATAGCTCTCTGTCACATATTTGGATCAGATAATGTGTTTTGAAATGGATTTCAGATAATGGGTTTTGTCTTATGGATCACAGGTAAGGCAATGGGAGAACACGGAATCAAATGGGGAAGAAAAACTTTCTTGGACTTATATTATGATGATGGTTTAAGCATCCTAGATGAAAGTGTGAGCAAAATGAAAGAACTTTTAGAGGTTTTGCGAGTTTTGGGTGCTGGAATAGGTTTGAAAATTAATGTGAAGAAGACTAAGTCGCTAAGGTTAGGAAGAAGTGAAGATTAAAGCGTGACATTGGGTAACGAAAAGATTGATCAAGTGGACAGCTTCACTTAGCTTGGTAGTATCATTAGTAAAGACGGTGGGCGCCTTGAGGATGCTAAAAGTAGAATAGCCAAGGCTCAGGGTGTTTTTTCACAGTTGAAAAAAGTTTGGAAGAATAGGAAGATAAGTCTGCGAAGCAAGATTAGGGTATAGGAAACTACAGTGATGCCAGTGGTCAAATATGGTTCTGAAACATGGGCGCTCCGAAAACTGAGGTAGATTTGCTAGGTGTTTTCCAGAGCAACTGCCTACGGATCGTTTTGGGTACCCAACTAACTCACTGTATTTCAAACAGTAGGCTGCACGAAAAGCGTTGTTAAATCCCGCTTTCTAGGGCTATAATGAGAGAAAGATTGAGATGGCTAGGGCACGCTCTGCGGATGAAGGATGACAGATTGCTGAAGATTGTCCTTTTTCGACAACCGTCTAGGACTAAAGGGAAAGCAGGTCGTCTGTGGCTGGGGTGCGGATGTCGTAAAGAAAGATTTTTAGGGAAATGGGAACTTCCTTGGAGGGTGTAAAGAGGGAAGCTTTGAATAGATTAGGATGGAGGGGAAGCGTGTGTTGCTGTGTTGGCCTCAGGCAGCTAGGTGCTAGGGTGAGTTGTTGGTAGTAATAGTAGTAGTAATGTGTTTTGCCATGGTCTGGATGAAAACTGAATTGGCAAGAATCAATATTAGGCTCAATATCCTCCAACAACAACTTGAAAATGAAACTTTCTAAAACTTCAGGTAATATAGGTGTTTTGAAATCGGTCGGAGGTCATCTACATGCTGAGGTTTCTTTCCTTTAGGTACAGGTGTAACGTAGGCGCTCTTAGACATTTTGGGGAAACCCAATCTAGAAAACACTGATTGAAACAAGCGGTCAAAATAGGGCTAAGGTCACTCACACATTAAACGATAAGCTTAGTAAGAATCTCTTTCGGGTAAGATGCTTTCCGAGGATCAAGATTACGGAATTTCTTTTCATCTGCACTGATCTCGGGAATAGGTATTTGAGATACTCCAGGCAGATTGGATATGACACTAAGGAAAGGACGGACTCTACATATGAAAGTGAAATGTTCATTATTAAGGTTTGTACTTAGAGGCTCTCCAGCTTAAACAGGTGCAACCACATATTTTACTGTCGGCCCGTAATTTCTTGCACTTTCTATGTAGCTCGCAAGGTTTTGAGTTAGCGAGATTAGTGACAGCAAAACTACTATGCTCTGTCCACCCTTTGCGAGTTACTATTCTGTTCTGTAGCCGTTTAGCCTTGTCAAGCATATCCTAAGCTTAAAGAGATCACGTATCACCATGAGTTGTTCGATCGCATTTGTGATCCGTGGCTTGATTTGTGGCTTAGTCACTTTTCCTCCCTTCATGAAACACTTTTTTGTTCGATTAGATCTGGAGTTGCTTACAGCAAGGCAAAGTAAGCCAGTAAGGTTGTGACGCTGGGTTTTGTTTTTCCACCTCTCATTGTACACATTTACCCGCCCAGGAGTAAGTGTCCGGTAGACGGCCATTTTTTCTCTTTAAATGGTGCTTTTTCAATTTGTTCATAAATTACGGCCAAGTGATCTGTGTGCCTATACAATGCGTGTCATTTAACAATTATTCTTGAAATGGCTAAGAGGTCTTTTTCTATAAATTAGTATTATGTGTGACTCTTTTATTTTCTACCGGAGAAGAAGGAATGTATAACATTGATAAATATTAGAATTAGGTAAATTTTTATATGTTCGTTTTTCAGGCTGAGAGCTTTGCCCGAAGAATTCAATCAACTCCGAGGAATAGCTATACACTGTGCGCTTGAAGATTTCGCTCCACGAAGTAATGGTTTCAGTTCTGAGGCCATTGAGACTTTCAGAGAATACTCGGACGTGTAAGTTTTTCTTCCAGCGTTAGTACTAAACTGGAAAAAGAGGTCGTGAAATTGTGAAATGTTAATGAAAGTAAACAAAAATAAAACCGAGTAAAAATTTGCATGGTTTTGCAAAATTGGACAAAAATTAAGACGGAAAATATTCAAATACTTAACCTTTTGGTCCAATGCAAGTGTTTGATTTATAAAAGAGAATGGACTCTCTTTTTTAATTGTGTATACGTATGTTTTATAATGGAAAAAAAAGAGGCGGGCTTGTTTGATGTCAGCTGTGTGATTGGTTCTAAACTTCAAGGGATCGTTCTCTGGGTCAAAACGATAAATAATTTTGTTCTTTTTGGGGGTTAGGCTAGGAGGAAATGAAACGGACCAAGAATTTATCATCCCTTATCAATTTAAAAATGACAGCCATAAGTCCTTGTGTCAAGAGGAACCTAATGTAAAAATAAGTTGCTCTAGGGTGCTGTTCCCGTTCTCCAAAAAAAAATCGAGCTAAAAAAAGGTCCAAATAACTTTTTTCCCTATCGAATTCAAACTTATAACTTTAAATCCTTCAGCTAATGAGACACCATCGCAGAAGGAAAAATAAAAAAAAATAGAGGTCTCTTCCAAAAAGTGCTTGAAAGCGGCCAAAAATTTCTATTTTCCCGACCACCTCGTATGGAAGGATGGTTGAAGAAACTTGGGAGGGGACTGATTCGATTGGAAAGTGAAAGTTCTAGGGTCCTTTACAAGAACCGAAAGTGCTTGAGGTATAACCAGGCTCCTTCCCATGGTTTTTCCTGCTACCAAGCCTCCCTTCTCTCTGTACCCGTATTATATTGGATCGAAGCTTTGTGAAATTAATTTTGTATCAGAAACGTCTAAAGGCCTAAAAAGTTTGCCTCGGTGAATGGAATGACCCCTGTAGTCCCAGGTGTAATGACAGCAAATTATTCAAATTAGGCTTTGTTCGCTGATAAGTTTAGTAGAAATGGTGGCTATGTTTGGTCTTTGTTGTATGATCAGCTAGTGGTCGTTGGGATAATTCGTAAGACAAGATTCCCCGAGGCTTCCAAGGGTGTACTCTACTCTGAAAACAACTGTGCTTGTCGTCCCTGTGTAAATCAAAAGACACTTGGTACATCCAACTTCTCAAATTACCTGCAATATATCGGGAATGACCACGCAGATTGAGAGGAAGCCTTTAGAGATTGTTGGGCTGGTGGGGTATGGGTGGACTTCAAGTTTTATTTGGGGAGGGGTAAATCAAAAGACATTAATTTTATCCAAGTAATCGAAATAGTAAATCTACAATATGTTGGGAATCTTTCAGGGGATGAAGTTGAAAGTTTTCTCTTTTATCCAACAAATCGTATTTCCACTATAAGCTCCAGTGAGACTTCTATGGAAAGTCAAGTAGTGAGATAAACCAAAAGAAACTTCGTGTATTGCCAGGCTATTTGAATAGTTTAACTACGGTATCTTGGGAAGGGTTTTTGGTATCAATTTGGATCTTTGAGATTGTTTAGGGCAATTAGACGAAAAATTATGAGTTGAGGGAGAGGTAGAGAGAGAGGGAGAGGGGGAGAGCTAAATGAAAAAATGCAATATGCATCCAGGTTATCAAAATACCGCATCAGCAATATTTCGGGAACGTTTTGGGGGTTGGGACTGAAAATTTTAGGTAGCATTGGAGAAGAAAGGGGGAGGGTTTAAATTTACTTATTCAGCCTAATTGTTTCTAGTAAGTAAGTAAGTAAGTTTATTTGTAACCCGCAATATAAAATAAATGGGATTAAAAAAGAAAAAACAAAATAATATTATACACAAGGAGATAATAAGAAAAACACAACATAAATAACCATAACAATATTTATAAATCTATATATAATGGGGGTCAAGCGAACCTGGTACCAACTCTTGGAGGAGGGGACAGAGGTAAATCTAAAGGTACTATGGCTATGCAAAGGTGTATTTGCAATGCCTTGATAACAGTTGAAGGTATTAAGTTTAAACTTTCGGTGCATGTTTTTGGGATGTTGAAAAATTTTAGGAGGGCAACCAGCTGTTGTTTTTAGCCCTTTTGTTCAAAATAGTTGGGAAGTCAAATAACTATGCTTCTACGGATGACAACCCCCCAAAGCCCAAGGAGTGAGTGATATACGCTACATAAATTGCCCTTTTTTATATAAGGGGGTGAGTTTATTCTCCAAAAAGGCTAAGGGTATAAAGGTAAGACCTTTAGAAAGTATTGAGGGGATTTCAAACAAAATCAAAACACTATATGCATGAGGGCTGTAAAAGGGTACAATAGCAATATTTAAAAGATAGCTAAGGGTACTAAGCTGGAACTTCAAAATCATGTTGAGTGGGAAGTTGAAAAAGGAACGGACAGCAGCCAGCCCCCCTCCCCCTCTTGTCCTTTTAGATACTCTCCTTTACACTGATATAAATATTAGAAAGCCATTTTATTTAAAATAGTCACAAGTTCCAATAGCTTTGCCCGCGGGGATGCCATGTCTCCACAGCCCCGTGGGCAAGAATTGTAAATTATCCAATTTGTCCATTTTTAACATGCAGGATTTATCACTGGCAGGGGAGGATGAAATTTTGGCGAATGATCATGGGCATGTTGAGCTAAATCAAAAGACACTATCTGCATCCAAGTTATCAAAAAGGAATATCTGCAATATCTTAGGAACTGGTAAAGGTATTAACTTGAAACTTTCAGGGCCACTACTACTACTACTGTGGCTGGAAATGCGACTGGTTACAATTTCAACAGTGACTACTTCCGACTGTGACAACTTTTGGCTGCCTGCAACTGGTATTACATTTACTTGTGACAAATTTCAGGAAATTTTTGGAGATGTTGAAGAAAATCAAAATACGCTATATGCATGCTGTCTGCAAAAGGATGCACTAGCCTTGGGGGGATTTTAAACTAAATAAAAAGACATGCTGTGTATCCAGGTTATCAACAGAGTATATCTGCAATATCATAGGAGTGGCTAGAATCACAGTGACTATTTAATCAAAAGATACTGTGTGCGTCTCGATTGTCAGAAGAGCGTATCTGAAATATCCCAGGAACGGCTTTTGACATTTAGTTGAAACTTTTAGGGAATGTTGGGGACGTGTTGAAACAAATCAAAAGACTCTAATTAAAACTATTAAATTATGATTAGATATTTTAATTCTTACCCCAGAGACAGGAAAAATCTGTAGAAATATTCATTATATTAACCAAGAGCAAAACTTTGGCAATAAAAAACGAACAGAAATTAGTGAAAAAAAATAATGCTTGTTGCGTCATTTGCCCTTTATTGAAAACGAAATATATTAGAATCTTTCCTTTTATATTTACACCATTAAAAAATAAAAACAGTAATTGCATTGAATTAAAATTATGAATTGCTGGTTTCCAAGAATTAATAAAATAATATATCAAATATTCAGTTTATTTTCATAAGTACTTTCCAGTTGTCTTGATTATTATAGTGATTTTATATTTATTCTTCGTCGATGCTTTAAAAAACAAAAGTATAGTGTTCAAAATGCATATAGTTTTCAATAAAAGGCAAATGACATAACCAGCTTTAGACTTTTGCAGTACGCAGCACGAGTGCACTATGCAGTAGGAGTGCAATCTACTTGAAACGACTTTGGTGCTAAAGTTAGAACTTTAAGAGAGTGTTGTGTGGGGGGGGGGGGGTCCGCTTCAAGTATTGACTTTGATATGGAGCAAAGGAGAAGTGTGTAAAGATCTCAGTTACTAATTTGTTTTAAATTTTTGGTACTATGAGCCCCTGTTGGACTAGAATCTATTCCTGGTGGAATAGCAATGTAGACCGAAAGAAGCCATCTATACCGATTTTGTCAAAATAGCACTTCCGCATTATCTCAGAATAGGCTGAGGGATCTAGTTAAATTCAAGAGATTTTGGGTGGCCAATGGTACGTTGAATTTTGACTCGGGGGGAGGGACAAAGGTGAATCGGAAGAAGTGTGTATCCAGATTATGAAAATGGCACATTGCCAAATCTTGCGAACAAAAGGTGGGGGTTCAGCTGAAACTTTCCGAGTAATTTGGGGGTGGGAGACAAGGGAACTTTATGTTTGGCTCTCAGAGAGAGAGGATGTGGAAATTACAAAAATATATGGTTCGATCTGCCTATGAGTTTTGACACTACTAGTCCCAGCGGAACTTTGTCGTTTTCCCTTTGATAAGAGCGTTTTGTGCTTTGTCAGAGCGTCATTTGCTCTTTAGCTGAAAACAAAATACATTTTAAGTATTTTTTGTTTTGTAATTATGACTATGAAAATTCAAAAATAGTGATTTTCTTTTTTCATTTTCTTGTCCATTTATTGATAAGCCAAAGCAACACTGTTCGGAATATATAGTATTTTCAATCTGACGCAAATGACACTCAAGCCGTTGGAAGGGCTTGAAAGAGGGGAGGGGCTTTCTTATTTGTAAGCCCTGATTAGCCTTGTGCTATTTTTCTCTTATTTTGTTGATGTTACGACAAAAAAAAGAAGCAAACTGGTCAAAATAGAAAGCATTTAAAAGCTAAAATGAGGCTTTGAGCGTCAGAAAGTTCAGGGGATGATAGTCTTGCTCCTTTTAGTGGTAATATTTGTTCGTTATAAGGTTTATCCGATTATTTCTTTTAATTGTGTTCGTTTTAGATTCATTTATTAATTTATGGGAGTAGATTGTCTTTATACTCGGTGTGATCAGGCATAAAAGGGTTAAGTCGTTTTAGTATCTTGGAATTACTTATGAGTTGTTGTCTTTTCGCAAGCCCTCCGATGACTTGCGTCTGAAACTTGCTATTCATGTAGATTGTTTTTATATACAAAAATAAGTTTTCTTTCTCTATTGCCTGCGTAATTCCTTTATTGAATTTTATTTTAAATAGTGTTCTATAATTTATCTTAACACATCTATGTTCCATTTACAGCCCCTCCAGATAATCCAGAATAAGGTAATAACAATTCGCTCCTCTAAGGCCCAACCACGATGAGATTTACTAATACCGAGATTTAGCTCGAGCTAATTTGAGCCAATCAGATTTTTTCATAGAATGTTTTAGAAAACTCTTAGAATTATATTATATTTAATTAGATTAAACTAGATTATTTGAAACACAAATTGCAAATGAAATATTTATAATAATTATTTTTTCGCCAATTTATAATATTTACAGACCTATTAATAGACAGTGAGTGTTTTCACGACCTCATTGTGCTTTTTCTTAAATGCCTCCAGCAACGATTTCTGAAATCTATTTTCGAAGCAAGGGTGTATCTGGGGGTAAACCCCGGACACAGCCTGTGTTTGCTTATCAGCAACCAATACGCAAGAGCGACGAAAGTTACGGCATTAAACAGTTTTCACCTCCTCAATTTTTACTTCTAAGCATTTTGTTTTCTTCTTGCATATTTATCGCAATAGATTTATTGCAAAAAAAAAATAACAGCAAAAAAAAAAAAATAAAAAAAATAACATACAAAATTCAATGTTGAAATAGATTAAAGGCAGAAGAAAAGAGAAAACTAATTACAATGAAAATTAAAGTCCATCTTTAAGAGAAAGTTTGTGTCAGCAATCCAGTGTTTCTCAATAAAAGTCCTAAGAAAAATAAAATTAAAAGAAAAGAATTTTTAGTGATACCTAGTTTTTGCACTCGATATTAAATGGCTCAATACAGACAAAGTGTACTTAAAGTATGCTAAATAAGAGTAACGATTTTGAGTAAATTCTCACGTATGTAAGTTCTTTTTTACACAACTGTAGTTTTTTCTAAAAAAAAAAAAAAAATCCAAATAAATATCTTTGTTTAACAACCGTTATGTGTTTATCAACAAGTTATTTTTCCAGGAATTAAAACATTTCTGATTTTTCAGACGGATAGTGCGCGGGGATCATAATCAAGTTATACTGCGTTCTAACCCATCAAGGAATCTGTTTTTAATGTTGTTTCCCTCTTTGAAATGACTAGTAAACCATGTAGTGATTTCAACAAGCTGTGTGATATTCAACATGCTTTATTTTAGATGCTTATTGATTTTGCCCAATTTGACAACAAAAAGTAATCACAAATCTGTATTCGCACCTTTTTTTATCTTGTTTTTTTAGAGGTGTTTATACAATGCAAGTTTTTCGAACAAAAGACGATATACACTATATAGATTTCGGAAGACCATCTCTTACCGATTTTGTAGAAGATGGTATTATATCAGTTCGAGACGCCATGGTTTGGCTGAAGCATGGAATGTTTATGTACGAAAAGCCGGATACAACCATTAATTTTTCGAACATGAAGTATCCTACTCGAGGTGAATTCCCAGTTGATACGAAATATCTTGGTCGAGTTACTTATGCTGAAAGTCCTGACGAGCTGTATTTGCATCTTGTAAGTATTTGATTACGCACACATATATAAAGGCCAAGTTCTAAAACGAAATTGTTTTGAAATATTTTAAGCGTTGGAAATATCATTGTGAACGAGTATTATAGTGACAGTACGGGATGATAATGTTAAATTCGAATTTTTCTGAAGAAGCTATGAAAGAATAGGCCGGAATTGTGAAACTAAATCTTATGGATTCTGAACATGAAGAAAAAAGTATCAATGATTAAAGAAATAAAATAGGTCTGGACATTTAATATAAAAAGTTATAATATAAAGAATTGATAAAATTTAATGAAATAAAAATATGGATTTAAAAAAAAGTTAAAAAAGTACAACGAAAATAATACTAAAACGTTTTAAAAGATAAGTGACGACCAGAGAAAATAACTTAAGTATTTTTAATAAATGAAAGTCTTAGTTGGCTTAGATTAAACAAATTTAGATACCCAAATCATAGTTTAATGAGAATAAGAACTTGGTAGCGTATAACGAGTGGATTGTGCTATGCGTTGGAATCTTGAGGCTGATAATTGGCTTGAAATCATTAAAACATAATTTCATTATCTGCAAACAGTTTGTAAACGCCTGAGTCCCTATACGAAAATATGGCCACTGCCCCATCTGTTTGTTCATAATCGGTGGTTGAAATATTTAAAAGAAACCAAATTGATTTTTATGTATTGTTAGCAGCAACAAAGCTGAATATGGACGTTTTTCATTTTATTCATGAAGTTTTAAGATCCTCTTAATGTAAAAGCAATGAATATATGACCAGTACAAGGAGATATTTGTCTTTTCAATGTTTTATGCATATGAATATCCGGGTGCAATGTACGTTTGGTGGAAGTGATGTTTTCATTCTGCTATTGTTATTATTTTACTCACTTGTTATTGTTACTCTTTATTTTTACTCGTTATACTATAACATATTTTAGCTTTTATTTTTATCGTATGTATCTTTCATTATTAATATTCTTATCTAATTAAACTTACCTCTTATTATCATTCTTATTATTTTACTTTAATTCTCATTACTCGTAAGAATGCCTTATACGCTTTATGAGAGTGGGTTTTATAGCTTTAAAGAAAGACGCAGATAAACAGTCTCAATTAGTTTCTCTAAGGCCTCTCTCAGTTACTCTCAGCTGCTTAATCGTTTTCAAGGAACTGGGACAGAAATTCAAACATTAGTACAAACAGTGGGGCATTGAGGAGAAGGTAGCCCCGTTCACCTACGGAGTAATTTCTATTCTTCTTAAGATTTAATATCGCTCTTTACTTTCATTTGTAAAAACTTGTTTTTTTATATTTATTTTCTGTTCGTTTTTAATAGCATGCCAAGGGCTACCCCAAATGTGAGCAAGGTTACTGTTCCCTCAAATCTGACTCAATATATCAAAATTTAGCTATTGGACAGCAGTACTTCGAGATAAAGAGCTCATTTACTGATATTAATTAAAAAAAAAACTTTTTCCACAAAATAAATTTTTCAAAGAAAAGAAAAGAACTCCATTAAACCAAAAATGAGCAAAAATAATATCAAATAATCTACCAAGCGTGAAACTACCACAAATCAAAATCGATAAATAAATGAAACCCAAAACGAACAGAAATTACAATAAATAACCGAGTCAAACTTAAAACAAGCAGAAATTAACATAAGTTGGGCGCAAAACCCCTATGCCTTCTCAAGGCCAGAACAAAATTTGCACTGAACTGAAAAAAATATAATTTTTTTTACTTTTATAACTTTAAATCAAATAATATTAACATTTTGATTTCTAAACATCAGTATATGTATATTAAACTGACAATGCACATTCAATTGTATTTTTTCAGTAATCCTCTCAGATAACCCCCTAAAAGACGTAATTTCCAGAATTTTCAACTACGTTGAACAAAATGGATATCTCAAAATTTTGATTGGATGTGTTTGGGAAAATGGTGGGCGTGAGAGTGGCGTTAGTCGCTATCCAATCCCATTTGACTATTAAAAAAGGCACTAGCCCTTTCAATTTCCAATTGAATGAGCCCTTTTGAAGTTTCTACGACAACGCTTTCAATAAAAACTTACAACCCTTGCCCTGAGGGCTGTGGGGGAGGGGTTGTCATCCTTAAAGACCTAATTTCCAAAACTTTCAACTACGTTGAATAAAATGGCTATCGAAAAATTTTGATTGGATGTGTTCGGGTAAAAGGTGGGCGTGAGAGGGGGGTAAGTTGCCCTCAAATCATTTTCGATTATTAAGTAGGGCACTAGCCCTTCGAATTTCAAATCGAATGAGCCCTTTTTCAAGTTTTTACGACAAAGATTTCAATAAAAACTTTATATTCCCCCATGGCATAGCTTCTAACCCTTGCCCTGAAGGCTGTGGGGGGAGTATCCTGCTCAAAGGTATAATTTCCTGATACTTTGAACGTCGTGAGACAAGTTGGATATCTCAAATATTTTATTGTATGTGCTTGGGGAAAGGGTTGGCGTGGAAGAGGTGTTCGTTTCCTTCCAATCACTTTCGACTATTAAAAAGGGCACTAGCCATTTCAATTTCCGATCTAATGAGCCCTTTTTGAAGTTTCTACCGCGTTCTATAAAAACCTTATATGCCCCCAGGGCATAACTTACAACCCTTGCCCCGAGGGTCGTGGGGGAGTGTCCTCCTCAAAAACATGTTTTCTATCTGGCAATCAACTACGCTGAACAAAATGGCTATCTCAACATTTTGATTGGATATGTTTGGGGGAATGATGGGCTTGGGGGGACTAGTTGGCCTTCATTCATTTTCAATTTTTAAAAAGTGCACCACTAGCCCTTTGAATTTCCACTCGAATGAGCCTTTTACGACAACGTCTTGTATAAAAACCTTATATGCCCCCAGGGCATAACATACAACCCTTGCCCTGAAGGGTGTGGGGGAGTGTCCTCCTCAAAAACATTATTTCTATCTGGAAATCAACTACGCTGGAGAAAATAGCTATCTCAAAATTTTGATTGGATGTGTTTCGGGAAATAGTGGGCATGGAAAGGGTGTTAGTTGCCTTCCAATCACTTTCGGCTATTAAAATGAGCACAAGCCACTCCAATTTCCAATTGAATGAGCCCTTTTCGAAGTTTCTACGACAATTATTCGATACGAAGTGCCCTGCTGTAAAGGAAAAAAATAATAAATAATACATTGTGCCAACATCGTTCGTATATGCCCTCAGAGTATAACTTAAAACCCTTGTCCCGAGGGTTGTGGGGGAGTGTCCTCCTCAAAAATATATTTTTTATCTGGAAATAAACTACGCTGAACAAAATAGCTATCTCAAAATTTTGATTTGATGTGTTTGGGGAAATGATAGGCGTGGGGGGGGGGGGCTAGTTGCCCTCCAATCACTTTTCGACTATTAAAAAGGGTACTAGCCACTCCAAGTTCCAATCGAATGAGCCCTTTTCGAAGTTTCTACAACAACTCCTTCGATGCGAAGTGCCCGGGTACGGAAAAAAAAATAATACATTGTGCCAACATCGTTCTTTACTTATGCAGCGCTATCGCGCTGCCTATGATTTGCTCTCCAATTTAGTAATTTTTTATTTAGGAATATTTGCGAACTAAAGTATACTTAAGGAATAAACTCGTCTCCGTAGTAAAAGCATTCTGTCCCCTCAGCACTCAGCTGCCTCATCGCACCCCTTTCTTGGAATTTTCAACTTCTGTTTCTAAAATTATGCAAATTTTTCAATAGCAATAATGAGCAACTTTGAAATGAACATGAAGAAGCTTACTACTTCCTGCTTCAAGGCGTCTTTTTTGCATTAAATTTCAATATTCATAGTGCAAGGCTTCGAGGATGATAATCATATCTGAAAACATACACCCCTCCAAACATTTTTAAGGAAGGGGTCTGAAATATGAAAGAATAATTCTAGGGTTATCATTTCCATAAATCTTTTTATAGTAATTTTTCCCATCGACGCCACGGAGCCCCACCCCCCTCCCCCGGCAAACCAAAAGATATTAAACAATGTATATAAATGCAAAATAAAAAAGGTCCCTTATTTATATTTTGGTGAAAACAGAGCTCCTGGTAGGACTGCCCCCCTCCCCCTCCTCACCGAAAAATTTTCTAGCTGCACCAGGTAATCAACATTAATGTTTACCCCTCCCGCCACCCCTCTTTGTTTACTACAAGGTTCAAGAAAAGTTATGAAATTCAGACATAAGAACGCACTTTTCGAGGCATCAAGCACATTTCCCCTCCATAATGTCTGATGCATAATTATGCAACACTATATATGTATAATTTTGTTAAGTCTCAAATGAATCAACTTAGTTAATTGTAGCTTTAAGATAACTTTTTGTATTAACCGCTAATTTTGTATGGACTGCATGCATCTTTAGGAAAAAACCAGCCACCGTGTGGCTTTAGTGCCTCTGAAACTAGGAAGTTCAATAGTCAATTTTTCAATAATTTTAAATTGATTGGGTATCTCAGAATTTTCAATCGATGGCTTTTTGAAACCCTTTGGGCCAAAATTTTCGTTGTGTACCACAAAAAGGCAGAAAACACCACTTTGGTGTGGTGCAGTCTTTTTTGCTACCTAAAAAGGGTGTTTCTAATAACGCCTCTCCCAATATTCTTGGACCACAGGTTTGATATGACTACCCCTGGAAAAAAAAAATTTCCTATCCTCCTTCTCGGAAAAAAAAATACAATATTTCACATTTGAAACCACTTCAGTATGGTTCTCTGGTATGTTGAATTTGACGTTGTATTTTTCATCAGGATCATTCGCTTTTTTGGTAGTGTTGTCCCATTTTTCGAAATCCAGGAAAATTTTATTAGGCTTTTAGTCTTTGGTGGTTAACCTTAAGCTTAATGAATTTTATATATTTGTAAAAAGCTTTTTTTATGGTATGTATTGTAACCAAAACTGCTTTTATTTACAGTTTCGGCTGCTATTAGCAAAAGTCGTTCCTTACTTGCAATTCTTTACAAAGGATTGTTTGACTCCGAGCAATTCAAATTATCAATTTTAGAATAAATTCTTCAGTCCAGCCTATTGAAAGGTCGTATCCATTCCACAAACTTACACAAAATAAAATCCCCAAATTCTTCTCATCAGGGTATACATGAGATGGGGCTATCAAACTTGAACAAAAGCTGCTGGGAAATAAACTAATATAAATTGACGCCTTCGGGGAATCGGGCCCCAATCCGCCCATGGGAGAGAAAGGAAAGGGGTGGGACCTCTAAATTCTTGTCATCGAGACATCCAGCTGAATAGGCTATCAAATATCAACACAATGTTATCAGAAGTAAGCATAACTTTTCTTGTTATATTTTTTCCTAGTCCGGGATCAGTTTGAACTGCTGCAGAGGAGAAAGAGAGTTATTAAATTTATTTCTTAAGCGCTTTTCGCTAAGAGACCGTCCGATCAAACATGGTGGGATGGAAGAGCTGGGATTTTTGCTGTGCCTATTTGTTGTACTGAAACTTTGAATTTTTTTACTATTGAACTTGGTAGACAAAGACAAATTGGAAGACAAAGGTATAAAAATTTCTTAACATTATCATTTTCTCTTCCAAGATTGGAAGACAAACTTATAAAAATTTCTTATCATTAGCCTAATTTTTAGATGAGCTATAGGGATTTGTTTGATAAAACGTGACAAGTTAGTCAAATTTAGCTCTAATATCTTATAAAACTTAACGCTACGCGCAGCTATTTAAGCTGTACCTAGAAGTGCATATTTAAATCAAAGAGGACGTCTTAAGAATCACATCGCTCTCTCCTTTCAAGAGATAAAAAACTGTATGGTTGTCAAAAGATATGTATTCATAGAGGGTTAAACAGTATCTTACGCTTTTGTTTTGTATTTCTTTTTGTTGCTTTTTTCTTATCGTGAAATCCTCACACAAGTGGAGCTTTTTTATAAAATTTAGATTGCGTTTCAAATTCGCTACAAAATCAGGAATTTTTTCACATGCAAATAAACATGCAATACGAAAGTTAATAAAACACCAACACTAAAGAAGAACCGGGTATATTTTGATGTTGTATTTATTGTACAGCGGTACAGATTTTGAAATGTGATCACTAAAAAGCAAACCTTTTCAGCATGTTAAATTAAAAAAAAACAAGTTTTTTCAACTGAAAGTAAGGAGCAACATTAAAACTTAAAACGAGCAGAAATTATTACGTATATAAAGGGGGCTGCCCCCTCCTCAACACCTCGCTCTTTACGCTAAAGTTTTTTGTACTTTTAAAAAAGTATCCTATTGTTCTAATTAAACGGACCTTGTATTTCAAGAGTCATTATTGAATAATTGGGACAAAATTCAAACTTCAGCGTAAAGAGCAAGGTGTTTAGGAGGGGCAACCCCCTTTATATACATAATAATTTCTGTTCGATTTAAGTTTTAATGTTGCTCCTTACTTTCAGTTGAAAAAACTTGTTTTTTTTATTTAATTTCTGATCGTTTTTTAAATAACGCCAGGAAGTCTAGCCCCACGTCCATAGAAAAAACCCCTCCCCACGAAAATATCCTCTTGACAATTCAATCTCGGTGAAAATTTGCCTTGAACAATTACTCTGAACCACTCCACGTGTAAAATTGAGATGGAAAATACTATGCGCAAAGAATGGGCAAATTTTATAACTTAAAGACCTTTCCCCTGGGCTGTGGGAGGGGGGTCATGTTATACCCAAAGGCATAGTTATTGGGCCTTTCAACTATGTTGAACAAAATGGCTATCAAAATTTTAATCGGATGATTTTGGGAAAAAGTGGGTGGGAAGGGGGCCTAGGTGCCCTCCAATTTTTCAATCACTTAAAATGGGCAGTAGAACTTTTAATTTCCATTTGAATGAGCCCTCTTGCGAAATTCTAGGACCACTGGGTCGATACGATCACCACTGGGAAAAAAAATAAACACGCATCCGTGATCTTTCTTCTGGCAAAAAATACAAAATACCACATTTTTCCAGATAGGAGCTAGAAACATATACAGCACGGTTCTCTGGAACGCTGAATCTTATGATGTACTATTCATTGAGATCACTTAAATCATAAGGACTGTTTCCCCTTTTTTTTGAAAATCAGGAAAATTTTTTCATTTTCGCAAGCTTTGATAGGTAAGACTAAACTAAATGAAATTTATACACCTAAAATCAGCATGAAAAGCCCATTCTTTTGATACATCTATTGATATCAAAATTTCGTTTTTTAGAGTTTCGGTTACTGATGAGCCGGGTCGCTTCTTACTTACAGTTCGTTGCCACGAACTGTTTGAAAACTACATTCCGCTGCTCAAAATTAATTGGTGTATCTGATGACTTTTTAGAAATTACTTGCCTTGCCTCCAAGAGTCGTCTAGAGGATCTTAACCGACTGGTTGTATTGTTATAACCCAGTCGGTTAAGATCATTTACTATACAAAGGTACAATTGATCATTACAAAATGAGCATTCTATCTAACCCAACTTCTATGCTGTCCCATTCAAGATAGTCTTCTATATAAGAGCCTAAGGCCGAACAAGGTAATGAGGGATAATAATCCTGTATTAGGCAGGCCTTCTCTAATCATTAAAATAAAATCCTGAATTTGTCGTCGTTTTTCTCTATATTCGATATAAAGACCAGTCAGACTGTGTATGCTTTGTAATTGTAATTGCTAAGCTTGTCTTTTATTTTTTTTTTTTTATTATTTTCAGTGGAATTCCGATGATAAATCGAACATCGTCGATTTTGAAGAAATGAATCAGCAAATGCAGCTGTTGTACAATTCCGATACTGCGAAGGATCTTAATTTCTTTACCATTGAAAAAGGTGATGATATTTTAAGGGTAATTTCTGAGGAGTTGCACCAATTTGAACTTAGCTCTTGAATGTATCAAAGAATATTGAGTCACTGTATTACTTAAAAGAAAAGTATGTATACTAAAAGAATAAAGAATACTCACTCTGATAGAGCACCGTCCATATCCGGGTTCACAAGTGCACACTTAATCTTTTTAGGAGAAAAGAAAAAGGTAATCTCAGGATTATTGCATCAGTCATGAACATACATAGAATAAATTGTATTCTTTTTCATAGGTATATCAATACATAGGCCAACAGAAAGAAGTTGACGTTTAGATCTGAACAAAAAAAAAGAAAAATCAAAACAAACATGGAGTGTTTTGTTTGATGGCAAAAAAAAGAAATTCACAATTTTCCTGGTTTTTATTATTTAATACACATTCAAGTAGTGACTGTAAAGGTTAGCATAATCAAGTTGTACCAATGTTGTCAAATCCTACGAAAGTGCACGAGACGACCGCGATATTGTTTATATTAGGGCCGTTCTTTTACTCATCTTTGTGCTAAGATCTTATATTTTTTTGACAGAGAACACTCAGAAGTGAAATCTTAACACTAAGATCTTACATCTTACAGCGTTCTTTTGCAAACGCCTTTCATCATTCTGCTCTGATCAGCGGTCTAAGAACAATGATGAGTATATCATCAAAGTTATCTCATCATCGTTCTATATGGCAGAAAGATGACGTCCTTCACACTTTTGGCTAACATCAGTGAGCTGTAAGATCTCAGAACACACATTAGTTAAAAGGACGGAAATCTTTGCAGAAAGATTTGAGATCTTAGATGTAAGATCTTAGTGCAAAAGAACGGGCCTATTGTATTCTGTTATGTTCCTCTGTTAATAGCAAATCGATACTAGTAAAATTTATTTTCTGACTTAAGGACTGTTTTCCATCATTCTACTAAGACAAAAAAAATAATAAATAAAATGGGATGATATAGGCAGTATGGTATAATCAAAATAATAGCAGAAACAGCGTATGATTCAAATGCATGTCCAATGGTGCTTCCTATTCCACCAATATTGCCAACTAATTGCTTTGTAAAGTCCTCTGTGGTTTACATTTGCATGAATTATGTGATAGTTCTAAGAGAAAATCAAGCATTAGTCCATAGATATCTGAATTCAGAAAGGTATATATATATATATATATATATATATATATATATATATATATATATATATATATATATATATATATATATTCAAGTAACTTTATAACCTAAAAGCCCACAAGCACGCCAGGGGCTAATGGGATTATTGAAATAGTAAGAAAGAGCTTTATAACGTTTGCTTGTCGGACATGATTACCTTTTTATTTTGGTTGGCCTATTCTGCGTTCACTGTAATTTTAATAACTTCTCTTTCCGTGATACATCTTTGCAATTTTTGTTTTGACCTTATTTTTAAAACAGCTTTAAAAAGCAATTTTGAAGGGTGGTTTAAAAGTGGGGAAGAGATTATAGGGGGCATGTTGTGCTAAGAGTAGATTTTGTGCTCCTTGCGGCAAAAAAAAAATTGATGACACACTTGGAAAAAAGTTTGTCCAAGTGTAAAACTCCATATTGTTGAAGAGAAGGAGTCTTTGGATTGGAGAATTATGACAAGGAAAGGGTGATTAGTGGTGGCCGGCGTTTACGCTAAAGTTTTTTATTATTTTAAAACATAGAGTTGTGAGAACGAGTCCGACTTCATCGTAAAGAGCGAGGCGTTGAGGAGTGGACAGCCCCTTTCATATACGGAATAATTTCTGTTCGTTTTAAGTTTTAATGTGGCGCCTTACTTTCAGTTGAAACAAATTGTTTTCTTATTTAATTTCTAAACGTTTTTGAATTAATGCAGGTTTTAGTTTTGACTCACCGTCCATGAATAATTAAAAGGAAATTTATATATTAATTTTACTCTTTTTCTGGCTAAATGACTTTCTGGAAATTTTGATCGGATGATTTTGAGAAAAGAGGGGCGGAGGGCCTAGTTGCCCTCCAATTTTTGGCTACTTAAAAAGGGCACTAGATCTTTTAATTTTATTTACGAAGGTTTTTATTAGTAATAAATACGTAACTTACGAATTAAGTTACGTAATGAACTTTAATGTTCGTATATTTTTATTACGTATATTAGAGGGTTCGCCCAATAGTCAATACCTCGCTCTTTACGCTAAAGTTCGGATTTTGTTCCAATTCTTTAAGAAGGGCCCCTTAATCACAAAGGCCGTTTAATTAGAGTAAACAGCTGTTATGAAAGTACTAAAAAATATTTAGCGTAAAGAGCGAGGTATTGACTAGGGGGGCGAACCCCCTCATATACATAATAATTTCTGTTTGTTTTAAGTTTTGATGTCCTTACTTTCAGTTGAAAAAACTTGTTTTTTTTCGATTTAATTTCTGATCCGTTTTTGAATAATACTGAGAAATCCGGCGCCCTCTTCATAACAATTTCCCTTGCCCCATGAAGACTTCCTCCGTGGAAAGGTCCTCCCCTGTAATCCCCGACCTCCCCCGCCCCCACTGCCAGAAAAATTCCCCCCTCCCCTGAAAACGTCTGTATACTTCCCGATAACCAATACTATATGTAAACATTGGACAAAGTTCAGAACTTGCAGGAACTGTGGGGATAAAGTCATCCTCAAAGGCATAGTTATTATGTTTTTTGTCCATGCTGAACAAAATGGTTATCTCAAATTTTTGATCGGGTGACTTAGGGAAAAAATGAGCGTGGGAGGGGGCCTCGTTGCCCTCCATTTTTTTGGTCACTTAAAAAGAGCACTAGAAATTTTAATTTTTGTTCGAATGAACCCTCCTGCGATATTCTAGGACCACTGGATTGATACGACCACCCCTGAAAAAAAAATAAAATAAACACGCATCAGTGATTTTCTTCTGGCAAAAAAAAAAAATTCCACATTTTGCAGATAGAAGCTTGAAACCTCTACAGTAGGGTTCTCTAATACGCTGAATTTGATGATGTGGTTTCCATTAAGGTTCTATGACGTTTAGGGGGGTTTCCTTTTTTTTCGAAAAAAACACAAATTTTCTCAGGCACATAACTGTTGATGGGTAAGACTAAACTTGGTGAAACTTATATATTTGACATTAACATGAAAATTTGATTCTTTTGATTTATCTATTGGTATCAAAATTCTCTTTTTTATAGTTTCAGTTACTATTGAGCCGCTCCGTACTTACAGTTCATTACACGAACTGTTCGATCGCTGATCAAAGTTTATGTTATTTGTGACTTTCATTTATGTTATTTTATTGTGTTCATGGCCGTATATTTGACTTTAAAATGCACTTATCTATCTATCTATCTATCTAATATGCAGAATAATTGTACCAAACACATTTTGCATGTAGACCCACAATACCTTAACCCCCCCCCCCCAATATGCAAATCGATAGCCCAAATTTATTTCTAAACTAACGAAAAAAAGGTTTGTTCTCGAGTTTTACACAGCGTAAATTTGAGTGAGTGGCGCATAATAAACAAGTACCAAAATTCCATCGCGCTACGGAAATTAAAAAAAAAACTCAAATAAAACTCCCAAATTTGGAAATCCTTTATTTTCCAACGGGGGGTGTTTTCAACGGGGAGGAGGGGGTTATTTTCTGGGGGAAGGGGTAAACGCCTAGAACCGGGATTAGTGGTATTTAGACGGTCTTTACATGTTATTGCGGAGCACGTCGAAATTTTTGGGTTAGTATAAGCTATCTCTTATTTAATTTAAACACTTTGAGTTAAGGATGTACTGTCGGAATGGAGGACACTTGGAGATGCCTCACTTAAATCCTCTGGTTGACGGTAATTTTTTTTGCCTAGATCACATTTTTTGTTTGTTGGCAGTTAATCATCTATCTTACCAGGTATAATGTTTATTGCATATTATAGCCTACTTAAAATTATTGCTTTGAGGAGGGGAGGGGAGGGGCGATCGGTTTGCGTTTCGATATTCTTATGTTGGGTATTTGGATAGAGGTTAAAATTCCGTCATATTAAGAAACTCTTATGGTTATATTATGTTATAATATTCTAATTATACTAAAAAAACGAAATTTTTATAGGAATTATATGTGCTGCCCCATACCTTGATAAACAATGGTACCGCGCCATCGTCCTCGAAACCTACCCGGATCGGAAAATTCTTATACGTTATGTTGATTACGGCAATAAGCTTGTCCTACCTTTGTCGCAAGTTCGAAAGATGGCTCGGAAGTTTACCGTCCTTCCGGCACAGGTAAGAACTTTCTTGTTATTGTTTTTTTTTTAAATCTTAGTGTATTGTAGAGCCAAGATAGAGAGAGAGGGAGAGGGGGACGGGGAGGTGCTACTTAAGCCTACACTCCTCTTTCCAAGTAAAAACGATCTATTCAAATTATGATTGGTATGGTTATATCCTTATAACCTAGAGAAACTGTCCGGAGAAGGAGGAAAACTCGTCTCAAAATCTCCCTTTTTTTTAGCTTTGTGCAACCGTCACTTCAGACCTCCACGCTCGTGCCAGACTGGGAGGATGTACCCCTCAGGTGTAACCGAATCGATAATTTTGTATATACCTAAAAACCAGCTTTATCCTTAAAGCCATAAACGAAGATATCTTCTCTTTATAGGAGATTTCTCAATAATAACATAACAGAAGTAACCCTCCCAAAGCAAAAGGTCGTATCGAAACTTCCAAAACGTGAAACCTAGGCCAGGAGATGAATATAGGCACTTATAAACGGTAAGAAACTTACCATTTGTTTTCTAAGAATTAAAAAAAAACACCCAGTGTAGAACTACAAAAACAAGGGAAACGAACAAAGATACTGTATCTCTTTAAGGTGGGTCCCTGTTGAAATTTTGACCAATTATGGAAATGCACCCAAGGTCTTAGCTACGCAGGTTCAAGAATCAATTAATTCTCAATTGAAGCTGAAAGAAGTCTGGCAATGCTGCTTTGTAACCATCTGGTTTTCACGGATGAATACTTGTCTTATTTAGCGGATTTCTCCCCCGGGACGTGAAGGAGTATTACAGAAAAAAAAGGGAAAACTAAGCTCAGAGGGACTTAATAGGGGAAAAAGACAGGTAACTAATATTTAGGGTCAGGGGCCCAACGTTTAGTATAGAGAGAAAATTGAAAATTACAAATGTCCAGTTGGACCTTTTTCTTATAATTACGGCCAAGACCCCAACAGAAAGTTTGTGTCTCCTTTTCCTCTAATATTTAAATGACCTAGCTCCAGAAAGAGTTATACAAAGATTAAGAGAAAGTTAAAAGAATGGAAACGTGGAGGTGACCTTCGAGAAAAACTAAAACTTATGATATCTAGTGTGTCCTGGCATAATGCTAGGATTGTCTTTTTTACATAGGGATGTTGCAACTCCTTAAGATGGCTTTGGCTTGTTGCACTGTAGTGCTTTAACGAAAGTGTAGACCTACATTGAAAAACAAATAATAATTCCACATATTCAATGTCCTTTATTAGTTGCAGTAATGCACTAAAATAAACTTCTAGAAAAGAAAAGGCGCTAAAAATATCAAGAGAAGATCTTACAATAACAAACTTACTCAGTTTGTTATCGAATGAGCCAACAGGCTATTTGAGTTCATAGAAAAGGCACCTATGCCCATTTTTGTCGGGAAGAAGAGGGGGGAGGGGGTATTGGAAACTCGAAATAAAACAGGGATATAAAAATAATATAGAGAATTATAGTGATATCTTAAAAATTTTGAGGAGTTTTAAGAATGGGCTTTAAGGCGCCATCTCCCCTCTTTTCGTGTCTTGGCCTGTGTTTCGTGTTTTGGCCTGTCTTTCGTGTCTTGGCCTGCGCTTCTCATGTATTTTACTTCTACTGTTTTAATGTTCGCTAATTCTGAAATTCACTGTTCATAGCGTTTGGACGTAGAAGAAAGTAACTTTTTCCTTTCTCTGTGTACAAAACTACTGAATCTCTTCAAATTTACCTTTTCTTTCAAGATGTTCAAGGTTGTCCTATTATTTTTTTTCATCTCCTTTCTAAGGTATAAAACACAACAAATTAATATTGCAGGCTATCAGATGCAAATTATTTGAAATTACCCCAAGTAACCCCTCTCGAAATTGGACTAATGAAGCCAAGAAATTCGTAGTAGATCTGGAAGATAAGCCACAACTTCTATGCCAGATAAGAAAGGTAAATTGTTATTCTTAATACTACTAACGTTTCCCAAGTTGATGATGGTTTTAAGTCGCCTACTGCACACTGATTAACACCCCATCTCCATCTCACTCTGTTCAAAGCCTCTGCTTTGTCAAGCCCATAACGAAACTGCACAGATTTGGTAACTTTTTGCTGTCTCATTTCAGGCTTCTCTGGGGTGTTCTTACCACATTAGGTTAGGAAAACGTCCTTGATATACAATGTTTTGTTATCATCCAGAGAACATATTCGTATCAACTAAGCTGCTCTTGTATAATATAAACATTAAGTAGGTTTGAACTACCTCATTCAATAAGATACGTTAGGCCCAATATCTGTATTCTTTATGACGGCTAGCTCGTTCATTGTTTTATTGTTTTTTTTTTTAATATTGTTGTTCTACTATTTATATTTATTTTTTTAAATCACTTTTGAATCTTTGTTAGATGCTGTAAATATACAAAACCCTTGTGTTTTCTATTTTGCCCTGGAGTCAGTGGACTGTGTTGATTATTATGTTTAGGCGGGAACGAAATAACCTCATCTTTGGCTATAACACTGCTCGTATAAACAAAACCCATCTATTTGTTCAAGTGCTTTGTTCCTTACCTGTATACTAACTTGAGTAGTTTTTCTTTTCTCAAGTTTGTCTTCTTCACATTTATATTGAAGAATAGCTCATAAACTTGTTTTTTGAGACTATCTTGAACGTGATCATACTCCTCTACGCTGTTCCCATGTAACCCGAGATCGTCTCCATAATCTGGTCGGTTATCATCTTACCATCCCATTGACATTTTGTTTTACTAACTTCCTCTAGGGTTTTATTCAAAATTTAAGATCTGTCAGAGGAATCCAAATGACAGGGGAAAGGTTGCGACTTTGTTAGGCACCTAACTCTTTTCAAAGGCATCCTTTAAGCCAGTTATCCGGCTTAACTCTTTCTTTATTAATTTGAAAGAGTACCGTTATAACTTGTGCCAACTTTTCTGACATTTTATGTCATTAAGAACTTGAAAATCCCCATTTTATCTGCTGAATAAAGGCTTATTCATAACCAATAAAACGAAGCAATAATATTGGCTGTAACTCTAAGCATTATTTTCCCATACTTTCTGTGAAAGTGTGGCTTTTTTTGTCAATCTTTAAGAATGAATGCTCTTACACAACGTTAACGATAAAAAATTACTTATTTAGTTTCATTTTATCATCTTTTTTTTATTGCAGTTTTGCGAATGAGTATTATGTTTTTTTTAGTTAAAAATGTTTTACTCTAGTTTTCCCTATTGTTGGGATTGAATGGAAACAATGTGATTTTGCTGTATTTTTTTTTTTTTTTTTGCCTGATTGTAATTTGAGAAAATTTGCGTCTACGTATTGAAAATTAGATTCCCGTTTAAAATTTAATTCTTTTATATTTTTGTTTAAAAAAAGGAATATTTGAGCATTTAGAATGAAAAACGAAAAAAAAAGTTATTGCATAACGGAAGTAAATAAGGGTAATCGGTTAAATATCCTTCCTTAACAGTATGAAATTGTTTACTATTATTTTCCCCAAGTCCGAGAACTCCACCCGCCAGCTCCAGACCAGCAGTGTATTCCACGAAATACTCAATCTCATGGCAGACATTGGGCTGGATGGCCAGTGAGGGAACAGCGACTGAAATTTGCAGCATTAGTCTCCTATTGTGCCTAGGACTCTCGAGGCACCACACGAAGATTGTCACATATGCTCCACTCTAATACCTTAGTTTAACTCTGCACTAATTCATTATTTGAATTCTTTGCCGTTAAACGTCAACTACCATAAAACCATTTTTTTTTTCTCTAACGTTTAGTCACATCAAATTTCATCTTTTTCGATTGCATTTTTGGTGACTATGCTTCATTTTTGCTTGGAGGCGTTGTCATTTGCACTAATATTTGGGGAAGGGCAGCATTTGCAATTTGCAATAATTAGGTCGAATTTGCAATAATGAGACTAAAACAATGCTTCTCGCTTCTAGAGCTATGGCCCTTGAAAAATTGTTGATGGTCCGTTCATTCCCTCAGAAAAATATAACTAGAACACTTGGTTCACCTTATCCAAAACCTTTGTTTTAAAAGTAATAACGTAATACTAAAGTAATAACTAAAGAAATAATTATTTTGGTGGTCATTAAGTAAATATCGAAAAATAATATTGATTGTTTTTGTTGTTGTTTTTTTTTGGGGGGGGGGGGGTAGGAAGCTGTATTACGCGACCTTCCATGCATGCCTGTATGCAGTGTGGATGACAATTTCTTGGATATCATATCTTTAGCGTATGACAACAAAAGGGAAGAAGAAATAACATGGAAATCTAATATAGTTTGCTGTAAAAGCTTATCATAATGAACTATAATATTAAGTGGGGAAGTGGGATCTTCTCCATATTTTTATTTTGAATTTGATTCTCCATTCAATATATTTTTTGAATTTGTTTTTCCATTCAAGAACAGAACAAAACTTGTCCATGTTTAATTGTTTGAATCTTGTGGAACTCATAGTTTACCCGAAATAATCTTTTCCTGTACCTATTCGTGGCAGGCAGACAAGATACCGGTACCTAAAATCTGATTCCAAACTAAGCTGCATATTTCTGCTCTATGTAATGTCCTTGGTAATAGCAAACTGCTCGTTGGGTATATTAATTTTTATCAAGAACCGATAATGTTTTAGATAAGGGGTTGAGAGGAGATAGAGGATGCACAGACTAGATATTTGTCGTGTATGCAATAACAGAAAGTTGCTTGGATTTACAGATAACGTAAACGGTTAGTTATATTGGTTAGGAATCAGATTTTCGTTCAGCAGATAGACAGACAGTTTTTGCTGATTCCTCTCATTGGAAGAAAATTGTTATTTGTTTAATTATTGTTCGTGCTTAGTAATATATTCAAGGTAATCTAAGAATTGGGGTATGGCTGACGTCCTATCGGCCTTCTTTCGGTTTTTGCGAAGTTAAAAAAAAATTCTAACAGTAAGATAAGATAAGATTTATTGCTGAAAAATGGCTATCACAAGCCCAAAAGGGCCGAATTCGCACTTTAGCGTCAAATACAGTTAAAAAAGAACAACAAAAACAAACAATCAAACAACAACAGTAAATTATAAAAGGGTCAATGTCAAATATTTAAAAACTTTAAAAAAAAAGTACAAATTAAACTCATAAAATTAGAAGGCCAATTTCAAGTAAGCAAGAATGCCCCCCCCCCCCCAAAAAAAAAACTCGTAAAATTAAAAAGGGGATAAATTAGAATTAAAAAAAAAAAATAAATTACTTGGTGACTAACAAACATAAATATAAAACCTCCAAATTTGCAAAATGGGCATTAAACTTAATAACTATGAGGTAAAGAGTGAGTGGGGGGGGGGGGGGAGGCAGCGGAGATTCAGTGGTTGAAAATGTCAACTATGTAAGGGATAAAAGTTCTTCTATATCTTTCTGTGCAAACTCGGATTGGGGCGAGACGGGGGATTTTTGTTGACACAGAACGGGGGAGGCGGGGTCGAAGGAGTGAATATTGACCGGGGAAAAGGGGAGTTGTTCGAGGGTTATGAAGGGCATTGTTAGCAAAACGCAAGGTAATTTTTGCTCTCCTTTCCTTACTTTAACAGTGCTTTGTCAATAGTTGCTCGATTAATTGTATTTGCTTTACATAATAAAATAGAAGTTTTCTGAAAATGAGGTAATAAGTTTCTTTACACTCAAGTTCAACTTTTTCTCAGCGGCTAGGTGCGGATACAGAATCAAATTTACGTTTTCGTATGAATGTGATCTTCTATTTGGCTAAAGGTATTTCTGCAATATGTTGGGAGTTGCTACTCCCCTAGCATTTACACTGTGCGCTTAATAATGAAATATTGTTTCCAGTAGAGCTCTCCCATGGCCGTTGCTATCTGCTGCGGACGAAATCTGTTAGAATAGTTCATATAATCGGTAATAAAAACAAAACACTACTTTACTTCAGACTCCACACAAAACCCAATACTATCCTTGCTTTCTGACTTAAACGGAGCAACATTTATTTGTAAATAGAGCTAACCCTGTGAACATACTTGTCTTGTCTATCTCATAAGAATAAAAGCTTAACCAAAGTTTTAAACTCTGCTGAACCAAACGCCGGTTCTTTGACTTTAACACTTTGTGCTAAGGGGGTCTAATTATTCAGACATTCTGTCACTTTTGTTAATCTAAGTCGCAAAATCGGGTCAACGCCACTTCTCCCTTTCCTAAAATAAATGTAATTAAACTAAGTTTCTCTGATGGACAAAAAGAGTGACGTTGAATTTTCTCAATGAACAAAATTAGTGCTTCAAGAACTATCACAATCAAAATGAAACTTTTTCATTTTGTAATTTTAAGGTTCCTCTTGTAATGTCTAAATAGATAAGTAAACTAAATGCCAACCGCCAGTTTATAAAGTATGACAGATATTTCCTAACTTTAGAATACTAAAAAAATAAATAGCCTGTTGAGAGTATTAGATTTTTAGTTAAGTTAGTTAGTAAAATTGGCTTTTACATATTAAAAATAATAAAGTCAGATTTCGTTGCATTCTCATTGTTAGGAAATATCCGTGGAGTAATGGAAGGTTTATAATGGGAGTGTAAGTGAGAGGGAAACCCTGGTTCTTGGATTTCGTGAACCATGAAATAGGTGTGCGCTAATATTATGAATATTTGGTCATGCCAAAGCCGGAAGTTCTTTACCCTTACTATTGATTAAATAAAAAAATAAGCTGTTTTTCAACTGAAAGTAAGGAGCAACATTAAAACATAAAACGAACAGAAGTTATTACATAAATGAGGGGGTTCGCCCCTTTGTCAATACCTCGCTCTTTACCTTAAAGTTCGAATTTTGTTCCAGTTCTATAAGAATGACCCCTGAATCACAAAGACCGTTTAATTAGAAAAAATAGCTCTTTTGAAAGTGCTAAAAAGATAAATTAGCGTAAAGAGTGAGGTATTGACGAGGGGGCGAACCCCCTCAGGTACGTAATAATTTCTGTTCGTTTTAGGTTTTAATGTTACTCCTTACTTTCAGTTGAGTTTTTATTTAACTTCTGATCGTTTTTTAAATAATGCTGGGAAATCCGGCACTCCTTCATGGAAAATTCTCTTCTCCCATGAAAAATTCCTCCATGGAAAGATCCTCAAACGTAACCCCCTCCCTCCGAATCCCCCCCACCAGAAAAAATCCCCCCTGAAAACGTGTGTATACTTCCCAATAACCAATACTATACGTAAACAATGGGAAAAGTTCATAACTTGCAGCCCTTTCCTCGGGGACTATGAGGGAATATTTCGTCCTCAAAGACATAGATGTTAGATTTTTCGACTATGCTGAACAAAATGGCTATCTCAAAATTTTGATCCGGTGATTTTGGGAAAAAATGAGCGTTGAAGGGGCCTAGATGCCCTCCAATTTTTTGGGTCACTTAAAAACGGCACTAGAACTTTTAATTTCCGTTCGAATGAGCCCTTTTGCAACATGCTAGGACCACTGGGTCGATATTATCAACCCTTAAAATTTTTTTTTTTAAATAAATACGCGTCCATGATCTTTCTTCTGGCAAAAAAAAAAACAATATTCCACATTTTGGCAAATAGGAGCTGGAAACCTCTTCAGTATGGTTCTCTGATGCGCTGAATCTGTTAGTGTGATTTTCATTAAGATTCTGTGACTTTTAGGGGGTGCTTCCTTCTTTTTTTGAAAATAAGGCAAATTTTTTTCAGGCTCGTAACTTTTGATGGGTATGACCAAACTTGATAAAACTTATATATTTAAAATCAGCATACAAATCCGATTCTTTTGATGTATCTATTGGTATCAAAATTCCGTTTATTAGAGTTTCGGTTACTATTGAGCTGGGTCGCTCCTTACTTACAGTTCTAACACGAACTGTTTGATTACCCTTGTCTCTTGCTCTTGATTTGAACCTCATTGTAGCTCTTAGTATTGTAGAAACCCATTAGGCTGATCTCTATGAGTTTATCTTTTGTCTATTAGCTTCAATCATCCTGGTGCTTCCGCCCTTTGCTGAGGTTGACTATCCATATCTGGGTTCTCATGTAGAATAGAATCGACTTTTCATCGCATGTAATTTTACTATATCGCTTAAGGTTTTCCTAGCAATCTTCTACCAATGGAAAATAGACAATTGGTGATCTTCAACGAGTTTGATAAAAAAAAGGAAAAGTTTTGTTCTCAAATGAAAGTAAAGAGTGACATTAGAGCTAAAAATTGAGCTAAATCATAGAAATTATTCTGTATATGAAAAGGCGGCCGCCCCTCAATCCTTTCTTTTCTTGTTAAATTTAAAATTAAAATTTCTTTTCGTGTTAAAATTTTCTTGTGGTGCAAATTCAAGCAAGGTATAACATTCTCATCTCCTTCTGCAATTCACTGACATACTTTTAGATAAAATTAGTCATTTGTATAAGCCGAGTCGCTCCACCTAATTGTCTTTTAAAAAGCCTAAAATACTCTTGACCAAATATCCCTAATAGATCTTCAGTTCAAGAAGCTCACCATTCTATGAAGATCTATTTATGAAGCTTTTTGTAATAAAATTTGCAATTCCTCATAACTTCAGGCCTTTGCCTCGGGGTAGCACAGATGACAAAAAGGGCGTAGGAAGTGGCCTAGGTGTGCTATAATTGCTTCGTGCTCTAAAGAGGGGCACTAGAAATCTTGATTTTGTTTGAATGAGATACTTTTCCGAAATTCTGCGACCGTGTGTAATAGACTCCATGCAGCAAACCCCTGAGGAAAAAATCAATTTAACTCGAACTGTGACATATAAGTATGAAATTTCCGATCTTCTTAGCTAGGGGCTTGAAACTTGTGTTAGGGAGTTTATGGGTATCCTGAATCTGACTATGTACTTTTCATCAAGATTGGATCAATTTTTGAGGGTGTTTCTGCCCCCCCCCCCATTTCCGAGATTATGCAAATATTTTTGCCTGTGCCAAATTACTTTTGATCGGTAAATTTAAACGCGTTAAATTTTGCATAGCCTCTATGGAACCAGGGCAAAATGGTAATTCTTGTGACTGTATATGTTTTCCATTTTTTTGGAGTTATAGTTACTATTGTTATGATTTCCTATTTATTTAAGGTTTTTTACCATAGACTGTCTGATGCTGTGTTACAGAGTAGTTTTTTTCTTGTAGATACACGTTAATAGTAATAACAATTTTCAAACAGTTTAAAGTAGCGTACGCAAGTAAAGAGGCCCCATTCAAATAGTAGCCGAAACTCTAAAAAAGGAATCTGAATGAAAGTAAATGTATCACCACTAGTTAGAATAAGAAAACCAGTGTAGTTTTAGAAAAAATATGGATATACCCCTAATATGGAGAGCAATATTGAAACCCCCAAAATCAAACTCAGCATGTATATAAGGGGGGATGCCCCTTCCCACAACCTGCTGTTAACACTAAAATTTAACTAGAGATCTGCCTCAGTATTAATTCTCTAACCTCAGCAAAGTGATAACCGTTTTTTTTTTTTTTTTTTTTTTTTTTTTTTTTTTTTTTTTGCAGTGCCTTTTGAATGGGAGGGCTTGTTTTTTTCTCATTTGGTGTAAACGATACATTTTCAGTTCAGATTGTTTTGAAAGGGAATCATTAAATAATTCACCATTGTAACTACCAACTGCACTTTATACCAAATTGTAAAGCAAGTTTAAAACTTCAGCGTAAAAAGTGGGTAGTAGTCCCCCCTCAGGCACACGATTATTATATTCGTTTTAGTTTTTAATGTCACTCTCTACTTATGTTCGCTAAGCTTCTTTTAATTTGTTTTTGTAAAGAAAGACAGTAATGAAATAAAAACTGAACAAAAACTAGATCGCTGATCATCTGTTTTTATGGCCGCTATTATTATTAAGCGCTATTATTTACCTTTTTCTCGATCTTTTTAGCTTGGCAGTATCCGTAATGAGCTTTATGAAACAACTCTCATCTATCATATTACTCTCCTTGAAGAAACCTCTGACTACGATATATCAATAACAGGTCACCTCGTTGAAGAAGGCCTAGCGACTTCTACCGGGCCAAGGTAATATGTCAATATCCCTTGAATTACCCTTATTTTTTTTGTAATTACGATGCAATTATTTTACTTTCCTAAAGAAAACAACAAATAAACACTGTCAAAGTTTGTGGTCAGCATCCGAGGAAACATTCTTCTAGTGAACTTTTGTCAATTGGTAACCGTTCTTGGCGCGTATTTACTTCATTTAGCTCAAATACTACCCAACAGAATAAATACCAAATAAACAAAACAAAGCTATATCTAAAAGCTCAACCAGGAAAAATATTTTCTTGAAAAATTTAAAGCACCTTATTCCTTCTACTTTTAGAATTAGGAAATGTTAGGGATTGTAAGATTGTAAGATTCTTACTCTCCAACACTCTCAGTGTCTACGAGAAACCTTAATATCTGGCTAATTTTAATAGAAATTAAAGGTTCATCGTTCTAGGAATTTGGAATCTTTTTTAGTACAATATAAGAATTTGTTATTGCCATTCTAATATGGCCAAAAGTATTGCCATATTAGAAGGTGATTGTCAAAATCCGAAAAAAAGTGTGTTTGTCTGGAAAGCAAAAATGAATAGTAACATAAAATTCAAACAGTGCTAATTATAGAAGAATAATCTAAAACAAAAGAATTGAATGAAGCAGGACTGCCCAGCATCTAGGAAAATGTCTCAAAAGTCAACACAAACAAATAGTTCTATTGGGGATAAGTCCTTTTATTAGAAAGTTAAAACAGCCTAATAAATTTTGATATCATACATCAGTGATCGTCATGAGCAGATAAACTATAGTATTACAATTAGAATTAACAATATTTATACGGAACAAAATAATTAGTTTCCGGTTGATTGGCTAGATTTGTCTGAGAGACTTCATTAAGAGTGTTCATTCAAAGTCTTGAGTTGTAAATTTTTTTTCCTAGTATTGCCTAAATGTAAGTTGAATTTCTAATTAGGATGGCACATTTATCTTATTTTTTCAATTGCAAAAGAAATAATGAATTTATAGTTATATACTTGATTGGTCACATCAAATCCATATACACGACGTGGGTATTTTTTTCCTAAGACTATGCTGCCTTTCTATGACGAAGAAATAAAAGTTCAAATGGGGATAAGGACTTGTCCCCATTTGAACTTTATTTGTTCGTCATAGTAAAGCAGTGTGCTCTTAGGAAAAATACCAAAGTCAACACAATGTGTATAGAAGGCTAAAATATCAAAGAGAAATAAAATATTAAACTGTAGCACAAGATAAGGTTTCGATTGATTAAAGTATGAGTAAACTGTGATAAAAAAGACAAGAAAAAGACCTGACATCCTCCTTTGGTTTTCTAAACTAGGTGGCTATAAGAAGGAAATAAGTTTCCTTAAAAATTGTTATTTTTCGTCAAAGGCCTGGAATGGCTACGGAACTGGGTCTCAGGCTGTAATCTGGCCAAATAGGCGTAAAGGCACGAATACATTTTTGACGTTTGAGTGACTTGAAATTTAGAGAATGGGAAACTAACAGCCCATTCCAAAATAGATCCGCTAAACTTTCCCATCAGCCTAGACCAAAAATACTTACCAGACTTGGAATATTTTTAATGTACCAAGAATAACGCATTTACTTGACTTGGAATAAAATTTAATCAACCTGGAACAAAAAGAGGCGTTGGAGTTGGAATATTGTCAATCAACTCAGACCGAGAGGAGTCACTGGATATGGAATATATCGATTAGCCCAGAACAAATGTAGTTAACCAACTTGAAGTAAGTTTGATTTACCGAGCAAAAGAAGTTGTCGGATTTTTTGGTTAGACCAAACGGGGTTCATGAATTTAGAATGCTTTTCATCAGTCAAAACCAAAAGGAGTTGCCGAACTTAAATATTTTCGATCAGCCCTGACCAAGCAGAGTTGTCGAATTCAAACATTGTTGATCAGTAGAGACCAAAAGACTTGAATTTTTCCGGTCAGCTTAGACCAAAGAGAGTTGCCAGACTTGAAATAATCTTCATCGACCCAGACCAAAAGAAATACCGGACAGGAATATTTTTGATCAGCTCAGGCCAAAAAAAGTTACCGAATATGAAAGGTTTTTATGTTGAGACCAAAAAGAGCTACTGGATTAGGAACATTTCAGTCAGCCTTGAATAAATGGAATCAGTGTACTTCAGATATTTTTGGTCTGTCTAGACGCGAATGACTTACAATACTTGCAATTTTTTTTCGGCCCAGACCAAAAAGATATCCCAGACTTGGATTGTTTTTTTCTATCAGCCCAGACCAGATGCATTTACCACTCTTGGTATATTTTCTTTCGTCCCATGCCAAAAGTAATTAATTGAATTAAGCATTTTCAGTCAGTGCGGACTAAAAGGAATTTTCTGACCTGGAGTATTTCGGACGATCGTAGAAATCCATCCTATGGTTCTTGACTCGAACCAAAAGACAATCCAGGATTGAAAATAGTTTTGATTATTGAAATTTTTTCCCATTGACTAAAAATTTACAGGGTTAATACTGAGTACTAGGGGGACCGAAAAAAATAACTTTAACTAAATGGCAGCAAGATATGTGAAGTACATTGTTGATGTCTGATCAGCTGAAAAATTACGATGTCTGTAACCTGTGGTACCTGTGGTACCTGTGTGGCACCTCTGTAACCTGTGGTAATGGGACTTCGACCACACAATAAATTTTGCTGAAAAGGTATACCTAAGTGCACAACGAGTTATTTTTGTCTCATCGGCTCGAAACAAAGCAAATGTATGTTAGGTCAAAGGGACCTCAAAGCACAAGTACTATTTCCGAAAGGGTTTAAGTGCATGAAAATCATTTTGTTTTCTGATCGGCTCAAACTTCACAGAGCACGTACATTGGCCAATGAAGCTCCAACGCACGACACGTTTTGCCAAATGGAGGTCAATGTTGAAACTTTTATCCCTTGTCTGATTGGCAAATTTTGACGGGCCAGTTTCGGCAAGTATTGACCCTGGGTCATTTCACATCAAAGCACAAAATTAAGTTTTTGGCCCAAAGAGTTAAGCTAAAAATCTTGAAACTTGCCTTCTTTCGTACAACCGAAGCTGGTTATCGGACTACCATGAGGTGCGAGTCGTTCGAATTTGATACGAAATCTAAGAGGACGGTCACTCGTGTGATTCTGCGAGGTCAAGGATAAAGATTAAGAAAACCACACAACCATCAAAAGAAATTGCGGAAGGATAACACGCCATGATCTAAGTTTTCAAGAATTTAACGGACCATGAACAGAACTATATCTTTCATAAAGCCAGATTTATCATCAGTTTTTACTTCTTTTTTTTTAGGTTTTGCTTAGAAGTGTGTCAAAGCACTTAACTCTGTTTGTTTGAATGTGTATTCTTTAAAAAAGATTATTAGTGTAAAAAAAGAAAAAAAATATTTGGTCAATGGTGTATAGTCAATTTAACTATTTCTCATACGTGTGTTACTTGTTTGACTTGGTAAATTCTTCTAGTAGTTATTTTCAAATCAACTAACCATGATCTGTAAAAATTTAATACCAGTGTCATTAAGTCCTGTCGTTAAAAATTGTATACCAGTGCCAATGAAATCTGTTTTTCATACTTAACTAACAGCTAAGAATAACGAGCAAAAACTGTTAGTTTGTGTGGATAATTTTTTTTCAAAAGGCTTGAAAGGGTACAGAAAGCTGCAACAATGACTGATAACAAATTGTGTCTTATAACTTACAAATTGTAAGCTGATTTTTAATTAAAAGCATCTGAGCAAACACGAAAACAACCTCGGTGCTTCTTGTTAGACCAGATGTTTAAATCAGTTCACTTTCAATCAATGCACTTTCACTGCTTAATAGTTGCGGTTCAAACTATTGTTGTCGTTAGTATTTTCCAGTTCTTTTGGGACTGAATCAGTCCTTATGTTGTGTTGTTTTCGTCAACGTTAGCATTATAATGATTGAGGATGATTAGAATGGATCATTCTTTATTACAGAAAAAGAATAAAGGAATCCTTTAGATTAGATAAACGATATTAGTAAACAATACTGATAAAAGTTTTTAGATTTTTTATTGACTATTCATTGTCTAGTATTTCAATATATTTTTATTTTCAGTTCGAGGATTGCCCATCACAAGAGACCTGATAAGACGAACGGAAAGCCCCTACCTAAGTCCTTAAAACTGCAAGAAGACACTGATACAACTTTGATAATGCACTACGACCGTATTAAGGTTCCCGTCTAACTTAATTTTGTTCTCATTTTCTCTAAGCTGCGTCACTCGCGTTTGACTGTATATAATGCATTTATATATATATATATATATATATATATATATATATATATATATATATATATATATATATATATATATATATATATATATATATATATATATATATATATATATATATATATATATATATATATATATATATATATATATATGTAGGGATTTTTTTTTATTTAAAAAAAATAATTTTAGTAGCTTTTCTTACTTCTTTTGCTGCAATGGTGTGTTCATCCTGCCTCTGCTAGCGATTTTTTTTCTCGCATTCAAATGCTGTGATTTATTCCAAGCATAACCTAATCATGTTTTCTTGTGTTAAAGCTAGAGCGTCTGAAACGTCTTTTGCACCAATCTTGGCTAGTATCCATTTACCTCACTAAATATGACTCTGTAGATGCGATTAAGCTGAATCTTTAAGCCAAGGTTTTTCTGTATTCGCTAGAGGCTTTATTGACCGACTGGGAAGGGGTATCTCCCGCACACTCATGATACTTTCTTTGACAGGTATACAGATTCCAATTCCAATCCAGAGAGACTGGATCCAAGTGCCCCCTCCTTTTTGTATTATCTGTGGTATGTATAACTTTTGTCAGTTTTACGTACTTATTTGCCCGTGACAGTGTGTAAAGAGGGATTTCTTGAATATATTGGAAATGGAAGAGTGTGCACTTCTTGCTGTGAGTTGTTAGCAATGGTATTTAGGATGTAATTTGGTACGCTCAAAGATACCTATGCTTTGTCCCGTTCGATATGATAAATTTGAATTCCTATATGATCCTCCTCAAGCATGGAAATTAGAAATAAGACTTGCTGTGCAAGTATAGGGTTCAATTGTCTTCAATTCATATCTAATACTTTCAGGCTTTTTGTAAAGTTTAAATATATATGAAAATCCAGTCATTTGCTTACTGGACCTGTATTACCAAGGGAGCCCAATCATCAAAAAATCCATTAACAGGTCTGAAATGCATTAGAATTTGCTTATACAGGGAAGGAGGCAAATTTTGAAAAATGGAAAATAGTTTAGGTATATGAAAAACATTTGAGAATTCTAAACAGTTCCAGAATTTTTAGGAACCTGGTCCCAAAGGCGAAAATTTTTTTTGTATTTTATTTGTTTTTTTTTTTTTACTTGCTTGCTTGGAAGACTAGGGAGATAAGCCTTGGAGAGTGAACGAATTTGCGAATAAATGTTTTATTTGAGAACGAATACACGAAAGATTAAGTGGCCGACTTAATGTTCTTGCAAAATCAGAGGCATCGTTTTAGCGTTGCCTGGACTTCGATCTATTGATTTTTTGGGTGGGGCTCTTCATGTCTTGAAGGGGGCTCATTTGATTTGGAATTACAAGTTTTAGTCTGTTTTTAACAATCAAAAGTGATCGGGGGCAAACAGCCCCCTTCCCATGCGCTTTTTAGCTGCCCTTCTCCTATAGACATCCGTAAAATTTTTGAATTGCCATTTTGCTCAAAATAGTCCAAAGGTCAAATAGCTATTCTTCTAAGGATGACGTTGCGCCCAAAAGTACCGGAATAGGGAAAGAAATTCATGCAAGTTGCCCATTGTCTACATATAGGGTTTGCTATTGAGAAAAGGGGCCATGTCCTAGGTCTCCAAAAAGGGCTTTAGGTATTAAAATGGGTCTTTCAGGCAATGTTAAGGTAGATGTTGAACAAATTCGAAACACACTTCGTTCATCCTGGTTGTCAAAAGGGCGTATAAGCAGTATCTTACGAACGGCTAAGAGTATTTCACAGGGAATTTTTAGGGGATATTGAACTAATCAAAAAATACATCAATTTTCATTATATGGTTGAATTCATGAGAAGGTGGTAGGGAGCTTTACTTGAATGTATATTATTCTTAATGCCTTTTTTTGTGTAGTGTATTTGTGTATGTGTGTTTGAGTGGGTTCGTAATACCAAAGGTAATACTTTTTTACGATGAAGTTAGTCAGGGTCATGACAAAGGTCAAGTGTAGCCCTAAAACGGTGGCGTTTCCAAAGCTTAATTTAGATATGCTCTGTGTTTTCAAGAGGGGACAATTTTAAGTAGCCGTATTAATGGTTGTCTATCAAACATTAAGCTGCATGACAAATATGATTCGATTCCACTTTTTAGGGCTAACATAATAGAAACTTTAACATTGCTAGGTCAGGTTTTACAGATAAGGATGATACATAACCGAAAATTGAGAACTTTTTTGCCTCACATGTGTACCCAGGCGGAAAGTCCGTCATCCCTTAATGGTGTAGGAAGTGGTTGTGAGAAAAAATCTAAAGTAATCTTTGTAGGAAGGAGTTAAGAGTGGTGTTGTGCATATATTGAAGTGAAGGAGGAGTGTGCTCAGCTTCGTTGGCCTCAGGTGGCCTTATGCAGTGAAACCTTGGTGGCCGAGCGACTCTGAAGTTGAACAGATCCTAATTGTACCAAATATTTAAAAAAAAGCTCCGCCCTCCAAATAGATATCCAGAGCTTGAACGTGATTCTTTAGGGCAGCTCGCCAAAGTTGAGTACTTGGAAGGACATTGGGGCGATCAGTCACCACGCGCAGAGTGCTTGCATCATCGAGAGGCTTAGTCAGCTCTGTCCGAGTTGAACCGCCTTAGTGTCCTTACCTATGTTAAGTTGCCAGCGTTTTGAAACGAAAAATTAAAGCTTAATAAAGGCGTTCCTGTTTTTTATCTCTCGCCTAATAGAAGCCACTCGCCTAATCCACTAAGATTATTTCACTGTTTTCACTGATAAAGGATGTTTTCACTGTTTGTGCAAACATCTTTTCCGGTCATAGTGCAAAACTATAGCCTGTAGATTGTATGTATGGCCTGTATGTATAGCCTATAGCCTGTAGATGTATATTTCATTTTAGATTTTTTCTTGTAATCCTTTCTTTCATTTTAGGTTCGAATCGCTCACGTCGAGGATTTGGATCATATCTTTTTAAAATCCCTTAGTCATGATTTTCCGCACAAGGCGTTTTCGGCTTATATGGCACATCAACCAAAGATCAAGGATTTAAAATCTTTGGAAAAGGCTGATAAGGTTGCCTATTATGACAAGGTCTCAGAGGTTTGGCGACGAGCATCTTTGAAGACCATTTACGACAAAAGGGGATTAGCGTATGCAGAGGTATGTGATAACCAACTGTCAAGGCAATACTTTTTTACTCCTTGAAAGGGGGCATACTCCTGGTGTACTTTTTCCACTCCTCTAGGGGGACTTTGGAATGAGTTTCTGTATATTTACAAAACACTGCGCAGATACAAATTGTTATTTCAGCGAAAATCTCATTGCGTATTTTGAATTGGGGTTCCAGACTTTGTAAATGGCTATAATGAGATACGGATATGGAAAAAGGCCTCATAGGGTACCGCCATCAGCTTTTTCTTTTCACTTTGTTTTTCACTTTATAACTTTATTTTTACGCCAATTGCTGAGCTTGAGAGGCCGTGACATTCGATGAGATACGAGTAGTTTCCAGCCCTATGGAAACAAATCTTGCGTTTAGGCTTAAAAAAATCGACCACAAAAAAGAAACTCTTAAAATAAATCACTTAAAAAAAACCGTTTAAAATAAATCAGTTACGAAGAGAATTGCTCCCTCGTGGATCTTATTTCTTGTTACAAATAATATCCACTTTAGGAATACTAGCAGATACTTTGAAGGGTTGCGATCTTTTGAAAAGAAACAAGTCCTTAAAGAAAAGTCATATCTATGTGTTATATTTCTTTTTTGTTGTGGTTAGGCATTTCCAGGCTGTTTTTCGTTGTGTACTTCCTGTATTATTCTGAGTAAATTTATATAAGTCAGTGGTTGTTGTGTATAAACGTTTCTGAGTTACTACATGTAATTCAACTGGGATCTTTGGCGTTTATTTATTTTTAATGAATTTTATGGGCATCAATTGGCATTCAGGAAGAACATTGACCGTGTTTCAAAAATCATGGTAACGTAAGTCTGTTCTTGTACATTACCCGAAGTTTTGCTTTCTTTTTATCGACTTAAGGATACCAGATGTTGACCGGGGAGCTCTGAGAGTTCATCTTTTTGTACGATTTAAATGAGATTTTTTTTTACCCTGAAATGTATCATAAAACTGGCCAAATGTGGTGTTATAATTACCTTAGTTAGTATTTTCTGGCAATGCAAAATCCCTTGATGCTGTGCTCGACTCTCATTTCAGTCTGTCAAGCTCCGCTGGTTTCGAAATTTGTGTCGGTATGTTTATACAAGGAGCCAATCCCTGCGAAATTACCAAAAACAGAGATTAGCGGCCTGTTTTGACGACTTATCCGCAAGGTCAATGTTAAGATCACCCATCAATATAACTTCTGATTTTCTTATAAAAAAGAAATTTCCAAGAATGTCTTCTTACGTTCCCTGAAATTCTTTCTTAGACCCACTTGTAGGGACTCAGATACCTGCTCGTTCTTTATAACTCGTCATCTCTTCGGACATCCTGTAAGTTATTTTTAACATAAAAATCAGAGTCCACTTTCTTTGGCTCTCTTCCGGTTAAGAAATATTGACGTATATCCAGGAATTTTTCAGATTATCTTATTCTTCTAACTAAAAAAACGTTTCGCAAAGGCTAATAACTGTAGGGCACGAATCTTCATATAATAATTGAATATCGTCAAACGAAGAACTCGATGATGCACAGATGCACAATCAGTAGGATATCATCCTGCTGAGCTCCGAAATTCCAAAATCCCAGCTCCTCCATAAGCAGGCCATCAATAGTTTTCTCAAAATTGTCATCAAAATTCATGCTAGGGGCCTACCCATATGATAGTTTTTCATTCCATTAAAATTAACTCTCTGAAATTCATTTTCATATATTGTAACATTTGCGTTAATATCCAATGAGCAATCATTCTCAAACATAATCACTTACCAATGCAGGTGAAGAAAAGACTTACGCCTATGTCGTATTGCCAGTGAAGTATTTCGTTTGTTACCAACACAAGCCATTATATTGTTTTTACGCTGAAGATTCAGAACAGACAAGAATAGGGTCAGCGGCTGGGCGTGATTTCCATCTGTTGGGGCGCTTTGCCTTGCTTTCAAGTTTATAGATAGCTGTGAACTTAATATCCTCGTAGTTCTGCACTGACATTTCTGATTAAAACTGTTAACGGACTCTTCAAAAATTTTCATTTTCCTTGTTAGGATTTCAATTAATGATTAAATTCTTACGTTTAACGCACACCTTCTTCTTAAGCACTTATCATTAGGTTCTTTTTTGGAAGATTTCCAATCATTTGCTTTAGGTTATCCATACGCTCGTTGAAATGCTTTTCCTTGGCAGAAATCGCTGGTTATATTGCTAATTTCACATCCCATTAGCTAATAACTCAGGAAATATTTTTGGTGAGAAAAAAGATTTCTGTTAAAAGTTTGATTCTTTTTATGAGTCGGTGAAAGTGTTTGACGTATGTGCTCTGTCCCTTTCTACTTCAAGGTCAAACATTCATTCTTCTTGACCCCCCTTGGCCTTCTTTAAGAGTTGGAGAAGAAAAAAACAATCTTTGGAAAACTTTTAAGTCTGCAAAACCAACTTTGAGTGCTGTACGTCTTCAACAATTCAAACGCTGTAGGAACGTGTTTAACTTTTTGTGCCGGAACGCAAAATCCCTTTGTTATTCAAAAAAAAAAATCTCGGAATGTGGGAAGGATATTCGAAAAACTCGGCAGGTGGTTGATTTCATCCTTAAGCCTTCTTCTCGGGCTCCTTCTGTCACTCCAAGTCTTGTAGTTGATGTTCTGACATTTGCATCAGATTTTGCCAATGTTGGGAAAACTATTGCTTCTTCATTCGCGTCTTTGCCGTCGCAACCAGATTACAAATCGTATCTTGGACCTTCCTCTCTCGAGTCGATGGTTTTGCATCCTGCTTCTGATGTTGAAGTAGTAAGTAGTGTAACTAGTTTGAAAGGTTCTCCGACGTCTTGCCCTGACTGTATTCCAACTAAGGTAGTTAAGTTCATTCTTCCTTCAGTTATTACTCCATTGACGAAGCTTATAAATGTATCTTTTGTTAACGAAATTTTCTCCAGCTCTCTTAAGAAAGCCAGAGTAAGTTTTCAAACAGTTCGTGGTAACGAACTGTAAGTAAGGAGCGACCCGGCTCAATGGTAACCGAAACTCTAAAAATAGATAGATACGATGATACCAATAGATACATCAAAAGAATCAGATTTTAATTCTGATTTCAAAAATATAAGTTTCATCAAGTTTAATCGTACTCATCAAAAGTTACGCGCCTGAGAAAATTTGGCTGATTTTCGAAAAAAGGGGGAAAGACCCCCCTAAAAGCTATATAACCTTAATGAAAATCACACCATCATATTCAGCGTATCAGAGAACCCTACTGTAGAGGTTTCAAGCTCCTATCTACAAAAATGTGGAATTTTCCCTTTTTTGCCAGAAGAAAGATCACGGATGCGTGCTTATTTGTTGTTGTTTTTTTCTTTTTCCCAGGGGTAATCGTATTGACCCAGTGGTCCTAGAATATCGTAAGAGGACTCATTGGGACGGAAATTAAAAGTTCTAGTGCCCTTTTTAAGTGACCAAAAAAAAATGGAGGGCAACTAGGCCCCCTCCCACGCTCATTTTTTTCCCAAAGTCACCTGATCAAAATTTTGAGATAGCCATTTTTCAGCATAGTTGAAAATCTAATAAACATGTCTTTTATGATGACTTAATCCCCCACAGTTACCAGGGGAAGGGCTGCAAGTTATGAACTTTGCCCATTGTTTACATATAGTATTGGTTATTGGGAACTATACAGACATTTTCAGGAAGGATTTTTTCTGGTGGGGGGGGGCTGACGGAGGCGGCTACTTGGGAGAATCTTTCCGTGAAGGATGTTTCCTTGGGGTAAGGGACATTTCTATGAAGGGGGCACCGGATTTCCCAGCATTATTTAAAAACGATCAGAAATTAAATTTAAAAAAAAAGTTTTTTCAATTGAAAGTAAGAAGCAAAATTAGAACTTAAAACGAACAGAAATTATTACGTATATGTGGGGGTTTGCCCCCTAGTCAATACCTCGCTCTTTACGCTACAGTTTTTTTTTTAGTTATTTGAAAACAGCTATGTACTCTAATTGAGCGGCCTTTGTGATGTAGGGGCTTGTGATTTAAACAGAATCTTAACTTTAGCGCAAAGAGCGGAGCATTGACTAAGGGGAAAACCCTCTCATATACGTAAAACCATATACGTAATAAAAAAAACCATAAAAAAAGCCATACGGCTCAATAGTAATCGAAACTTTAAAAAACGGAATTTTCATGTCAGTAAATGTAACAAAAGAATGGGCTTATATTGCTGATTCTAAATATATAAATTTTATTAAGTTTAGTATTACTCATCAAAGGCTCCCCTACAAGTGATAGAATTTTAATGAAAATCACACCGTCAGATTCAGCGTATCAGAAAACCCTATTACATTGGTTTCAAGGTCACATCTTCAAAAATGTGCAACTTTGTATGTTTTGCCAGAACTGATCACGGATGCGTGTTTATTATTTTTTTTTTTTTTTTAAGGGGTAATCGTACCGACCCCGTGGTCCTTCAACATCAAGAGAGAGCTCATTCGAACGGAAATTAAAAGTTATAGTGCCCTTTTCAGAGACCAAAAATGCTGGAGGGTTACTTGGCCCCCTCCCACGCCTCTTTTTTCCCAATTTCGTCTGATTCACAAGGGAACAAATTTTTTTGTACTTTCATCAGAGATATTTATTATAATTAACGGCCTTTGCGAATAAGGAGGCAGCCTTATAGAATTGGGACACGACTTGAATTTAACGTAAAGAGCAAGGTATTGACTAGGGCGCGAAACCCATAATATACGTAATAAAAATATACGAATATAGAAATTTGTTACGTAAGTTAATTTGTAAATTACGCCAAAACCAAATTTAGAGAAAGCCATTTAGTAAAAGAAAAGTAAAATTAATATGCAAATTTTGTTTTACTCATTCAATGACGGTGAGCCAAAATAAAAGCTGCATTAACTAAAAACGATCAGAAATTAAAACAAGTTTTTTAAACTGAAAGTAAGGAGCGACATTAAAACTTAAAACGAACAGAAATTATTCCATATATGAAAGAGGATGTCCCCTCCTCAACGCCTCGCTATTTACGCTAAAGTTTTTTATTGTTAAAAAAAATAGAGTTGTGATAAAGTCAAACTTTAGCGTAAAGAGAGAGGCGCTGACGAGGGGACATCCCCTTTCATATACGGAATAATTTCTGTATATTTTGAGTTTTAATGTCGCTCCTTACTTTCAATTTAAAAAACTTGTTTTTTTTTATTTAATCTCTATAAAGGTGGACCACGTAATGATCCAGCCAATTATCCACCTATATCTTTGCTTTCTGTTTTTAGTAACATATTTGAAAAGACCATACTTTCCTGTCTACTTGCTTATCTAGAGTTAAAAGGATTCTTCCATGATTTTTAGTTTGGCTTCTGAGCTAAGCATTCTATGAAGAATGCATGTGCATCTCTTTTAAATTTTCTCCACACCGCGCTTGACTCTGGTTTGATTCCTGCTGCTATTTTTGTGGATGTCCGTAAAGCTTTTGATTGTTTAACCCATGGAATTCTGCTTTTTAAGTTATCACATAATGGTGTAAGAGGACAGGGTCATGCCTGGTTTGATTCTTATTGATCAGGTATAACTATCCATAAATTCTTTTTTTCCGTTCTTCGTCTAAAGTCGAGTTTGTTGTATTTCGAGGCTCTGTTCTTTGACCGTTTGTGTTTTTTATTTATGTTAATGACCTTAAAGTGGTGGTTAAAAAACGGAAATCCTGTTGGTTGTCCGCTATGTCATCCTGAATCCTTCAATGTTCAAAAAAATCAGTCGCCTTTACAGGATGAGGACGCTCTGGTCACTTTCGCTGATGACAGTACCCTTAGTACAACAGAAGGAACGGAGTTTGAGATGCTACCCAAACTAGTGACCTTTTTGAGAGAGTCATCCCTTCGTTCGATGCTAATTGCCTTGCCCTAAGTGTTGCTAAGTCAAGCTTTCTAAGTTTCTTCCGTATTGTTCAGGCTTGCCCCCAGTTATCTGATATCCAGCTGTCAATGGGTTTTCTCAGTAGACTTAAGGATCCGTATGTCTGATTTTTCGGTATTCTTCTCGATGGAAACATTTTATTCAAGTATCATATTGCGCTAATCAAAATGAAGATTTCAAGGAATCTTGGAGTTTTGAGGAAGTTAAAACATATTTTTCATGGATCAGAATTTTTATGTTTTATTCCATTACTTAGTTCAGTCCTACGTCTCTTAATGCTTTATTAAATGGACGTCAATTTTGTCTTTTTTTTAAACCACTGTCAAAGTTATATGATAAAGCAAGGTGCCTTATACAGAAACAAATTGTTCTACATCTAATCCAACTAGGCCATTACTTGTCTACAGTCACTCTACATTCTTTGTGTGCGAACTTCGTCTTTTGTCACTAATTGGTCTACGCATCTATTTCGTAATACAAAGAATGTTAATGTTTTACTCACTCCATCGGCTAGGTCTGATTTCAATCCATAAACCACTTGTCATATCAGTTGGAATACTCTAAATGAGTCAGCTCAAGAATATCACTCGTTTGGCACTTTCATAAGAATCTTAAGAAATTTTTCCATTACGTTTTTTTATTATTAATATTTCATATTTACTTTTTTTTTTGTTATCAATGGGACGAATGACTCAGGCCCGGGTTAGAAATTTCCATTGTCAGGCTTGTTTGACTTGGGCACAGGATCTCTCGTGGCTTGGATTTTCAAATATGTAATTCAAAATAGCTTTAATTCATGTGGTAGTCCCCTGTCTAGTGTGAGATTTTTGAGGGGGATTATTGCATTGTTTTTAAATTATTTTTCTCTCTTGTGTTGAGTCCTTTGAAGTTGGGAATGTATTACGTGACAGAACCTCGTTCTTGTCTGAAACGCTGGTGCTAGCCACTGCGGCCAGACGTTGGAAGAATAGAGCTGGTTCGACCATTCTTCTCTCGCTGTCTATCACCACAGCTGATTTCCCAGCCAAAGTTACAGCTTTATCTTTTCTTCTGAAAACATATTAGTCAATTTTTTTCGCTACCATGTCCTTCGGAGTCTTTTTTCCTACAGATTTGGCATCGTCTACGGTTACAGATGATGAAGCGTGGACACCAGTAACCATGTTCAACAGTTGTGTGAATCGTGCCTGAAGGGTTCTGTGGGCTCAATGTATCGAACTACCTTTTTATCTCCACCAGATCTTTATCTCTAGAGGAAGAGATTTCCTCTGGGTGACTTTAAATAGTCAACTCTGCAAGGCCAGTCAAGTTCTGCATGCATTCGTAAACGAGAACCTAAGTATGCATAGCAGTTGTCCAAATTATTCACTATAATTTAATCATGCCTCTACCTCTCGTCAGACCGCCACTCGTTTTCATACTTTCATTAACGTTTATTTTATCACCAAATCAGGCGAAAGTGCCACTCTGTAATTGTCAGTTCTCTGGATGAACAGCTATTTCTATAACATTCTGCACTGCACTGGGTTGTCTTTCCTCAACTGAAAGGTCAACTCCACGAACAGCCAAGTAGACTTCATGTAAAGATTATGGTCGGAAGCAGCAAAGTAAGGAAGCATTTCTAATAAATACTGTAGATAAAGCTCAAAATTGCCTCTTCGTTTGGCTCTCAGGTTCTTTCTCGAGATTCCAAGTAGGTCCAGATACTGAAACCTAAGCCGGACTTTTCTGGACTCGGATAATCGTTCTTTTACACTGTGAACTATTTCATGGATAAGCTCTGCTGCTTCCGACGCCAGCGCTTCATCGACGGTATCTTCTTCAAGGAGAAACTTTTATGCCTGTTTTGCCTTTTCAAGGGGTTCTGGTAGCATATCATTGCCATCAAACACTCTGCCATTCAATTCTGATGATAAAAGTTTCGCATAAAGGGCTACCTCCAACAGACCATGGCCTCGCACAGCACGAGAGACAGCTTTGCCTTGTAATATACCTCGCCTAGTCTTAGGTGCGTATATATGACTTATGATTTCCAAAAGTCCCGAATCAGCCATAAGGAAGGCAACGACTCCTAGGAAACTCATGCGCGTGTTAAATCCGCCTAGGACAACAATAGCATTTCTTAAAGCACTTGTGGCAGGCTCTGCATTGACGATACACTTTTCCTTCCAGTAAAGCGGTTGGTCAAAGGTAATGACTAGAGTTTTTCAGCCTGACTAGTGCGCTCGTTATCTTTCTTTTTCTTTTTTTTTCTTTTTTTTTTCAAATAAAAAAAAATCCCACCTCCTCTCCTCTCGGTGACATAATAATCTTTTCCACTTAATTTCAAACTATTGTGTCACCAACACTAATTTAAAAACAACTTTTATTTTTTTGAAATTTGGATTTGGATAGCCAAACATAACTGACAAAGACAGGGCGTACTACAAAAAATTCAAAACCGCAAAAAAAGTACCATTCCATGTTAAGCAGGGTGCCCTTCTCCCATAACGCACCCTCTTCACCATGGAAAAAAATCAAAAATAGAAAATTAATTTTCATGAAACCTTGCACTCAATGAACTGTAAAACATCCTCCCTCCTCTCCACCTTTCTTTAACCCAAACGTAATCTTATTGGGAGAAGAAAGATTTACCCTTACAATATGCTTAGGCGCGGCATTCTCATCCTTATTTTATAACAAACAAATAAACTATTAAAACCTTTTTAATACCCATTTGGCTACTCAAAAATCAAACCAAACCAACAAAAAATAAAATAATATGATTTAACATAATACTAACATCAATTCCTCATTTATTTTTTTTTTTTTTTTTTTTTTATAATTTAAAACTTGTTTTTTACAATAAAACAATTAAATCAAAATTCTTTCTTCTTATCTTCTTTTTCCGAAGTAAATAAAACGACACAGACCTTTTATATAGCCTTGAACCCAGTCATGTAGCAAGTACTGTGGTTGATGGCCCCACTGATTAGATCAGCTAAAGAATGGCATTAAGGAATGGAAACCGCAAATTGGAGGGGAAGGGGATTCTAGAATACTGGTTTGAAATTAAACTGTTCGAGAGTCTATTCCAAGGTGCCATTTCTAGCTTGATAGGAAATGGTGAATCAACCAAAAATGATTAATTCGTACAGGTCAATTTTCACTACCGTTTTAGGTAAGATGAGGTACTTCACTGCGTAAAATCAAGTTTTTAACTTCATTTTTGAATCTGCCGCCATTCATTTCATAGTAAAATATAAAAAAATACGACAACTTCTTAATTTCGAGTTTTTGGAGTCAACATGCTTGATAGAAAACGACTATTTAAGCTCCAAAATATTTAAACAAAAAATCGATTTTCCACCTTCAAGGGCAAATTTGGGACACTTATCCAAAGGAGATTTGTTTGTTTCTTTTTTTTTTGTAATTAAGCTGATTTTTCTGAATATTTTGGTATAAAAAAATTATGTTGCAGTTTCCCCGAGGTTTGACCATTTTGTACCATATCTTTTTTCCACTACTAAAGAAAAAGTCTCATTTGGGTGGTTTGAGGGATTAGGAGGTTTTCGCAGCTGAAGCCTCATAACCATAATTACCTCATAACCGAAATCTGGGCTTTGATCCAAATTAAGAATTACTTATAATTGTGATTCATGAGAAGATGGATGATCAAAAGTTGTATGATGAAGGTGGATGATCAAGAGTTATATGATGGGAGCTGTGAAACGGAGTTGTTTAATAGTAAAATTGCGGAAACGGGAGCTAGGGGATAAGGAGATGCGAGTCCACAAGGTGTCGGAGCTTTATGTTAAAGGCCAAAATAATACCTTGGTTTTTGGTGCTTCTTTCTATATTTACTTTCCTAGCGCTAATTTAAATGTTATGTTTTGGTTCGTTCGACTGTTGAATTGTTCAAAGAATCGGGAAAAGATCTGGTTCAAGAACCAGAAAATGTTGGTCAATTTTCGAAATGAATTTCCATTTTGAAGGAAATTCTGGGGAGGGACGATATTGTGTTTTCCGAGGGAAATAGAGGACAAACCATGATCTTCGGGATGAATTTCGGGAAGTTTAATTTTTTTTTCACGGAAAATCGGGAATTTTTCTAGAAGCTTGGGTAACGTGGAGGCACTGGGTGACCTAGCGAGCTTCAGATAATAGGGAAGTGGTCTAGAGAGAGAGAGAGTGAGAGTGAGCAGAAATCTGAGTGATTAATGGAAATTTTTTGCCGAGTATAGCAGTAGCGTAGTTATTTACTCTTGGTCGGTTAAATTTTAAAGGAGGGAATAGTTTATACTTGAGTCGAAACCACGGAAGCTGATGTCTTTCCTAGAAACAAACTAGATTGTTGCATTTAAATTTCTTAGTGTTTCCTAATAGACGGAAATTGAACTTGAAGGTTTATTTAGTCTTTATTATTCCTAACTGCAAAGATCCGAATAATCTTAAAAGAAAAGAATTGTAGACAGCATTTTATGATAAGGATACGGTAAGAGACTATAACCCGAACCGGTGATGCTGATCTCCGTTTCATAGCCCTCCAGCCAGGAAGAGTAGTGGAGGGGGGGGGGTGCTTAGGGCTAGTCATCCTGTGCTGTCGCACACCCTTCCTGTTAACCTTCCCCAGGTATCCATTTAGAGCATGGTGAACCCCGGGTCTCCACTAACCCCCGTTCTTGACCAGATAACCAGCGACACCGGGACTCGAACACCTGTCCTTACGGACACATGATTTCAAGTGTAGTGTGCTAACCAGTATTGTAAAGTATGTGCACTGATTTTTTCAGTGCAGCCAAATGATGTACCCTGAGCTGTGCAAAAAGGATTATATTGGATTAACGCTTGTTTAGTATGTTACACATTAACTTTGTTGTGAATAAAAGTTATCAATAAATATATAAACCTTTCATGCTTTAAAACAAGTGTCCAGTTGCCAAGTAAGTAAAAAACCAAGCTAAAAATACAATAAAATATTTATTTTAGGGTGCAGCCTCATCGCTACCTTTTGTCAAGGCATACCCACCCTCCCTGCTCCCAGTGCCAAAATATTTAGTAGTTTTTTATCATTTTTTTTTTTATCGATATTTCAGTAATAAGCTTTATTTCTAAGTGTTAGTCATTGCTTCAGTAGCAACGAGTAGTTATCAGAGTGGAGTAAACATTTCATATCTAACTGTTTTTATCTCATGAAGTCCTGGACTCTAAGCCGAATTTTATTTTTATTTGTTTCACATAGCATAACAAATTTTCCAGTAAACAATTAATATTCTCTACTGTTTTATTATTGGATTTCTTCAATAATCTTTTCTGTCAGAGGAGAACAATGTTCACGATCTTTTGAAATATTTAATCAAACTTCGGTTTAAATACCGGTTTATCGGTATTTATATAAACCGGTATTTATGTAAACCGGTTAAATATCGGTCAATATAAGTTTAGGTGCGTAAACAATAATAGCTGAATGTTTTGAAACTTGATAGTTCGAATGCCAATATATTGATTGCACTTAAGTTTTTTATTCATTCGTAATTCCCTTAAGAATAGAGTTGTCTTAAGTCTTCTGTGGTATGGAATATTTATATTCGTACATTGTAGGTGAATGATTTGGATATCGGATCCACAAGTGATGTTCCTGCTTTAGAGTTGAAGCCAATTTTTGATAAAACATATTTGAAACAACGACCTGAGGTCTCTTGTGCTAAACTGGCTGGCATTAAACCTCCAGGAATAACAGGGAAATGGCCGGAGACATCAAATTTATTTTTTTCTTCTGAGTTCTCTGGGAATGATTTTATATGTGAGAAAATCGAGGTAAGTTTTTATAAGTTCCAGAAAGTTTTGAGGTAATTTCTAAAAAAAATTGTTGGTAAGTTTAAAAATGACCATTTTGGAAAACGATAAGTCAAAGCAAATGTTGACAGGTATAAATCGCTATATATTTTTTCCTGGATTATTATTTGAAGTTTTTATCTTGAGTTTTACTTTAAAAAAAAAAGAGAAAAATTCTTCCCTTCCGAAGAAGAATTTTGTACGTACAAATTTCTATTTCTAAATAACATTGTAAGTTTTCTTGTATTTAATTTTTCACTGATCATGGTAGTTGGATACATGACCAAAAAATATTTTAGTGTTGACTTTGACCACTTTTGTTTATTAAGTGTTTATTTTTGCATACATTCTTGCTCGTGTATGATGTAAAGGCCGTATTACCACTGTAGACAATTTTCAACTCGAATTTTTTTGAAATGTAGACTTGGGTCACTTTAAGAAGTTTATGCATAGTCAACAGTCATAGTCAAATGTAGACATCGTTTCAATAAATGTTTATTTCTCTTGTAGTTCTATGAAGATAAGAATGTTAAAAAGCCATTTTACCCAAATTTACTTATAAACGGCTCTGACCAAATCCTGTTATCCATCAGGCAAAAATTATTAGACCTGTATTGGGTCTGCCATCCCATATTCTATATCCTTCCTTTCTTGAATATTTTATTTTGTCCATTGTCCATGAAGTAGATTCAATTATCCGGTTTAAATAATAATAATAATAATAATAAAAAATTAGTAGAAATTCTTTGTACAGTTGGGGTTTTCGGGATCCGAGGCCCGTGGATGCTACCAGAATCGGGTTGGAAAAGTCTAAAAGTTCTTCCACAACCAATATTTCTGTAAAAAATAATGCACATCCGATCACTTATTTGTGCTAAAGTTGTATAGTGTCCAGTTTAACATTAGCCTCTACCGTTTCCTCTCTCTCTCTCTCTCTCTCTCTCTCTCTCTCTCTCTCTCTCTCTCTCTCTCTCTCTCTCTCTCTCTCTCTCTCTCTCTCTCTCTCTCTCTCTCTCTCTCTCTCTCTCTCTCTCTCTCTCTCTCTCTCTCTCTCTCTCTCTCTCTCTCTCTCTCTCTCTCTCTCTCTCTCTCTTACTCTCCTCTTTTATTTGAACTCACTCGTTAACAACACTTAACATCCTTTTTACTTTCATTTATGCCAGAAATCACCGGAGAATACATGGGTTGTAAACTTGTTCCGGGAAGATTATGAAGATGATGGCCCTCTGTCCCCGCCTAAAGTTGTTTTACGTAATGTGTCCAGATTACTTGTTGAAGAAGGTCTTGCTCTACCAAAGGAAAGGTATAAAGACATATAATATAGAAAATGTTTAAAACAAAAGTGATAATGTATAACTTGTTTATTTATTTGAGCTTCATTACTTAGTTCAGTCAACGTAGTAATGGTAAATGTCCCTTTCTCATTTGATTTGCTTTTTTGTATTGCGGACTACTCTCTGGAGTAAAAAATGAAAAAGATATATTTTCTATTTGATAATTTTTTCTCTTTTCATAATGTCATTTATTTCATTATCCTTTACTGTATTCCATATGTGTATACTTCTTCTCTTTATCCGCATGTCGAATGCGATGTCCATGGCTGCGTACTTAAAGGACCCCCTTTCTATGTTGCAAAATGGATAGAACTAGTGGAACTTGAGGATGTTCACAAGAGAATTGAGAATCGAAAAGACCTTGTTAGGCTGTTCAAAAGTGAATAGCTCTAAACTTTGTATTGCTTTTAATTATAACTTGTTCAATGTCGCTCTTTCTCATCCTAGTTTCCCTCGTTTTTGTGTCTTAAGTTTTGATAATATATGGCTGCTGAAAGACGAGTGTTTTTCCTTTCCTCTTTTTCTATCTGACTATGATTTTTGTACAACAATGTTTGATTAAAAAAGATTTTTACTTCTATAAGTATTTTTTTCTACGAAGATAGAGTTTTTCCCGGTCTTTTGTAACCTAAAATAAACTGAAAAATATCACCCTGATTCTATAACAATTTTTGGATTAATACGTCAACACGGATATTACATTTTCATGGCTGCTATTTTCCCTAACAAATGCAAAAAGCATAGGAAATATTAAAGTTGATTGCCTGTCTTTTTTTAAGAAAGTTGATATAAAGACCAGAGCTATGTCAAGGAGTAGACTACGATATTCTACATAAAAGCGCATAGCGGGGGGTCCTTTAAGGCTGGCTTGACCCCCCCCCCCCCCCTACAATCTCCAATAAATTGGAAAATTTAAGCGGAAAAACATAGTTATTCATGCTTTCGATCGCCTTGGAATAGGACGAAAACCTTCTGATTGGTTCTCGGCTCCGATTCTTGCGTACCAGAGCTGGTAGCGAGTCACTATGCCTTGAGCCTATGTCTCATTTTAATCCCACGTTCTTGATTCCTAGTCAGAGTCATGAATCTTAAAGTTGATTCTCCTTTAAATATGAGTGCCATGGTCACTGTTAGACCACCATTAGGTCACGAGACCTAATCCCCTCCTAAGATTTGGCAGGTTTTCTGAGTAAGTTCAAAAGTTGGAATATAACAAAAAGATGTTACTGCTCATTAGGTGCAATGGTAAAACAAAATTCTATTTCTCAATTTGCTCGAGTAGGGAGCTTTACCTACTCATAAGATTTCTTTTATTTACGAAAAAGTAGTATTTTATATGGCATTTTGATGCTAGGTGTTCATAGAACTTGGGGAATGGGTGGTTGGGGGGAGGATTGGAAGTATAACTTTGGTTCATAAGGTGCTTCAAAAATTTCAAATGGCAATTCCTGTAAAATGCTGATGTTTAGATTATAAATGGAAAATGAAGAATATCTTGTCTAGAAATATTTACGGGAAATGTTCCTGAAAAAAGTTAGTAGAGTGTAAAAAATCGATCTACGTAAACTACCCTTGTCCCTCGCGAACATTTGTAAATTTTTAGTAAGCATCTCTACGACAAAAAAATAGAAAAAAAAAGAAAGAAATCAGAAAAGTGTTGAAAACTTCATTTTCATTTGAATTCAGAGAGAGTATGTTTTCGAAAGTATGCTAACCTAATATTTACTGGGCGAGAAGTTGTCATTTGTTTCTGGTGTCAAACAAAAAACTATGTTTCTGAAAAATATTACAACTTCAAAAACAACAAGGGAAGCTAAAATGAACAAAACTAGGAAAAGGAAATAGGACAAAGGAAAGAATTCATCAGACATAAGATTTGGTAGCGAAATTTTTATGAAGAGGAGAAACATTGGTTAAAAAGAGTAAACATAAAGAATAATTAACTAAGAAAAACATTAAAATCTCAATATAAAAATTTAATTACAGAATAAAATAAAAAAAATAATCAAAGCGTTTATCCCTGTATAAAAAACCAATTTTATAAGTAGAATAATAACATAGCTCTTTACGCTCAGCTTTGTGACGAATATTCTAATGAACTTATTGGATGCATGAATAATTTGGAAGTGTGTTTTCACTTCCAACACTTCCTAGTCCAGACCATTAATCTAGACTAGGGAATAAAAACGAGCAATTTGAAAGTTTCGTAGACTGCTTTTGAGAGCAACCTAGACTGTAATGTGAAAAGTAATTTCTGAGAAAAAGAACCATGCAAACAAAAAATAGTGAAAAAATGCTAAATTTAGAGTCATTAGACAATGCTGATAGAACTTGAATGAAAATGAAAGCAGCCATAAAAACTAATTAGAGTTTTGCTGATAAGGATGAAGTTAGAGTATTATTGATATAGTAGTTAGTTCACAATGGGAATCCAAATGCACAATTTTTCCTTCTGTAATTTAACTAAACAGTGTGTTAGCTGATCAAGTTGAAATTAGCCAATCAGATCATTTTCCCCCAAAAAATCTCTTGGCTAGAATCTTTCAACTTACGCTAGGAAACCACGCTGGATTCAAAAATGTAATGCTTCTTCATCAACGATAAAAATCCGATCATTAGTGTTGGTGTAACCAAGTTATAGCCAAAATCCCCGTCTTTTGTACTCGATAGGCCTGCCTCTTACCTTTTCCCTTATACAAGTTGCGTATTTGGGATAAACTAAATTGGAAAATTGCTCCCATTCCAATTTTTTCCAAGATTGGGAAATTTAAATTTTTGTACTTGAGGAAAAAGGAATGGTATGCACTGTGACCGCAGTCACTATAGTGAATTCGAGTTGAAACCCAAATAAAATTTACAGGACCAATTACTTTTGGAATAATTATTTCTTTAAAAAAATGGACTACTGCTGTTATACTTTATACTAAAGTAAGGCCAACTGACTATACCGCAAAAGAAAAAAATATTTGTAGCTTATAATTAACTTCTGAGACCATACTGTCCGAGCATAACAGATTGAAGACACAGGAAAATATGGCGATTTATAGTTAGTTGAATTTTTTCGCTACTTGTAAATCACTTTCAGTTTCCTACGTTTTCTCCTATTTATTAGCCATAAAAAAAAAATTACTCTGAAGGTAAACCTCAAATATTGGTCTAATATCTATTGCAAGACCTCAAATGACACCTAGTACTTACAAAAAGATAACCATTAGTCATAAAAACATAAAAAATGAATTTCAGTGGGGTTAGCCTAAAGTTTCATGAAAATGGAATTATTTAAACGGAGTTACTGCAACTTAAATGAGTTTTGAGTACCTTTGTGTGGATGTTCCAGTGTAAAGTTGGGCTTTTTGACGCACATAACGAAACTCGAGCGTTTAAAAAGAATGAAGAATTGCAGTTTTAAATTTGACGAAAATGGTTAAACACCTTTTTTCTTTGAACAGCTTGAAGTATCCAAGTTCCTTAGTCAAGAGTAAAATCAAGGAAAAATTTGGTTTGTCCGATAACGAACCAATATCTCCTTTTTCCCCCCTTTTTTTCATTGACTGACCTATCTGATCAGCCCAGACTAAGTGGATTTGCTGGACTTGGAATGTTTCAGGACTTCCCAGACTAAAAGATCAAAAAATATGTGACGCCAAAATAATTGACGTGACAGATCGGCTTGAAAATTTCATCCAAAAGACCCTGGCCCTAGCGGACCCCTATGCAGAAAAAAGATGGCACTACATTTGGCTGCATCTATTTCTAGTGTCTGCCACGGGACCACATTTTCTCCGTCTCTGATCGACTTGAAACCTATATGAAATTTTGACTGGACTAAGGAAACTACAATGAAAACAGACATTTTTTAAAGGAGGCTAGGTCAATTTGTGACGCCCAAAAATGAACCCAAAGATAGCTGGTTTATTAAATACAATAAAGGTCATGTAAGAGTGTACCAAGCAATTATTACCAAGCATTGGCTACGAATAAACTAACATATTGGTTACATAGTAAATGTACACGGAAAGAAAAAACTAAACTGCTTAAAAAATACTTAAAAATATAAAAAAAAGTACTGGTTAAAGAATAAAAAATAAATGTTGCGAAACCATTCGTATAGTATAAATTATTACCACCATAGAAGAACAAAGATTATGCAAATTTTCAATTGTGAAAGTCTTCTTTTCCGTTCATCCCAAATTTATAGTAGAAAAAGTATTACATAGCTTTCGCACACAAATGAGGCTGATCGATTATTTTGACTGAATGATCAAATTTGCCTGAAAATTAAATTGTAATTTAACATTTTATTTGAACTTCGTAAATATTCCTTAGCTCACAATATAACTATGTGAATTAAAAACGAAAAAAAAAAAAATCTTGACCATTGTTCAAAAAAGAAAATAGTTTTTCACAGGAAAGTATAGCGCCATATCAAAACCTAAAAGGAGCAAAAATCAAGACATTGATAATATCAAGTCAAACTTAAAACGAGCAGAAATTACTATGAATGAATAAACGAACCCTAAAACGAAGAAGTATCTCAAATAAGAGTGGGGCTATCACCTCCTAAAACCCTCTAAGGATTAGATTGACATTCTCGCTTCATAGAAAGTAAGTTTTAATCGCACAATGTGTGTTTAGTTTTTTGTAATGTCAACGACAGCATCACAATGCTAATTAGGTTTAAAGAAAAGATAAAATCAATTTCTTAGAACATTTAGTCTTGTTTCCTATTTAGTTCTGCTATTTTTATGGACGCTCTAGTTTTATGGACGCTTTATCTGTCAATACCTTTTGTTTTCATTCGATTTTATGCGAAAATATAGAAAATTGACGTCTAAATAATACTTTTAAGCAAACATTGGTAATTTTTGAAGCAATCTGGACAAATTACTGAAGCAATATTTTGAATTGAGGAATCATAATGATATGTTGATTGTTTCTCTATGTTTGTTCAGGGAATGTACTTAATTTAAGCATTTAAGCATTGATGGAAATTTATCGAATATCAGACATAATAGAACCTGAATGATTATTTAAAATACAATAATATACGATAAAAGAAAGAACTCCTTGGAGTTGGAGCTTTTTTTTTATTCAACGATATAATAGAAAAAAAGAAAAACCGCTTACCATATACTTGTTTTCAGTAAAGCTCAAATAACACTATCCTTTTGTAACTTTGAGGGGGTGATTGCTTAACTCTTGTTTCTGGCTTCATTGTTCATTTATTTATTGTATTTTCTTCTTCTCTTTTTACGGTTAGTTCATCAGAGTAATTTCTGCTTCTTTTAAGTTCTGATATCACTCTTTACTTTTTTGTGAAAAACTGTTTCTAAAGAACGCTTTTTAAAATTAATTAGTGCAACAGCTCGGCATGTCACACCTTATGAAAACTGGGATCTTACGAGAAATTTAAACATTTATTTTTAAAGGTGTAGGTATAAATTGGGCCCATGACTCCCTAAACCTTGAGTGCACATCTGCCCCATAAATTCCTAATGACTCTGGGAATGACATCGCATCTGTAGCCCAAGGACAGGGGTCCTAAGCTATTCGAATCAAATGTTTCTCCAATATACATATTATTAGAAAATATGGACATGGTCAACCTCGCAGGAACTAAAATCGTCCATGGATTAACCTTTGGCAGTGCGAGAACCCTCTCTGAGCTTTCCAGCCAAGGTGGTTGATCAAAGGAATTAAGTCTGTTTTTTTTGGGGGGGGGGGGATATTATTCTGAAGGCAGTAATGTGGCTAAAGGGGTGTAAATGCATGAACAAGTTTTTGCTATTCTGTTGGCTTGAAACTTACAGAATAGAAAACACACAGTCTAAACAAAAAGGTGTTACAAGACTTTAAATATTTTCGATCCTTCGTGACAAGAAGGAGCTACTGATCTTGAAGTATCCTAGACGGGTCTAGATTAAATGAATTTACCATACTTGGAAGATTGAATTAGCCTAGACCTAGAGGACTTAACGTGCTTAGAATATTTTTGATCTGACCAGACAAAAAAGAAAGAAAGAAAAAAGGCTGCTGGACTTGGAGTACTTTCGACGAGAAATATTAGATCAGCCTAACCAGATCAACCTAATCAGCCAACCAGACTTGGAATATTAGATCAGCCTAGACAAAAGGATTAACAACATTCGGAATATTCTCAGTTAGCTCAGAGCAAAAAGAATTACCAGACTTGGGGTATTTTTAGTCAGCTCAGATGAAAAAGACTTATTGACTCGGAAGATTTTCGACATCACTAGACCTTAAGGAGTCACTGGGTTTGGAATATTTTCAATTAGTCGAGACCAAAAGAAGCTGTCGGATTCCAAATAGCTTTGAGATCGTGAAACCCACTCTGGTCTTTCTGACCCAGGCCAAAAGGTGTTTTTATCGGATTTTTCCTTTCCATCGGTCATCTTGAAACTTACATGGTATGTACTCTTGACCAAAGGGACCTCAAATTATTTGTTAATGAAACCTAAATTATATGTCTGAAATTTGCAGGGTATGTATCCTATAACAAACGGACTCCAAAGCACAGTTCATTTTTGCTAAATGGGTGCTATTGTATTTTATTCTTCTTTAATGCCTGATCGGCTAAGCATGTAACCTGGGCCAATCCGATTTCAATACAAAACATTTTGCCAAAGGGTTGGACATGAACAAAATTTCTTCTTTGTTAGTTTTAAACTTACAAGTTATGCATCCTGGATCAAGAGGATCTCCAAACACAAGAAATTTCCGAATCTGAAGAATTTAACCTTCAAATGCTAAGAAGTTTGAAATTGGACCCCTTTTGTAAAGCTAAAATGAGTCGGTTCAACTACTATGATGTGGGGTACCATTCGGCAGAAAATCGGAAGAATACTATATTGATAGAAGTTTGAAATTGCTTGCTATATTGCTTCAAAATTGAAAAGAATCGAATTGCAAATAGTACAACTGCCTACCTTATAGCTAAAATTTGACTTTGTTTAGAGTGGTTATGTACGCTACTGATGTCATTGGCTCACTTTGGATCTCCATTCTTACAGACTGAAAATTTTTGCGTGATTTCGGTTCAAATCAGGTGCTATGTGTTTGTCTAACTGTTAGAAATCTTATGCGGGAGGGGAGAATGTGAAGCGGCATGGATGGCTAAAGGGTTTCAGTGATGCACATTAGAATTTTTTCCATGATTCCAGTCAAAACAAGGCTCAACCTGCCCACCTTTCTGTTAAAATGCAGCGTTGGTATGGGGGGTCAGAAGCACTGACCCATTTTTTTTTTTTTTTTTAACACATTTCGAGATTTTGGGCGATTCGAGTTAAAATGAGATGTAACTTGAAAACATTTCTCGTGCCCACCGAGTCATTTCACAGCTTAGAATTAGTTCTTTTCTGCCCGGGGTCGGGATTTGCGTCTCCGAAATTGTATAGCTTGGAAATGAATCCAATTACAGTCCACAGAGTTTTGGAAGCCCTTAGTGGTATTATTCCAAAACCAGGCATATAGCTGAAGAATCAGAAGCGGTTTTCTTCAGCTTTTTAAGTCTCATTTATTCATCCTTAGCAATGTCTCTTATTTTACCAAATAAATATCAAAAGTAACCAAATAAAAATAATATTTTATGCAATAAGCTTTTTTAATTTTATGAAAGATGAAACCCGTGAGATGTCTTGTTTTAGGGGGGTAGTATGCATGAATTAGACACGCTGTCCTGTCAAACTTTAACTAGGGGTACCAGTATAAATAAAGCCAAAACTTCACTTACTACTTGATTAGAAAGGTGTGACATAACAACATGCAAAACTCATAACCAATAAGAACTATTCTTTTCGTTAAAGTTATTTGATTATATTAATGAAAACCAAAGCTTAACGACAGTGTTGCAACGAAATATGAAAATAACTTTCTATGACGAAAATAAGACAGTGAAAAAGAAAGCATATTTATGTCATCTACTTTAATAGAATTTGATTACGGTGTTGTTGCTGCTAATCTCATTTCCTATTTAGTTATCAGTAATTGTTTCTGAAGCTAATTTCCTCTATATACTTTCTCTTTTAGCGGATATTTGGCTTTCTATTTCAAAACTGCGGGAAAAGTGTTTTTAGAAATAATTATTAACTCATATAGTCATAACTTGACTTAGCCTTGTCGGAATTTGCTATTTATCAATATATTTCTGATTAAATCTTTTTCTACCCTTCTTTTTGTTTTAAGTTTTCGATTTAGGAAGAAAATCTCGAGCAATTTTAGTTGAAACATGGGTAAGACATATCCAAGCCATCTAACTCTTATGTAATTCCTTTGTTTTAAAAAAAAACTTCTTATCCCCCTCCTTTCCTTGGAAAACATCCAAATCCATGATTGAGCAGTCCTTTTCCTGGTAAGTGAATTTCAACATTGTCCTTTTATGTGATGATAAGTTTGGTTCTTCAATTTTTACACTTGACTCAGACAGTTTACATAGGAACTAATATTACGTGATTGACATTCTAAACTAAGTCAAATATTACGTATCTCTTTTCCAAGGATCCAGTGTTGGAGAACGCACTATAGGTGGAAACCAAATTCAAATCAAGAGGTCAAAAACACTATTTAATTTACCTGAAAACCCGTCTATATAAACATCTGTCTACAAAAAGACGGAGTAATAAATGAAACAAAACAAACGAAATGAAAAAAAAAGAATATTTGCCTAAATAAAACAGCGAGAATAACATGTAAGTGTAATTGAATACAAAAAAAAGTAACGAACATAAAAATGGACAGCTTAATTATATTTGTTACAAGACCACTAACCAAGGATAACTTTTTTTGTCTCATAACATAAAAATGTAAGCAAACAAAACAATTGTAAGAAAAGAAAAAAACTGGCAATGGCCTCGAATCCGGAATGTCTGAGTTGTCGGAATGTCGGAAGTGTAATTGAATACAAAAAAAAGTAACGAACATAAAAATGGACAGCTTAATTATATTTGTTACAAGACCACTAACCAAGGATAACTTTTTTTGTCTCATAACATAAAAATGTAAGCAAACAAAACAATTGTAAGAAAAGAAAAAAAACTGGCAATGGCCTCGAATCCGGAATGCCTGAGTATTCTTGGATTTGAAGGTTTTCTTCAGCAATAATTATACAGAAAGAACACGGCAACCGACAAAGGCTCTTGACTCATCTCAGCGTCAGGACAAATTGATCAGCTATCTCGATTTGTCAACATTCTTTGTTATGTGACGCTACAACTGCTGTCCAAAGAACTGCAGAATTTCTGAGAAAAAAAAAATTAAAATCATTTTGGCGCTAGTTGCAAGGTGCGAAATAATACACGGCCCAATGAAAAAAAAATGTTACGAAGACAAGAAGAAAACAATAAAAGCATATTTACTAATAAAAACATAATTAGCTTGTTGGAAAAAACACAATTCTGCTGAATCTAATGACCTCATCTCTAACTAACAACGGACTACAAACCCGTATAACAAACTAGATACCAGATTCAGAACTTTGCTCCCTAGTGTATTAGTTATTATGCCCCAGTTCATCTGGGGTAAAAAAAAAAAAAGGCTTCCTCTGGATAGGGTGGAAAGAGGTCATGAGAATCTACTTTAAGAAAATATAGAATCCGTGAGAGAGAGAGTAAAGCTTTAAAGAGATTAGGACGGGGGGGGGGGGGGTTGAGTACCTAACTGTCATGGCCTAGATTGCTTGGTGCTGCGTTGAATTATCGTTAGTGGTAGTAGTGTAGGCTTTTCTTTTAACGTTGAGGTTATCGTGTCTATAATTCTGACTAATTCTGATTAGATACGTTTATCACTTATATAGATTGCACATTTCCCCCAATCATTCGTACCGGAACGAAAAAGTCCGTACCTTACTTTGATTTCCTGGTCCGTATTGATAGATAGTTCTCGCAAAGCTGGATCCAAATTTTAATATGTTAAGTGGCTAATTGTGTATGAACAATAATGTCCTTGAAGTTCACTTTTTATTATGCTCAACATTTGAAAATCATTGACTTTAATTAACCATAGTTAGGTTTTATGGTTTCTAAAGGTTCACGTAATTCTGGAAAAAAATGCTTCGAAAAAACAAATTTGGCCCATAACTTTCATTCCATAAGTAAAAAGACTTACTTTTTTTTAATGCTTTACATTCGGGGCCTTCCACTAGCCTTGCTTTATTTGCTCGTTATATTGTGACCTTAAATAAACAGCGACCCGATAGTAGGCGTTCCTAAACTAGGAATTCTTTATTTGTGATATCTCATGCAGCTTCACAGATGCAACCCTAGGTCACATTTCAAGCGATTATTCTGTGCAGCAAGACAAAAAGGTGCTTATAAACTTGACCCATTGGAAGTTTGGTCACCTCCAGATTTCTGCTCAATAATGAGCCGAAGCTAGGATCTTATAATTGTCCAACATAAAGTGGATGTGTATGTGACTCTTAAATAAGGCAACTGTTTTGGGACACCTTGTATTTGCAGTTGCTATGCATTTTTACTTTAACGGAATGGATGAGTAATAAGTGAGCTGATTAAGCTCAACACCTGTATCGTAGAAGCTCATTTGGATGATCACAGCGTATTATTCAACAATTATGTGCATGGTTTGTAACTTGTTAAAAAAAACAAATCCGTCGTATTATACTTAGGCCCACATAAAGCCAATATTTTCTCTTTAAAATTGATTAATTGGAAAATTATCGTGTTTGACCAAATTAAACTCCTTTATCTTTACCAGCAATAATTTTCAACTGAAATTGTGGGGTAGTATTAGCCCCAACTGTCAGCCAGAGTTTGCAAAATAAAACAAATATTTTATTATGAAAATTTCAGTTCCAATGCACATATATTGTCCTTCTTAATCAGTTCTCTAATATATATAGTGCTTCTTTACAGTAGTGAAAGTGAGCAACTTTTGGATAAGGAAGTAAACACTCCGGAGGTACCAGAGACAGCAAGTCAGCAGGAAGTTCCCGCCTTCCTGGCCCTAGAAAAGCCACCCAATGCTAATTGGCAACCACCTTTGCCTTTTAAAAACAAGGAATTCGCAGGAAGGGCGACTTGGGTTAATATGAACTGTGAGGTTTCTATTCAAGATGTTGAAGCTGGTAAGTTAAAGGTTGAAATATTGTCTTGCTAAGCATAAAGATGTATCTTTTACCAGAGTAAGAGTCTTATGCTGGTTGTAATGGAGAATAAGTGTTATCAGGGGGAGATCCCATTCTTTACCAACATCTATCTTGGTTCTGGCCTGGGGTTTCTTAGCACTGAAACGAACCTGTAGCATTATATCTTCAGTAATGAGAAAATTGGCAATATGGTCATTATTTTTTTAAATTACCCTAAAGTATTGCCGATAACTGTTTTGTAGTTTATTTAACCATGAAACATATATCGAACTTTGTTTAGTTTTGATGGCATGTGTGCTATTAGGAATTTGGGGTGTCAAAATGGGTCATGTATATACAGTACATTGAAATAAGGATACATTTGGTATACCACTTTAATGCCCTCGGTTCATTCGGATTGCTTATATATTTTTTTTCAATATTTTTTTTTATAATGCTTTTGAGTTCAAGGCAAAAGAGTCTAAAATCAAGTCCCAAGTGTGCTATGCACATTTTAGAAAATCCAGTTCTTTTTCTCATAAATCTAAACATGAAGATTCTGGAGTTGAAATGACCCCTTAGAACATTTGGATTAGAATAAAACCATTTATTTTTTAAAGATGGGCATTAGTCATAAATAAAATTTATGTCGTATCTTATCTCATATATATGGTTTTCAATTTCAAAGGATTAAATCTTATGTCAAAATTCAAGATACAAATTGAAGGGACTTCATTTGACAATCGTTCTCGATCTCAAAGGAATCCTTTCCTTCATTATTTCTTTTCATAAACATTTGAATGATCCCTTATTCTTTGTGACTTTAAGTTCATGTTTTTTTATTTAATATCCTTTAGTGTTTCGTAAAACCCCATCACTTACCATGTTTTCTTGAAACATACTGTACCGGGCTGAGGAGACCTTTCCAAAAGTAATTAATTAAAAAAAACCTTTTCCGCAAAATAAGTTTTTCAAAAAAAGTAAAGAACTCCATTAAACCAAAAATGAACAAAAATGGAATCAAATAATCTACCAAGTATGCAAATACCACAAATCAGTAACAATAAATAAATGAAACCAAAAACAAGCAGAAATTAAAATAAATAACAGAGTCAAACTCAAAACGAGCAGAAATTAATATAAACAGGGTTCTAAAACCCTATGCTTTCTAAAAGCCAGATATAATTAGTACTTTACTGAAAAAAATTCAAATGAATTAACTGAAAAAAAAGTGCATTGTCAGTTTAATATGCATATGCTGGTATTTATTCCTTAAAGTCTTAATTAATCTTTTATTTCCTAAAGTTATAAACCTGAAAACATTTAAAAGAATTTTTTTCAGTAAACTACAAATTACTTTTCTAGCTGCCTTCAACTTAGAGGGCATGTATACAGGACCAATGGAGGCTCCTTTTAATCAGCATATAAAGATAAAGAAAGTATTGTAAAAAAAATTGGTTAACATTAATTTGGGGACACGTGAAGTTCTGAAAACCTTAAATTCTCCTCTTTTTGGCTCGAAACTTACAGGGCGTGAGAAAGGGATAAAGGGAGATAATTAAAAAACGACAATATTTCAAAAATCAGTCCGTATTGATCCGTAACACCAGAAGTAAGCCCATAGTTGTTTTATGGCAATTGTCACTATGAGGAGTCTTGTGACACACTTTCACCATGAGGAATTTTTCCCACGGATAATCCCCCCTCCCACGGAAAAATCTTCCAGATAACTCTAACCCATCTGAAAATATCCCCGGACAATATCCCCAGAACACCTCCACATGTAAAATTCGGTCGGCAAGGAGAAAGCAAGACAAATAAAGGAATTGAATCTAGGAACACACAGATTTTGTTTTATTTTACGCCATGGTTATCACCCTCATTGTTTCTAATCAAACACATTGTCAGTTCTAGGCCTTGGTAGGAGGGGGTAGTACTTATATTCTATATTTTTACGATATTGTGGTTTACCTCCCCGCCCCTGCTTAAAAGGCCTAAAACCGCTGCTTATTAAATGCTAAACCAAATTCTTAACCCCAACAATTAAATTACTTAAGTAATTACCGCATTTGTTTTAGATAACGCCATCCTTTGTTGATTTTTTAAAAGGGCACTAGCCCTTTCAATATCCAATCGAATGAGCCTTTTTTGAAGTTTTTATGACAACACTTTCTATAAAAACCTTGTATGCCCCCAGGGCATAACTTACAAACCTTGCCCTGAGGGTTATGGGGAGGGTTGTCATCCTCAAAGATCTAATTTCCAGAACTTTAAACTATGTTGAACAAAATGGCTATCTCAAAATTTGGATTGGATGTGTTTGGGGAAATGGTGGGCGTAAGAGGGGGGTTAGTTGCCCTCCAATCACTTTCTACTATTAAAAATGGCGCTAGCCTTTTCAATTTCCAATCGAATGAGCACTATTTGAAGTTTCTACGACAACCCTTTCTATAAAAACCTTATATGCCCCCAGGGCATAACATACAACCCTTACCTTGAGGTCTGTGGGGGGTTGTCATCCTCAAAGACCTAATATCCAGAACTTTCAACTACGTTGAACTAAATGGCTATCTCAAAATTTTGATCGGATGTGTTTGAGGAAATGTTGGGTGTGAGAAAGGGGTTAGTTGCCCTCCAATTACTTTCGACTATTAAAAAGGGCACCAGCCCTTTCAATTCCTTTTGAATGAGCCCTTTTTGAAGTTTCTATGACAACGCTATCTATAAAAAACCTTATATGCCCCCAGGGTATAACTTACAACCCTTGCCCTGAGGGGCCTGTCATTCTCAAAGATAAAATTTCCAGAACTTTCAACTACGTTGAACAAAATGCTATCTCGAGATTTTGATTGGGTGTGTTTGGGTAAATCGTGGGCGTGAGAGGGGTTTGGTTGTTCTCACTTTTGACTATTAAAAAGGGTAATAGCCCTTTGAATTTCCAATCAAATGAGTTTTTTTTCAAGTTTTCTTTGACAACACTTTCTATAAAACCTTATATGCCCCCAGGGTATAACTTACAACCCTTGCCCTCAGGGCTCTGAGGGGTTATCATCCTCAAAGACCTAATTTCCAAAACTTTCAACTACATTGAATTGAATGGCTATTTCAAAATCTTGATTGCATATGTTTGGAGAAATGGTGGGCATGATTGGGGGGGCTAGTCGCCCTCCAATCACTTTCAACTATCAAAAAGAGCACTAGCCCTTTCAATTTCCAATCGAATAAGCCCTTTTTGAAATTTTTTTGACATCGCTTTCTATAAAAAACCTTATATGCCCCCAGGGCATAACTTACAACCCGTGCCTTGAGGGCTGTGGGGGGAGGGGGAGGAGTTGTCATCTTCAAAGACCTAATTTCCAGAACTTTCAACTACAACTACGTTGAAAAAAATGGCTATCTCAAAATTTCGGTTGGATATGCTTGGGGAAATGGTGGGCGTGAGAGGGGTGTTAGTTGCCCTCCAATCAGTTTTGACTATTAAAAAGGGCACTAGCCCTTTGAATTTCCTATCGAGTGAGCCCTTTTTGCAGTTTCTACGACAACTCTTTCTATAAAAAAAAACCTTTTATGACACCAGGGCATAGCTTACAACCCTTGCTCTGAGGGCTGGGGGGAGTGTCTTCCTCAAAGACATAATTTCCAAAACTTTCAACTACGTTGAACAAAATGGCAATCTCAAAATTTTGATTGGATGTGCTGGGGGATATGGTGGCCGTGTAAGGGGTGTTAGTTGCCTGGCAATCACTTTTGGCTATTAAAAAGCGTACAAGCCCTTCCAATTTCCAATCGAATGAGCCCTTTTAGAAGTTTCTACGACAAATTCTTCGATGCGAAGTGCCCTGGTCTAAAACCAAAAAAAAAAAAAAAATAATAATAATACTTTGTTCTAACTTCGTTGTTTACTTAGGCAGCGCTATTGCGCTGCCTATTATTCTGAACAAATAGGCAAATTAAAATTATTACACTTAAAACATAATTATTATTTACTGAAAACCCGTCTTCGTGCAAAAAGAAAATGACGGAGCACTAAAAAAAATAAGCAAAAGAGAACTATACATTCATGACAACTTAAATACTGTAGAAGAAGTTGGTCCCAGGCATGTTTTGAAATCTTGCCACTAAGTTTCTCCACAAATTTAGCAACTGCCATAGTAGGATCTAAAGTTCATTAGAACAATGTTAAGAGTTAAGTGACACTTATAACAACTTTTGTAGTGAGTGTCTGGATAGGAGATGATTTGAGTTTTGTTTCGCGCTCGTTTAGAATATATTCTGATACATATCAACTCAGTTCAAATTTGCCATTTACGCAATTTTTATGGGAGAGAGAGGGGAAGGGGTGGTATTAGAAAAAACAAATGTGGTTGTGGTGAAAGTTTATAGCTGTTAGTTATTGGCAGTAATAATCAGGTGTGGGGTTTTTGAGACCCTGTGAATAATTAGGTCTCTTTCTATAATTATTTTATTTATAAATTCTTCGTATTCCAGCGGATGAAAAATTGGAAATGCTAATCCGTCTCATTTCGCTTGCTCAACGTGGTACTGAAGAAGAGGTAATAAATAAGGAATTTCGAACTGGTGCTCCCTGCTTTGCTCGTTATAGTCTTGACAGCAAGTGGTACAGAGCTCAAATTACTGGGGTAATAAATCGCTTTATTATCTATTGTGGTTATGTATAAGGTCATTTAATTAATAAAATTAATAAATCTAAGCAAATTGAGAAGATTTGTTGTAATTCTACTCTTAATGAAGCGCACCAGAAGCTTACCGTCCCCTTTGACGGTAAGCTGTTGTAACTCTGGTGTTTTAAGTAACATAAACACTAAGGGCGACATCTGTCGAGTTAGAGCCCTTTTTATCCATCCAGAAATTTATGCGAAAATGGAGAAGTATCTATAAGCCTGACGATAAGTAAGAAAAAGAAAGAAGTACAGAAACGCTATCCGTATGTGATTGTATTCTGGTATACAAGGTCAGGTTATATATAGGTGACAAAGTAAATATATCATTCAGTATTAGTATAGGACGCCAGTCTATAATCTTTAATATTAAGAGGTGCCCATATCGTGTTGCTCAATTAGGAAAGATCCCTTAGAATTATCTACGCGATTCAAGTAGTTCTTGACTTATTTCGTACATAAATTGATTCTAGTTAAAATTTTCATTAGATTGCTCCTTTATTGAAAAGCGTGTGCTTTTTAGAAAAAGGTAATTAGAACACCCGCTACAAACTCAGCGCTTTAAAATTGCTGACTTTATTCTTGAAAGGAATCAGTTTTGTTAAAAATTTTATTGTAGTGTTTATTTTAGATAGAAAGGCTTTCAGCTTTATAAGCAGGCGTCCACTTTAAACTATTTGAATTATAGGGAATAAGAAGCCCTTTTACCTCAAAATCCAGATTTTTCACATATTTTTAGGTTTATCAAATCGCCAGTGTTTGGTATCCAGTTAAATACAACGACGCTGTTGTCTACAAGGGCGCAATGGTATCAGTACTATGCTGATTAACAACATCTGTTTAATGGAAAGCCATATGGATGAATGCTAGCTTTTTAAGATTTAGTCATGAACAACAAAAATCTTCGCGCTGGGATTATCAAGTTATCTGTAACGATTTTTAAATAATATCGTCGATGTGCCTGGACCTCCCCATTTCTTCCGCATCGAACAGAACTTGGTTATCTCTGATTCACCACTTCTGTTCCTGTCTTTGGGTATCATACGGATGAGTTGTTGCTGACAAGAATCATCTTTACCGTTTCTTCCTTGATAGTCTTTATAATGTTACCTTAACCTTCTACCTCTTAGTGTTGTCTCCCTTCTGAAGAGTTTTCTCGAAAATGAACAAAAAGGCAATATAAAAGGGACTATAGATGTGCAAAGTTTCCTTTGCCAGAAAATCCAAAAAAGTACCATATTACATGCGCCTTCCCAGCTGTCAAATGGATGACTATAATAATTATTACCGTTAGCTTCGTTTTATATAATTTGAAATTTATTGGCATCGTGGGGTGCATCCAGGGCTGCCACTGGATTATTGAAGAATTACTTGACATATCTTCCAAAAATCATTAGACCAGTGAATAACCCATGAAAAATGTTTTTGACAAAACCACCATAGTAGTTTGCGGACATTTGAATGGTCTATAATATAACAAATTGCGGGACAAACATTCAGTAGATAGAAAACAAAATCACACGTTAATTATTTTTCTCTTTTAATTGGTATAAAATTTCCCACCGTCTTTAGGCTGGGGAGAAGGGGAATTTAAATCTCAATTCGGAAAAACAAAAATATAAACAAGAAAATTCGAGACATAAACAGACAAATTAAAGGAAAACATTATTATTTTTTGAAAAGGATTTGTAAAGCTATGGAGATGTCTGTGAGCCAGGCCAGAAGTCACTTGCATGCGTGTTTCATATGTAGTTTCCTCCAAATCTATAGTTTCCAAATCTATAATCTCCTCCAAAATCTGCCTAGTAAATTTTTCTTCGTAGTAAACCTTTTCTTTTTCGAGTTACGGACAGACTGCAATCCTCACAAAATTATAATTTATTTCTCTAAACACTTTCAGTTCTAAAATTATAACTTATTTATTTACTTGCCTTTACAGAAAGCTGATGACGGAAGAGGCTACTATGTTGTGTTCGTTGATTTTGGCAATGAAGAAGTAACGCCTTTGTCCGACCTTCGAGAAGGTATTATACTCGATGAGATACCAATGCAGTGCACTCCATGTTCTTTGTATAACATTGCACCCGTAAGTCTTTTTGTTTTCTAAGTTAAGATTTGCGGTGCTATCAATTGCCCCTTGATTAAGTATTCAAGATTTGTCTCATTCAAAATGGTTGTTACTCCTTTTAAAGAAGACGTTTTAGAAATGTCAACGAGTTTGCTCTGTTAAGCAAATGGCAACCAATTGTTAAATGAAGCCAGTTCTTTAGTATTGCTTGCTGAAGGTTGCTCATACGAACAGCATTCCATAAATATTCTAATCCAGTTCATTAAGATCAAGGTTTGGAAAACGTTTGTTGTTCTTCATCTCAGGTACGTAACCCTTATAATGATTTTTTTTTTATCCAATTACTAGATAATTTTCTTTTTTAATCATTTTATCACAAGTTAGAGTATTGAATACAAAACACGGAATCCTGCCACCAATCGAATATGAGAACAGAATCTTACACCAGCATGAGAAGATTGACTGGGCTTGCAAAAACCTCTTACCTCAGCAGTGAAGACTGTTTGCTGCTCACAGCCTTCCTTGTGAGGGATCTTCCTTGTGAGCCTTCCTTGTAAGGGATCCTTGTGATGAAGTTGCAGACAAGAACCAGTAGGTCATAGCTGATTTTCAAAAATCACATTTTTAAAGAAAATCCAGGTATAACTTAGAGGCAATTGGCAGGACCTTCATTGTAAGACAGTCATGAGAACAAAGCAAGAAACTCGTAAATGTTGGATCTTATCAAAGAATAAATAGAAAAAAGAAGTTTTATCAACTGAAAGTTAGGAGCAACATTAAAACTTAAAACGAACAGAAATTATTACGTATATGAGGGGTTTCGCCCCCTAGCCAATACCTCGCTCTTTCCGCTAAAGTTTGAATTTTGTTCCAATCACAAATCCCTGAATCACAAAGTCCGTTTAATTAGAATAGATAGCTCTTTTGAAAGTGCTGAGAAAACTGTAGCGCAAAGAGCGAGGTATTGACTAGGGGGCGAATCCCCTCTAGTAGGTAATAATTTCTGTTCGTTTTAAGTTTTAATGCTGCTCGTTACTTTCAGTTGAAAAACTTGTTTTTTTTTATTTATTTCTGATTGTTTTTTAAATAATACTGGGAAATCCGGCCTCCCCTTCATAGAAATGTCCCTTCCCCCGAGGAAACATCCTCTATGGAAAGATTCTCTCACCTAAATCCCTTCTCCTACCCTTCCCCCCCCCCCACCAGGACAAAAATCCCTCCTGAAAACGTCTGTATACTTCCCAATAACCAATACTATGTGTAAAACTTGATGAAACTTGTATATTTGAAATCAGTATAAAAGTCTGATTGTTTTGATGTATCTACTGGTATCAAAATTCTGTTTTTTAGAGTTTCGGTTACTATTGAGCCGGATCGCTCCTTACATACAGTTCGTTACCACGAACTGTTTGAGGAGGTAGAAAAGGATAGATTATTTGGAATACTGGTACAAAAAAAAATAATTGATAAGTTTATCTAGGAGTGAGAAAAATGGTTTTGAAATCGTTAAAGGATGTAGAGAAGCAGCGATTCAACAAATATGACTGTAAACCAAAGACGTATCTGCAACCAAGCTCTTGTGGCCTTTCTCAAAATACTGGTGAAGAATGAAGAATGGTCGAGAGGGTCTATTATCGAAAATTTCTCGTTTTAAGTTGATGGGAAAGTTTCCTTTTTTCAAAATCGAATGTCAGAGAAGCTCGCTGGGAAGCTTCCTGTCGAATGAAGTTCCAGGGATTTTAAACTCCTGGGATCCTGTCGAATGGAGCGCCTGGAAGCTCCTCAATTTTATAAACCTTGGTAACATCAGTAAAGTAGTTTCTAACTTGTTGTGACACACGAATAAATTATTCCAACCATGTAATGTGTTTTTAGCAGAGCCTTGAGTGGGCCAAATTGTCTGGTCCCAAGTTCTATGCTAAGAATTTTCTTTAAATAGTTCTGCTCTGAGCTATTTGGGCCTTATCATGCCTGTTCCAACTCCACTTTCCCTCTAAATCCTATCTGGAAACGAATTCTTGAAAACACTCTTTTCCACAAAAATTAGAGGCAAATTTGAAATATTGAAACGAGCTCAAATTAGCTTGCATAAGACATTCTACTTAAGACAAGCAGGATTTACTATGAATGAAGATATCAAAACTAAAACGAAAACAAATATACAGTGGCCATTGAAGCAAAACTAAACGAATAGTACCACATATGTGTGTGATGTCCAGCACTACCACCCCACCCCCTCCTCCCCCTTCCCAAGTTCCCTTAATGGTAGAGAGTGATTTGCACTTCTTTTCTTAACGAAAAAAAGATTCAAAATACTGCTCAAACTGAGCAGACTTTACAGACCAATTCTTTTTTATAAAATTTGTATTAAGAGAATTAGTTTTGTGTTACATTTCCATTAGACATTGATTTTTACGAACTTTTTTTTTCCTTTTTTTTTCGTTTTAAATCCATTACTTTTAAATGTATACTAGATGTGATAGCTGAAAAAAAAATAAGAGACCTTTTTTCTCGCTGTTTTCTTCCTTTCAAATCTATTCCTTTCGCGTGTGTGGAAAGATCAGTTGGCCTAACAAAACTCTCAATTTTTATAATCCGTTTAGTTTTCAGATTAGTGCGAGTAACATTCCAACTGTTATGGGTATTGAGGAGGACGGCAACCCACACTTCTTTGTGGCATTTCTTTTCATTTTTATTTAATCCATTGTTCATTTTAATTTCTTTTCATTTTAGGTTACATTTCCTGGTTCATGACAATTTCGGTCTGTTTAAGTTTGATATGGTATATAAGCTAATTACAGGGCTCCAAAGCCCTTGCAACTACATAGACGAAAAAAATCTTGACAAATCTGATTCCACAAGGCATAGCGTTACGATCATTCTTCTAAGATTTATCCAAAAAGGCTTTGTTTTTAAATGAGCTGTTTGGAATAACCTCGCCCCTTCTCCGGGAGGTTACGGATGAGCAAGAGCTATTAAATAGTGACTTTACATGCTCGAAAGTGTTAGTTTCGATGGAAATCAAATTTGTTTGAAATATACACATCCTGGATTTTGATTTGGGACAGTCAGTTGATCATCTAAGACTAAATCCTTAATGATCTGTGAATGATGAGGAGTTGAACAAGGTTGCAAAATGTCTATATTTACGAAGTTGAGGGGATGTGTGGGGAAGCTTGTGCCTCGAAGTCCTGCTTAAATTGGTCCAGTTCTGAAGACCCAAAATTCCACAAATAAATTAATCCTCCGGTTAAGACAATATGATCAAAGACCGCGTGATGACTATGCACTCTGGGCCTGTCATCTGTTCATTTAAATTTACTGGGAATAGTCTTTAAATAGTTACAAGTTGAAAGATGTGTGCCATCTTTGTCAGCTTATGTGGGAGAGGGCTGGGTCTGAGGCCCCATTGGTTTGCATGCACAATCTTAATTTCAATTTCTTATAACATGCTCACCATTTTTGTAAAACTTGTGAATAAAGCATTTGTTTTTAAATGGGTTATTTGCTCATTTGGAGGTACTTATCGAAGGGATTATATTTTTGCCTTACAAACTTTGCCTTACATTCTCGATCAGCCAGCTGAGAAACCCTTAAATTCCTATAGAGAAATTAATTTCAACTGGCTATAGTTTTATACTCTAAAACGGTTTCAGTTAAGCTCTATTTAAACTTTGAGTAAAGGGTGGGACAAAGAATGATGAAAATTCAAACCGAAGATGCACTGCTGGCTGGATTGAACCGAGCAGGATTGCAGAGGGAAGGATGATTATATTGGCTTGTTTATTTGAGCTTAGAGAACGTTCCTTCGGCCAAGTCAATTTTTTTCCTTGTGCACTAAACATGTTAACTTTGTTTTGTCATTTTTAGCCTTCATTATAGTTGTTTGAATATTTAGGTAAGTGATAAATGGGAGATCGGTAACCTGGATATTATTCATGGGATGATAGTTGACAAAGAGGTGAAGATTCGTGTTGAAAATTTTGGCAACGAGGATCAACAACCACAGGTACATTTAAGCTTTCGCTTCTCAAATTCATTTTATATGTTAACCTTTAGAGAAAGATACAGGTGACAGTATTTTCAGAAAAGCTGAGTTTGATCATTTTAATCCGTATTGCTTGAGGTTTAGCGTGAGACATAGGAAAATTTGGACTCTTAAAATGGTTATTAAAATGTGCTTATTTTGGATAGAGATTTTGTGGTCTTAAAGACTTTACTAATTAGTTTCAATTATTCGCGACCACTCCCCAAAATTTTTGTGTAATCCCAGCTGAAAGAGGAAAACCTGTCTGTATGTTTAAATTGGGGGGGGGGGGGATAGGGATGTCATCTCGTGATTATCGGATTTGTTTGATCTAAAAAAATCGGAACAATTTGTATCCAAGTAAGGGGCATATCAAGCTAGGAACAGTAAGAATAATACTTGCTATTTTTGGATACTGTCCCCTTCCCTAACTGTAAAAGTCTAAAGCCTACTGCGTCATTGGCGCTTCACTGAAAATGTTTCTTATTAGAAATATTTTCTTTTTCAGTCATTACAGCATTGAAAATGAAAATAAAAATTACATTTGAAATAAAATCTTGAACTGATGATCTTTCAACAATTAATACCATTATATATGATATATTCAATTTTATTTTATTTCTGCTTTCAAATGCTGTTCAAGACACATATAGTTTTCAGTAAAGCGCCAATAACGCAGTAGGTTTTAGACTTTTAGAGTCAGTGTAATATACTGTCAGGTACTGTATTTGTGATTGGAGCGACTTCCCGAGTGACATCATCCCTTAAACCCTGTCTGGTCATTTCTTCAAAGGTAAATACTACAATAACAACCAAAAAAAACCTTAAGTAAAAAAAAAAAACTGATCAGTGGTATATAGGGTCCTAAGTTTTAGCCACCTGGCGTCAGAAAGAATGATTATGATACGAAGATTATGATACGTTAAATGGAGGTTAAAATTTGTATTTTAAAAGTTGTCTAAGTGAACGCAACAAATAAATGGGTTTAATATCAAAAGTGAAGGTTTATTCAAAAACGCTTTAAAGATACACTTTTACGCTTCAATATCAAACGACTGCACGGATTACTTTCGTAAGAAAAAAAAGGAAAAAGTATTTGGATTAAAATTACTCAACTTCTTAAACTAAAAATAACTCCCAGATTAGTGAATAAATTCAACAGTGAGGAATATCAACAAACATTCAACATCCAGTGCCATGATTATTGGTATTTCAGATCCCAGTAAGGCTTGGTTTTATAAAATGAGAAAAAAAATGCTGTATATCCTTTGTCCTTCCTCTTTATTCTATATCTTTCCAGATATCAATCATTCTCTCCAATGGAGAAAATTTCAATGATCTCTTGGTGTCAAAAGGTATGGCAAAATATAAAACGCCACCTGCTTCGGCTGACTCGCTTTTTCAACCCGGACCCTCAAATGCAGAGAAATCATCTGTAAGGACAACTTCGCCTCCTAAGTTGGCTGGATTTGAAAATCATTATTTTTTTAAGGTAACATATACAGTCTTTCTGCATAAGCTTGTTCATATCGTAGGCAGCCCTGCGCGGCCTAAGTAAAGAGCAATGTGGGTACAGTGATTTTTTTTTTTTTTTTTTTTTTTTTTAAGACCAGGGCACTTCGTATCGAAGGAGTTGTCGTAGAAACTTCGAAAACAGCTCATTCAATTGGAAATACGTTTTAAATTCGTTTCAAATACGTTTTAAACCAAAATATTTTTTTATTTTTTCCCTTTTTTTTACTTTCGTAAATAAAAAATTATCGAAACTTTAAAGAATAAATTTCAGCATATATCAATTAAACTGATAATCCACGGTCATTTAGTTTTGTTGTTGTTGTTTTTATCCAGTAAAGCGTAAATTATGTTCTGGTTTTGAGAAGGCATGGAGGTTATCAGCCCTACTCATGTTAATTTTTGCTCATTTTGAGTTTGACTCAGCTGTTTATTGTAATTTCTGTTGGTTTTGAGTTTGATTTACTTATTGATAGTGAATTTTGGGTATTTTTTTTTCTTGGAAGGTTATTTGGCTCTATTTTGGCTCATTTTTGAATTCATGGAACTCTACTTTTCTTTGAAAACTTGTTTTGTGACAAAAGTTTTTTTAATTAATTTTGTGTTAAAAGATTTCATGGAGTGCTGTTGTGTATCCTATTGTTTGCCAACTTTTGCGTTCATTACCTTATTCCGGTTCTAAATACATGTTATCTTATCCTAAAGACGGTATTCTTTCATTTTCATTTTTCGTTTTGTCAATCTTGCTAATCTCGCTAATTTATACAAATCCTGTAAAAAAGTTAAAAGACAATTTAGTTTTTCTGTTTTATGTTGAGTTCAGCTGGGATTAAATTAATTAACATGTTTAATTATTAACTAGCAGAAACGTCGAATATCCTGTGTTGTGTTTTCAGGACGATTCGTCGGAAGCTGTTAAATGCCATCAGTTCAAAGGGAGTTATGGAGGTGACACCACAGATGATGATTCTGGTGACAGTATTATTGTGGAAAGTAATTTAGATTATTATCTTTCTGAGGAAGAATTATGCAATTCAGAAAAATTGAGGAAAGAGGTTGATATGGAACCTGACAAAGATTTATTAATTAGGAACAATTTTCACTGGATGGACCCCAGTGTTGTGTACGGGAGCTGGCAGTACCCTGGGGAATATTTGCTCCCTGTGGCTGTAAGTGCGGTGTTTAACCCGACGACCTTGTTTGTTCAGCCAAGAAGATTGTCTGTTGACAACAATAATTACCAGTTGACAGCTGCTTCTCAAAAGGCAAGTTGATCCCTCGTATGGTTTAATAAAAGATGAAGGTTTCTGTTGATCTAGGATAATATAAGAAGTAGCTGTTGGAGAGTATGAGACATCTTTTAGCAACACGTGTTACTGTTTAAAATGAAATAATGATAGTTTTTAAATTGCAGTCTCAGTTTCTACAGTCTGATAAAGCTAAAAATTATTAGTCTATATTGGAAAAAGGATGATTGGCTTACTAATTTGACAGCTGAGTTGCCCAGAGTTAACAGTAGGGGTGAAAAGACTGTCTTATCATACCTTTTTTTAAATTAATTTCGTAAAAACAAAGTTTTTCTGATGAGAGTAAAGAGCTTAAAGCTAAGACAGGCTAAAAGTAATGCAGGGACAATAATGTTTGATTTTTGTACTGTAGAAATATAAAACGCGTCAGAATGTTTTTATAGTAAAAAAAAAGTAAAGCATTTTATAATCTTTTATTTGACTTCACCTCACTGGTACAAGTAGATATTACTATCTAGACAAGTTTGGAGAGAAGGCTTCCGGGTACTGTTAAAGACTAACCCCAGAAATTTTCAAATAAAAATTTAGATTATCCGTTCTGAACGGATATATGTCCTTCTTTCTGAATGTTAAATTACATTTTATTATCTCTATATTCTGAATATTGCTATAGTATATTTCAATGGTTTAAGATTCATTCTACTAGATATGGGTATTACAGTTAGTATACCACAATGCTCAAGGCAGGACAGAGTATGATGCCTACTGTTTTTTACTATCTTCTGATACTTCTGCACTGTCTTGTACATTGTGATATATTAATTGAAACACTATGTTGGACTTCATTTAGATGTATTTTTCTTTCGTTTTTCACCTTGTTTTTGTGGAGCGTTTGTGTTTTATTTTTTGCATGTTTTTTTTAATCCTTTTTATATGTTTGTTTGTGGTAAGTTTATTGTTAATTTTTTTTTTTTTTTTTTTTTTTTTGTTTTTTTTTTTTTTTTTTTTTAGAGGGTTCCGGATGTGAAACCAAGATGTTCGGACTGATTATTATTAGTGCAATTTTTTTTTATTGTCTTATTTTAAAACAATTATTTAAAACAACATCACTGGTTTTGTTTTTCTGTGGGTTTTCTTTACAGTAGAACATTTTTACAAACATAGGAAAACATCGGGAACTACTTTGAATATGTATATACTGTATATGCTGTGAAGTGATTTTTTTTTAGGTTTCAAAGTCGTACTTAAACAAGTAATAATACTTAAATAATTACGATTAGAATGCTGAATAGGTGATGTTGAGTAAATTGAAAATCGATGTTTGAAATCATCTTTTTTGAAAAATATATAATTGAGACTTAAAATCGTCCAATTTATTACGTGTTTTAAATTCAATATATTATTAGCACAATGATTGATTTTTAAGTCTTGAAAAGGGTTCTCTAAACCTGTACCCTGACTTGCTTCTACAATAAACTCGGGTGGGTGATATTTTTTTGAAATTTAAATAAAATCGTCACAATCTAAAACCAATAGATAATCTAATCATCGTTTATTTCTAATGAGAGAATATTTAATATCGTTCGGGACATCATTAGTTAACATATAAGTATATTCTAATTGCCTTAAAAACAGATCAGCTATAACGATTAATCAAAAGTTCAAATAGGGATAAATCTTTCTAATAGACAGTGATAAATTTCACAAAAAATACTAGATATTTCGGTCACATATGCAGCGACCGTGCATATGTGAGTATTACTACTGATGGCTGTCATCCCTATCTTAACTTTTATTTATCGTCTTGGAAACGCAGTGTGGTCTTCAAATTTATCTAAGTCAGCTATAAATGGACTAGCATTTCTACCATTAGAAATTCCGTTAATTTGTTTATTAAAATTACCACTAAGTCTTATAAATGTATGAAATATAATAAAATCCAGTATCATACCTAAACTTTGACATCTTTAACTTTCAGTGCTATTGAAAAAGTTTGTTTAACTGGCTTTTTATTATAAGTGTCAATTAAAAAAAAAAATGTGTCCGAGAAAAGATTTATTAATGACGCTTTTTTGATTGCAATATACTAAAGTAAGTGGTAAATTTTTACATAATGTAGCAAATAAAACAAGTCCTCTTTTTTTGGCCAAAACAGTTTCCAAAGAGTCAATCACCTGTAATGAATTAGCAACTGATTTAAATTTGTTCTAGTTTCCCGAGACCAAATTTCCAATCATTCTTGCCTTAGTTCCAAATCCAAAGAGACTATTTTTTTTTCGTATCTTGTGATCAGGCATGGTTTGTGAAAGTAGATTTTAAACAAAGAAGAAGAAATGAGACACTAGGAGTCATAGGGAGTTTTTTTTTTTTTTTTTTTTTTTTTTTTTTTTTTGTGCTAAAGCAATTGATTTAAATTTGTTCTAGTTTCCCGAGACCAAATTTCCAATCATTCTTGCCTTAATTCCAAATCCAAAGAGACTATTTTTTTTTTCGTATCTTGTGATCAGGCATGGTTTGTGAAAGCAGATTTTAAACAAAGAAGAAGAAATGAGACACTAGGAGTCATAGGGAGTTTTTTTTTTTTTTTTTTTTTTTTTTGTGCTAAAGCAATTGATTTAAATTTGTTCTAGTTTCCCGAGACCAAATTTCCAATCATTCTTGCCTTAGTTCCAAATCCAAAGAGACTATTTTTTTTTCGTATCTTGTGATCAGGCATGGTTTGTGAAAGCAGATTTTAAACAAAGAAGAAGAAATGAGACACTAGGAGTCATAGGGAGTTTTTCTTTTTTCTTTTTTTTTAATGTATTAGCTATAAATCTGAGATGTTTGCTTTAAAGACAGGTTATGATGTAATTCATTTAATGTGGTTTTTATTTTCTTTCTCGTTGGATAAGCTAGTGTTTCATGCAGTGGCGTCAATGGGGGGCCAGGTTCATCCAAGGTGCTCCTCCTCCACTAGATTTTGAAAAATACGCTTTTTTGTCGTTTTCAGTGAGAATGGCTTTTTCGGTATATTAATTTTAAAAATTGAAAAAAAAATTGTCCCCTCCCTATATTTTGAGAATATATCCCCCCCCCCCTAATTTTCGTGGATTGACATCACTGGGCTTATGGCTGACTAGATACATACTGAACACAATGATAGAAAGTCTCAGCGAGCACACGTTTCATCCCGTCTCTTTGTTCTTCCTTTAATTTACTTCTTTTCGTTTGAATAAAACGATGTTTTTTCTAGTGGGTTTCCCGTGTGGAGACTTTTGATGCTCTCAGTGGCGAAATAAACAAACTTGGTTCGCATTTTCCTCCACTACTTGGCTATGCGAAAGGCTCAGCCTGTGTTGCACTTTATTCGGACAATCAATGGTACAGGGGCGTTGTTACAACAGAGGATAATAAGCCTGTAATTTATTTTGTTGACTATGGCAATCATGAGCCAGTTGACAAGAGCAGGTAAGTTCCCTCCTTCTGTCTCTGAATTTCTATCTGTGTCAATCAGTGAAGGGCTTTGCAAATGAATCTCTAGACAAAAATAACGCAGATTATATATATATATATATATATATATATATATATATATATATATATATATATATATATATATATATACATATACATATATATATATATATATATATATATATATATATATATATATATATATATATATATATATATATATATATATATATATATATATATATATATATATATATATATATATATATATATATATATATATATATATATATATATATATATATATATATATATATATATATATATATATATATATATATATATATATATATATATATATATATATATATATATATATATATATATATATATATATATATATATATATATATATATATATATATATATATATATATATATATATATATATATATATATATATATATATATATATATATATATATATATATATATATATATATATATATATATATATATATATATATATATATATATATATATATATATATATATATATATATATATATATATATATATATATATATATATATATATATATATATATATATATATATATATATGTATATGTATATATATATATATATATATATATATATATATATATATATATATATATATATATATATATATATATATATATATATATATATATATATATATATATATATATATATATATATATATATATATATATATATAAAAAAAAAAAAAAAAAAAAAAAAAAAAAAAAAAAAAAAAAAAAAAAAAAAAAAAAAAAAAAAAAAAAAAAAAAAAAAAAAAAAAAAAAAAAAAAAAAAAAAAAAAAAAAAAAAAAAAAAAAAAAAAAAAAAAAAAAAAAAAAAAAAAAAAAAAATATATATATATATATATATATATATATATATATATATAGGAAAGTTGTATCTTGGGATATTCTCGCATAAAAAAAGGTCTAGATAGGTCAGAAGTCTGAGAAAAATCGTTAAGAGTGTTAATTTTAGTTTTTGCGAATGACGTCGAATGACTATGTTGGTACATCTTTTAAGCATTTCTTATTACAACATATATGGAATCATATAAGCATTTTCTTGTATGATGTCATGCATAGCATAAATAAGATTGTTGAGTTTCCAACGTAACAGTTATTTATATAATATAATGTCTGTTGGAAGACTCAAAAACCGAAAATTTGCCGTTGCAGTCAAAGGCAGCGCAATCAAGCTGCCTAACTAAAGAAAGATGTTGGCACAATGTATTATTTTTTTTTCTTGGTCTTAGACCAGGACACTTCGTATCGAAGGAGTTGACGTAGAAACTTCGAAAAGGGCTCATTCGATTGGAAATTGGAGTGGCTTGCGCCCTTTTTAATATTCGAAAGTGATTGGATGGCAACTAAACACCCCTTCCACGCCCACCATTGCCCCAAAAATATTCAATCAAAACTTTGAGATAGCCATTCTTTTCAACGTAGTTGAAAGTTCTGGAAATTAGGTCTTTGAGGATGACAACCCCCCCCACAGCCCTCAGGGCTGTAAAGGTATGGTAGGTATTGATGACCTTATCCGTGTCAAAATCCAAAACCCAATCATCATCGCTATCATTTTCAATTTTTCTGCTTCAGACATTTGGCATGCTGGGAGCCTGAGCGTCACCCGGTTCCTTGCACTCGGCAGGCTTGTAATTATTTCCATTCTCTAATTACGCAATAGCATAACCATCGCATTTTCCTTTATTTTTAAGTCATGGGGTGTCAAATCATCAATTTCAATTTAATTAAGAAATTCTGGTTCAAGTTCAATTCCTCCTCCTTGTTAATGCATCACAGAATCATCTGTTTTATAGAATTTGTCTTCTCTTGAGACTCGTTGTAATTACTACTGTCGCTTCTCTTCTAACCCCAGATTTAATTTACGATTCGATTTAATCGTCCCTGTCGCATATTAACTAACAGCAAATTTCTTTGTCCATGATTTTTATTTGGGATTCGTTTTTGATACTTGTTGTCGCATGTATTCTAGCCACAGATCTTGGTGCGCTTCATTTTCATGCATCATCACCTCAGACACTTCCCATGCCTTTTGCCTTAGCTGTTTGGGCTCATTCAAAATCATATATAATTTTGAATGATGTCATAGATACCAAAAAACTTCGTTCCCCGCTTTTTCTAGTCTTTATATTTTTGGTCTTATTGCGTTGTTATATAATTCAGTAACAACCAGGAATGATCCAAAGCCTGTGTCATCTGACATGTCTAAATTACGCATTAGCACAATCATAGTTTTGTTCTTTTTCTTCAAGTCATAGGGTGACAAATCAGCAATTTCAGTTGAACTATGAAATTCTGACGTAAATTCAATGTTTATCCTTTACAAATGCTAAAATAACACGTTCCTTATTCCATTGTAATTTCTGAAATTATCTCCATAATTATCTTGTTATTCTTTAATTTTAAGTGACATTTTCGTTTGTAATTCAATTTGATTTTTGCTGGTTTTTTTTGTTTCTTGCCTTTTTCTTTAGCTGTTCGGAGTCATTTGTCATCTTCTGTAATTTTGCACGTGTCATAGATATTTAAAATAAATTCCTCTTTCCTGTTTATTCTTGACAGATTCACACATGCTAAACTAACACGTTTCTTCATTCCGTGTAATTTTGCTTTGTCTTCTAACTGCAAATTTCGTTGTGCAACTTTTGTTTCAATTTAATGTCATTTTTGTTGTTCCTTAAATAAACATATGGAGCCGGTCTAAAGAAGAAAATTATAAATAAATAAATACACAGTTGTTCGTATGCGAGTGTATAAATGCAATTGTATGATTGCTTTACTGCTTTGCTTACGTTGTTTGTTTTTTTCTTACTTCACCAACAAGGCAGTCGGTTTTATTTCTGACTAAAATAGACCGTAATCACTTAGAAATTATCAAAAACGGCAGTTCAAATAGGATTTATCGTCAGTGGCTGCGGCAGATAGCTTTATTAGAACGATCATTTCTTTAAAGCTTTTTTTGAATAAGAAGGGAATTCGAGGAGTTAATCGCCATTATTGTTGGTTAATAAAAAAGGCAAACCTTAGTTACGGAAGATATGAATTACTATCAACGCGTACAAACAAAACTATTAATATGTAGATTGTCTAAAACCTGGTATATGTGTCTTTTATTCCTAAGCCCGACAGTGTAGACTTCATATAAAAAAAAAATGTGTTTCGTTTCCTCAAGGAAGTTTTCTTATCTTTTGGAAATTAAGCTAAAACAACTATATGGGTTTCCTTTTTTTTTAGTAAAGGCTCTGATTTCTTTCTACGAAGATCCTAACATGATCTGTGTTAAAGAATAAGAAGAAAGAGTAACTACGTCACTTGATATGTACGGATAATTTTTTTTAAATCTTGAAAATGCTCCGAAGATTATTTCCTATGTTGACTGACCTTCCCGCTGTTCCACATCGTTTATGCAAAAAAGGAATAGAAATTACCAGAACTAGTAGGACATCATTAAGTAATCGGTGACGTCACAAATCCTGCTATAATTACTGCTCACAGAAAAGGAAAAATAGTGCTCACATTGTGAGCAGTATTTTTTTTTTTAAATATCTATTTCCAAACGCTCTCGAAGAACTGATTTCTAAAGGACATAAAGCGTTGATGGACTAAAAGACATCGGGTCTAATGCATAAAGGATGACAGCGTAGACATTGCCAGATCTATTCGAGGGAGAAATTCATTTGAAGCAAAAAGAATATTGTTATCAGACCTTGTGAAAATAGACCTTGTGGTATATCCTGGTGATGCTGAAAATAGAGATATCCTTAGAAAAAAATGGCGTCGTTAGTTTTGCCAGTGGAAGGCCGAAAATAAATAAAAAGTGCAAAAAAAATTTAATATGTGGAAAATGAAATGTCTTTTTTGGCAGAATGCTTTTTTTCAAACTTTAGCCACTCCAGTCTAAAAAAATTCTTGCAACAGACACAGACAATCGTGTCTTTCCCTGTCTATGCAGCTAGAAGTAGGCAGTAGAACAACAACAAAACTCATGGTGTACTGTGAACAAATCAAAGATCAAGAATTGAATCTTCTTCCCTCCTACCGGCTTTGGGTGCAGTTTAAGTTGTAAGTTTGACTTATTTACGAGTGATATAATTTCTGAACGTCTCTAGCTTGAATGTGGTTTTATTTTAGTGCGGTTTGTACTGACGTTTATTCGAATCTGCCTAGCAAAAAAGGAAAAGAAGGATCATCAAAATCTTGGTCCGCCACTGCCACAATCTCAACACAAAACGTCGGATTCAAATATAAAACTAACAGCATTTCTAAGCTCTTAAGAGGTATACGTGAAAACTTTTTCATTGAATAAAATTTATTATAAGGTCGGTCTTTACTAATAAATTAATAATAATGATGATAATTACTTCGTCTCAATGTCGAATTGCTTATAATTGTTGTGTATATTGTTTTGATTTTTTTTTTTCTACACGAAGTTTTTCTGTATTTAATTGTGTTTTTGTATTTAACCGAACTTAAGGTTTGTTAAACTCTGTTCTGACTAAGTTCACTTTCTGCATTTTTGGAGGTTTTAGCGTCTAACCTGTCAAGTGTATGTTAGTCTTTTATTTTTTCTACATGGTCAAAAAGCCCATAAACTGCTCACTTTAACATGCACTCGAATTTTCACGAACCTCAGAAACTTTTCTAGTTAAGATTATGTCTGAAAGGTTTCATCCTAGTTGCAGAATACTCTGTTTAGTTTTGTTTAGTTTTAGCCATTAGTTTCTCTTTTGAAATTACATCATTTTATTTAGTATTCGTGACTGTCCACCAGTGTTTGTATCATTACCCCCATTTGGTGCTTATGCAACCCTGGACAAAGTTAAACTGAACGATGCTCTTGGAAAAACACTAGAGGAAGAAGAGTATTTGGCGGAGATCAGTGGTAATCTTCTGCAGGAGCTTCTGCAGGCTCAAGACAAACTGTGGGGTGTATTTCAGGTAGTTTCTTTTTTAGTACTTTCTATCTTCATGTGATAAGTCTATGGCTAACTATATTAGAATAGGGGGGGGTGGGGTGGTAGTTTCATCTTAAAAATTCCAAGCAGAACAAACTTAGATTTGAAAATATATTATGTGATTTTAATTCTGTCAAAGTTCCTGTCTGAAAATAGTCATTTAAAGCAGAACTTAAATCAAAGTATAATTAGTGAACGATAAGTAATTGCCGGCCATTGTCCATAGTGAGCAAAGCTAATAGACAGGAGTTTGAAAACTAGATATACATTACAAAAATCCGCTTTTTATGCTGACTCGTCATATGTAAGATTTATTAAGTTTGATTTACGCATCAACAGCGAAACAAAGTTTGCTTAATTTTAAGATAACGGAAAAAAAAGGAAAAACCTTGAAAACGGTCGCAACGTTGATAAAAAGTTTATCAAAAAGCCTAAAGTGTCTAAGAGGTCTGTGAAGGTAATGTCAGAGCAAAAATAAAAATAAAGAAACGTGAAAACACGAAATTTTGAGTTTGTTTCGTTGTTTCATTTTTTGGTTAATTTAATTGATGATTTGTTCATAGAAAATTCAGAAAGAGCTTATTTGATTAGAAATCTTGATTTCCAATTTTTAGTATATAATGAAATTACGAAATAACAAAGTTTGTTCATAGTCATTTTATGCCGATGAACAGAAAGTTTTGGTCCAAATGAGGCCAAAGACAGATCGAGCTAATATTTTTAGATAGCCAAATTATTTTGATGTAACAAAAAGTCGTAAGTAGGGTGTTCCAGTTTACGGAAACATCCGATCTTGCGGTGGAGCCATTTGTCTCTAAAGATATACTACGTGCATTTCATGTAACTATTCTCACAAACTTCTTTGGAAGGCTTTATTTGACTGTCCTAAACCTCTTGAAACTCGCGAACTGACTACCTGATTTTGAACGAGGATTTTCCCAAGGGTTGCGTATTTAGAGTTTCTAAAGAGTATTCTCAAGCCCAAATTTTTTGACTTTTCGTAGGATGTCCTTACGATGAATACTGGGGAGAATTTACTCCCTGATATCCTTAATTCTTAGGAATAGGTTTAAACTAAGTGTTAACAATTGTTGCTTTGGCTGCTCTCACCCTCTTTCCTATAAGGAACACTTTGGACTGTTAAAACAAGATTACAGTCATGTCTTGTGCGTACCTACATGCGAAAGGATCCTCCTCCCCCCCCCCCTCTGGCAGATTGGTCCAGTTGTCTCCTTCCTAGCAAGTAATATCTCATTTTTCCACAGAGAACTGAAATAAAAACCAATTGAAAAGACAAAAAAAAAAAAAATTTCTGTTATATTTTGTGTTCATACCTTTTCTATTATGTATTAGATTTTTTATTTAAAACATTGATATATTTTTTCAAATGAGATTTTGTAAGAAAACGAGACAGATAAAAATTAAATTCATAAACAAGATCATTTAAATGAAAGTAAAGAGCAACACTAAAGCTTAAAAAGGGCAACAATTATTCTAAATTGTGGTTTCGTTGAGCAGCATTAAAAATATATGAATATAGAAGTTCGTTACGTAAGTTAATTCGTAAGTTGCGTATATTTATTACTAATAAAAACGTTCGTAAATAAAATTAAACAACTTTCGAGAAAGCCATTTAACCAAAAAAGTAAAATTGATATGCAAATTTTGTTTTAATTATTTATATACGGTGAGCCAAAATCAAAACTTGCATTAATTAAAAAACGTTCAAAAATCAAATAATAAAAAAGAAGTTTTTTTTAACTGAAAGTTGAGAAATTTCAAAGTTCCGAGGCCATATTAACTCTAAACAGCCCTAGAGTAGAGGCTTCAAGCCCTGACCAACAAAAATACAAAATTTTGTATTTTTACCGAGAAGAGTGATCCCAGTTGAGCCTTACAATATTGTCGGTATTGTTTTGTTTTTCTTCCCACCTGGATTAATCGTACCGAAAAGTGGTAGTCAGACATCCAAAGAGGACATTTTCAAAGGGAGGTTTATGTTACTCTACCGTCTTTATATAACATTAAATAAAAAAAACAATTTTTTTAACTGAAAGTAAGGAGTGACATTAAAACTTAAAACGAACAGAAAACCATTTAACCAAAAAAAGTAAAATTAATATGCAAATTAATTGCAAAACGACTTAGAGATTTAGCTAAGAGAAGATGTTTATCAGTCATCTTTAGAATCATGTCCTGTTAGTTGTTATGATACAACTTTTTTTGATGATTTTTTCATGTTGTTTGATGATTTTTTGATCATTGTTTGTTTGATGGTATTGTGGCGCCCACCTTGACGTGCTTTAAAAATTAATTTATCCATATTTCGTTTCCCTTCTAGAAGTTTTTTTTTAGGTACGAGAGAGCAGTCTTTATGTTCAACTATTCCTCATCGACGATTCTTCCCAAATTAAAAATCCACCTTCAGCGCTGGAAAATCTGATCGCCAAGGGCTATTTTACCAAAGCTGACTGATTTGTGTTTCCTTTTATTTACAATTACGTTTCTTAACTATTGATATTCAAGGTTGAGTGTTGATATCTATAGTGATTAGTGATCGTTTGATAGTCTCCTTTTTTTTGTCGAGTAATCAATGATTTTTGTTTCGTTTATAAATCTATTCTTAATATTAACGTCGGATATTAGTTACTCGATTGCGTAGACTAGCCTATTTTGGGTAACAAATATATGTATTTAATTCTCTTTTTTTTACCATCTAAAAGTTAATCGTAGCAAATATTTGCTGTCGCTAAAGTAATCAATTTAATGTGAGGACTTCTGTTTGTTTCTATAAAACCACTCCAAACAAGAACATAACTGAAAAAATCTTCTGAGAAATCAGAAATTGCATAGTTAGAAATCTATAGTCTAGTTAATTCTGAGTTTAAAGTTTGGAGCCCTTGTAAGCAGAACCTTGAATAGATGGTATTGTTGCATCTGATCTATATTGGAAAAAACGGTACGTTTCTCTTTACTTTTTCCTCCTATTCTTCTAATTAAATCATTCCAGAAGCTAACCAAGTTTAAGTTTCTTATTTGTGAGACATAAGTGTATGTTCGATTGTTTAACGCAATTAATTATGTTTGGTGGATTTATCAATAAAAGCATTTGTATTTTCGCATACATTTTCATTTCTTTTCATATTTTTTTAATGGGCCGCCATAAAACACTGCCCATGGGCTATGTGAACAGTGTGTTCGGCATAGTAATAAAAAGGTTACTATCTGTATATATTAAGTCCCAAGTGAACACTATTTCATTGAAGGAAATCGCTGTCCAGATAACTTTTTTTCTTTCTTGGTTGTAGCCTAGGCAACTTTTGTCCTGTACCCGATTATCATCATTGACTTCGGTCGTCAGTTTTTTATCGAATTTCGAAAATATTAATATTTTAAAACCTTAATACTTTATCGCAGTGAAAACACATGTATCCCTATCATGATTACACAGCTGCAAAGAATGCTACACAGCTACACAGCTGCAGCTGCAAAGAATGAACCACGCTCCATACTAACCAAAAGTTTAAAATTGCGTTTTCTAAGAAAGCTACATGGTTAGAAACATTTCTCGACAAAGAGGCTTCAGAAATATTAACTACACTATTATTGAGATTCAACAAATAATTTTTGGCGATGAAAATAAACTTTTAAAAATTTGGTGAAAGAACATGAAACTCCATAAAAGTGACGTCAAATTAAATTACAAAGAACATCTTTGAAATGTTGAATGACAAATTGTAGGTTTACAGCTTCCTATCTTGGAGAACAAAGAAAATCACTTCTTTGCACGGCATTAAGGGATGTTTTTCTTTTTACTGGTGCTAGCAGGTTACCGGAAGACCGTAGAGATCCTTAATGGCTCATTTGACAGATAACGTTCATATCTACATGTTTTGTTATAAAGTTATCTTGATAGCATCATATTAAAGTGTCATATAATAACAAAAATGACACTTTTTGGTACCATTTCCAGATTGGAGAAATCTAGATAATATAATCATTACGTCGGTGAAATCATCATCGCTGAAACTCCTTAACTGGAGGTTTTTAGTTTTTTATCAGAGTTGCAGCAACAGCAGTAACCTAGTAAAGAGCAAGCCTGGACCCATGTTAATTGGTTTTTTAAAACATCCTTTGCAAGAAACTATCTAGTAAAAAAAATTACCAGTCAATGTGATCTTGGAGAGACTAATTATTATACGGATTCCAAAAGAATATTATTGATTGTGAAAGTAAATTTTGGGAATTTTGGGAAGAGTCTGAAAATCGCCGGTGTTGTAAACTTGTTGACTAGAGCTTTCCTGTCCCTAACTTTGATAAGTAAGAACAATCGTATTTTTGCACAGATAAAACTGGTGTGTCGCCTTTTTTCCCCAGTGCACGAAGGCTACTGGAAAATCGTTGAGAAATGGCTAAGAGATGAATTCTTTTGTTTTGTGTCTTATAAATGTCTCCAAAAAGTGGTATCTTCACCGAATCCTTCAGGCATCTTACAAATATCTTCAGCACTGCCTAGTAGGCTACGTTGAATTTTTTTTTCAAGAGCTTTTTATTGTATTTCGCTCCCGGTTAATACGTTTCTGAGGATTGTTCAGAAGTAATTTGGTTGGCCAAAACTTTTGTTTCCCGGCTTTCCCCTTTACCTAACATTTCCGTCTCCACTTATTATTTTATTTAGTTTTAATTATTTTAATCTTATTATTTAAGCTCTTTACTGAAAAGACAAAACAATTTAGGACTTCGTACAGTTGAAACATAAAGCGCTTTAGGGTACTTTTTATGATATAAAAACAAATCATTCTAGTTTCTTCTCCGTGAGTTTTGTGTTTTCAAAAAAGCACTAGTTTTGCCAAATCCTAAAGATATAGGGAAATGTCATTAATCGATTTATTTGCGCTAGTGTGAACCCAAGTACACAATTTGACCAACTCTACGTTTTCCGTTTTTATGGTTTTATAGTTAAAGCACATGGTTGAATCCTAACTTCGAAGTCGACCGGAAATTCCCTAAACATAAGGATTGAGTTCAACAGAAGAAATGTTTGGCCACTTTTCGATACGGTCAATCCTGATGGGAAGATAGAAACAACACAAACAATATTGTAATGCTTAAGTGTGACCAATCTTCTCGGTAAAAATGCAAAATTCTGTGTTTTGTTGATAGGGGCTTGAGAAAAAAGAAAAGTTTGCCATTCAACTCTAAGATACTACTTATTGGAGGGGCCGTGGCAATGGTTACCATCTGCTTCTTAAAGATCTATCATATATGAAAACGCAATGATAGTTTTCATAGTAAACTAATAAAAACACCTCTTTCAGCAATTTGAATTCTTAGCCTTAAATCTTTCATCCAATAATGTCAGGTTTATATGTTACAATAAATACTGTTTAAATAGAAATACATTCCTAGCACTGTTTTCAGGATTCTAAAAATCTCCCGTTACTTTTGTTTTCTATAGATTAGAACTTTCCTCTTTCTATTAAAGAAGAACCGCGGTTATCCAAGCTGCGACTAGCCCAGTTCCGCTGTAACCGAGGTATTCTACTTGCATAATTACATGTATTGATAAAATACAATGTCACCTATTTTTATGCTTTACTAGTTGTCAATAAATAAAAAAATATATACAGTACTATTAGTACTTATGCTTTATATATAAGACAGCGCTGTAGACTGTACAAGCAAATACAAATGGAAACCCGTAAAACGGGTATTTGCAAGAGAAAACGGATTGCAAAGCGTAATTTCTTATCGCGTTTACAATATTTAAGCTGCTGTTTTTTGGGGTTTATGGGGGGGAAGGTATCTAGGTTAGGTTAGGTTACGTATTTGATATTCGATATGCTTTACCCCCCCCCACTCCCGCTAATGGGCAATTATAAACTATTATATTTTCATCTTATTTTATTTTATTAGCATTAACCAAACTTGACTTCTTTCGTGTGTTATATATAAAGCATAAGTACCGTACTATGTTTTTAAATAGAAATCTAATATACCATCGTGGTGAGGGTACCGTAGACAGGAACAAAACTCTTTCTTAGTCTAAGGCACAGCACAGTGTGAGATAGCTAAAATTGGTGTTGGTGATAAATGTACATTGCTACAATATCTCAATTTTCATTTATAAAACAAAAATAGACGCTTATCTAACCGCTTTGGTTGAATTTTATTCATTTTTCTTGTTCATTTTTAGATTCCGTTTTATCCGAGTCTTTGTTTATCCGAGGTACTCTCGGTCCACATTGTTGTGAATAACCGCGGCTCTACTGTATTAAAAAAAAAGCAGGAAAACCAAATTTTCCCCAATATTTTTCCAATAACAAAATTCTTCATGTAAATATCACGTCTCACAGTAGAAACAAAATAATCAGAATAAAAATGACTGGATATTTCGGACAATTTAGAGCCTAGGTTGGGTTTTTTTATTTGAGGGGGGGGGGGTCGAAGACATTTCTTATTGTAGATCTGGCCGCAACCTTGAGTAGAAACCGTTCTGTGACCTTAGATACCTTTTTTGAGGTGGCTTTATTATTTGAATTATCACAAACAAAATTCAAGTTTTATCACTGACAAATCCAACAACTGTAGACGGGATCTAGTTTAATTTGGGTAGAAGATTAAGATTGAATGTTTCCTAAGTGGTGATTTAAATCCTAACTTTTCGTATGAGTATCTAAGCGCCGAGTAGTTCTAGATTTATTTATCACACTAATATCCGTTTATTCAGTGCAATATGTACGCAACAAATATCATATAACTTGTGAGCAAGTAATCACTGTGAAGACTTTCTCCGGTTAGATTAAGACACTAAAAACATCAATATTTAAAACTCGGGGGAAGGGGGATTCATTTCACTGAATCATCATCTTTTTAATAAGCATTCGTTCAGTTTTGTTGATACAAAACGCACAATGCGGGGAGAGGAAATAGACCAACGGCTGCGCAGAAAAAGAAGAGGTATTACACTTTGGTAGTACAAAACTGGGGAATATTCTCATCACGTGTTCACAATGTGAAGAGGGGTTGAAGATAATGAGAAGCAAGGTTTTGAGCAGTATGGGGTGCAGTGGAAATACATTTTTTATTTAATGGTCTATCTCTGGATATATCGCCATTTTCTTTGATATACCATTAATCTGATTGGCTCCTATGCAAATGCGGGGAACTCCTGCTATCCAAGAAAAAGTGTTGATTCATTTACAGGCGAAGATACAACAGGACATTTTTGGGTGACTTTATTCTCCATGATAACACGCGCAGCTCTACGATCGAATGTATCGAGACATAATTCTTGCCTGAAAGAAGAAAAAGAATATGCTACTCTTAATATGCCCATACTAGACTAGCGTGTATCCAGGATAGCCTGCCTCAAAATTGTTAATGTTCACCTAGTTCTTCCAATACAATTTTAGACTGTCTTCCTAAAAAAAAAAAAAAAAAAAAAAAAAAAAAAAATCCATAAGGTTTGTCTGCATTTAACAGTTCGGAATTTTTGAGCAGGCCTTCATTAAACAGGCTCGGTCCATGGAACCTCAAGAGTCCAAGGATATATGTCAGGGTTCTGTCAACTGTATTCTCATAAATATCAACCTTTTTAATTTTATTTAACGCAATTAAAACCATTATTATAAAAATACAACCTTTCTATTCGCCTTATTGCTAAATGGATATATAAGATAAGTTTATTTTTGTCCACTTACAAACGTGCAAAAAGAAGTAGAGTAAGGCAAAAGAAAAGAGAAACGAAGTGAAAAATATAAAGAAAAAACAAATTCTTAACAATCCACAGCACAGAATTTATCCAAATAACTGTCGTAAATACTGATAAATGGTATAAAATTACCCTAACCATTCATATTCGTTTGAAACGTATAGCTCTCCATAATTCATGACGTCTAAAAGATTGGGAACAGAATATTTGTGCAAAATTAGAGTATTCCTACAAAACGACAGGAAACTTGGCAGAAACTTGGACACACGACAAAATCCCAAAAAATCTGCAACTTTCGGTTTCAGAAAGGGAATCTCATATTGGTGAAATATTGAGCGTGTGGGGCTCAGCCAGGGAGTAATACAATTTAGCGTGCACACGTTTCTTATAACTGTACTTCAGCGTATAGCTGCCGTGGAAGCTTGTTATGCGTGTTCTACCGTAAGTACACGAGTACTAAGCTCATTTGGACCATAGACGGGGATTATATGCAAAAATTTAGATCGAAACTATAGGATACATTCATATAACATAATTAAGATGATTGATGATTAATTAATCATCATTTATTGTAGTCTCAACTTACTACCTAATGCTGTGGCATTCAAAGCAGCTATGTTAAACAGAAAAAGAATAGTGGAGAAAGGAACATGTTTCGCCACAGTAGAATTATTGTTTTTCATGCTAATGTTTTGAATGGGGAAAAATAAGAAGGGAGCTACTTAGAGGTATCCCACAGTGGGGGAGCTACCCCATAGCCCCTACAAATGAATTTGTCTTCAGAATTCCATTTGGGGGTACTTTTAAGTTTCGTATATTTGAAATGTAGCCTATCTGGAAAAATAGGCTCGCGTAAGATGAAATATACAGGCTATTCTTGGATAATGTTCGCTCAGAAATTTCATCTTCTTATCTACTACTACTAGTAACAACTCACCGCAGCACCAAGCCGCCTGAGGCCAACACAGCTACGCACGCTCCTCCTCCACCCCAATCTATTCAAAGCCTCCCTTTTTACACCCGCCCACGAAGTTCCCATTTCCTTTAAATATTCCTTTATGACGTCCTCCCACCCCAAACGAGGACGACCTGCTTTCCGCTTAGCCCTAGATGGTTGGCCGAAAAGAACAATCTTCGGCAATCTGTCATCCTTCATCCACACAACGTGCCCTAGCCACCTCAACCTTTCTTTCATTATAGCCCTACAGAGCGGTATTGAACCACATTCATCGTATAGCCTATTGTTTGAAATACGGTCAGTCAGCCGGGTACCCAGAACAATCCTTAAGCAATTTCTCTGGAAAACATCTAGCAAATCTTCATCCGCTTTTCGGAGCGTCCATGCTTCAGAGCCACATTTGACCACTGTCATCACTGTAGCCTCTAATATTCTAACCCAGGTTTACAGACTTATCTTCCTATTCTTCCAAACTTTTTTTAACTGTGAAAAAAAACCTGAGCCTTGGCTATTCTACTTTTAACATCTTCACTGCTCCCACCTTCTTTAGCAATAATACTACCAAGGTAAGTGAAGCTGGCCACCTGATCAATCTTTTCGTTATCCGATGTCACCTTTCCATCTTCATTTATTCCTAGCCATAGCGACTTAGTCTTCTCAACAATCATTTTTTAATCTATTCTAGCAACCAGAACTTGCAGCACCTCTAAAAGCTCATTCATTTTGCTCGCACTTTCCTCTAGGATGCTTAACATTATCATGATCTAAGTCCGGGAAAATTTATCTTCCCCGTTTTATTCCGTGTTGTCCCATTGCCTTTCCTGTGCTCCTAAAGACAAATTCCATCAAAATAATCCATGTAAAGGGGGATAGAACACAATCCTGCTTAACTCTTCAATTAATACAAAACCAGCTGCTAACTTCATTTCCTACCTTAACCGCAGCAGTGTTATTCTCGTACTTAGCACTAATCATTTTAATGTATTTGTCTGGTTTACCATACAAGGATAAAACCTTTACTAAAGCTCTTCTATCAACAGAATCGAAGGCTTGCTCATAATCTATAAAATTATTCCAACCATCTTCCACATTATCAAATTTTAAACTCTCAAGTTTAGTATTCAACTGTTCCAGGAAAGTTTCTCTCAAATTCTCATCCTGGAGTCTACCAACATCATAACTTCCCGGGAGATAGTTACCCTTCCGATATTTCAGCTTTAAATTCACCCTTGACACTACTAGATGGTTTTTATCTAAGAAGTCTTAAATTCTAATCAGTTGGTAAACTTGTATTTACTGTACTCCCATGCAACCAGGGCTTCCACTTCTAGGGAGACTACCCTATTTTAGGGAGAAATCACTTCTTTAAGGGACACTTATTTTGAATCTAGGGATAAAGCGAAATCTGGGGTAAAGTAAGGATTAATGATTTTAGGAAATCCCAAAAGAAAAAATTCGACCAAAAGTTTGTTCACTAGTTGCTTCAGTTACCAATGTTTAAAAATTGGATAGATAAAATAGTGTCAAACAAGTCAAAGAAAAATACTTATGTACCATACCGTAGGTTCTGTTTGAAATATGAATATTGGGGGAAATCAGAGTTGACCAGGGATGCTCTGACCAAGCAGCATATAAAAGCAAGAAATGAAATTGAAACAAAGGTTAGCCGTGGCAGCATTGAAAAACTTGTGACTGCAGTCAGTAATTCCAAAGAAATTGAACAGCGCATCTGCATATTTTCGGAAGAACATAATCTGCCATTACGTCTTGCAGACGGCTTGATCCTTCTTCTAAGAAAATTATTTCCATAAGACCAGGACCTAGCAGGGGTCACTCTGGGTAAACAGAAAGCTACAAATATTTTGCGACATAGTTTTTCTTTGGTACTACACAACCAGTTAGTCGAGTTACTCAAAACTGCTTTTTTCTCCGTGATAATTGATGAGAACACTGATTGTACTAACGATAAACAACTAGCTATCATTGTAGTGTTTTTTTAATGAGAAAGATCTAAACCTTTATGTCGAAATATTCGACATGGTTAAATGTAGAGATGGGTCGGCTGAGGTTCTGACTAACTGCATCAAACAAGTCATTGAAAAAAACTCGATTCCCTGGCCAAATATTGTTGGATTTTATGCAGACACTACTAACGTGATTTTGGAGCCCATAGATCTGTTTCAATGCAAATGAAAGCTATGGTGCCCCATTTGAATGTGAAATGCTCATGCCATCTTATTCACTTATGTTCATCCTATACAGGCTTGTCACTTCCAAATACACTAGAAGACATGGCGCGAAATATCTATGCCCACTTTTCCAGAATTGCTTTCAGTTGAGATGGTAAGTATGCTGAATTTCAGGAGTTCTTTCACTGCAAAGCACTCTCAATTCTGTACACCAGGACAGATCCGATGGTTGTCCCTTCAGTCCTGCATAAAGAGGCTTATTGATCGTCGGGTTGCTCTTACTCAGTACTTCATAGTAACCACGTTTGATGACCCAACTGCAACCAATAACCTTATCTTCTCAACATTACAAAGTAAGTTGACTAAGCCACACCTTGAATTTATGGACTACCCTCTCGGCCTCTCTAACGAATTCAACACAGTTTTTCTATCTGAGCTTCCACTTCTTCACTCCCTAAAAGCAAGTTCCAGCAAACTTGTGAATGATGTTGTGTCTAACTTCAAGAAACTGGACTATATTCGCAGTGTTGGTTTGTTTACCGAACTGGATCCTTACCTTTCAAGTGAGTACCTGCCTTTAGACCAAACATATATGGGAATAGATTCAACCGATTCCATGCAAGAACTCGTAGATGCTCAAGAGCCAAGTGATAATATTGATCTCTTTTACCAGTCTTGGCGGAAAAACTATATAGTCCTAATCAAGCAGATCCAAGACCGTTTCAAGTTTGAAGAAAAAATTTATGACATTTTGGCTTTGGTTGAACTAAGGAATGCAAGAAATTTGAAGCAAAACTCTCGAAGGCCACTATTTGTGAGATTTCCTGTTCTAAGAGAATAGTGTTGCCTCCAGAAAACAGACATAGAATGGAGGTCACAGGCAATGACTGATGTTTCTGAGCTTCATTTTGGAGATGTCGAAGTTGAAGAACTGTCAGTTTAGCAGTAATGGATGAAGATATTTAGTCTGAAGACTTACAGTGGCGAAATCAAGTACTCGGAATTGCGAAAGTGCATATCATGGATATTCTCTTTACCTTTTAGCAATGTACCAGCTGAGCTTTTGTTTAGTCTCCCGAAATTAATCAGAACAGACATCCGACATATTGTCGAGGAGTTCACACTAGTCTCACTTATTCGAGTCAATTACTGGTTGAAAAAGGAAGATGAAACTTCATCCACTTTCAGCATACCGAAAGCTGTCGGTGGCTTCAAGACGAAGGCAAACGCTACGTGCGATGAAGTGTTGGAGATGACACTTAATTAAACTTTTTTATGTGTTCTTGGTAGTGTAAAAGATATTATATGTATCCTTATCTGAAATAAAAAATAACAATTTGATGCTGCGCTATGTTTTTTTCATGTAGATTGTATGGAAATGTAAGGCAAAATATCTCGTTTTTCTAGGGAGAAAAATATGGAGAAGTAAACTGCTTCTTCCCTGGTCTTAAACATGGAATATTTTTTAGTGCTATCATTTGATATCTAAACTCTCTTCCAGTAACCTCTGAAAAGGAAGGGGGTTTAGTTTAGGGGCCTTAAAATTCATGCTATTATCCCCCACACGCTCTCTCGCTTTCTCTCTCTCTCTCTCTCTCTCTCTCTCTGTATCTCCCTCTCTTTCTTTCTTTCTCTTTCTCTTTCTTTCTCTCTCTTTCTCTTTCTTTCTCTCTCTCTCTCTCTCTCTCTCTCTCTCTCTCTCTCTCTCTCTCTCTCTCTCTCTCTCTCTCTCTCTCTCTCTCTCTCTCTCTCTCTCTCTCTCTCTCTCTCTCTCTCTCTCTCTCTCTCTCTCTCTCTCTCTCTCTCTCTCTCTCTCTCTCTCTCTCTCTCTCTCTCTCTCTCTCTCTCTCTCTCTCTCTCTCTCTCTCTCTCTCTCTCTCTCTCTCTCTCTCTCTCTCTCTCTCTCTCTCTCTCTCTCTCTCTCTCTCTCTCTCTCTCTCTCTCTCTCTCTCTCTCTCTCTCTCTCTCTCTCTCTCTCTCTCTCTCTCTCCCACACTCTCTCTCTCTTTCTCTCTCTCTCTCTGTATCTCCCTCTCTTTCTCTCTCTCTCTCTCTCTTTCTTTCTCTCTCTCTCTTCCTCTCTCTCTCTCTCTCTCTCTCTCTCTCTCTCTCTCTCTCTCTCTCTCTCTCTCTCTCTCTCTCTCTCTCTCTCTCTCTCTCTCTCTCTCTCTCTCTCTCTCTCTCTCTCTCTCTCTCTGTATCTCTCTCTCTCTCTCTCTCTCTCTCTCTCTCTCTCTTAGGCAGATTAACAGTAGAAAGAAAACAGTTCTGTTTTGATGTTCAATTTTCAAGATATTGACTAGATACATTTATTATGGGCACCTTACACTAAGTCCTTAATTTAATTTGAAGCCATTTAAACAGGCCCTTAAAGTGTGCAAAAATTTTTCAGGGCCTGGTCACTGGTAGCGACTACAACTTAAAAAGAAAGAAATTTATATATGTTTATATTTCTGTATATACACTTCTGTACTTTGATTCATCTTTAACTAATACATTTATTCACTTACTTTAAATGATCTCTTATTGTAGCGGTCGTAATAGCAACTTGACGACCTTGCTCAATCATTCTATCTCGTGTACTGACTAAGTCGCTAACCCTTTTCTCTTTCGCGTTGAGTTGCTCCCGTATGGCTTTTTCTCTTCCTTTTTCCTCGGCTTTAAGCCTAAAGCAAGAAATATTAGATAGAAAATGCTAGAGATAGCTTTGAGCAATACTTGGGATTTTCCTTACTTTTTTCATTGTTTACTGTCATATTTAATAACATTTCTAACTTTTCGTTGTACAGTAGTTGTATCTGAGGCTTATTGATATATATTGTTTGGAACCATTTGGACAGAATGATTGATCAATTTCAGTGAAGTATTTTACTCCGTTACATGGCCGGTAAATATACTGTCCCAATGTTTAAACCCATAAGAAACTAACAATATAGTTTTATTCTATCCTATACAAGCTTATTTTATTGCTTTTGTGGTGAAGTTCAGTTTAATCTTTGCTTTTTCTCCATTTCATGGTAGGCTATTTTCTCTTTTATAATCTTGTTCCTTTGATATTTGCAATTGATTTTATTAGTGACGACTAGTCGAGTATGTTGGCAACAAATTCTCGTTCATTTCTCTAAGTTTTTTAATTTTTACATGGAATAACTAATTAATCAAAAGTTAGATATTTAACTTTTTTTCGACGCAATATTTTAAATTAGGTATCTTTTTCCCAAACCACACTGCCTTTCTATGACGAACAAATAAACATTCAAATGGGGATAAGTCCATTTATTGAGACAGTGAAAACAGGTACAAAATCCTATATATTTCGATCATAATCAGTAGAAATACTAAAGTGTTAAAATTAAAACTGAAATATTTATACAAAACGAAATAACTAACTTCCGGGTCATTCACTAGATTTTTCTGAGAGTGTTCAGAAACAGGGCTCATTCAAAGTCTTCAGATGTGGATTTCTTCTTTAATCTTCCCTCGTGTAAATGAATTTCCAATGAAGATGGCAAACTCTTCTCTGTCTTCTAATTGCAAAAGAAATCGTCGGCTGAGAGCCGTTTTGCCGAAGATAACAGTTTTTGTCGAGACTGAGTTACAAAAAAAAAAATTCTCTTTTGAATGGTCTAATTGACATTTCTGTTAGACGGCAGCGCTATGGCTACAGCCGATTTTGAGATACAAACTTCAACATTTTCAAACTCGTTTTTCTGGGAATTTTAGAAAAACATTCGGCAAAACCGCTCTCAGCAGATGAAATGTTGAATTAATTGTGGTATGCTTAAATGGTCTCATCTCCCCATATATACGACGCATTTTTGACGGTAATGCCTTAAGGCAGTGTGGTCTGAGAGCAGGCTGTCCAAGCTCCTGATTTTCCATGAAAAGACAAAACATCTGCTGGACACTACGTGGCTACAACTGCAACACAACTATGTAACAACTTTTAAATCAATCATGATGAGAAAAAAATAAGTACAAGAATTTTCAAAATACGTAAACTCACTAAAAAAGGCAAGAAAATTAAAAATATATCATATTGATTAGCAACAATAATACTTTAATATTAATTTTTAACTAAACATAAATAATATAATGAAATGAAAAAAATATAAAGAATTAAATAATAATAAACAAAGAAATTACCTTTCATCGCCAAACACTGATTTCCCATCCAACGAAAACTATTTTTCAAGCTATAATTTTTTTTTAAGTATGGGCTCTGTCTCCTGACACTATCATTGTCTCCTAACACTATCTCCTAACACTATATTATGGAAGAAATTCCATAAGCCCTGCCCCACAAAATCAATGTTAAATGCTGTTTCTGTGTCACTACTGTACTCTGTCAAAAAGTAAGTACAAGGTCTTGTAAAATAATCATGCAGAGAAATGTCAGATCTAGATGATATAGCAAGTCTGAAGGATACAACTCAAGATGGCATTGGTTAGTAAACAAAGCATCCCAGTAATCACGGAGTTGTTCGTTATCCAATCTATTAATTTCTCTGAACAAAGAATATGGAGACATTTGTCGTCTCACAAGGTTACGCCTAAAGGGGCAATAATTCGGACAGTATAGTCTTTATTTCTGATAAAGCAGCTAAAGATATGTTCTAAGTTATAGTCCAAGTTTCTATTTTATTGTTTTATATATTGCCATTCTAGGTGGAAAAGAACCGTCTCGTGAAACTAGTTCCTGATAATGAACCTTTTACAAAGCTTACCCATAGAAACTTGTTAAGTTGTATGTGTGTTCTATATTAGAACCCTTCAGAGATTTTCTTTCAAAGAGGCCAAAATCCTAATTTTTTCCCATCAAATTATGAAGGGTGTTCGACCTGGCTATAACAAAAATACCACTGACCTTTGAAAGGAGCATTTCAAAGTAAATCAATTTTCCTGTGAACAAAATTGAATTTCCAGAAATTTAAGAAAATGATAAGAACGACAGACATAGAATGGAGGATCTTTGCAGCATAGTTTTTATTTCTTCGTATAATCAGAGCTTGGGTAATCAAAATACTTAAGGAATGATAGACGTGTATATTCACGCTAATGGAAATATTTAACCTACTGTTTCATTTTCTGTTTGTGTGCCAGTTCTTTTGCATTTCTGTCTTCTTCAAGGATTTTCTTCCTGCGAGCAATTTGCTCTGCAGCTGATTGCTGGGCTCGTCTTGTAGTTGTCTCTTGGATATCTGCAACATGTTGTCGCCATTTCTCCATTCCATCCTTTAGCTCTGCGAGAAACTCCTGAGCTCTCATCAATTTTTCATGCTGTTTCTGTCTATAAAAAAAAAAATTATGAATTTATGTTGGCACTTATAATTAAAAGATTTCGTTGTATATATCAAAATAAAAAAAAACTTAGAATCCTAAAAAATATAAGTAACCAATTTTACATAACAATTATGCCATAAATTCACATAGACAGTTATGCTTTAATTTTTCCATAAGCTTCCCTTCATGTGCAAAATCAGGCTTTCCCTTTACCTGAAATACTTTCTTTTGTTTTAATATCGGAAAAAACGCAACATCCACGTTTTCTATTATAAAAAAAAGATTATTTTTATTTAGGTTGAAAATTTTCTTTGTCCGATAGATGGTAATAATCTTTATACTTCTATTCTCAACATAAAAATACTGGGATGTACAAGTGAAGTAACAGGCACGTATGTAGAATACATGTTTTTTTTAGGGGGGAGGGGTATAATAAGAAAGATTATTCAATAAGCTGAATAAGATGTTCCCAGGATTCAAGAAAATTTAGGATTTTAGAGGGTCCCCTTCTCTGTGTACACGCCTGATAAGTAGCAAAGCTTATACTCTATTTACTTGAATATTTCAAAATTGAAAGAAAAAGATAATAAGTCAGACTCATAGCTCACGGTACAACAATACAATTATTGGACTTTTTTTATTGATTTCATTTTATGTTAATCTTACCTTCTTTGGCCCAACTCTTGTTCTTTAAATCCTAATTGGTGTGAATAATGCTGGGTAACCTTTTTTTGCTTTTCTTTTAAAGACTCTTTCAGTTCAGTCAGGGAGGCTTCAATTTGTTCTTCTATTTGTTTCCTTCGCTCTTGGAAGCGAGATTCATCTTGCTGATTAGCCAAAAGCAGACGCTAAAAAGAATATAGGTTTTTATTTGTCATGACATATTTCACACTAAACAGCCACCAGCTATTTCTACTCCTAACATCAGCAGCAGTTTTCTTTGTATGTCTGAAAATGAGCATCAAAGCTAATTAGATTTACGTTGCAAGAGTAACAAGTGCTGCGTAAGCAGTACTTTGATTTTGTATTTCTGCTATCGATTAATTATCATAGTTGGAAATAATCTTTCTCTGAAAAAAATATTGAACATATTCCTGAAAGACAGTCTCAGATTAAGTGTGTTCTTAATTCCAAGTCTATTTTCTATTTCGTCACATCCAATCAATGTTGTTAGTTTCAAATTGTGCCGTGTGTACAAGCTATGCTTTATTGCTTTGTCCAAAAACATGAAACTTAACAGATTCTACGTCGTTATTTCTAAATTTAAAGCATGTTTAAACTAAGTTGACGTTTCTTTGCCCAAAAATTACTGAAACACCAAATAATTGTTTCCTATCCATTTTCTGATAAACATAAAGTGATTCAATTTTAATCATAAAGTAATTGCGAAATAAATTGCAGAACTGCGTCACGGCTTTGAATCATTATTTATAATATTTGCGCAGCTGCTTGCATAAGGACAAATTTTCCCTACCCTAGAACGTAGCGGAAACGAACAAACTATAAACACAAGTATTAGTCCCTCTCTCTGAAGAACAATAAGCTTTACAATTCTTTCTTGCAAGTAATTCGCTAGGATAGACGCCGATCAATGAACGTTTTGGGCCTGTTAGCCTCTGGAATGTAAAGCTCAACGGCCTAAAACTTTTTAAAAATGTCTGCTCAGCTGTAGCTATCCTACTACCAAATGTGGCACTCAGAAGGGATGGTGGCCTTTAAAAATCCATCCCCTCTGTTATTTTGGCTTAAAGATTAATTTCCCCTCAAATTTCGAGTTGATTCGAGGTCAGAAAAGGTACATATGATCCTGAAAATCATCATTCTTCTATGCAACTGACCCGAGGTTTGCTCGATGAATCTGAAGCCCAGTCGGTGAAAAAAAGACCTCTTCATCTTTCTGCTGAAAAGCTGCTAATGGCAGGTAAAAAGGGCCCACTTGTGCCTCCGATCAGACAGATGGAACATTATTACTTTCTTCCTCTTCAAACATTGCTCAACATGCCTGATCTCCTGCTAAAAAACTGACAGCGAGAGGGAGGGGTTCCGAGAGGCCTTGTGCCCACTTTATGCCCAAATTCCTACAGTTTTACGATGTCAACGAGGGTGTGATTTATATATGGCCCAAAATAACTATTTTTGCTCTTAAATAACTTCTAAGATTACACTAGCTGTGCCTGAAAAAACGAAGCAAATTGTGAAGAAGAAAAAACAAGGATATTTTCAGCCAGTGAAGAAAAGGAAGGATAAATACACAGATATTCTAGTTGGGTCCTTTGCTCGACCTTCCTCAGAGTGCCAAAGTAAATAAAAAGTGAAAGATATGCAGACGGGGTCCAAAGGAAAAATTAAAAACAAAACGAGCAATAAAGTAGGAGCAACAAATTAAAAACAGAAGAAAATACAGTAGGTCCTCCTAAGCTATGGTGAAAGGGTAACTACTAAATAAGAGCATTATATATTGAAAGGTTATTCAAACCTGGGAATTCATTTTGTGGAAAGCTTTTTCGACACTAATTGTTTATCAAGCAGAAATCAGTTACGGATAACCAGTTTGTGAATAAAAATAAAATAGGGAATCGGAATTTTTAAGTCCATTATTGGAATATAAGTTCACTATACTTATTCTTTTCTTGATTGTTTCCTTTTTATTTCCGCATTGTTTTTAGTTTATGATTTTCAGGAGTTTTTTTTTTTGTTCTTTGTGTTTGTACTGAGAACAAATTGTCAATTTTAAATCAAGTCTCGTCGAACATCAAAAGAGCATCTTATATGATCTAACAACACAATTCAAAACCTCTTCTTACTTGTTACTGTCTCTTATTTTACGTGGAAGAAGTTTAGAGACAAACCTGTTTTCTGACTACTAATAAAGATGAGAATAATTAGCAATTAATTCGTCATTAAGGTTGTTTACATTGTTATTAAAGAATGAGCGATGCAATCGTGATAACTTAAGCATAGGTTACTCCTTACTGTTCACAAAGTAATTCATTTATAAGGTTTAATTTCTTTGGGAACACAATCATTAACTATGATTACTAATAATACTACTAACAACTCACTGCAGCACCAAGCCCCCTGATGTAAACTCTTCTACACACACTCCTCTTCCATCCTAATCTATCTAAATTCTTCTCTATACTCCCTCCAAAGAAGTTCATGTTTCCATTAAATCCTTCCTTACGACCTTTTCCCATCCCATTCACGGCCTGCTTTTCGTTTTACCCTAGGTGGTTGACTGAAAAGGATGACCTTTTCAGTCAATCTTCATCCCTTTACCGCAGAACGTATCCAAGTCATTTCAAAATTTATCTGATTATAGCCTCAGAAAGTGGGCTAGAACCACATTCTGTACAGCTTACAGCTTAAAAATCGGCCAGTCAGACGAGTACCCAAAAGAATCAGTTAGCAATTCTTTTGGAAAACTTCTAATATATATACTCCTCTGTCTTTCAATGTGCTCAAGTTTCAGAGCCTTACTTGACCACTAATCACTGTAGATTCCAAAATTCTAATCTTGGTTCGCACTATTATAAAAGACAAACTATAAGGTTTTCTTAAAATGGTTTTCTTGCTGGATGCAAGAAAAAAAATCAGCAAGAAAAAATTTCTTGCTTAGCCCCCCCCCCAAAAAAAAAAAAAAATCCGCAATATCTTTGGAGCAGATTAGGAAATCGGCTTGAAACTTTCAGAGGAAGTTTTGGTGTTAAGGGAACCTCAAATTTTCACTCGGGGAGTGGGTAAAAGCGACGATAAATCTAAAGAAACCACAAGTGTCAAGACTATCAAAATAACAGCAGACAAGTAGTTTTTTCTTAATTTTTTAAATTGTATCTACTTTATCTTAAAAGGAAAAGAAGAAAAGCAAAATTAAGACAAGACTAATAGTAGGAACCACCCAGAAATGTCAGCTACTTTACATGACAATCATCCAATATATTATAGCTATATTTTTTCTTTGGTAGATTTCGTAAGAAATTCAGGATTTTTCTAAGAATGTTAAGTTTTGCATAAAACAAATATAGATAAACAAAAATAAATATCCTTTTGGTCGTCCAAAACAGTAATTGTTTTTCTGTCGCAAAATATATAAGAAATTTCCTGACTTTTCAAGATTAATACTTCTTCACAAAACAATACAACTGCACTTGCCATTTTATTGATCTCTTTTTTTTGTATTGATAATGATTTTTTATTTGATTTTAGATGTCAAATAAATTCGCATCTTTATCTCCAGAATTCCGAGTTTTTTCAACATAAGAAGCTGTAAAACCTATTATTCTTTGCGCCCAACCTTCTAGTTGTTCAAACATCAGTCAATGGAGATATTTCAGATACTTTACCCTTTTATGTTCTTCTTCCAAGTTCTTCTTTCTTTCTTCTGCTTGCTGAAGTCTTTCTTCTAGTTTCTTAAGTACTAATGATCTAGAGTTACATTCCATATCTGCCAATTCACTTCTTGCAGATTGAACTTGCTCTTGTCGAAGTAACCAACGTTGGTGGCGCTCACCTAGCTTTTCAATCTGTAAACAAAAAAATCTTAAGTCAAAAAAACGTTCAGGAAATTGACAAATTAAGTTATTTATTGGACTACATTACAGGCGGCACCTCATAATTCCTTATCGAGTTTTATACTAATATAATCAAATATTAGTTATAATATAAATACATATTAGAAAGCTTGTGGTACAAACTTTAAAAATAGGGAGCAACGCTAAGGAAAAAAAATTGAAACTAGATAAACCGACACAATGCTATTTTAATTAGATATACTCATGGGTTCCTGTAGGTGCAAGCATCAAAGGAAGGGTTATTAAAGGATTTTCTAAGACGAAGAGGATTGAAAACAAGAAAATGGTGAATTAATCTTTCCAAATTTTGCTTTAGGCTGAATCATTCAAACAATTCTATGAAAAGGGGTATCTTATACTATTTTACTCTCTCGTCTACTTATATTGAAAACTCAATAAAATATATCTGTAAAAGATATCGAAAGCTAAATATTAAGTAAAATACAGTTTAAGTTCGACTTTGACAAGCTGTGCCTGCCACCAGAATAACTAAACGCTTTAATGTAGATGAGAGATGCCAGAAAATGTTTTCTGGGCATCTTTCTTTAAAATCCAAGAAATAAAAAACTCAAAACAGTTTAGATTGCTTCAATATGTTTATTTGTATCTCAGAGATGACCACCCATATTTTATGTCAGTTTGAATCTAACAGTAAAGAGTAAAAATTAAACAACATAGATCCATGGCAGGAAACATTTCACTGCCTGTTTAATTACGAAGTGACTTTGGCCCATATATGCAACAGAAGGCCTAATTTATGTTGAAATACTGGCGTCATTTTCCAAGAAATTTCTACAGCAGGTCTTAAGATAAGCTTTGTTAAAAAAAAGTCTGCTGTTAAAAAGCCCGAAGGCCTGCTAGACAAAAAGACTTATCAAAAAGACTTTCAATAACCAAGTCATTTTGTCTCTTCTGATGGGGTAAATTCAGTCTTCACAAAGAATTGTTTACTAAAATCCTGTAAGGCAGAAACTGAAGCAGAAAAAAGTAGATAAATAAGGCTCTGACTTTAAACGGAGATACAAGGGTAATTTTATAACACCCATTCATGATAGTTTAACTTTAAGAGATTCAGAGCACTTTTTAGCACATTAAAATAAGGGACGAAATAGTTTAATTGAATTAAAACAAATTAATCAAATTTCGCTTTACATTAATAGGCCTAGGGTGGGTCGAATTTTCGCTATTTTCTGTGTATATTTTTTCTTCAATATTACTTGACTTTTTCATTATCTTTGAAAAAATATCTGCTTTTATATTAGTCTTTTCCTGTTCTCTGGTTGAAAGTTTTCTTCGTTTGAATTTTTTTTTTCTTCTGGATGATTTTTGTTATTCGTTCATAGACAGAGAGAGAGAGGGAGGGAGGGAGGGAGAGGAGGGGAGGGCATTCCAAGAGAGGATGTATTTCTTCTGATTCTTTATTATTCATCCAGAGAGAGAAAGAGAGAGGGAGAGAAAGAGAGGGAGAAAAATAGACATAGGGAGGGAGAAAGAGAGAGAGGCAAGTAGGGAGAGAGAAAAGGAGAGAAAGATAAAAAGGGAAGAGAAAGAGAGAAAAAACTGAAAAACGAAATAAAACTCTGAGAGATACAACTAGATAAAAATCCAATAATCAGAGAAAGACAACTAGAAATATTAAGCAACGTTACTAAGAACCTACGTTTTGACACATTAAAAAGAAAGGGTAATGCCATGTCAGACCGACAAAAAATAAAGTAGATGTAACACAAATTGCCTTTATATTTAAGATTGTGTTAACAGTGGCAGCATCAGCAACAATTTTAGTAAATTATTCCTTTCACCATAAACGGAACCAAACGGAACACCAAACGGAAGTAAAACAACAACCTTGATATCCAAGTAGTCGATCAATTAGTTGGAAAAGACTGGCTTAAATATGAAGGATATATTTTTTAAATTTTATATTTTTTAAATTGGCAATATTATAACAGTTTATATAAGTAAGGTTCTTTGCAAAAAAACGAAGAAACGAGTCAAACGTCGTTCTGGCAGATAAATCCCGTTTTCCAATGATCCTTTTTTTCATAGTTTGAAAGGTAGAGAACAACCCTTGTCAACAGAAACCGATATTTAAAAAATCTTAATTTTTGCAGCGATAAATATATCAAAAGAAACTGCTTTTTTTGCTGATTCCAAACATTTAAAATTAAATAACCTTTAAAAGGGCCATCAAAAGACAATCCTATGCGACTCCTGTTTTGAATAAAATAAATAAAGGGTATAATCATATAAGAATGATTTAAACTTATTTATTGATAATTGGTGCAAGAAGGAGAAAATTACTAAAGATAGATTTCAGAATTGGATAAATTTGATTTTGACTAGTGTAAGAAATAGCATGTATAGAATTAATCCAACAGATTCTGTGAAAAATTCAATATTTTATAATGCCACTATGAAACAAGCAATTTCTAATATACATAATTATTTTATAATTGTACCAGTTTATAAAGCTAGCAATAATTTTGCAATAATTTTTAATAAAATCTTTTTTGATATTTTATACAAAGAGTTACAAAAAACAAATACATACGAAAAGGCCCATATGGAGGAGAATAGTTTAATTGAAAATATAGAAGAAAGAATTTTGAAAAAATTCAATATTAAAATAAATGATAGTGATAAACAGTTTCCTTTCTTATATTGGACGATAAAATTTCATAAGAATCCACCAAAACCACGTTTTATTGCTGGGGCAACAAGGTGTCCAACCAGAATTGCGGCTACTGACCTATCTTTAATTTTAGGAGAAATTAGAAATAAATTTAAAGCATATTGCTCCGGAATTAAAAAATTTTCTAACTTTAACCCACATTGGAGTGTTAATAACTCGTTACAAGTGATAGATTCTTTGGCGAATGTTTCAGCTAAAAGAGTTGATTCATTTGATTCTACTACTCTGTATACAAATTTGTCACTAAATTTAGTATTCGAAAAATTGAAAATGGTGACAAAGAAATCTTTTCTCTTGTCTAATATCGCATTTTTGAAAATTGATACTTTTAATAAAAAACGCCCGATGGACGAATTTCTTTAGAAGTACTATTAATTCAAGATGTTATAGCTTGGATATGGTATGCGATTTATTGGAATTTGTTCTATTTAATACATTTATAAGATTTAATGGGAATTTGTATAAACAAACTGTAGGTATTCCTATGGGTGGGAATGCGAGTCCATTCATAGCAGACCTGTTTTTAAGTCAATTAGAATACGAATATATGATAAATAAAAATAGCCCAAGCAATGTAAAATATAACCTTTCAAATAATAAAAGATATCTGGACGATCTCTTAGTAATAAATCGTGCAGAGTTTATTGAGATTTCAAAAAATATTTATCCACAAGAGTTAATTCTTGAGCCTAGCTATGGGATGGGACACTCCGGCCATTTCTTAGATTTAAATATTAATATTTCAAATAATAATTAATTAGTGTTTAAATTATATAATAATACGGATGATTTTAATTTTGAAGTAATTAATTTTCCATTCCTTGAAAGTAATATACATTCAAATATTACTTATTCGGCTTATTATTCCCAATTATCTAGGTATGCAAAAATATGCAGTAATTACACATATTTTTAAAATAGATATAAAAAGCTGAGTGAAAAACTGATCTTAAGAGGTTTTTCTGCCAGAAAAATTAGTTGACTATTCAAAAAATTTAGTTTTATGTATCATGAACTTTTAAGTAAATATACAAAAAATTATAAACAAATACTGAATGATATTTTAATATAATTTCTCTTACGCTTTTCTTTTTTGGAAGTTTGAGTTTGTAGTGGTTTTCAAACACGCTTGAGGATCTTTAAATTGGTAATTGGTTCCAGATACCACTAAAAGATACATCTGGAAATGTCTTCATTTGTTCCAGAATGGTCTCTGTCAGTGACCTCTGGGATTTTATTAAGGAAACATTGAAACACTTTTTGTATGTAATTTTTTCATAGCTTGACTAGTATGCATGTATTTCACAAGTTTTACCTGACATAGGGTTACCATATAGATCTTATGGTAGAGGCTCCACCGTGCCGGGTAAAGAAAGTAAAGCCTCGAAACCCGTTAAGGCAGGTGGTATTTCTTCTGATGAGCCCTAAATGGAAGGTTCTACTTGGAAATATTTTGCTAGATTTAAGGTGGTTTTGCTTGTAAATTTACAACGACTTACATTTATTGATGACGACTTTGCATGGATTTTGACATTTCTATTTGGTTAACGGTTCGGTTATACTGTTTGGTCCTAGGTAGTTGGATAGATGGGTAAGGTAAAAGCCTTGTTCAAGTGCATATTTGTCTCAATTGTTGGATTAGGACGACAGTTTTTTTTTTTTCGCCAAGTAATTACCTCTTAAACATAATAGGACATATGTATAATTGTAGAAAAGAAGGGAAAAGACCTCAAAGGGGGTTCTCTATTGATAAAAATACCCTTTCCGTGTAGTGATGAAAGGGTCTATTTTCATTTTAGTAGTTGTTCTTATGGTTTATTTTTATTTATCTTAGTGGTTGTTTTTTATGGTCTTTTATTATTTTTCTTTCTGTGCACTGAGATCGGCTGAGCGGAGATCTCGGCCGAAAAATTTGCATTGCATTTTTGTTTTTTCGCTGTCTAAAAATATCTTCGTTTTTTCTTCTGCTTAATTTTTTCCCCCTCTTGTCAAGGATATTTAAACTATAAAATCATAGTCACACACTAAAATTCCATGCAATTGATTTTCTAGTTCAGTATCATGTTAATCTTTCATTAGCATTGAATTTTGGATTGTGTTCAAATGCTTCGTCGTTGCACTGTTTTATATTTGAGTGTCTGCATGTACTTGTTGATGGACAGGCAATAATCTTGAGATTAAGCAAAATCACGTCTCAATCAACTCTTGAATGCTCTATTTGACTCTTTTTTTGGCTCTTTTTCTGAATTGTAATTAGAAATATGATTCATAGTTTGGCTTATACAACAAAATATGCAACTCATTGGACCATTTATTAAAAAGATATTTTAGTGGTTAAAAAAATATTTCTTTTTCAAAGAGTTGTTTTGTATAAGTAATAAGGGCTTCAAACAGTGGCGCCAATTAAAAAAAATGGGGGCGTATTTTTCAATATCTAAGGAGCAGCATTGTTTTTTTTTTCATTGAAAATACCAATAAAGGAATTTTTAAGTGAAAATAACAAACAAAAGGTATTTTGAAATCTAGCGGGGGGAAAGGGTAAATATACCTCTTCCTCCCAATTACCGCCTTTGTTTAAAATCCATCTTTGAGAAGATTAATCTTTTTTCTGTTAAATAATTATATTCCGCTAAAAGGGTAGAGAAAAATTAGGTGGAATGAGCAAAGATTGAAAGTCATTCTGATCTCGGCGAGAAAATCACCGTTGCTACGAAATCTACTCTATAACAACGAAAGTTTTATCTTATCTAAGAAACTGCCAGGTGAAGACAACATTTTTAGATGAAAAATGATTCAGAAATAATAACTCATATTCAGATTCAATAGGATAACAGTTCCTAATTGTAGAAACCAATTTATTGAAAAACTTTTAAAAGAACCCTAGACCCTTCAAAAGTGACGTCCAGTCAACGTAAAAGTACTCCCTTGAAATCTACTTGTTGAAGACCATTGACATAAGACTGACAGTCCCCCACCTTCAACAACAGGGACAAGTACTTTTTTGCGTGGGTAGCACAGATATTTGTCCGTTTTTCTCTTTTCCCTTTGGGGAATCGCTTAGAACCAGTGGTCTTACAACATAGGGAGAAGACTTATTTAAACGGAAATAAAAATGTTTAGTGAAATCTAGAGTAAGAAATGGATTACATTACGGAAAAGTGCGGTTTTCTACCAGCTATGTCAACACCATCAATTTTTGCAAAAAGAGACCGAAATGCAAGGGTACGCCCATTGTAAGACAGCCAATCAAGCTAAAATGGTTTGACACCCTTAACTAGAGTTTTATATGTCCCCATCATGAAAACTGAGGGAAATCACATTTTCACCTGCGTAGTATAACTGTTGTTTCCTTTCTTTCTTTCTTTTTTCAGAGGTAATCGTGCTTAATGAAAAGTCATAAATAATCGTGAGGTGGCTCGTTTGATTGGAAATTGAAGAATCTCTTTTTTACGTCATGCAAGATATCGCGTCTCAACGCAGTGTTGTTTTGTCCCAAGGCGATCATTTTAGTTAAATAGAGCCAAAATGCAATCAAGTAGAAATTATGAAGCAAATTGGTCGAAAACTATATAAAAGATGTGCATGAAATCTGCCCTCCCCTATTACCCCAGAAATCTCATGTTTCTTTTGCGATTTTTCTTATATTTTGCCCCTTCTATGCGTAATCCAGGCAATATTCCGTAAATGACATTTTAGTCTTTTGAAGCATCTACCTCCACACTTTCCCACTCCAAAAAGCCTTGAACTTCGATGAACTTGGGCAAACCTTGTATTTTATTTTCACGTATTCTTGACTTTCATGACTTCCGCATATTTTAGCATATAAATATGTATAAACAGATAAATAGGGGACCCATCGCTATTCACTAAGTCAAACAGTTCGTGGTAACGAATTGTAAGTAGGGAGCGACCCGGCTCAATAGTAACCGAAACTCTAAAAAACGCAATTTTGATACCAGTAGATACATCAAAAGAATCGTATTCTTATGGTGATTTCAAATATATAAGTTCCATCAAGTTTAACTTTACCAATCAAAAGTTACAAGCCTGAAAAAGGCGCCTTATTTTATAAAAAAAAAGGAGGAAACATCCCTTAAAAGTGCTAAAATCTCAATGAAAATAAGACCATCAGATTCAGCGTACCAGAAAACCCTGCGAGGTTTGAAGCTCCTATCTGCAAAAAAGTGAAATTTTGTATTTTTTTTTTGCCAGAAGAAAGATCACGGATGCGTGTTTATTTGTTTTTTTGTTGTTTTTTTCCCAGGGGTGATTGTATCGATCAAATAGTCCTGGAATATCGTGAGATGGCTTATTCGAACGGAAATGAAAGTTCTAGTACCCTTTTTAAGTGACCAAAAAATTGGAGGACAACTAGGCCCCCTTCCACGCTGATTTTTTCCCAAAGTCACCCGTTCAAAATTTTAAGATAGCCATTTTGTTCAAAATAGTCGAAAATATGTTGAAAATAGTCGAAAACCCAACTATGTATTGACTAGCAACATGAATTTACTTTCTAAGCTTAGCAGGCTTAATGCTGAAGAATCGTTGTCACTGCTTTCTGGTGAGTAACAAATCCACATCCTAGCTCAAAAATTTCCCTAATACTTGCTCCTGCATAAATGTGTGATTTTAATTGATTGAAAAATTATAAGTTTTAGTTTTATACCCATCTTTGTAAATATTCCAAATATTCCAATGATCTTGTGTTGTCAGAATTCAACGCTTACCTTCCATTGCTTCATTTCTTGAGCCAGCCTTTCAGCTCTTTCTTCTTTTTCTTTAAGTAGGCTGATCAATTCCTCTCTAAACAGCTGATAGTTCTCCAAAGCGATTGCGTAACGCTTAGCATTTTCTGCAGCTTCTTGTTTCCTTTGTTCTGCAATATGTTGACGTCGCTCCTCACAACGAAGTTGTTTTGCCTTAAAAAACGGAATTAAAGATAAAGTTGGTGAAGGGTAAATTTCACTGATGTTTTTTTTTCAAAAGCTATTAAAATTATAAGTATTGCGGAAGTTTTAAGAGAAATGTAAAAACCCATACTGAAACAGTCAACAGGCAGAAATAGAGTCATGTAAAAATTCAAAATAAAAACGAACAGAAATTACTATTACTGAATTAAGGAAACTCAAAACGAATAGGAACTAAAATGAATCACCTCCTCAGATATAAAGATTTAATTTACCCCAATGGATTAATAGATGAATCTAAATAGGAACATGAATGAAACTGAATAATCAAGTCAAACTCAAATGAACGGAAATTACCACGAATAAAAGTAATGTTACTATCCCACTAAACCCTCTAGAAGCCAGAGGATCATTTGAGCTTTTGATTCAAGACGATTTGTGTTGCCAGCACTTTGTTATTTGTTTGTCACAACATCATAAACAACGCAAGCAGAATGAAATCAGAGCTAGTACAGATAAAAGGTAAGCTCTCCCCCCTTAAACACTCTACAAAGCTTAAAGTAACATTCGGGTTTTACTGAAAACACATACGCTTTGAATAGTGGGTATTATTTGTCAAAACACTAACAACAAAAATAAAATCTTGACCATAGTAAAAATTATAAGGGTAGCGGTAGCCCAATTCTTATTTGTGGCAATTTCTATTTGTTTGAAGTTTGACCTGATCTTTCAGTTTAATTTCAGTTCTTTTTAAGATTCATCAATTTATCCATAAGAGTATCTGCTGTCTTTATTGGTCGATGAGATGATTCATCTTAGTTTCTGTTTGTTTTGGGCCCCATTAATTGATTATTAGCCAAATCTGCACATTCTTCTTAAGTTTTAAGTATTATATGACTTCATTACTACTCGTTTAAGTTTTAATGTGGGTCTCTACATTTCATTGAAAAGCTTCCTCTTTTGAAAAATATTTTAAAAAATTTATTAGGAGAAAACACTATTGCCCTAGTTACCCTACATAGTTTTATTATGGTTAATATAGGAATAATTGAAAACTTTTTTCATTTTTTCCGCTTAAATACTAAAATGTTGGATTGTAATTTAAATTTGGGGCAAAATTTTTATTTTGTTTTATTTTGGGTCAAAATATCTGGTCAGTCGTAAAAGTCGTAAATGTCTTCACTGTGAAATTGGGGATGGATGGGGGAGCGGATTTTTATTCATATGAACTGAAAGTTTGCGTGTTTTTCGTTGTCTAAGTGTCTCAAACCACTCTAGACGCTTTAGAATAGATATAATTCTTAACCTTACCTTCTATTAAAAGTTTTTTATATTTTGCTTTGGTTTAGCTGTTTCTAGGCTTAAATAAATGAATATCAAGCATATTTATAGGCAAGAGTTCTGTTTTGCTGTATTGAGAAAATAAGCCATGAACCAGCACAATCAGATTTTTTGCCCTAGTTACCCTACATAGTTTTATTATGGTTAATATAGGAATAATTGAAAACTTTTTTCAGTTTTTCCGCTTAAATACTAAAATGTTGGATTGTAATTTAAATTTGGGGCAAAATTTTTATTTTGTTTTATTTTGGGTCAAAATATCTGGTCAGTCGTAAAAGTCGTAAATGTCTTCACTGTGAAATTGGGGATGGATGGGGGAGCGGATCTTTATTCATATGAACTGAAAGTTTGCGTGTTTTTCGTTGTCTATGTGTCTCAAACCACTCTAGACGCTTTAGAATAGATATAATTCTTAACCTTACCTTCTATTAAAAGTTTTTTATATTTTGCTTTGGTTTAGCTGTTTCTAGGCTTAAATAAATGAATGTCAAGCATATTTATAGGCAAGAGTTCTGTTTTGCTGTATTGAGAAAATAAGCCATGAACCAGCACAATCCGATTTTTTCCCCTTAATTTTTGTCTTACTATAGGATCCATTGACCTTGTCTACATGTCCTATAATTTTTAAACAGATTAGCCAAAAAAATCGAATTTTCCAAGCTAAGAATTATTAGCGCCAAATTTTTCCTCCAAAACCAGTTTTCCTCACTTAGGTCTTAATGGTCAGTCGACTTACCCTGAAATTTTTATTTAAAAGTGTTTCATGCTTTATTCACTTTCATTGGTATTAAAAAGAAAGATTTAAACGATACATAAAATTAGGGTCCAAAGAAAATGTAAGGACGCAAATTTCTCTCGCTTGTTGCTAGGATTCGTTTCATTACTATTGAAATAAAATAGAACTCGAAAGAAAGAAAAAATAAGGCTTGGAAGGAATTATAAATAAATAAAAGGTGATTGTACTGTAGTAAGGGTATGGGCAGATCTATCACAGTATCGCTAAGATTCCCTTTCATTAGCATTTAAGTAAATTGAAGTCTTTCTCCAAAGAAAGATAAAATTAGGCTCAAAAGGCAAAATGAAGTAATTAAAGGGGACCAGATTGTAGCACGGATGTGGGTAGATTTGTCGTATTTATTGTTAAGATTCGTTTTTTTACTACCTAAATAAAATCAGACCTGAAAGAAACATAAAATTAGACTTGAAAATATCATAGGCAGCGCGCTAGCGCTGCCTAAGTAAAGAACGATGTGGGCACAATGTGCTTTTTTTTCTTCAGCCGGGCACTTCGTATCGAAGGAGTTGTCGTAGAAACTTCGAAAAGGGCTCATTCGATTGGAAATTGGAGTTGCTAGTGCCCTTTTTAATAGTCGAAAGTGATTGGAGGGCAACTAGCCCCCCTCCCACGCCAATCATTCCCCCAAACACATCCATTCAAAATTTTGAGATAGCCATTTTGTTCAGCGTAGTTGACTTCCAGATAGAAAATATGTTTTTGAGGAGGACAGTCCCCCACAACCCTCGGGGCAAGGGTTTTAAGTTATGCCCTGAGGGCATATAAGAACGATGTTGGCACAATGTACTATGTATTATTTTTTTTCCTTTAGAGCCGGGCACTTCTTATGGAACGGTTCGTCGTAGAAACTTCAAAAGAGGCTCATTCGATTGGAAATTGAGAGTTCTAGTGGCCTTTTTAATAGTCGAAAGTGATTGGAGGGCAACTAGCACAACCCTCACAACCCTCAGGGCAAGGATTATAAGTTATGCCCTGGGGGCAAATAAGGTTTTTATAGAAGGCGTTGTCGTAGAAACTTCAAAAAAGGCTCATTCGATTGGAAATTCAAAGGGCTAGTTACCTTTTGAATTGTCGAAAGTGATTGGAGGGCAACTAGAACCCCCCCACGCCCATCATTCTTCCAAACACATCCAATCAAAATTTTGAGATAGCCATTTTGTTCAGCGGAGTTGATTTCCACATTGAAAATATTTTTTTGAGGAGGAAACTCCCCGCAACCCTCAGGGCAAGGGTTTTAAGTTATGCCCTGGGGGCATATAAGGTTTTTAATGAAGGCGTTGTCGTAGAAACTTCAAAACAGGCTCATTCGATTGGAAATTCGAAGGGCTAGTACCTTTTTTAATAGTCGAAAGTGATTGAAGGGCAACAAACCCCCCCCCCCCCCAAAGCCCATCATTCCCCCAAACACATCCAATCAAAACTTTGAGATAGCCATTTTGTTCAGCGTAGTTGATTACCCCACAGAAAATATATTTTTGAGGAGGACACTCCCCCACAACCATCAACGCAAGGGTTTTAAGTTATGCCCTGGGGGTATATAAGGTTTTTATAGAAAGCAATGTCGTAGAAACTTCAAAAAAGGCTCATTCGATTGGAAATTCAAACAACTAGTGCACTTTTTAATAGTCAACAGTGTTTGGGGGCAACCAGCCTCCCATTCCATGCCCATAATTTCCCCAAACACATCCAATCAAAATTTTGAGATAGCCATTTTGTTCAGCGTAGTTGATTACAGATAGAAAATTTTTTTTTGAGGAGGACACTCCCCACAACCCTCAGGGCAAGGGTTTTAAGTTATGCCCTGGAGGCATATAAGGTTTTTATAGAAAGCAATGTCGTAGAAACTTCAAAACAGGCTCATTCGATTGGAAATTCGCAGGGCTAGTACCTTTTTCAATAGTCGAAAGTGATTGAAGGGCAACAACCCCCCCCCCCCCCCCACACCCATCATTCCTCCAAACACATCCAACGAAAATTTTGAGAGATCTATTTTGTTCACCGTATTTGATTTCCACATAGAAAATATTTTTTTGAGGAGGACACTCCCCTACAGCCCTCAGGGCAAAGGCTGTAAGTTATGCCATGGGGGCATATAAGGTTTTTATAGAAGGCGTTGCCACAGAAACTTCAAAAAGGGCTCGTTCGAATGGAAATTCAAAGGGCTATTGCTCTTTTTAATAGTCGAAAGTGATTGGAGGGCAACTAGCCCCCCCCACGCCCATAATTTCCCCAAACACATCCAATCAAAATTTTGAGATAACCATTTTGTTCAGCGTAGTTGATTTCCAGATAGAAAATATTTTTTAGGAAGACACTCCCCCACAACCCTCGGGGCAATCGTTTTAAGTTATGCCCTGGGGGCATATAAGATTTATAAAGAAGGCGTTGTCGTAGAAACTTCAAAAAAGGCTCATTCGATTGGAAATTCAAAGGGCTAGTGCACTTTTTAATACTCGAAAGTTATTGGAGGGCAACTAACCCCCCCCCCACGCCCATCATTCCCCAGAACACATCCAACAAAAATTTTGAGATAGCCATTTTGTTCAGCGTAGTTGATTACAGATAGAAAATATTTTTTTGAGGGGGACACTCCCCACAACCCTCAGGGCAAGGGTTTTAAGTTATGCCCTGGGGGCATATAAGGTTTTTATAGAAAGCAATGTCGTAGAAACTTCAAAACAGGCTCATTCGATTGGAAATTCGAAGGGCTAGTACCTTTTTCAATAGTCGAAAGTGATTGAAGGGCAACAAACCCCCCCCCCCCACCCCCATAATTACCCCAAAAACAACCAAACAAAATTTTTAGATAGCCATTTTGTTCAGCGTAGTTTATTTAACGATAGAAATTATATTTTTTAGGAGGACACACCCCCACAACCCTCAGGGCAAGGGTTTAAGTTATGCCATGGGGGCATATAAGGTTTTTATAGAAAGCGTTGTCGTAGAAACTTCGAAAAAGCCTTATTCGATTGGAAATTGAAAGGGCTAGTGCCCTTTTAATACTCTAAAGTGGTTGGAGGGCAACTAGCCCCCCCCCCCCACGCCCATCATTTCCCCAAACACATCCAATCAAAATTTTGAGATAGCCATTTTGTTCAGCGTAGTTGATTTCCAGATAAAAAATATTTTTTAGGAGGACACTCCCCCACAACCCTCGGGGCACTCGTTTTAAGTTATGCCCTGGGGGCATATAAGATTTTTAAAGAAGGCGTTGTCGTAGAAACTTCAAAAAAGGCTCATTCGATTGGAAATTCAAAGGGGTAGTGCCCTTTTTAATACTCGAAAGTGATTGGAGGGCAACTAGCCCCCCCCCCGCGCCCATCAGTCCCCAGAACACATCCAACAAAAATTTTGAGATAGCCATTTTGTTCAGCGGAGTTGATTTCCAGATAGAAAATATTTTTTTGAGGAGGACACTCCCCACAACCCTAAGGGCAAGGGTTTTAAGTTATGCCCTGGGGGCATATAAGGTTTTTAATGAAGGCGTTGTCGTAGAAACTTCATAACAGGCTCATTCGATTGGAAATTCGAAGGGCTAGTACCTTTTTCAATAGTCGAAAGTGTTTGAAGGGCAACAACCCCCCCCCCCCCCACGCTCATCATTCCCCCAAACACCTCCGATCAAAATTTTGAGATAGCCATTTTGTTCAGCGTAGTTGATTACCACATAGAAAATATATTTTTAAGGAGGACACTCCCCCACAACCCTCTGGGCAAGGGTTTTAAGTTATACCATGGGGGCATATAAGGTTCTTATAGAAAGCGTTGTCGTAGAAACTTCAAAAAAGGCTCATTCGATTGGAAATTCAAAGGGCTAGTGCCCTTTTTAATACTCGAAAGTGATTTTAAGGCACGTAGCCCCCCCCCCCCCTCACGCCCACCATTCCCCCATACACTTTCAGTAAAAGTTGTGATATAGCCATTTTGTTCAGCTTAGTTGATTTACAAATAGAAAATATGTTTTTGAGGAGGTCACTCCCCCACAACCCTCAGGGCAAGGATTATAAGTTATGCACTGGGGGCATATAAGGCTTTTATTGAAATCATTGTCGTAGAAACTTGAAAAAGGGCTCATTCGATTTTAAATTCAAAGGGATAGTACCCTTTTTAATAGTCGTGAGTGATTTGAGGGCAACTAACCCCCCTCTCACGCCCACCTTTACCCCAAACACATCCAATCAAAATTTTTAGATATCCAATTTATTCAACGTAGTTGAAAGTTTTGGAAATTAGGTATTTAATGATGACAATCCCTCCCCCCACAGCCCTCAGGGCAAGGGCTTTAAGTTATGCCCTGGGGCATATAAGGTTTTATTGAAAGCGTTATCGTAGAAACTTCAAAAGGGTTCATTCAATTGGAAATTGAAAGGGCTAGTGCCTTTTTTCATAGTTGAAAGTGATTGGAGAGTGACTAACGCCCCTCTCACGCCCACCATTTTCCCAAACACATCCAATCAAAATTTTGAGATATCCATTTTGTGCAACGTAGTTGAACGTTCTGGAAATTAGGTTTTTTAGGATGATAATTCCTCAGAGCCCTCAGTGCAAGGGTTGTAAGTTATACCCTGGGGGCATATAAGGTTTATATAGAAAGTTGTTGTATAAACCATAGGCAGCAGGATCGCGCTGCCTAAGTAAAGAACGGGGACACTTGAGAACGAGACAAGAAACAGGGACTAAGTAAAGAGAAGGACACTCCCCCACAACCATCTGGGCAAGGGTTTTAAGTTATGCCCTGAAGGCATATAAGAACGATGTTGGTATAATGTATTATTTTTTTTATTTTTTCCTTTAGAGCAGGGCACTTCGTATCGAAGAAGTTGTCGTAGAAACTTCGAAAAGTGCTCATTCAATTGGAGTTATATTTATTTGCTTTTTTTGTGGTTGTTTTTTCTCTTGTGTGTTAGTTGTCGTTTAGAGGATTTAATTTTGAAAAAAAATTTCTTTTTCCTTCATTTTTTCCGTTGAAAAGGCTTTTTTCTGTTGAGTCGAAATATTCGGATTTTTATACTATTTAATAAAAAAAAAAAAAAACAATAATATTATTTAATTTGTTTTTTCTTATCCATTATTTTGTTCCGCTGCTTTATTTAAATTAAACCCGTTTTACTCTATCAATTTTTGTGCCACGTTTCTTTTTAGGATAATCTATAATTACTATTTAAAAGTATAGACATTTAAATACTGATAAGAGATCATATATTGGATTAAATCGTTTTAGAAGCGTGTATAGCTACCTCAGGGGTCTTGGGCGGTTAAGGCATGTATCATTAAAATTTAAATGACAAAACAAATATGCATAAAATCTAAATTTGTGGTAGTACATAGAGGATTTTTGGGGTGGTAATTTGGTATGTATAGCTGTGTTAGCCTTGTCACTAGGATGATATCCAAAAATAGAGTTAAAAGAAAATGTAAAATAAATAAGAGGTGATTTAAGTGAAGCTGGAGCCTGCGCGTCTGTATCGGGGTCCTGCGGAAAGCAAGGCAACATTCATAACAAAAAAGGGGGAAAAGATCATAGTTCATGATTAAAGAGACGAAGAATGATATAAATTGATTTTAGATAGAGTAAATAATTGAAAGGCTTAGTTATGAAAATCTGAAAAAATTAAAAGTCTTAGGAGTAAAATTTACAGACTAAATTAGAGTTAAAAATTGAAATAGAAAAAATCAATTAAAAGCAGCAGCCTTCTTGAGGAAGAGGCAAGGTATCGTTAATTATAAAAGAGAAAAGTAATTTAAAAAAAAGTATGGTAGTATGCCTACATAAAAAATATCCGAGCGTGTGCAGAGTATCCAAAAAGCTTTTAAACTGGGTGAATGTAGAACAAATTACAGGTTCCCCGCCAATGGGACAAAATTAGGACTAAAATAGTTGTTTTTTTTTTGTAATTTGACTCGAAAATTCGAAATCTAAAAAGTTCCCAGTTTGTTTAAAACTTGTATCTATCTGATTTTAGACCAAGAAAATATTTCCTAGGAGTATTTAAAAAGTAATTTGCATTACAAAGCAAATTTCTTACTTGAAGGAAACACGTGTCGGTTGTTTTATTGATGTGACACAGGTGTCTCAACTTCGTGAATCGGAGATCAGATGCCCTAGGAAGCATAAAGGCTATAATGCATGTGACGTGAAGAATTACACCCTTAGATCTAAATACCTCTAAAGTACGAGTATAAGTAAGCCTAAAAAACTGTCAAAGTTAAAATGTGATTGATGTACGCACCTGTGTGGAGACACAGGTGTCAAGTCTTGTAGTGCACCGCTGCAGACTCAGAGATGAGCTGAGATCTGGTATAGGAAAATTTGGTAGGAGCTTGCTTAACATATAGCATCTCCCTGTGATCTAATGGCACTCTTTTGCTCACTTTAGTTCGTTTTTTTGTAATTATTTCATTTTTTCTGGTGATATTTTTTTTATATTTGCATGCCTTAATGTCAGTGACGCACGGAGGGGGGATGACACGCAGGAACTCGGACCCTATCATCAAACAATAGCCTCATTTTTGTAATTTGTGTGAACATATTTTTAAACTATCTACTAAAATTTAATTTATTACTATTTATCCCCCCAGCAATTTGTTTATTATTGGGCCCCCTGAAAATGTTCTTTTGTACATGTCTGTCTAAACTCTGCTAATTATTTCAGTATTTGAAGTTGCATGACGGGCCAGAGGCGTGATTCCACCTTGGCTCAGATCATTTATTGACTGTTTAATTACACCAGTGTTTCCATTATTCCTGAATTCCCCGGGTGTTCCCAGTAAATCATCCTAATTTTCTCAAAAGGAAACTGGACCCCCAGGAGATCAAAATTCCAAAAATCGAAGATTTTTATGAAATTTCACTAAAACATGTTGGACTGGTTGAGAAAATTCCAACAATAGCTTTTCAATGTTCGCCTGGTTTGTATTTTCTTATTTTTGAAATTAGTTTGAAAACACACGCACAAACCAGGACTTGGATGAAGTCCTGACAAGAAGAGGTTTGACAGGGTCAGTGGATCCCGTCAACCAAAATACTGACGAAAGAGAGCGTCTTTTTCTTCACCTTCTTTTTATGGAAAACAGCATCTAGAAGCCAGATCAGAATTCTCTGAGCTTCAAGTTTCAGTCATCGGAATACATTTTTCTCATTTTTTTTTCTTTTCAGGTACAATTAATGAAAGAAGAACGGGTTTTAAGGTTGACCATGTTCAAGTATACAGGTATTATTACTCCTCAACAACTGGACAGTATCCTGAAATGATTTGTAGCTCTGTTTGTAGCTTGATATTCAATGATTAATCACTGATGTCTGGCTTTAACTTTAAGTTAGAGGATATCCTAAGGATATCCTTGTTTTGTCTGGGATGAACAGAGAAAGAAACGGATGTAATTGAATTTTATTTGGAACAGCTATTTCTAAACTTCTAAGCTAAAAAAAAAAAATGCTGGAAATCCTTTAGAACGGTAAAATCTATAGAAAAAGGACTGGTTCCAGATCCGACAGCATAAATTCAATGAAGAGATGTAACAATTCTGTGGCACAATTGATCAGCGACAACTATCTATGGGTGATAGGTGTTAAAAGTAGTTTTCATTCAACTCACTTTTATACTTATTACGCGAGTCAAAAGCTAGTGATAAATCATTATTTTACAATGTACTTGTATTTTACATCCCCAGTTGTGACATAAAAATCCCGCCTCATTTGCCAAAATTCTGAAATATTCATTGAACACAATATACAATGTAGAATATAAATTGTTTAAGCCGCGCGTTTTTTTTTTCCAAGAACAGTAACAAAAAGATTTTCTAGCTGCAATTTCACGAATTTTTCCCAAACTAGAATTTTTTTCTCCCTATGTGCATGCGTTTCCCTACCAATATATTATGATTAATATCCAAGTGTAGAGCATAGAAGGCTTCCTTGTCCCCACGAATCAAAAAGCACATCTCTGAAAAATCGAACTCAATTTTCTGAAAAAATGAAAGTGGAAACACAGTCATGAACAATGTGCTCTTCGAAAGGCAAACTGTATCGCCACGAGTCGTTTGGCAATCAAGTTTTGCAAAGATTATTTTTCGGACTGTGTAATTTATACCACGATAAAATGAGTTGGGTTGAATGCAGTGCGGATAAAAGTGAACTCTGGTGAATTTTGCTGGGTTGTGCCTTGCGAGGTTCGTGGCTGGAATTTTGTCAAGCTCAATTCTGCGCGGGTTGTATTTTGTGGTTGGAGTTTCAACGGTTGAGTTTTGCATGGATTTGCTACAATTAATTTAACCGAAATCTTAACGTTACATTGTATGGAGATTGATTTTAAAAGTTCATTGAGTTTTTTTTACAGAAAAGAAAGAATACGACTTACACAAATGGCATTCCCTCTGTCCTCTTCCCAAAAGAGTCGTACTTCTCTAGCTTTGCGTTCCGATTCGGCTTGCGTCAGTCTTCTTGTAGCCATTAACTCAATTATTCTTCGATCCTCACCATCTAAAGCTATGAGGCTACGACAGCCCGGAAGACTAAAACAAATTATTTCTTTATAACCCTTATATTCCTAGGTATTTATGGACATTTGTTTCTATTTTTTTTAATTCTTTCGTCTGGTGCAGTGAATTGATCAAATCATTTTTACATAGTCATGATATTTTCTGAAATAATAACAAGATCTCACCATCGTGCCCTCTTTTTCAGATTTCCCTCAAAGGTAGCTCTTTTTTTTCTTTTTTAAATGTATTTTCCACCATAAAAAGTAAATTTCAAGAAATAAATGTAAAATTTCGTGTATCTACAATACATTTAGATCATATACAACCGCACAAGAAATAACTATATTTTAAGCTCGGCTACCAAGAGGAAACACTGCGCGCTGATGGTAAATTTCTTTGGTGGATCCCTCCCAGGCCATTTTTTGCGATTTTTGCGATTAAATAAATAAAAAACACAAGTTTTCTTTTTCAAATCATTGTCAAGAGCAAGTTAAACTTCAAATGATCAGAAACTATTCCTCATATGAGTAAGGGTATCCTTTCCTGAACCCCCACTCCTTATGCTCCTTAGGGTTTTATAGTACTATGCTAAAATCGTTTATGGACAAATGGGCGTAGAAATTTCTGGGGGGGAGGGGTTCGCAAGTAAATTGAAGGTTTTAGTGTCCTTTTGAAGAGTCAAAAGTTATTGGAGGGCAAGCAGCCCGCTTCCAGGCTCTTTTGAGCTGCCCTCCCCCCAAAGGTATTCGATCAAAATTTTGAGATTGCCATTTTTTGCTAAAAGGTTGAAAGGTCTAATATCTATGCCTTCTGGGACAATATCCCCCCGCAGCCATTGGGACAAGAGCTCTGAGTTATACAAGTTGCCCATTGCTTACATTTAGTTCTGTTATTTGAAAAAGGGGGCATTTTTGATCCCAAATCTCAGAAAAGACTAAGGGTTTTAAGGTGAAGCTTTTAAGGAATGGTGGAGGGATGGCGAAGCAAATCAAACGTACTGTGTCCATGCAGGTTACTATTATTGCTATTAGCACTCACCTCAGCAACAACTTAGGGTATCAAGCTGAAACTTTCAGCGCTACTACTACTACTATCAATGCTACTCCTACTACTACTACTACTACTGCTACTACTACTACTACTACTACAACCACTGCTGCTAGATCTACCACTACTACTTCTACTGCTACAGGTTAGCTATACCAAAAAAATTGAAGTGCATTCGGGTTGTCAAAAAGGCATAGTGGGAATATCTCAGGAATGGAATAGGGCATTGAGTGGAAATTTTCAGGGGAAGTTGATAAGGGCTCAAAACTAAATCAAAAGGCTCTATATACATGGAGGTTGTCACAAGGGCATGGTTGCAATGTTTCAGGAGTGACCGAGAGTATTAAGTTGAAACTTTCAGGACTAGTGCTACTACTGCTGCGAGTACTACTGCTACGCTACGAGTACTACTGATGCTATGACTATTACTACTTCTGACACTACTGCTATTGCGTCTACTTATGACTGCGACATAGAACTTTTGCGACTGCGACTGCTACTGTGACCACTAGTGGCTGCGACTACTCGTGATTGCGACTGCAAAAATTACTTGCAGCCTCAACTAATTGCAACAGTAATTGCAACACTGGGAGTGTGACTACTTGTCGCTGCGACTGCGAATACTTGCAACTTCGACTGTTTTACTACTACTGCCATTGCGACTGTGACTGCTACTGCTACTGTCTCTACTACTACTGTGACTACTATTGAGCAAATTCAAAAGAGATCAAGCTTAACGAGGTTGTCAAAATGGCATAGATGCCAAATCTGAGGAACGGAATTGGGTAGTAAGTTGAAACTTTCAGGGACAGTTGAAAGGAATGTAAAACTAAATAAAAAGACATTACAGGTGTCCACACCTTCATAAGGCAAAAATATACCAGGAAAAGCTAAGGGTATTATGTTGGAAGTTTCAGGGCGTGTTGTTGGGGATATTAATAAAAGACGCTGCTTATCCAAGTTTGTCAAAAGGGCGTTTGTGCTAAATCTCAGGAATGACTCAGGGTCTAAGTTAAAAATATCTGGACATGATGAGTGGGATTTTGAACTACATCAAAAGATACTACATGCATTCAAGGTTGTCAAAAGGGTATATGTACGATGTCCCAGGACCTGTCCTCAAGGTCGTAACATGATCGGTCAGAATTCTTTCAGTCCCATAGGACCCAAAAAGTTACCCAGATTTTCGACCTATGTTTGAATATTAATCCCTGTTGCCATCCGTCCAAAGTGTTACAGTGCACCTATTATTATTATTATTATTATTTATTGGAAAACCCGTCATACAAAAAAGGAAAAGACGGAGCAATAAGCAAAAAAAAAAGCAATACACATAAACTTAGGAGTTATACATGTGGTTTTTAATGACGAACGCTGGAGCTAAGATGTAAATCAGCTCTTATAACAAATTACGCAAAACGAGAAAGAAAAACTCAATTATACACTGCTCTGTAGGTACGCAACATGTTTCTTTTTTTTTAGGCTCCTAAATACTGAACAAACATAAACAATATGAACATCATTACATCAAGCCACAATTGGTAAAAAAAATAACCCAAACAATCATCAGTGAATTAAAAAAAATATACAATAGATAATCATATCAACTAGTGTAAATGTGACAAGAAACGGTAAAAACAATTAAATGATACTTTCGCCCGCTGGTCTTGAACTCAGATCGCTCTCAACAAATGATTCATTTACTCCGATATACATAAACAACCGAAACAAGAAGATTAAGTAATCAATAATTCCTCTATATCTGTGCTTAAATCAATATGCTTTAGAGAGATCGATAATTAATAAACAATTAAAATATTAGTAATATAGACAATTCATCATAAGAGAAAAATTGACACCAAAAATTGAGAATAACCAGTATCACTTCTATTGAAATCACACAAAGAAAGCCTAAATCGTCAATCAATTTAATAATTGAAACAGTTACACTAGGTGCGAAAACAAACACTTAAAAAAAACAAAAAGAACGCAAAAAATACATTTTAACTACTGGGCAAGTACTGACGACCAGGGATGGCTCAACTTCGTTAAACGGGAATTATAAGCACGAATTCGCTTTTCGACAGCTATAATGGGGTCAGCAATGCTGAATTTTCTAATTATATAATAATCGCAATCCCATAAGTTAAAACGTAAAAGATATTTTGCAAACCGGATGAAAGCTGAACGAATATTTGACTTGTCATACTTTGTGAGCATTTTCCAAAACGGTAATATATATATATAATGTGGTAGAGCAACAGAGTTAAAAATTTTCGAAAGAAGATGTCGGTCGAACCGTAACTTATTAGTTACAAAAGAAGAATATGATAATCCAACTCTACGCTCAATGTGAGCAATTAATAGTTGTCGCATGTGCATTACTGACGGACCAATGGGAAGACCGAGGTAGGTGATATGATCTATTGGCATAATCCTACTATATCCGAGAGGAATATCCCCAGGCGACACTTGCTTCCAGTTGAAGAATACAACTTCGGACTTTTCAGCATTGAACTGAAGACCTAATTTTGCATACTCACATTGTAGCGTTGCGAAAATCTCGCTTATGCGCTGGATAGCACGGCTCAAATTCAGAATGTCGTCTGCATAACATACGAGAGATAAATCAAGACCCGCAAAGATGAATGATGTGGGAACAGCAGATTGTGCATCAGGAACTCCATTATTGAAGAGTGAATGGGAAGAAACAACACCATGACGGGTACCTTTTTCAACATTGACAAAAATATTAGGGGTTGGTGCGTAGACTTGAGAGCCGTCAACTTTAGCTAATGGGTGAAGTATTAGGCAAACTTTAAGACGATAATACATGTCCTCGAAGGGCTCTGATATATGAAGGGCTCACTCCACGTTTTGCTGCATGGAGTAGCATAGCGGCATGAATGAGAGAGTCAAACACTTTACGAACATCGTGCCCAGCTAACCCGAGAGTTTTACTTGGTGCATCAGCATCGATCAATGCGTTCGTGACAACCGACAAAGGGTGGGCACAACCGAAACGTGGCTGGAATCCAAACTGGTAAGGTGAAACATAGCATTTCGCATTCAGATGGTCAATGAACAGAAGTTCAAAAAGCGTACAGAAGGTAGTAGCCACTGTTATAGGGCGGAAGGACGAGCACTGGGTAGCAAGTTTACCTTTCTTTGGAATTGGAGTGAGATCTCCGATTGGGAAAGAAGACGGTACAACTCCTTGGGTAACAATCATTTGCATCAAAAGAGCAATATGCTTTACCAGCAGCTCGCTTCCATGCAGAATGTGAAGAGCGCTTATTTTATCGATGCCAGAAGATTTCTTACGCTTTAGGCGTTGGATTGCTCGCAGTACAGAATCAACTGAAACAGCAAAATTGTCGGTTGGACCACTAGACAGAAATTTATCAAGCTTATCTTCATATTCTGACTGTAGAGAGGCATCTGGTGGGGAGAATTCAGCAGAAAAGTATGAATTCCATTCGGAATCAGGAATAACTTGAGCAGATAGGCGGGCCCTAGGAAGATCTCTTGATACATTTCTCCAGAAGGAGGGTTGGGACAGAGAAGCTTGCTGGGATGTCTCTTCAACTATCTGGTTCTTGTGGATAGATAGTTCTCTTGCAAACTTTCTTTTGGTAGAAAGACGACTGTCAGAAACCCAGCCAGAGTGAGGATGGTCACACTGGAGCCACAAATGGTACCAAAATTTGATTTTCTCCAAACTTCAACTAGGCTCGGATTACTGGACCATTGCATTGTGACACCCCGACGTATACGTTTAAGAGGTATAGCGGCTTTTTCTGCGCATCACAGAGCATGGCAAATTTGTGCAAGATTTTCCATGAGCAGCTGAAACGGAACATGAATTTCATGTAGGACAGAATTAGTAACTACAGCAAAAAGATCATCTCGGATGTTTTCCCAATCCCTGTAAAATTGGGCGTGGGGCTGATGTGGATGTGTGGTGGGAGTAGACTGAGTAGAGGGACAATAAATAGATGCAGATATTGGAAGGTGGTCTGGTAGTTGGAAATCATTAACGCCGTGAACAGGTCACACTTGGAGATTTATAGAAGAAACTGTATAGTCAAGGTTCGACACGTGACGTGAATGGTGTGTGTAAGTGTAATCAAGATCTTTCGGCAATATCCTAAGCCAATCGTCAAAAATACCACACAAAATAGAAGTACGCAATAACGAGGCGTCAGTTAAATTACGGTTAAAATCTCCTATAATAATAGAACACTTACCTAACAGGCGGATCTTCGAAAGGCAAGATCCTAGTTTCTCAAACGCAGGAATAAATAAAAATTCCGATTGGTCATTGCAGTAATCTGTCGGGAGATAGACGTTTACAATAACATACGCTTCTACACGGACAGCAAGAAAAAAAAATCACATGAATCAAAAATACACGACTGGCACGAGGTCCTAACAAGCATCGCAATACCACCCGAGGGGTGGCCACTTGAAGCGGATCGTTTAGCGGGCACCGAATAGCAAGTAAAATTATTGTCAATTTTCAGAAGGACTAAACTATGACTCGTCAAAAAATGCTCTTGCAAGCACAATACATCATAATTCGAAAGCAAACCTTTTATCACTGGAATTTTGACTAAAAGTCCACCATTAATATTCCACGAAAGTACAGCTTGCGTAGTAGTAGACACATCCATGTCATACCATGGGCTTTGCTAGTTGACTGTTGTTATTAGGACACTTAACACAGTAACAATGATGGCCGGTAACTTTACATTCTAGAAAGAACATTTTTTCCGAACACGGAGTGGCACTGTTTGAGGCGTGATCGCATGATCCACAGCGAGAGCAGAGGGCTCGATTAGAGTACTTCGAGGCCAGATGCCCAGTTATGACACGAGAAACAACACTTCGGGAGATGTACAAATACTTGTGCAGAAAGCTTTTCGTAGCCAACTTTCACAGAAACTTCTAAAAACTGATCCAGGTTTTGTTTTGACTCAAAGTAGACCTTGAACACTCGGGACTTTCCGCACTGTGAAACTTTCACGCAATTTTGTACAAGAGATTTTACTTGATTCTCATCGTATTCGATCGGTACGCCTTTCAGGATCCCTATAAACAGTGGGGATTTCACACTCACCGAGATACCTGAGGTACTGTTGTTAGCATTCTCGGCAATTTTGTTCGCTATACGATTTGACTTAACAACAAGTTTCCATTCCGAAGCCGATTTTTTAAGTACAGTTATTTCATCTGAGGCCTCAGTTCAAAGTTTATCGACGAAGTCCTTACGAGCATTAGGTGAGGTCAGGTTTGCAGGACAGTTTTTAGTACAACGGCAGACGTAGGAGCTGGGGCAGGGATAATTGTTACGTTGGTATCAATTCTAGCTAGCCAAACAGGACCTGAATGCGTCACATTCTCTAAAAACCATCAATTTTCCGAGAGAGTTCATTAACTTTCGAAACTAATGTAGCCGAGACTGCCTCCCCGATTGTTGGGGTTTCAGAAGGTGAGAATATAACAAAAGTGGGAACAGGCAAATTATCATTTGCCGCCTGATTTAACTGTTTACAAATGTCAGATACAATGTCTTCATCCTTTGCTTGTTTCACACATCGGCTCTGAATATTCAGCTGCTTATACAGAAACACTTTAGCACTGACAATAGTACCATGATAAAAAAAACTTACAGCTTTTCAGATAATCAGATCAATTTTCGCACCATCAAGCATAGATCTCGTGACAAAGTTCAGTAACGGATTTGAAACAATCTTCCAATTTTGATCGGTCATTGCGTAATCTAATTATCATAGCCAGGGACAGTCGAGTATTCCAATCAAAATATATAGGCCTATGTAGTAGGTCAATCTAATATGTAGGTCAAATAATATAGTCTAAATTCAAGATGAACTATTTTCAAGTATAAATCCGATTATGAAATTAATTCAATAAAAACCATAGGGAATCACAAATGTCTTACTGTATTAACAGTTTTACTGCACGAATGAAAACATATCCAAAAAGAGGTGTTTGCAGTATGAACTCTCAATGAAGACTGACTACTATTAAAATTTGTTGCGATATTTTTACCAGAATATAAATAGTAAGTCAAAACCTTGATTCCTACGGTAAGAAATAAAAAAATGATTTGAAAAATTATTTTATTAAACAATAAAAAAGGCAGCAGCCTATCTTTTAAAAACGAAAAGACGAGTAGTGGGGGCATAGTGACTGAGGCTCACCCTCTTCAAATCCCAATATTGACATTATTTTTTCAAGCTTGTAAGAGATGCAGATGCTAGGAAATGTTCACCTAGGTAATATGGATGACGCAATCTTGTTTAAGTATTAAAAAACCTATGATTTCCCCTAAAAACCTTCTTTTTCATTTAAAAATCTTTGTTTTTCCCTAAAAACCTTCCTTTTTCAGTAAAACTTATAATATCTTATAGATCAGACGCCATTTGTCACGATTTTTAGCCATTTATGTTATAGTGTCTAGACGCCTATTGTTTTCTGGAAGACACCCAAACACCATGTATTATCCATCCTTTGCCCCAGGACCACTATAAATAGAAGTCCTTATACAATTCCCTCTTGTCCAGGGGGTACTATAAATAAAATTCCCATGCAATGCCTTCGTGCCCAGGGCACTATAAATAGATACCGGAAAGGAGATTCTACCCCACTCCTATTCCGGATTTTAAAAGTTACAAAACTCTCTAAGAAAATGGATAATTCTTGTTACCAAGAAGTAAGTCTCTTTCTATATTAATATTATTTCGAAAGTACCCCTCTCCCGCTCCTCCCCTCGTCCAAACAGTATGACGATTATACTTATTTTTTCAGCTCATATTATCCCCTATTTACAATATAAAAACCCAAATCATCCTCTTCCGACCGGTGATGAATTAATTTATTCAGAAAAATCTTTTTTGCTAATAAATATCGTTATTCAGAAAAGCTGTCTTTTTTCCACGCATTTAAACCTTGGCATATGATCCATCAAATGTGTCAAAGCTATCGTGCTCTCTTTGTCTAAAATTCACTAAACAAGAGGGTGGTATTCCTAGGCGTAATTGCGTGAAAAATGTTTATTTCTCGCAAGGTGCGTGATAAAACATTTGCGATTTTTCTAAATGTTAGAACAGAAACATTTATTTTCCATCCTCTGGTCAACTGTAAGCCTAGAATACAAATTAGTTTTGTACTTAGGGGACGGAAATTTTACATAAGGGGCGCTTCTAACAACACCATACTAAGGTGAAATGTGACTTTTTAATGATAGGATTCACTAAGCAAAAAATAATGTATCCCCCTCCCCCCGAATCTCAGTGACTGTTGGGTTTATTTCCCACAAGGTGCGTGATAAACCATTTGCGATTTTTCTAAATGGTACCACATTTATTTTCAGTCCTATGCCTAGACAAAAAGTCTAGTTTATTTCCCGCAAATTCTACTATTTGCTATTTTGAAAAGGGGAGATGAGTCTACTGGGTGGGTATTTCGAAAGGTGCATACCAAGCCTATTTTATAGCCATTTAAATAAGTCCCGTATTCTCAATTGTTACCTGGACTTCAGTTTCAGGGCTTGGATTTTATCGCCTCTTTAGACGAAAAATAGCATATTTCCATAAACTGGAGATTGTTTCCGATGCTGATTTAAATGTAAGCCAACTGTCATATATATTATTTATTGGCACTATAGAAAATTTACCGTTTTTTCTAGCTAATGTATAATCTTGTTCAGGCTAACAAAGGGAGAAATAACTAGGATGTAAGGGTCATGTTTGCTACCTCTGAAGGTGGGATTTAATACAATTGCCCTGTCGTAAAATAATCCATTCTATTCAAGTTTCGAAGGGCTTTTCGATAATTTTTATGCGAGATAAACATCTCCGGCCACTGGAATATCCTAAAAAATTATCCATTCTTTTCTGGCGCTTATTCGTTAGTTCTAGATTAATAGCTTTATCAATAGTTTTCACCTTTCGCTAAAATATTTTCGGGTTATATGCTATTATAGTACCTTAGTTTGGGCATCTCAAAAAAGAAATGGCTAAAACTAGTGTTTTACCGTAAAGAAGGTTATTTTAAGGATCTAGTGTTGAAATTTTTTTTCAAAATAACTATAATATTCCTTCCCTGCTAGAAGGAATAATAATATTCTTTTTTCAGGCCGATTTCGACCTTGACAATCCGCTGGAAAAGTTCTTTGTGGGAGAAGCAGTACCAGAGAACGATGCTGATGAAACAACGGCATAGATCGATGAAGCTGGCCCAAAGATAATTCCCTCCTCGGTAAACTTTAAAATTCTTAACTGCTAGTAAGGGAGTCCATGAATGGACTCTCAATAAATCCAAAGGAGTGCCTTTAAGAGGCTTGCTGCATTTATCGCCACTAGTGTGGCCCAAAGGGGGCTATAGATAGCATATATTACATGTATGCTCAGTAGTGGGGGTCTATGACTTTGAGAGGGTCACGGTATCCTTCTAAACTCATAATACATACAAAGGATCCCTATGGAGGGATACTACATTTATAGCAAGTAGTATGCTCATAATGCCTCCGAGGAGCCACAATGCTTTTCCATGCTCATAATACACACAAAGGATCCCTATGGAGGGACATTACATGTATAGTCACTAGTATGTCTCTGGACCGTGTATGATCACTCTTAAATATTCTCTTTTCACAGGACGAAGCTTTCCAGCGAGCTAATATACTCTTATTATTTTTTAGGTTTACTTACCGTTACAACCATCTCACGAGAATATATTGTTGCCGCCACATGAAAGTGAACGCGAGGAGGGTTCGAGTGTGGGGGTGAGTCTGTTTAGTATAGAGTCCCCCGAAGTTGACTTAGACAGTATTGCGAGGGAAATCGGCCTTAGCAATGAATTCTTTGATCGTTTGCTAGAACAAGTGCCACCTAAAAAGGTCGAAAGGGTGCTAAAAGCACCCGCCCCTCACTGTGAGATTGATATGGGGAACAAAGTTGTGCCGGCTCACACCTTGTATTGCCTGATTTTTATTTAGCTAATACACTTTGTGCAATATTCATCTTCTTAGGGCTCAGTTTGGAGATCCCTTCAACTCCAATACAAGTGGTAGTATTCACACGGATCTAATTGACATAGCGTACTCGTATCTAAGCAAGATTCGGGCTCTTATTGAAAATTATATTTAGGAGGTCGGGCAGGTGCGATAGTATAAAGCTATCAATTACAGTTAAAGTGACTTGTAAATGCAAGCACGGGTGATTTGCGTCCTTATCACCTGTAAACAAGGATGCAAACGCTTCACCCTGACTTGCATAATTTTGAGAATGTTTTTTTCTGATTGGGTAGGGGAAATTTTTAATAGGACGGAAGGAAATAATGAAAAGGAGAGCGGGTTGGCAGTTTTGTTTATTGAAAAACTAGAGGTGAATACAACTAAATAAAAAAATAATTTGTTTTAAGAGGTTGGAGGGGAAGAGAAATTAAAAAATATATAATGTATATTTGAAGGAATATGGGGATGTGCAACAATTCTCTTTCGATAAGGGCTTGAAGTTTTTCAAATATTCAGTCCTTGTCGAGGGGCATAAACCCCGGAAGAATGATGCTAGCAAGAAATATTTGGAGCTTATGGCGGTTAATGGAGGTGAAGAGGGGGCAGAGTTTCCTAAAGTGGATTTTAATCATTTAAAGGGACATTATCCTGTAACACTTAAGGAAATTGACTTTTTTGAAAGGGCAGATGAACACTTAAAGATTGGTGTTACAGTGTTGCAGCATGATACAGAATACGAATAAGGGGCACCTAAAGATAAAAAGGGTGTTTCATATTTCGTAAGGGATCCATCTATTGAGCCAGTGAAGAACAGGGTATGGCTTCTTTACAAGCCTGCCAAAGATCCTGATTCAACTGGACATTTCTTTCCTATTACAAATATTTGTCGGGTTTTGTGTGAGGGTAAAAAACGTGATGGGACCTGCTATTACTTTCCAATGTGTCTGTCTGGATTCCACAGTGAATTAAATTAAATAATCACTTGAAACTCTGCAAACATACTGGGTACTTGTCCATGGAGACGGTTTTGGGTGACAATGCCATCTTGCGGTTCAAGGATTTCAGAACATGCTCTTGCAGAGCGACAAGATGGTATTAGACATTGAAGCTGCACTCACGGATGTGTCGAATCCATCAAATTTGAATCTTTTCAAAGAAAACGAAGCCAATGTAGTCTCTGTCACCCATGTGCAAAGAGACTCAAGTAATACCATGTAACTTGTAGATGTAGTTCAGATAAAGGGTGGGGAAGGATGTATACGCACAGCTAGTGTTGCACTTATCAAAACAGCTAATAAGGCAGTTTCACAGCTTTGCATCACACATTATCGAATGACTCTATCGCCAGAAGACGAGTTGGCTATTAAAAATGATGGTATATGCTGGGTTTGTAAGAAAAAATTGTTGAGGGTAGTGAAGATGTGAAATCCCGCGATTGTGACAATTTGGGGGACCCTTTTCATTCTGGGGGGGGGGGCATACATCGTGTAATGTAAATTTTAAGTAGCAATACTTTATACCGGTTTACATGCACAATTCCAATTACGATTTGAAAGTCATATTACCAGCGTTGGAACGTTTCCAGAAAGGTGTAGCTGTAGAGGACACATGGGTAGATGGTTCATTTTCATCTAATATCATACCCGAATTATCTGAGAAGTTGCTAGTCTTAGAATATAAATGAAAAACAATAGTAGATAATAATACTTTCTTGAATAAAATCCGTGTCTTAGATTCCTATAGATTTTTCCGCAAATCTTTAAGTGAATTGATTCAAGTACAAAAAAGCAATGATTTTAGTAGTTTCCCCATCCTCAAACAGCACTTTCCAGATGATGAAATGTATGATTTATTTACGTGTAAGGGCATATACCTGTACGAATACTACAACTCCGCCTCGAGGCCATGAGAGAAAAAATTACCATCCATCGAAGAGTTTTATGGTTCACTTCGCGATCGTCAATGCACCAGTGCCGATTATGAGTTTGCCAAGAGGGTTTGTGCTAAGAAAGGCTGTAAAAAGGGGTGGGATTATTGTAAAATGTACCAGGCATGTGATTTATTGATGTTGTTGGATATTGCCACTAAAAACACGGTTAAAATTCACAAGGAATTTGGGTATTGAGGAATATAGGGTATTTTTTTGCAGCTCCTCATCTGAAGATGGATTTAATTCTTAAAATTAGTAATGCAAAACAGGTCTGATTATATACGAGGATCAGCACTTATTTGTAGAGAAATTCAAGCGGGGAGGGTATGTTTTCCACGGGGATCGTATAATTTAAACCGACCCGACTGAGCCACGCACCGGTGAAAAGTTGAATACAGTGTTCTTGGATATGAATTCCCTTTATCCGCAAACAATAACTAACTTTTATTTGCCGTGTGGAAACTACCAATGGCTTGACAATCCTTCTGCTACAGATTTACCCAACATTCACACAGTTGAGGAGAATGGACCACAAGGATGGGTTATCGAAATTTATGGTGAAAGACCGCTGGAACGTCATAACTCGGTAAAGGACTTCGTTTTCCCGTGCCTAACTAGACCGGTGCCGAAGGACTTATTGATTCTCTATAATTTATATTTGGTAGAGGATAAGGAGTATGCACTGGACACCTTCAAAAGAAGCTTATTGCCGACCTTGAACCAAAACTGAATATTGTTGTAAATCACTTTCTTTTGCGATGGACGCTTTCCAACGGTTTCAAGGACAGAAAGACTTATAGAGCCCTCAAAATTGAGAATTCAAAATTCTCATGTTGGAGTTTTATTACAATGTGTGGAAGCTCCAATGGCCGGGGGAGGAACAAGTTCAACTTTATTACGGGGACCCAGACTCACTATTGTTAAAAGTTAAAACTGATAACTTATTACACAATTTAGAAAATGGAAAAATTTTTAGCTCCTAAATGGTTTACACCAACCGCAACGAGTATGTTTTTTCCGTTGCTAGTGGGTCACGAGGCCCCGAATCAGTTGTTAAAGTAAAAATCCAGGACGGGGAGTGACTCGGTATCCAAAGGTGTGTTTCCAGGTCCGAAGGTTAACTGTTTGCAAACAAACAATGAGGTTATCAAACAAGTCTGCAAGGGGATGCGGTCATATTATGTAAAGGAAAATTTTAACAAGAGTGTTTACAGGAACTTTGTAGAGAATAATTTAGTTCCAAGAGGGATTGTCATGGACTTTCGCTCTTTAAAACATAAAAATTATGCAGTTCAAGTCGAAAAAATGCCATGACAGCCATATCAGATAAAGCTTATGTACGTGCGGACGTTGCGAGGGAACTACCACACGTCCATTATCCTACTTCAGATCAAGTTGGTTGTGTAGACTACAGAAAATAGCTCGGTCTGGAGAAAGTCCTATAGTTTGCGGAAGGGGTGAGGCGGGCCATCTTTCCGTCTGTGGAGAGAAGGGGGCGTATTTTCCGTCTCCAACTCAGCAGTGTGTATTTTTTTACTTGACTATATAATCATTTATTTTATATTTATATATTTTTTATTTATATATATTTATATTTACTTATTTTTCGTTGGCAAAGCGGTAATTTTATAGGGCTTATATATTTTTTTCTTGCGTAAAGTGGTAATTTTAAATTGTTTTTCATGCTACCACCCGGCCCTTCCGGTGGCCCTCGCCCCACCGTGGGCACCTTCCAGCCGCTGGCCGCCGCAGTGGCAACCCCACCGTGGAAGCCTATTGCCACGTTTTCAACTTCCAATGTAAATATGTTATAGTGTTAATGTAAATATATTTCAAAAAATTTGTAGTGTATTTAACTAGATATTAAAGGAACCATGTATATTCTAGTTTTTTAGTATTTATTTGACAGATTGAGTTTAGGTTTCGTTAGTTGTATGTTCACATTGGAAGAGTATGTATCAATTTAAAATACCAATTAGATCATTTCTTTGCGCACCATCAATGTCTGGCAAAATAACACTATTAACGAAAATAATTCAAAACCGAGATAAAATGTTTTTAGAGAATTCAGAATATATGTATTATTCCTATAGTGTTTGGCGAGATTCCTATGACAAAATAAAGAGTAATGCACCAAGAATAAAATTCATGTGAGGATTTGACATGTTTAATATTATTGCGCAGAACTCGTGGTTGATTATTGATGATTTAGCTGAATTTATTGAGGAATGGTATCAGAAAATGCTAAGATTATTCATGGTCCGGTCACATCATGAAAACATTTCCGTAACTGTTGTTCTCCATAATCTTGTTCATCAGAGTAAATGTATGAGAAAGCTTGCTTTAAATTGTACTTACGATATCATCTATAGAGTTGTTCGTGATTCAAGCTTTCTTATAACTCTAAATAAACAAATGTACCCTGGCGAACCAAAATTTTTACTTTCAGCGTACAATCAAGCTACTAATAATTCTTATGAATACATTTTATTGGATCTTAATCAAAATACATTCTAAGACCACACTGGCTGTACATGACAAATGAAACTCAGAGAGGAAAGAAAATAACAAAATGAAAAATAAAATATAAAAAGGTGAAAAAACAAGGATCTTATCAGCCATTGGCGGAACATGAAGAATAAAAAATAAGCAAATATTTCGACAAGAACCGCCGCCGAGTTGTCCTCAGTTCTAAACAAAAAAAAGAAAGAAAAGAAAAAGAAACCAACGAAAATCGAACCTTTCGAAGATTACCTCACAACGCCAGAACAAAAATTAATTAAGAACTAGGTTGGAATCAATGAAAAAGAAATCTACCAAGATGATTGAGCAATAATCCTTTGTTTTGCTACAACCTTAGCTGGCCTACAAAGTAGTTCATCATTTGATGTGCAAATAGGTTCTCTCAAGTTATACCGAAAAAAGTATTGATTGAGTCCTTCAAAATTAAACTGTCATAAATCGGGCTTAATGAAATATCTTCAGTATCTCTATTTATTGCTGAATTTCAGTTTGTGTATTTTTTTATCTCAATTACCTCTTTAAAAGTTTGTGGTAGCTCATTTACAGTAGATATTAAGGCTGCCTCGTTAAAAAGAACCAGATGGGTTGGATTTTCAAAAATATGCAGGGCCAATGCAGAATCAAAGCTGTTATTGTTATTTTTTCAATCTCAGGCACTTATCTATTGAAATTTTGTGCTCATACAAACGTTCACCTAGTTCTTGATGGGTCCTACCGATGTAAAATTTCCCACATGAACAAGAGATTCTGTAGACACCACTACCCAGTACAGGGTCAGTTTTATCCTTTCGTGAGTTGAAAAAATGTTCAACTTTTTGTTCAGTTTTGAAAGAAAGAGAAAGATCATGCTTTTTGTTTTAATTTTCCAAGTTTATCGCCAAGTTTCGGGATGTATGGTAAAGTGATGAAACTTTTTTTTCTCAATTGCCAGGGTAACTGAATCGAGGGGGACGGGCTCCCTATTTTCTTGTTTTATCTTTTTTAATCGTCTATCTATGATATTTTCAACAAGTTTTATTGGGTAACCATTGCAGAATAGAATATCCTTGACATAGTTTAATTCAAAATTTATATGATTACGAGAACAGATTTTTAAAACTCTGTCGACTAAAGGGATTATTACCCCTCGTTTCACAGAAGGAGGGTAATGCGAAGAGAAATGTATATATCGATCATTATGGGTCGGCTTCGTCGTGACGCTGAAGAAGCTAAATGAAAACAAACATTTATTTTCTCTCCTAGCTGATCCAAAACCACGGCTTGAGTAAGCTATACTATAACGTGGTATTGACAGTGGATTCATTAATCTTTTATTTGAACTTTGTTTAAATTTAACGGAAGGCAATGTTCAACTGTCAGAAGATGTTAGAAAACAGACAAAGCAACTTCGTCCACTTGTACGTGTCCTGGCTTTAAAAGAGAAAAGAAATAGCAAAAGAAGACGTCTTGTTTAAGCATGTGGTAGTTTATTTTCATTGTTACTGCTGATAATTACTGGATTTGTAAACATTATACTCTAGAAATGACTAAACCCTATAAATTGATCCCAATAGAACTTGATCTTTCACAAAAAGAGTACTTTAAAGATAATGATTAACTATAATAATTACCTTATAAATTTATTAACTATGAAACCACTGCCGATGGTGAAAAATTAATGTTGCTTCCAAATGCCCTTCGACGTTTCAAAAAACATAAACCTTACCGTGAAACACCGCTCAAAGTAAATATCCTTGATCAACTTCCTTAAAGTACTAAAAGTTTTGAAACTTTGAAAAAGCCAAAAAAAGAAGTCGATCTATTAACAAACGCTGTATACATTTTACCCCACTCCTATCGTGAGCAAAGTAAAAGACTCTTGACTTATCTCGCTGAAAATGAATAAATTGACGAGAAAAAGAATAAAGTTATAATCCAGGTTAAGCCCCACAGTTTAAATGATCTGACATCAGATTTTATTGCAAATCGGAAAAGACTCGACTCCTTTGATAGTCATTTATATAAATTTTTAAAGTAGTCAAATTTTCCCAAAAGTCGTATTGGGAGCAAACACGTTTCTAAATGATTAAGGGAATTTGAAGAAATGTCACGAGGTATACAATTGGATAGCACACCAAGTGGGCCTGGTAAGGGTATTAAACGAGCGCGTCTTTCCGCCCCATTTAATACGGAAAAAGGTAGCGGGCGTTTCACATCACGAATACGTTCAAAATGGATCAAGTTTTGAAACAGGTTTATGAAAATATTGGAGAAGCTGGAAGTTTAAGTTCTTCCACTACAATTGCTCAAGTCACTGGAGTTGAAAATAAGATAGCAAAATAGTATTAACAGAAAGAACGCTTTTACACTTTTCATCGAAATCATAGGACCAGAGGTCATGACTATCGAAAAACTAAAGCCTTTTCCCCTTTGCATATATTACAAGCAGATCTTTTGACCCTAGACACAATTCAAAGAAGTCATAATAGACCTTACAAGTACATTTTTCTTGCAACAAGTTTTTTAGTCGCTATGCATATGCAGTTCTGTTGCAGTCAAAGAAAGGCGATGAAGCTGCTAAAGCTCTTGAAAGTATTCTTGAACAGGATTCATATACCAAAATTCAAACAGATCGCAGGAGTGAATTTGTTAATCCACATATAAAAAACTTTTTATTGAAATATAATACAGTGCTCTATCATAGTCATAGTCCTATAAAGGTGGCATTGGCGTAACGTTTGATACGAACAATTCGACTTTTAATTTCAAAATATTGCACATTGAAAAATACGTCTGCATTTATTCAAGATTTAGATAAAATCATAATGATTTATAATCAACGCCCTCATCGATCCTAGTCCAATTTTAGTCCTCTTGAAGCTCATCGTAGTGACAATACACTTGAAATTATTTGTAGACAATGTTATAATGAAAAGGTTGGGAAGACAAAATATAATGTTGGTGATACTGTTCAAATCAATCGAGCAAGAAATATTTTTCAAAAAGGGAATTACCTGTGGGCCACTGAGCTTTCTAAAGTGTCAATAGTCTTGGACACTAAATCTGTAACGTATTGTCTTCTTGAAATGAAAGATGATGAGATTCTTGGCGGTTTTTATTATTATGAATTGCAAAAAGTTGGAAATAGTGGGATGTATTACATTGAAAATGTATTATAGATTCATATTCACAAGGGTAGGCGACAGTTGTTTGTTCGCTGGCTAGGATACAACTCTAGGATACAACTGGCTAGGATACATTTTATGTGACATTCATGTCCAGTTTTTCTGAAACTCTCTATGACGATTTGAATAAAACGAGCGATTTTTGGACAAAACTCTCCCCTGCCAATGAATTTGAGGGACGGTATGAAATTGTTCTTGTAGATTATATTCTTAAAAATACATTTGATATCCTAAGAAAGGATCGTACAAATGATATAAGAAGTAGACCACGGGATTGGTCATTCGTTAGCGATCATCAGATAGAAAATATGAATTCATTTGAATATCACTTCATCAAATCACCATACAAGGAGCTTGGTAGTATGAATGATTTATGTTGTGCTATCAATAAAAGAACTTCCGCTCGTAAAAATGGAGCCTTTCCATTCAACTATTCAAAGGAAGAGGGCAAGGTCTACATTATTTCACCATTTGACAATGAAAATGTTATTTTCAATGATAATTTGAGAAATGTTCTTGGTTTTAAACATAATATAATCAATGGTAAAAGTGCTGGAAGCAGTAGTAGCATGGATAGTGTCATTTTTGCTGACTATCCACCCACCGTCTTCTCGGACAACTGTATATTTCTTTACGCATCCTTTGTCGAGAGATAGAAAGTCGGTAATAATAACGTCCCCCACTTATGTATTCTTAAACGAAAAACATCTAGTTAACACATTTACCACCACAAAACAAAGCACCTTTAATGCATTCCAGTCAATACTTCGTATTTGGAGGTCTGTTAATTAACATTAAGAAGTGAATTGGGCAATCCTTTATCAATAACAAAACGTTTGGTTGTGATTAAATGTCGTTTTCGTCCCATTCAGTGAAATGGCTGATAGAACTCATTTTGTATGTCCTGATATTGATTGCTATGTTTTTGCTCTTGGACCACGACAGTTGGGTCATGGCATGAACTGTTACAGGGGTCGTTCGTCAATGTCCGGTTACGATCTCGACAGTTGGTTTGCTAATCTGTTTCACTCTACACTATCCCTGGCTACAAAATACACTGCACTGGTTGACGCGGGTTTTGCGTCCTCTACACTACATGGTTGGGGCTCTTTGAAGGACTTTCAAGAAAGTATTTTGCAATTTCTCAAGTCCAGCGCAAGATCCCTCGGTGAGTGATTGAAATCATGACAAAGCGGAAAACGTTTAAAAATAAGTCTCAAGTCAGCGCGGAAGCGTAAAACATCGAACAAGAAAGTAAAAATTGTTGGGTAAAAAAAGGGATTTCTTTTCCTAGAAATGGCATATCTACAAAACGAGGAATCCCATCCCGCAATCGCCTCATCTCAACCTTTTCAATTCAGAAAATGTAGATGTCAGTTTTAAAGATGGTTACAATAAACAATTTTACCCGCAACAGTCGCTCTCTGAAAACGTCCATTCTCTAATTTATTCCACTGAAGATTATTTCATAGATTTGACTTCAACATTTATAGATTTGCGCGTCATTGTTAAAAATCTAACAATGAGAGACCAAGTGCAGCCCAGGGGTTATCCTATAAAATTTATGTACTACACAATTTATTTAGACAAATCAGTGTCTACATAAACGGAACACTGGTGAGCACGAGCAAATATTCTTTCAAATTATGCAAGCTATATACAATTCATGTTGATGACTCCAATGTTCTATAAGCTTCTGAGAGGCATGGCTATTGGATATGAATATAAAACGGACACTGACACTACTAATATACTTAGAGATGCGACAACTAAAAATTTACATTTCGTTGGTAAACTAAATCATGAGATATTTAATATACCTCAATGGTTGCCTCCCAAGGCTAGGATTAATATAAAGCTACAACTCACACCGTCCAATTTTATTTTGCGAAAATTACTTGGCACTTCTATCGATGTAACAGTGTCTGTCACCTCGGCAATACTTCATCTACAGAAACAAAAAGTTATGAGTTCTGTTGCCTTGGCAATTGAAAAACTAAGAGCCCCTGGAAATAATAGAAATTTCTCGTTCCTCATACAATCACGAATCAACGACATACTGCTACGGATACGCGTACGTACACTGATTCATCCCTTATCAATGGTAAAATTCCTTCGAAACTTGCTTTGGCTTTGGTAAAAAGTGCTAGCGCCATTGGATCATGGGTAGATTCTCCACATAAATTTGAACTGTTTGGACTTTCACCTCTCGTATGTAAAGTATATGGAATTCCACTCTATAAGTTATCCTTTGATAAATCCTACAGGTCCTTATATATATTGACAATGCCAACCCTAGATCAGAATTCACAATTATGAGAAAATGGTATAGCCGAAGAATTAGTTGCGAAGACTCATGGTATTATTATATTGGATTTATCCGGTACTCAAGATATGACTATTGTCTGAACGGGTACTGTAAATTGAGAGTTTACCTTTGCTGTAGTGTTGACGGAGAGTATTACTCTAATCTCCCTAAATCAATTTGAAAACTATTGGGAAACTACCCCTGATGGCAATGTTTTATTAGATTTTGACCTATGAACAAGAATCAAATAATCTATGTATTCAATTTGGATCCTTACATGTCCAAATATAAATCCAATTGCATACCTTTTGGATTTCCTCGAGCATATTCAACGCGTTAAAAATAACATTATCATTGTTAACAGTAGCCCATCAACTGTAAAGACGGGGCATTGGCTATGCATTTTTCAAACAAGAAATATTATTGAATTTTTTTATACTCCTGGCCTGCCGCATACATTCTACGCACCTCACATTAAAAATTGTCTTGAGCAAAGTGGTAAATCTATTATTCAAATTTGGAACCGGGTACAAGATTTATCAACCAGAAGCTGGGGTTTTCATGCACTATTATATTTTTTTTTTGTCTATTATATTTTTCTTTGAAGAGATACATCTAGAAAATCATCATCTAAAATAAACCCTTTTTCCAATTTTACTAGATTGCATAAGATTTCTTGGTTCTCAAATCCAGCCATTTTTAATCCTGGCACTACCAATTACAGACTAAAAATTCCGCTAGTAACAAACTCTTTTTTATAGATTGTTCTCTTAAATATATCTCGCTAACGCCATTAATCCGTCTTTTGATCTCTGTATATGCACTATATTCACTTTAGCCGCAAAACATAACTGGTCTTCCGATTTGACTTTGCTTAATGATATAACAAACCCTAAAACATTTTATCCCACTCTAGGGTTAATCGGCAACCCCTAATAATTTCCACTGCTACTTTAGGCACTCTAGGCTCCATTTTGCCATTGTTAGCGTCTTCAATATCTAATAGTGTATAAGTATCCATTACAAATCTTTGATGTTGACGTACTTAACTCTTTTTTAATACTGAAGCAAGATTGCGTTATCCACATTACAGGGGTAAACATTCCCTACCTCCTGCATCTCTTACAAGTTTAAAAAAAGTGTCCGGATCGGGATTCGAAGGGGGTGGGCCCCGGTCAAAGTGCCTATGCCCCCACTACTCAGATGCTTTATAAAAACCAGAACGTCATTTTTGATTTTAGTCAAAACAAATATATTTTAATTTTTCCCTTTCCTAACGTTAATAAAACTAGAAATGTAAGACTTTCAGGAATGAGCATCAATGCATAGTAAACTGTCAATTTACATATAGTTGTTTTTCTCAATAATCGTGGTTACTGAGGTGACGCTCCACCCCCCCCCCCCTTTTTTTGTTTTTTGATGCTATGATAAATAAAAACACATAGTTCGAAATAAAAATTATTTTCAGTAACGCACAAATGATTTTCTGGTCTTTAGAAGGAATAAGGGGAATTAGCTCTATTTCTTTTGTAGGTTCTTTTTTGGGGGAACTGCATTTATTTATTGATAATAGTTTATAATCGTTTTACGCTCAAGTTATTATTTGACTTTTATTCTGCTTGTCTTTGCTGTAATGTACTTCTTTACTTTTCTTTGAAAAACTTCTTTTGCGGAAAAGTCAAATTAATGACAATAAGTTGAATTAATGACAATAAAGCAATCAGATAATTCAGGCTATCATACAATTTTTAGTAACCAAGACTTAAAATGGTAAACCTACAATTTCCCACCCACGCAACTGCTCACTCATACAAATCCCAATCAGTATTACTAATATACCACCTATGGTAAAGAAAAAGTACCATCTTTGGCACTTGGTTTTTCATTGGGTACAATCCTGCAAAATGACGAGAAAATTTGGTTTAACATTTTCAAGTTCTAAGTTTATTGGGATTTTATGTTTGCAAAGACACATGAAGATTTCAAGGTGAAAGAGTGGACCCAGTTTTTTTTTTGTGTACGCATCTATAGAGGCTCCGATTTTTTCGTTTTTTTCATCGTCTTCTTCTCCTATTTTGAAAACAATAAGAATTCTAAATAGGGATATGTCCTTTTATTAGACAGTGAAACGAAAATATAAAACAAAGACTCTAAATATTTTATAGTTATACTATAAAATAGTATAACTATAAAAAAAAGTTATACTACTATAGAGTTACTATAGTAGAGTAACTCTACTGATGATGATGACCGACTCTGTCATCGAAATATTTAGAGTCTTTGTTTTTATATTTTCGTTTCACTGTCTAATAAAAGGACCTATCCCTATTTGGAATTCTTATTGTTTTCGTCATAGAAAAGGCAGTGTGGTCATGGAGAATAATAGCAAATTCTCCTATTTTGTTAGAATAAACGATAATGGCGCCATTGGTTTCTCAAAACGTCTCGAATTCCTTCCCACTAACAAAAACAATGCGGTAAATTTCGCTTTAGTCCATTGACACCATTAACAAACTTTTTTCTGTGCAAGGATCATTACCATATACAGCCAAGTCAAATTCACAACCTTATCAATCGTTCTAACTAGTTTTGAAAGCAAAGCCGACTTTTAATAGGCAGTCAATTCATTCACATGATGATAGATCTGGTGTAATTTGTAATTAATACACGAAACCTTGTAATTTGTAAACGAAACCTTGAAATATGCTGTTGTACTTCTATTAAGTCTTTGCAGTTTGCCATTAGGTTTGCTAAACTATTATACCATCAAACAATCACACTATGCAAGAATAAATCACCTTCTTAATAAATAAGAAATAGTCGAAGAAACAGAGCTAATTTCTCTGATGTTTTCAAATTTGCAATTTTAAGAGGTTTACAATGCTTATCTCGGATAAGGGATTATATAGGGATTAGACAATGCTAATCCCTTTCTCAGATTCAAAGTGTGATAATTTGTAAGGGCGCATAGCACATATTGAAAGTCATTGCATGCAGACCGGTACACACGGGAGGGGGGATTCAGACTAAGGAGTAACAAGACCTTGAAATTTAAGGGTTTCCTCATAAAATATTATAAGGAAAAGTAATATCCTACAGATTGAATTAGTGTTCGAGTTAGTTTTTTTTTCATACAGCCAATTGGTAGTTTTTATCATGCGAACTGGAATCTGAACTATACACTTTGCAAAAACTTGATTAAAGTTTTTTCTAATACAATAAAATTAATTTTTCATTAAATGATAGATGGCTGTACCAGAATGCCTTTTCTCATGGCACTAGCCAGAGAGCCACTCATATGACTGGTCCACCTTGTTTTGGTCAACCGATATTTACTTTAAATGAGACTTGTGTCCAGGGTTGCCAACTTGCACACTTTTCGTGTGAAATGCACTCTTTTTTTCATGGCACTCTTTCACACCACGGACCAGATATGCACTCTTTTTGCCCATTATTTGCTCTGTGCACTCTTTATATGATGGGAAAAGTATTAAGCGAAACAAAAAGCGGTACTTGACTTGATTACAGTGAAGTCAGTTATAGTTCACAACTTGGGCCTCTCGAGTTACTTGGACGTTGGACCTCTTATATTCCTTTCAAAACATATGGATAAAATGGAGACAAAATTTTAACTAAACATCTGATACAGTCAACTTTAATCAAACAGTTCGTGGTAACGAACTGTAAGTAAGGAGCGACCCGGCTCAATGGTAACCGAAACTCTAGAAAACGGGTTTTTGATACCAATAGATATATCAAAAGAATCAGATTTCAATGCTGATTTCAAATATATAAATTTCATCAAGTTTAGTGCTACCAGTCAAAAGTTACGCGCCTGAGAAAATTTGGCTGATTTTCAAGAAAAGGGGGAAAGACCCCCTAAAAATTATAGAACCTTAATGAAAATCACACCATCATATTCAGAGTATCAGAGAACCCTACTGTAGAGGTTTCAAGCTCCTATCTACAAAAATGTGGAATTTCACATTTTTTTGCCAGAAGAAAGATGACGGATGCGTGTTTATTTGTTGTTGTTTTTTCCCAGGGGTGATCGTATCGACTCAGTGGTCCTAGAATATCGGGAGAGGGCTTATTGGAACGGAAATTAAAAGTTCTAGTTCCCTTTTTAAGTGACAAAAAAAATGGAGGGCAACTAGGCCCCCTCCCACGCTTACTTTTTTCCCAAAGTCATCCGATCAAAATTTTGAGATAGCCATTTTGTTCAGCATGGTCGAAAATATGATAAATATGTCTTTTAGGGTGACTTAATCCACCGAAGTTCCCAGAGGGAGGGCTAAAAGTTATGAACTTTACCCAATGTTAACATATAGTATTGGTTATTGGGAAGTATACAGAAGTTTTCAGGAGGTTTTTTTCTGGTAGTGGGAGGGAAGGGTGGGTCGGTAGTTATGTTGGAGGATCTGTTCATGAAGGAAGTTTTCATGGGGGAAGGGAAATTGTCATGAAGGGGGCGCCGGACTTGCCAGCATTATTTATTGGTTATTGGGAAGTATACAACCATTTTCAGGAAGGATTTTTTCTGGAGGAGGGGGTTACTCTGGAGAATATTTCCGTGAGGATGTTCCTTTGGGGTAAGAGACATTGCTATGAAGGGGGCGCCGGATTTCCAAGCATTAGAAATTAAATCGATCATTAGACGATCAGAAATTAAATAAAAAAACAAGTTTTTTCTACTGAAATGTAAGAAGGAATATTAGAACTTAAAACCAACAGGAATTATAACTTATTTGAGGGGGTTCTCCCCCAAGTCAATACCTTACTCATTACGCTACAGTTTTTTTTATTTATTTAAAAAGAGCTATCTATTCTAATTAAAAGGCCAGTGTGTTTAAGCGGTTTTTGAATCAAAAAATTTTTTTAAGTTTTATATTAAATAGCGTGGTATTTATTAAGGGGAGAACCCCTTCATATACGTAATAACATATACGTAATAAAAAAACAATAAAAAAACAAGCGATACGGCTCAATAGTAATCGAAACTTTTAAAAACGGAATTTTGATGTCAATAAATGTATCAAAAGAATGTGTTTATAATGCTGACCCTAAATATATAAATTTTATTAAGTTTAGTATTACTCATCAAAGGCTACAGGCCTGAGAAAATTTACCCGATTTTTTAAAGAGGGGAAACATCCCCTACAAGTGAAAGAATTTTAATGAAAATCACACCGTCAGAATTCAGCGTATCAGAAAACCCTATTACATAGGTTTCAAGCTCATATCTGCAAAAATCTGCAACTTTGTATTTTTTGCCAGAAGAAAAATATACGAATATAGAAGTTAGTTACGTAAGTTAATTTGTAAAGACATCCATTTAGCAAAAGAAAAGTAAAATTTTTATGCAAATAAAAGCTGCATTAACTAAAAAACGATCAGAAATTAAATAAAAAAAACAAGTTTTTTAAACTGAAAGTAAGGAGCGACATTAAAACTTAAAACGAACAGAAATTATTCCGTATATGAAAGGGGCTGTCTCTTTCTCAAAGCCTCGCTCTTTACGCTAAAGTTTGACTCTGTCTCACAAATTTATTTTTTAAAACAATAAAAAACTTTAGCTTAAAGAGCGAGGCGTTGAGGAGGGGACAGCCCCTTTCATATACGGAATAATTTCTGTTCGTTTTAAGTTTTAATGTCGCTCCTTACTTTCAGTTTAAAAAACTTGTTTTTTTTATTTAATTCAGTTAAGGATCCAAGCAATCAAAACAACCACCTGCAAACTTTCAAAGAGGACCTTTTAAGCTAAAAAAAAAGAATTATAATCATTATCTAACCCATTATTTAAAGGTTGATTTAAGTAGGGAGTCCTTATAACTTTATTTGAAATACATTTGATAAATTTAAAGTTTGTTGATCGAAGAATATTGATTGAAGGATAAGTGATAATTATTTGTAAATGGCGTAATTGATAATTTGCGCGCACGCGGCTTCCGCCGCGCGCGCGCTATTTTTTTCACTTGCACTCTTTTTTTGGCTCTGATTTGCACTCCTTTTTGGCACCGGCAGTTGGCAACCCTGCTTGTGTCGTGATCTCATTTTGCGAACCATGGCTGTCGTGTCTTGTTGGCTAAACATGACAAAGGCGAAGGGTTAATTGGACTTGGAGAGCTGTCACAAATTTGTGATCTAAGTTAATTGACTTTTATGTAATTAACGGGTGCAGAGTACAACAGATCTGTCTGTCTTTGGTGTCTGTCACCTAAACAGAATTTTGAAAAATTTAGAACTTGAAACAGAGCAACAACAAGAAAAAACAAGTATTTTTCAAAGAAAGTGAAGATATAAATATCTTCCTTCATATTGATGCAAAGGATCTATCGTTGAAAGCTGAAGATTTTTTGCCAATAGTCTACTTGTTCAGGGTTTACTGATTTCTTTGGTTTTTTTTGTCTTTTTTTTGTATTAGTAAAAAGTAGTAATAAGTGGCACTTCGAAGTGGGCTCAAAAGTTAAAAAGTGGAAGTGTATGAAACTACTGCCAAAACTTTTTGCCACAAGGTAGTATTACATCCGAAACTTCGTTTGTGGATTCAATCGAGTTCACATTCATTTTAGAAATACCCATAAACAGAAAATCTCCGAAGAGGATCTAATCAGGCTCCAAACTCTCGAACCCAGAGATGTTACCCAAACGAACCGTTTCCAGCTTTACTTGGCAATTTGATCCAGAGCTATCACAATGATATAAGCATTAGCCTTTGGGACAGCTTTTCTTCTCTCTATGGGTTTCTGTTACCCAAATGGAGCAAAAAAAAGGCGGAAAAAAGACCCGTCAGTACTAACCATTCTAAATACATTTTAAACAATTATTTTGTCCTTTATTCATAAGAAACCCAAAATGTATGACATTATCAAAGTACAAGTATGCTTTATGAAAACATTTTTTTTTGTTTTAATTTCTATGTTTTAACATTTACTGCTGCTACTACTAATAGTACTTTTATTTTCCTATGATTTGTTTTTTTTTAATACATTTTTATTGAAGACTTGTAGGTAATCTTTCGTGGTTAACAAATTGTCTTGTTGTGGTGTACTCTCTTGTCCACTGTTTCGGGTGAAAAGAGCTTCCATATAAAACAGTTCCAGTTTAGAGGATATCTTCTCTTACCAGAAAACTGTTCGCAATTAATTTCGTCCACACGGATGTCTCCTTACATGGCTGCATCTAAATCTGATGAAAAATAATCGTGATTCTTTTTTTTAATTGGGTGGTGGTACCATCCAGCAAAAGTACGAAAATGAGCAATTATTTTCGGCATCTATGCCCATATTCCATTTGCTAATTTTCGGGAAGTCTATCTTTCTCTGTATATATATATTTTTTCTATATTCCAAATTTTACAAAATTCAAGCTAATCGATTGAGGGAAACAGTTCAAACAACAGATATTGGTGACCCAGCATCTTTATCACTCTCGGCAACGCTTTATTAGTTTTCAATACCTAAATATAGGAATCCAAATGCTGGGAATGTTTTCTATTGGTAAGGATCTCTGCTTAATCCTCCAGATAACATCGAGTGGAAAGGAAACAGCATGCTTCAATCTGCCTAATATGGCGAATCTTCACATTTAATTATTGGACTTCTTTTTGATAATGATCTGATATCTTCTATGTGTCAGCAGAGCAATGTGAATGAACTGGATAAAGATGGCACAAACTTAAGCTTGAACAGAGACCAACTCCGAATTTTCATTGGTACATCAATAAAACAAGGATAAAGGTTGCATTGCCCCCACTGGTCGAAGCTACTGAGATAAGAACAAACTGCATTACAACGGCCTAGTATATCCCAAATTATTAGAACTACAAGAACTCTGGAACTAGAACTCTGGAATTAGAACTCTGTTCTGGAATTAGAATTAGGAATTAGAACTCTGTTGAAAAATGAGAGTATTTACAAACTAACAGCTGTGCACATTCATTAACAGGCCGATAGGCCGAATTGGCTACTGAATGTGTGTAATAAAGTATGCAATAGACCATGTAGAAACTGATTAAGCTTTTCATAAGGAGGCTCATTCTCTTAAACAGTGTTTAACAGAAATTCTGACTCTAGAGTTCTCATGAAATCCTGATTTTATGTAGTTTAGTTTAATACTATTTGCATCTAGATTTATACTGATCTTTCAACCACCCCTAATTAACCTGGGATCAGTGCATTCGTGTGTATTTAGAGTTCAGTTACATTTATAGGACTTTCACTAGCAAAAAAGCAAACACAATTCTAGCAAAACATCCTTTTTCCAGTCCCAAAACCTAGGATATAGCATTGGTCTTTACTTCTTTAAAAAAAAAAAAAAAAAAAAAAAAAAAAAAAATATATATGAACGTAGCTGCGCTTTATCTTCAAATGAGATTAATTTTGTATTTTCGGTAGATAACAAGCAAAATTAAAAACGCATATATAGTTTTAAAATGGTCTGTTCTTAAGATGGGAAAAATGTAGGAGCAAATAAAAATTGAGCATGTACAGTAGCTTGATAAAAGTATAAAAAAGATACACACTAACTCCTTAACACCCTTACATCCACAAAAAAAAGAAATCCAGTCAAGGGGTGAATAATAATAAGAAAAATATTTTCCATGTTGGACAGACTTTGGTCTACGAGTCTATTGAGGAATGAGAATTGAAAGATTTTTTACATTACCTTCGAAGACTGTTGTCTATGAATTCTTGAGCAGTCATACTCCGAAGTTGACGCATTGAGCCTCCTCTAGACCTGCCGTAATAACCCCCAATTCCCCGACAAGATCTTCGCTGACTATCTTCCCTGAAATAAAAAAAAGTTATAACATCATACCTGGACAGCTTAAGTTGTTTCGATTTTTTTTTTTCATTAAAAATACCGATAAAAGGGACTTTTTAATGACAATACTAAAAAAGTTTTTTTCAAAATCTTAGGGAAAAAAAAAATCTAGGAGGTATTTTCACACACATCCCCACCTCATTTGACGCGCCTGTTCAATCTTGTTGAGTCATGCATAGTCCTTTGTCCTAAAACTCTCTTTGGTTGTCCGATCGCAGAGACTAATAATCCTTGTGTGATTTTGGTTCAAACAAGGTGTTATTTTTCTACCAAAAAGTAATATGTGCATACTCCTACTGCTAATACTACTATTTCCAACACTACAACTACTAATACTATGACTCCTACTGCTACTACTGCTGCTGCGACTACGGCTACTTTTGCTAGCTAATAATATTACGATCAAATTTTCAGGGAATATTGAGGGGAAAGTTGAACTCAATCAAAACAAACTGTGTGTATGCAAGCTTTCAAAAGGGCGTATTAGCAATATATTATTAACGGCTTGTAGTATTTAGTTGAAACATACAAGACATGCTGTTCGGGATGTTGAACTAACCGTAGGGCACTATGTGCTTGCTACTACTATTACTAGTACTACTACTAGTACAACAACAACTACTACTAACTACCATTACTACTACTGCTACAACTACTAATTCTAAAGCTAAGGGTATTTTGAACTAAGTTAATAAGGATATGTCGAATTAAATCAAAACACCGTTTTTGCACGCAGATTGTAGAATGGACGTATCGGCAATGTCTTAGGAACCGCTTTGTGCATTAGGAATAAGCTTTCAGGTTATGTTGAGGGAAACTCTGATAAACTAAAACGGGCTATGTGCATATTGCTACTTTACTACTGTTAAAGCTACTGCTACTATTAGTACGGCCACTATTACTACTGAGGCTAAGGGTATTGAGATAAGACTTTCAGGAAATTTTTAGGGGATGTTTGGACTAAATCAAAGCGCACTGTGTGCATAACCGTTGCCAAAAAGATGTTTCAGCAATATCTCTGGAACGGCCTAGAGCATCACGTTGAAACTTTCAGGACATGCTGATTGGGACGTTGAATCAAGCAAAAGCACTATTTGCTTGTTGCTACTATTACTTCCACTCCTTATGTACTACTTCTTCTAAGGGTAAGCGTATTCAAGTAAAATGTCATGGAAAAACTGGACAATGACTGAAATTTCAATAAAACTTAAATTTCCTGGACGAGTACTACTTCTATGACTTCTACTACTCTGAGGCTAAGGGCATCAAGGTGAAACTTTCAGGAAATATTTAGGGGGATGTTGAGCTAAATAAAAAACACTATATGCATACAAGTTGACAAAGGGACGTATGAGCAATTTCCCAGGAATGGCTTAGATTATAACAGGAAAACATTCAGGGTATTTTGAAGGGTATTTTGAACTAACCGAAAGGCACCAAGTGAACTAACCAAAAGGTAACAAGTTTTTTAAGGTTTTTTTAATTGTTGCAATCTCTTCTTAAAATATATTTAAATATTTCGCAATTAATATTTTTTTTGATCTTTACGCAATTTAATGTCTTTTCGTACTGTGGTCTTTTCAAAGATATTTGATAATTATAGAAAGTCCAATTTCTAACAATGATGTCTACTAAGCTTCAAACTTTTGGTTTTATTTTTTAAGATTTTTGAATTGTTGTAATCCCTTGTTGAATTGTTGCATTTGCCAGTTTTTTGCTCTTTATGCGATTTAATGTCTTTTTATAATGCGTCTTTTCAAAGATATTTCATTATTGAAGCCAGTCCGATTTCTAACAACGATATGTAGGCTACTAAGCTTCAAACTTTTGGTTTTCTTTTTTAAGCTTTTTGAATTGTTGTAATCCCTTGTCAAAACAGAGAATCATTATCTGTAATAATTGCAAATTTTCAGTTTTTTGGGCCTTCCTTCTGGCATTATGCAACTGGTTGCGTTCAAAAAGGTTTTCTTTTTTGGGTTTTTGAACTGTTGTAATCCCTTGTTAAAATATATGCAAACATTTTTGCAATTACCAATTTTTTGCTCTTTGCGCAATTTAATGTCTATTCATACTGCCGCCTTTTCAAAGATATTTGATTATTGAAGCTAGTCCGATTTCTAACAACGATATGTACTAAGCTTCAAAATTTTGTTTTATTTTTTAAGGTTTTTTAATAGTTGTAATCCCTTGTCAAAATAGAGAATACTCATTTGGAATAATTGCACATTTTCATTTTTTGGGCCTTTCTACTGAAATAATATAACTGATTGCGTTCAAACCTGTAAACTTAATCAATTAGCGTGTTGATTTTACCTAACAAAAAAGAAACTAATTTTAAAATGTTCAGGTATTTTTCTAGTTAGAATTAAAACATTAAAATTATTGCTCAGACACCGTTAATATTTTTGGAGTTTCCATAATAACCTTAGCGATTCTGAACTGAACTTAAAAACAAATAAGCTTTAAATGGGGATAAAACCTTTTATTCAGACAGTGAAAAATAAAGTAAAAAAGGTACGGTCCCTGGATATGTGATCAAAATATCTGGACTTTTGTACTTTTTTTCACGGTCTAAATAATGGACTTATCCCCATTTGAAAGCTTATTTGTTCGCCATAGGAAGGCAGTGTGTTCTAAGGAAACAACATCTAATTCAAGATGTTACGTCGAAAATACAATGAACTTAAAACATTTCCACCTTTTATTCATGTCTTGAAAAGACATTGCTTATACTTTTAACAAAACAAATTTAGTAATTACTTAGACTTAGTTCCTCCTTAGAGGTAACAACGGTGCCTCTCCATGACGACCTATGAAGAGCTCCTCGCCAAAGAAGCCTCTTTAGTTTGATAATGATGTTTTTCTAACCACGATTTCTACTAAACCTCAAACATTGGGTTTTCTTTTTTGAGGTTTTTGAATTGTTGTAGTCCCTCGTTAAAATATATATATATATATATATATATATATATATATATATATATATATATATATATATATATACATATTTTTGAAATTACCGGTTTTTTGCTCTTAACGCAATTTTGTGTCTTTTCACACTGATTTTTTTCAAAAAATATTTGGTTATTGAATTAAGTCGGAGTTCTAACAGCGATTTCCACTAAGCTTCAAACTTTTGTTTTTTTTAGGGCTATTGAATTGTTCTAATCCCTGGTCAAAATATATACAAGTATCTTTCCAATTACCAATTTTTTGCTCTTTAAGCAATGTAATGTAAACTCTCCCATGCATGAAAATCTTCAACTTTTCCACATAAGCGTGACAAGTATGACAACATCATTGCAATACTGTTTTATTTTAAAATGACGTCAATCATAAATATTTTCCCCAAAATTCAGGCTTTTAAAGAATTTTTTCAAATTTCTGAGCTATCTAGATAGTTTTTTTAGGCCATAATATCCCAGGATACAAATTTTCCCAAAAAAAATATGGAGCCGTTTTCAAGAATAAATAAATCTATATAGACACAATTATTGCTCACTTACAAAGATAGTATATATATATATATATATATATATATATATATATATATATATATATATATATATATATATATATATATATATATATATATATATATATATATATATATATATATATATATATATATATATATTTACAGATTATAAAAAGACATAAGATTCTTTTTAAGGAAACAAATTATTTTTAAGACCTAACATTTAAATAATTCAGAGGGATTAACATAGACAACAGTTACTCGACGGCGAAGAAACCAGACGAAACTAATGTTCACCCAACCTTTTTGTCAAAGGGTCACGTGATCTTGGCGCCTTAAATGTAGTTCATGTTCGTTTTAGGTCTGATTTATTCGTCCATAATGTTATCATTTAGCTTTAAGTTGGATTTATTATATGAATGTATTTCTACTCGTTCTAGGTTTAATACCATCTCTTTTCTTATAAAGACTTTTTTCGACAACATTTATAATTTAGTATACTAAAAAGGAAAGGATTGTTGCAAGGAGAAAGTTCTCATATACTTACGAAATGCGGTTGTTAGTTGATCCATTAAGAGAGTCTCTCGACATGCCGCTACTGGGTGTGAGTCCTCCCTTATCATCATCCATTAAGTCGCTTGTTAATGTCACTGTTTTCTTTTGTGTTTCACAGCAGCTCTTCAGATCAGAGGACAAACAACTATTAACATAAGCTGAGCTAAATTCTTTATTGTCACTTCCATTACTTTTTACACCACGATCCCCGCCATTAGTTTCATGTACAGCAACTTTTAACTCGGGTTTGGCTAAAGGGAAGAAGCGACTCAAAGCAGGACTTCTTGAAGCTTTTTTCCCTCGTTCGATATGAGGTGACGTGGAAGGTCGTTGCTTATATCGGGGTGTACCAGAAGAAATCTTTACTCGCTGTGTAGAGTTCGAAGATCGCGTAATTTTTTTGGAACTTGCACTATCTGACAAGTCGTAACAATCTAATTCGTCGTTTCTTGTATACACTTCATTCCGTGATCTGCAAATTAAGCGTCAACAATTAAAATAATTACTAGAGTTGGCACTTAGTCATGACTCGATTGCGTCACAAGGACACTACCTATGTAGAAAAGGTTTATCAGCACTTGATAAAAAAAAAATAATAATAATAAACCAACATATAAATAAGAAACTAACAGATGGTGAAATGGTGGCACATAACCTTTTCTCTAAACATTTAAAGATCCGGTTTGTAATTTTTAGCTGCTTAAAAATTGTGAAGCACCGCGTCAGTTGACGCAAAAAGTATGCACGAATCTCTATGTAAATCCATGCACATAAATATTTAAGCATCTTTACATTTTACTAATATGAATGTTACTTTTCTTCCGCTTAGCCTTATATATTAATGAATGAATTTTGCGGACAGAATTTAAAAGAAAATAAGAACAAGTACCCTACGAAAACATTTTTTTCAGGGTCAAGTAACATACAAAGGCTGACAATGTTGCCTATTATGTATTTGAGCATACCACTTTAAAGGCCCAAATCTAAAATTTTAGCTTATTAAATTTCCAAAATGTCCACAAAATAAAAGATTAAGTTAAAAAATCAAAAGTAGGCTAGATAATAGAGAGTGAATTTAAGCTTAAAAGTAAAACAAAACATCATAATTAAGCCAGTATTTTTATCACACCCCCCCCCCCCAATAAAAGAAAGATTCGAATGTCATTTACTCCTAAATTAGATTGACTCTTAAATCAACATGATTCAATGAAAAACAATTTTTTTAGACTGAAAGTAAAGAAAAACGTTAAAACTTATAATGAACAGAAATTACTCCGTATATAAGGGAGGCTGCTCCGTCCTCTGCCCTCACTATTTACGATAAAGTTTGACTTTTTGTTACGATTCTTTAAGAAAGAGAAGGGCCGTCAACACAAGCTCAAACACAAGGGCCGTCAAATTTGAATGAGGCATACTTTTAAAGAACTTTAAAATTTCAGCGTAAAGAGCGAGGGCTGAAGATGGCCCCCCCTCATAGATGGAATAATTTCGAATTGTTTAAAGTTTTAATGGTCCTCCTTACTTTCATTTGAAAAACTTGTATGTTTATTTAATATTTAAAGGGAACGAAATCTTTGAAGAAAACTACCTACTTGCATATTACACTACTAAAACAAACTGTTGTAAATATTCTGACATCCAAAACTAGCCTGTTGGAAGAAATTAAAAATAAAAAAGGGTCAATTCATTTCATTTTAACTAAAACATTGACATTTGGTCTTTTGGGCCATATGAGGTGTTTGTGGGGAGCAGTGAGAAACGCACTTGTTTGCAGTGTTTTTTTCCCTTGAAGTTTGACATCTTTCAGCCTTACGGTTTCGTTCTTACGGTTTGAGGAGGATGGTAGTACAAAACCCTTTAATGGTAATTTCTTCTTAAGCCTCAAATTCTCTCTTTGCTTTCGTAGGAAAACTTTTTTTTTCTTTTTTTAACTTTGATTCCTTTTTTATTTGAAGCAGTTAGAAGTAATCAAACCAAAACTGCAAAAAACAGAATTCTGATATCATTAAATAAATAGAAAGAATTGGCTTTTTATGGTGATTCCAAACGTGTAAGATTCATGGGGTGCCGGTAAGGGTAGAGGCAGGGGGCCCCACACCCCCCTGAAAATTTGGGACTATAAAGTAATTATAAGGAAACCAAGGGAAAGAGAGCAGAATAGGGAAAAACAATGGGGAAAATGTGTGTTGTCCCATTGTTGGCTGCCTGCCAATAAACTATGACCCTTAATGAGGAAAATAAGTTCTAATTTGTGACTGAGTGACCCCTTTGTAGGTTTCCACAAAAAAATTTATATATAATTTGATTGGAGAGTAAAAACAATCAAATTCTTCATAGTAATGAACAGTAAGTAAATAACGATCCTTGTCAATAACGAAAGTTTAAGAGCCTAACAATTGGTAACATTAAATCAAAGATTCAGCTTTTTATGATGATGTTAAATATGTATTTGTTTATTAGTAATTAGTGCAGTCATAAGTACACAAGAAAGTTCGTATAATTATAGAAAACAACTTAATAAGTGGCAATTTGAGTAAAAATATGCCTTCAACTCTTTCTTGCATTGCAGGAGTACCCATGAGCTGATATATAAAGCCACTATAATCAGATATGTTTCCCCTGAACGGAAACCTGGGAATTTCTATTTTTTCCCCATAATGGATACGTTTTTTGTGTTCTATTATCATTTTTTTTTAGGAGTGATTGTATTTATGTAGTTGTCACTTTGAAAAGATTTAATTTTTTTACAGTTATAAAGTATAAAGGTGTCAAATATATTGGTTTTTGGCAATCAAAATTAAATTAAAAATATTGAATTGAAAATTTGTATTTGATTTTCTAAATTTTAATGTTTTACTTTGAACAAGCTACTTTGATAATGTGTTGCTTTTTATAAACACTGAGCGGTATAAAGGCATTAAATATTTTGGTGTTTGATAATCAAGTTCAGAACTGTCGATACTGTTAAAAAAATATCCGTCCAACGCTTCGGCATTGCTCAACAGAGCTGAGTGCTGGGAGTTTATATTTTAGTTTTTGTAAGTAGGCTATTTTCTTGTGTATTTTAATATACTTCTACTTTAACTGACATACTTTTTCCATTGCCTTTAGAAAAATGTTTGTCTCTAAGCTTCATTAAATAAAAAAAAAAAAAAAATCAACTGAAAGTAAGAAGAGACATTAAAACTTAAAACAAACCGAAATTATTACGTATATGAGGGGGGCTGCGCCCTCTTCAATACCTCTCTCTTCACGCTCAAGTTTATAGGTCACGTTAAAGTTTATAAAGCTAAGGCAATTTAAAAAAATTACTTATTGTTCTAATTAAACGACCTTTGTGTTTCATTAGTCGTTTTTAAAGAATTTGGAAAAAATTTAAACTTAAGCGTACAGAGCGAAGTGTGGAGTAAAGGTTACCCCCCCCCCCATTTACATAATAATTTCTGTTTTAAGTTTTAATGTTGCTTCTTACTTTCATTTGAAAAAAAAACTTGTTTTTGTAATTTAATTTCGGATCGTTTTTAAATAACACCAGGATATCTGGCTCCACCTCCACTGAAAAATCTCCCTCCCCCAAATAAATATCCTCTGGACAATTCAATCCTGGTTAAAATTTACCCGGGACAATTACACTTAACATCTCCATGCATAAAATCTAACCTATAAACAAATAGGAAAATATATACAGAATTTTTGTATAGAAATTCTGGCAAATTAAACCCAGTGTAAAATTTACCCTGAAAAGTTCACCCCCTGGAAACTTCCTTCTCCATGGAAAATTCTCTCCGTGCAAAATCCTCCCAGCAGAAAATTCATCCTCACTCCCCACCCGATAAATGTATGCATACTTTCCAATAACAGATACTAAACGTAAACAATGGGCACATTTTATAACTTTAAAACCTTTCCCCAGGGTTTTTAGGGGGCATTTTATCTCCAAAGGCAAAATTATTGGGCCTTTCAACTATACTGAACGAAACAGCTGTCTCAAAATTTTGATCAGATAATTGTGGGAAAAAGTGGCGTGGGAGGTGGCCTAGTTGAGCGTGGTATCTATCCAGGCAGAATGATTTTTGAGCATCTCTGCTCCTTATGTTAAAAAATTAAATATATCATTGATTAAAAAATTGATCCCTTTGCTAGGAATCCTTGTCGTTTAAAATTTACTATATTTTATTTCATTTTGCAGGCGATTTAATTGCTCTTTTTATTTGAGAGTTTTTTCCTAAAAATATTTAAAAAATAAATTTATTTATACGAAAAAATATCCTTAAATATACTCCCTGTTACCCGACCACCACTGCTAGTTTGGCGTCTGCCCCCCCCCCTCCCCCTTGTCATTACCTTCGCAACCCCTACCTCTACGCTCTAGGATTAATTTCCTAACACGTACTATAAACTAAGATCTGTAAATATAACCCATTTAATTGATTGCCCAAAAACCACTGACGGGTTTAATGTTTTAAATTGTCAAGCGGTAAATTCTGCCACAAATGGTTTTGCGCAAAGGCTAAGTGAGATTACCATTCAACTTTTCCTATTCGTAAACCTAACAGGAAAACTATCCCTATATGCCCCTGGATGTCAGATTGCCTCATTGTCTCCTCATATCGTAAAAACAAATTATATAAGTTAGCCTGTAAGACCAGTAGTGATATTGACCTATCAAATTATAAAATTATAAAAACTTATACACTAAACTCATCCGTGAAGTGAAGAAAAATTATTATTATAAAAAAATTCTCAATTGCAAAGGAAACCTGAAAAAGATTTGGTCCACGATTAATGATATGCTCTAAAAATATAGAAAATTAAAGTCTATACCTATTCGTCTTAAAGACACAAATGGCAGATTAATTGACCCTTTACTTGCACCTGACGCATTTAATATTTATTTTTCTAATGTTCCTCATACTGACTCCCACTACTCCTTACTGGCTCTCTTGCTTCAATTCTTGATCCATATTTATCTGCCCAACTGATAGCAGTGAGGTATTTCAAATCATCGGTTCTCTCCCTGTTAGTTTTACACCTTACTGTCTTGGATTAAGTAATAAGCTTCTGAAGACCATATCTCCTTTTGTTTGTGAGCCCATCAAGCACATTGCCAACCTATCTTTAACCCACGGAGTTTTCCCTGATTTACTAAATTCAGCCATTGTTATTCCAGTTCTTAAAAAGGGTGATCCAACTGAGATAGGTAATTATCGTCCAATTTCAAATCTTCCTGTTCCAAAGTGCTCGAGAGAATTATCTTCAGACATCTGTCTCCCTTTCTGTTTGGCAGTCAGCACGCCGTTTCCTTGATTTCTTCTCACCAATATGGCTTTCTGTCAAAATTGTCAACCTTTCATGCTCTAATTGACGCCACAGAGTTCATACGATCACAACTCGACCTTAAAAAACTGTATTGGGCTTATTTTTGGATTTCTCTAAGGCCTTTGACACGGTCGATCACATTATTTTAATAAGTAAATTAAATAGTTACGGTATTCGTGGTGTTGCCCTCTCTTGGTTTGATTCTTATCTATCTGGAAGGGAACAGAGTGTGAGTTTAGGTGGAGTATCCTCTCAGCCCTTACCTGTTCGGAGGGGTGTCCCGCAAGGCTCCGTTCTGGGCCCGATTTTATCCAACCTGCTCTTGGTCTTAAGTACTCATCCGACATCATCCCACAAGTGGAGGTTGCCAAGTTTCTTGGTGTATTTATTGACTCATGTTTGTCATTCTCTAATCATATTTCTTACATCACAGCAATAATTTTGAGACAAGTAGAAATGATTAACCGAGTGAATTATTTTCTTCCTCCTGACATCCTAGTTACCCTCTACTATTCCTTTATTTGTCCTTACTTTTCTTATTGCGGATCAGTTTGGGGAAATACAAACCGGCCCTTCACTAAACAACTCAAATTTGCCCAAAACCGTGTCATTAAAGCAGTTTTTCGGCATCTCCTTCTATATCCAACCCGTGATTTGTACTCAGATTTTGGCATAGCTCCACTAGATTAAATCATACAAAAACTAAACTTATTGCTTGCTTACTCAGCTTTCCACAATAATCTTCCTCCTCAACTACTAACCTATTATAATATTAATAATTCGGAAGCCCACTGTCCCCCTTCATCCAATAGAGCCTTTATAATTCCTAAATGCGTTTCTAGTGCTGCCCAGCAATCTCCCATTTGCAAATCTATTATTCAATGGAACAAAATACCGTCCAGTGTTGAGCTAGCCGCAAGTTTCTGCAAGCTGTACAACAATGTAACAAAACTTGATAATATAATTTAATCTTTCAACTTTTAACCAATTTGCTTTAATTACCCATGTTTTATTCTTCTATCTTTTTTTTTCAGTGTTACTTAAATTTTTCTTTTTTTTGGTCCTTGACAAGTTCTCTTCTAGGATCTTTATTGTTATTGATGCTTGTGTTGATGTTTTATGTTTTTTATACAATATAAGTAGTCATTCATTAGTTATTTTCAGTAATCTTGGTTAATGTGGGGAGTTCTCTGTTTTGTCGTTGTTGTTGATCTTTTGATGAGTACAAATCACACAGTTCAAATTACATAAGAAACGCAATTGTTATTGAAGCCGAATAAATGTTTTGAGACGCAGGAAAGGGGACAAGTAGCGCCCTTCTTATTTAAAAACCTTGAATAGCCTTACAATGTCATTTTTTCAGTTGTGTTGTTGCTGACGTTGCGACAACTAAAAATATACTACTCATAATACAAATCGTTTTCAGTAAAGCCCAAATAATGTTCTGGCCTTTAGAACACTTTGCCTTACTCCTGTGTGGTAATTTCTGTCAGTTTTAAGTTACACTTTATCATTAATTTTAATTTCCGTTTTTTTTTTATCTAATTTATTCATTGATTGTAATTTACATTTGCCTTACTTTTGAATCATTATATGACTTTATTTCTCTTCGTTTTTAGTTTTAATATGGCTCTTTACTTTTTCTTCCTCAAATTTTTTTTCTGAAAAATATTAGTTTCCAATTAATTTATTTTCGTCTTTTTTAACACAGTTTTTATTGGATAATAGTAGTAGTATTTATGAAGTTTTCCCTACAGTTTTTCTGCATAATAATTAAGATCTCATCTTACTATTTAAATTTTGGAGAAATATGGAATATGAGTAAAGTTTTTGGATATTGCAGATATATTGCATATATGATAGTTCGATGGCCTAGATACTCACAGTTTCTTTCGATTTACCTCCACCTCTTCTCCTACGTCAACACTTGCGATTCACTTGAACTTCCTTCCAAGATTCCCTGAAAGTTTCAATTCAATTCCCAAAGCCATTCCTGAGATAAACCCCATGTGTAAACAATTGGGGATTTGACAAGCCCATGGCCCAGGGGCTGTTCGATTCGTGTCATTACCCAGATTGCAAAAAGGCGAGGAACGGGATTGGCTGCCCTGAATTTACTTTTGACAGTCGAAAAGGTCACTAGAACTTTTAATTACTGAAGGCAAATTCATTGAACATTCTGACTATTTTGATCAGAATGGCAATATAAAACCTTTGGTCAGATGTCTTAGAGGCTGCAAGGTGAGTTGCAAAAAAGACAAGGAAGGGGCTGGCTGCCCTAAATTAACAGTGGAAAAGGGCACTAGAACTTTCAATCTCCAATTTCGTAGGCCCGTCCCCGTTTCTTAGATAGTGTAGATATGTTATTTTCATAGCCTGGATGAAAATAGTGTGTTTTGATTTAGCTTCACACTTCTTCCAACTCATAACTCAACGTCCACTTGTCTTCCTCAACGTTCCTTGGAAGTGTCAACTTAATACCCTAAAACATTCCCAAGATTTAACAAAAAAAACACCATTTTAACAGCCTAGTAGTGTGTGCTGTTTTTTTAATAGTTATTTATTCATTTATATCACTACTTAACCATGTACAAAATATAAGCTTTTTAGGACTTTATCTTGCAAAAACGTTTTTTTCACCTTGAGTGAACATAAAATCATTTAGCTTTTTCTCCCTCCCCCAACAACAAATTCCAAGTTTTTGCCTCCTCTTCTTTTGTTCAACAGTACCTATTAGTTTCAGTTCCATCCCTTAAGCCGCTCCGAAGATATTGCAGACATGTTATTTTGATGATCTGAATAGATGGTCTGATATTAGTGTCTCTTTGCCTAGATCATATTTCAATATCCACTTCATCCCCTACCCTTACCTTAATATTCCTTGAAAATTATAATTCAAAACCCTAGGCCGTTCCTGAGATTTTTGACATACGCCATTTTGACAATCTATCAATAGGTAGTGTCTTTTCATTTATCTTCCTCTTTAACCGTGCATAAAGTTTAACCACAGGAGTTTATTATACAAAGATGTTATTCTTATATGGATGGGACACAAAAATGGTTTAAACCCATCATGGGTTTAAACAATTCCCTCTCCCCAACGCTAAATTTGACTTTATTTCCCCCTTCGCCCTTCGTTTCTCTGACACAATTTTCAGTCGTTAGCCTTTTCTCTCTCTTTGGGTCGAAATTTTTGTTAACATCGCAAAAAGGCGTAAAACACCGCTTTGCTGCGGTATAATCTTTTTAGCTACTTGAAAAGGGCACTAGAACATTTAAACTCAGAGAACACTTTTCTGGTTTTCACGGACGATTGGTTCAATCATCAATAAATAAAATCTTTATCTAAATATGAAATCAATTTTACGTGGTCAAGGTTGTCACTGCACCCGTAATCTAATGAAAAAAAAATTAACAAAATAATATACAAATCTCTCAATTTTCTTTTAAATCGTTACGCTGTTTATGTTGGGTTTTTAATTTTGCCGACCACTGAACTAGAGGAAAAGTCATAAGAAACCTATGATTTTGGGAGGGGTGGATGCAAGAGCCCCCTCTTACGCACACGTGTATTATTTAGGTTTCTTATTCATCAATCTTCCGTGGCATAATGGCTAATTTGGTGCTGAATATAATACTACATATAATAGGCATTCCGAATAAGATTTTCAACAGTTAAAGTATGTGTATGTCATCCATAAAAGGATAAACAAGTAACACCAATTTGTGGAGAACATTTAAAAGATGACATTTGAATAAAAGAAAAATAGGCACCGTAAAAACGTGGTGTCTGATAGACAAAAAGTTACCCTGTAGCGGTATTATTGGCATAGAGAATGAATTCTTAATTGGAACAAATTAGCTATCAGAAACATAGTTGATTGCGAAGAAATGAAGTGATAAGAATACTGATTCAAAGCCATAATTCAGGGTTAATTGATTAAAAGAGCAGGAAAAAAAGAGGAAGACCGGTTTGCTTTGCTGCGCACGACATTCAAATTGATGAAATCTCATACCTTACTATTAGAGTCAACGCAGTAGCAGTGACATTAAAAAGTGATGGGTCTTCCCTGTATTTTTGAATAATTTATTATCATTTTCATCCCGAATCCCTTCTTGTGGAAGAAGGGATCGTAAAGCTCTGGAGGTGGCTCATTCGATTGGAAATTGGGATTTTTAGAATCCATTTTAAGAGCTGAATGTAATAGAAATGCCACCAACCCAATTCCTTGCATTTTCGGGCTAGGCATGATCCCACAGCCCTGGGACAAGGGCCGCAAATTATGCCTATTTCCAATTATTTAAAAATAAGTTTTCTTGTCGAAAAAGGAGGACTCTTGGATATCCGATTAATTCGAAACTTTCGAGGGGCTAATAACTGACCGTCGCAGGTGTCCCTTCCTTCGTGCCTCCGTGCCTCCGGCACACCTGAAACAGCGTGTTCCTGGAAGCGAAGGAACATATTTTTATCTTTGGCTTATGGAAAGCGTACGGCGCGTTTTTTACGACGGAAAACTTTCTCCTCTTGAGAGGTTATCTTTATTTGGTCGTGTTGTTTACTGCGTTCGACATTGGAGATCCTGGGTCCTAAAAAGTGGACATTATGCTTTGAACGAGAATTTTATTACCACAAACCTTTGCCATTGCCTAGAGATAAATATGCATTCCCTAGTGCTTCTCATTCGTCGATTCAAACGGCTGGGGCTCGAACGCCTTTTCAAACTCTCCGCCTGGAATAATCAGTCGATTCAAGATTTTTTTACGAAGACACGGTCTCAACCCAGCACTTAGAGTGCCTTAATAAATTCTTTCTTTCACCAAGTTCTTCATCGACTTTGTCGAAAAGAAAGTAAAATTGATTTTTAAGTTCAATATTCAAATGAACAGTTCTCCTTGCCCAAGGCCAAGCGAGTTAGATCCATTGGTGTTGTGTTTGTCAGTTCCGACTTTTCTTTGCCCGGGGACGATGAAATCAAGCTCGAGCTAGGGCGAGCTCGTATTGAAAGCCAGCGAATAATGAATGCCTTGATACATGACGACGTACTTTCTGCTTTCGGTCACCAAGTACCGAATGTTCGTCTTTCTGTACTTCACGACAGTGACTCAGACGATGACTCAGAGGAAAATACTCTGTCCGATAAGCAGGAAAAGGCTTCCGCAACTGACACTAAATCGGGCTCGGAAAATGACGGCATCTTTGAAGATTTGCCAGTGATTGCTCACTGTGTGAAACACCAAGTTGAGAAAAATTGGGTTAGTGAGCCTGTGACGAACATGAAGAATTCTAAGTTTTGTCTGGTCAAGACTTCTGATGGCTCCACAACAACAATAAAAAAATCCACGCTGTTGCGGCTTTTGAGGGAAAGCTCTGAGAAGCTGAGTAGGTACCGATTAAAACGGGTGATGGTCCAGGACCGACGAGTAGGACTACGTGAGTCACCACAAACCAATGCAGAGGTCGGTGTGAAATCGGAATTGCGGATCGGTGAATGGTGCGTTTATAGACTGGTTGGCAGGGGAAAGAGAGCATTAGTTGGGCGGGTCATTCAGTTTTGCTACTTGTCTGGGCGAAGATGCCACTCTTTTGACACGCAGGATATGGCGATGCCGTTCCCTGACGACATATGAGTTCTGTGCCAGTGGTTCTGGCTGAATGCTGATCTCACATTAACTGCCGCATTGGTAGACCAGGGTTACTGTGACTCCAGCCTGTATATTATGTTTTCAGCAGAACCCGTTTCTATGGAAATCGGCACCAACATTGTCTTTGGCTTTGACTCAGACGTCTTCACAAAGCTGAATTCATTTATCCAGAAGAAAGGGTTCCACTTTTTTGATGTCTCGTCAGCATCGCCATCATCATGTTAAAAATGGCACCTAATACCAAAAGTGACCTCAAGACCATAACCACCACCATTGCCATGTTCTGTGTGTCACAGAAGGAATTCTGTTTAACATTTTTCAGAGGTAGTTGTTATTTTTTTTTCCTCCCCTCCTCCTCTCCACTCGGTGATATTTTAATAAAAAAACATATAAATCTTACAACTTTATTCATTACCATATCAAATAAACTTCAAAAAAAAAATCAATTATTATAAGTCAGTAATTTTAGTGGCGAATCTTAAGGACAGCTAACATTTGAATTTTTTCTTGCTCAATACATATCGCTTCCCCCGTTCCAACATGTCCTTCCCCCTCGAGGAAGCGCTTTTCTGGTGACATTTTTAATTCAATTTCTTGAAATAAATATCCTTCAATTTTCACTAATACGAATTCGAATTTTAAAGGTGGTCTTCCAAAAAGGCTTACTCTTACAACTTTAAAATTTTTAACACACAAAAAAACTATTTGCTCTCCCGTAGACTGGGCGTCCTCCGTCCACAAGAAACACATTCTTGCGGTGGCATTTTTTTCCTTCTTTTTTTTCTTTTTTTCAGCCATTTTTACGACCAACCTTAATCAACAAAAAAAAAAAAATACAACCAACCCATCAACAAAAAAACAAAAATAACCTTAATACCGACTTGCATGAGGGCACAGAACTGAAAAGAATCTTGAACCATGTCCCCTACGGACGAGGAGGCCACCCATGGCGGGGCTGGTCCTTCCAGCTCAAGTGCGTGTGCCCCTCGTCCCCCAGTCGCTTGAGTTCTTGATATAATTTTATGAGTCCCGAATGCATTCCAAGATCTAGGGCAGCGGAAGCGATGAATACCATTAGAAAACTTTTTATGCTCAGTAGAAGACTTAGTAGTAGAAGACTTAGTGTTTATACTTGTGCTAACCGAGGCTTAGTTTGATTTACTGAGGCTCATTTGTCCAGTTTCTTACTGTTATCATTTGAGTAGTGGTTACGGAGATGATTATTGAAACATGCCAATAAATATCTGAGAAACGAGCTATTTTTTTAGTTGGTGTATTTACTTAGAATATTTTACTTATAACTTAGTAGTTTCAATTTTTATTGCTGTTGCTTTACAATTTTCTCTCTAAATACCTGCAGGTTTGTGTTTAATACCAAGAAAGTTGGATTCTAAGTACATTCGGGAAAAAGGGATCTGTGTTTCTTCTAGATTCTTTCGTGTCAAAGCAGCAGATTCCTTTTTTTTTAGTACAATTAAACTTACACCTTTACAACTAGAAACCACGTTTCACGGTACTTTGAATTTCGCACCTTGCTTTTTACGTCATCACCGCGCAGCCCTATGTTGTATAACTTAAAAACCGTGTTCCGCGATTTTTTTTGAAATTTCGGCATTTTTTTTTAAAGAAAAATCGGAATTTTATTTTTGAGCTGGTGGCAATGCTGCATGTGTAATAGGAAAAAGTGACATCATCAGTGCCATCGTAGGGTTACCTAGTTTTTGCATGGATATCAACAACTTGCAGTCCTCCGTTCTTCTTCTTCAGGTACATATCAGTTGTATTCAGTCTTGGGGGCTATTTTACTTGGCAAATAAACCTGTAAATGATTTTTTCCAAGTTTTAAAAGATCGCTTTTGAAGGTGCTGAAATATTCGACAGATACCAAATAACAGGCAAGCTGTATATATTTACATATTGCGCCCTTTGGAATATTTTATAAGTTTCCTCCCCTGTCCATTTTTAATGCCTCCGGCATGCCCCCGGAGGCATGCCTCCGGCGTGCCTCCGTGCCTCATGCCTCCAGGTGTCCCTCAAAATGCCCAGTTGTTAACCCCTCGGAAACTTTTAGAAATTGTTCCCTGTGAAAATATGAAGACCCATTTTGCTGGGAGGGGGAGGGTGTTACAAGGCCCAAAAATGGTCCAGAAAAATTCTTACTCCTTATCAGCTTGAAACTTGTAATAATTAGTCGTTGGGACAAGAGGAACCTAATATGGAAAAAAAAATGTTTGGGGGTATGCCTTCACCCAGAAGAAAAATGTACTCTCCAAAATGGAAGACAACATTTTGAAAACGCTTGAAACTTTTCTTCTTAAGCGTTTGGGATAAGGGGTTCATGCGGGAACTATATATAACAAAATATCTTGGTTTCCCTAAAACTGGACCCAATATTTACAAGAAAACTTTTTCTCCGAACGGCTTGAACTTACAGTTGATAGCTAATGGACCAAGGCGACCCTAGTATACAATGGAAAAAACAGGAAAAAATAGGACATAACCTGAAAGTTAGACCTAAATAGGGGCCAAGGGGATCTCAGTATAAAGAAACCACTTTGGTTTTGGACGGTCAAGGGTACCCCTAAAAAGTACCCCTAAAAATTGTTTTATTATCGGCTTAAAACGGCTTAAATCTTTAAATAGTTGGGCCATGGAGGAACCAATATGAAAGAAAAAATTGAAAAAAGAATTTTGTTCACCCATAGTTGGACCCAAACAGGACAAAAAATAGGTTTTTGTTATTGTACTAGACCCCAAATATGGTACTCGAAAAAGGTCCAAAAATGGCTTTCTTAATTGGCATGAAACTGAAAAGGAATGTTGGCTGAACTAAGGGGACTTGCATATTGTTGTTTGAAATAAAGAGGGTGTTGGGAGGCCCGGAAATGGACAAAACACCTTGTTGTTCCTAATCAATTTTAACTTGCAGCCATAAATCCCCCGGCTAAGTGAAACCTAAAATTAGTAAAAATAGCTCGAGGACGTGGTACCTCCAAAAATAGGGCTCTAAAAGGGCTAAAGATTTTTTGGTCCACGTCAAAACTTGCATACTTTAATCCTTTTGGCAAGAGAACCCCAGTGCATAAAAAACACCCATCCCCAAAATTTGGCAAACACTCCTGTTCAAACGGCTTCTTCAAACGGTTTAACACACGTGTCTCCCATGGCCTTTTTGTATTACAGGGGCGTGTCTTCCCAATGCAAACATTAACGTAACACCTGACCATTTAAAACAGGGCTGTCATGGGAATCCAGGGGGAGTGTTTTCCCAAAAGTAAATATTGACGTAACACCTGGCCATTTCAAACCTTACTATGTGTGGCTTTAAAATCCTGGCTATGTGTGACTTTAAAAGCATGGGTATGTGTGACTTTAAAGTAATCATGGGGATACTGCTTGTTCTAAAAACGAAAGCTAGTCCACTTCTGAATCTACATAGTGGAGAATAAAAATAGAACAGTGCAAGTATTTTGGGGTCATCTTCACTTTTGTTGACATTTCAACGCAAAAGACAAATTTGCTTTCAGCTGATCCTCGTAATAAGCCCATTCTAGACTGCAATAAGGCTTGAACACCAATGCTGCTTTCGTCTGCGTCAGGATTTTCTTGAAATTGGTGCCGACAAAACCTCTTTTAATTGCCTTGAAACCGGGAAGGAAAACCTCAGTGTTCAGAATCCAGGTAAAACTCTGAGCTTCTGTATACTCTAAGCAAGCGCTAAAAATATTTTTTTTTCTATATAGTTATTACTATCCTGGAAAGGATCAAACACTGCACAATTTTAAGTTTTGTTTCATGCTCCCACCAGTGACACGAAACCAAATTAACAGCTTACGCTTGGAGGGGAGGGATAACATCCAACCCACCCCTCTCAAGATATTCACAGTTTACAAAATTTAAATTTGTTTTCCAGTATGTTTCCGATAATTTATTGGTTTTTGTTCAAATTTACCCCCCTCCCCACAAAATGTTCAAACTATAAAAAAAAAATCTTTTTACATTTACACGAAACAGTGGACACAAATTCTAGGTAAAAAGAAGAAAAGAAAGAAGGATTGGCAAAATAATAACCTAAGAAAATCTTCATCTTCTGGAGAAGGAAAGAGGAGAAGATGCGCTTGATTCTAAAGAAAAAAAAAGTTACGATAGTACAGCTTTCAAAGTACAGCTTTCAAAGTACAGCTTTCAAAGTAATTGCAATAGTACAGCTTTCAAAGTACAGCTTTCAAAGTAATTGCAATAGGTAGCACAGGATAAACAAAAGCAAAAATTTACCGTGTTTTAGGCGTTGTCCATCTTCTTTTTTCTTGCATATCTAAATAACTGTGTGGATGGCTGATTGAGTCTCTGGAGACATCAGTATCCCCTGCAAAAAACAGCAAAATTAAAAACACGTCTTGATAGCCAACTATGGCAGTTTTTCTTTTATGGTCCGTTAGTTACAGCCTTCCTACTTCCCAATAGAGAGGCAAAACTATGTAACCGAAACTGTCGAGCTTATTAGTTGTTACCTGAGTGTAAAAGCCTCAACGGAGGAGGCCTATAGAAAAGAAATTATTTGGACAGCCCCAAAGGTGAAATAAAATATTCAATTAGTAAAGTTTTTCACATTTATAAAGCTATGGTGCAGGCTTGTTTTTTTTTTATATATGCGCTCACGTTGGTAAAACTTAGCTTGCATTGATAGACGAAGGCTCTGTTCTAATAGAATGGACCCTTTGGTTGCTATTGTAGCTCAAACTTGGCAATTTCCAATTCACTATCATCTTCTATATGAAGTAAAATTTACTTTCGATTGCCCATTGAGTTCACGTCAAAATAAATATAAATAAACACTAAAATATTATATAGGTGATGATTACAACAATATACTGTCAGTAATGATTTGATATCATAAATATCATATATATATTTGATATATAAATATTTGTTTGTCCATTTCGGTTTCAATATAGATAAAATGAATGTTCGTGATCATAAATGATAATTTTTTGTATATTTTGCTAGCTTGGTGAATCATTGAAAGACAGCCGCTAACTTAATTGGTAGGAAAATAAGGTTTTGTGAGACTCAATTTCAACAGACCAATTACAAAAGTTGATTAATACACTATGATAACTGCCAAATCAAATACCTCTCCATGACCTATTGTGAATTTCAACAAATTAAACACATACGTAGCTGTGGATGAATATGGATGGAGACTTCATGATATTGCAGGACCACTGATTCGATACGATCATCCATGGGAAAAAAATAAATTAAATATTCGTGCCTCCGTCATGATTTGTCTCAGAAAAAGCTGCGAAATTTAGCTTTTTTTTTTAATTAGAGCTTGAAGCCCATGCAGAAGATTGCTCTTATACATTGAATTTAAGGGGGTAAGTTTTATCAAAATCTGCCTTTTTGGAGTTTTTTTTTATCCCTTTTCGGAAAATGTGACAAACATTCTCAGGCTCCTAACTTTAGCTGGATAGCTTTAAACTCGATAAATCTTACCATTAAAATCCGATTCTTTTTATGTATACATATATTGTTAAAAGAACTTTTTTAAAGTCTTGATTAGAATTAGCATTTGATTTTCCACTAACATAAACCTGGTAAGCTCAGCCCTCTGCAATCCAAGAAGCTTATTTCTTTCTTTTTTTAAAGAAAGAAAGGGTCGAAACTTGTTTTCAAACCGTGTTGAAACTTTGCATCTTATTTCGACTCTTATGGGAGTCTGTCTTATTTTTACTTTGGAGTCAAATATTGGAGTCCTTTTAAAATTTGACGAACTTGACCTTCCACTTCAATTCATAGAGGACCGGTGTCCCCTGGCTTAGATTTTTTTTTTTTTTTTTTTTTTTTTTTTTTTTTTTTTTTTTTTAACTGACTTCTAAGACAATGGACATCTATAGAACACAATCTGGTATCTATCACCTTTTTTTATAGATACTTACCATTGTCAAGATAAACGGACCACCCTTTATAACCAAGCAACATAAAATGGTTGCTTGGTTTAATTTTATAGATATATAGTACAAATAATTAGTTTAGATTGTTTTTGTTTTTTAAAGTTTAAATTCCGCTATTTAGTTTGATCAGAGCGACTTTACTTTTTTTGTTAATAACGACTAAGAGTTGAAGAGTGTAATCCCAAATTTTACCATTATTGTTTACTGCAGTTTTCACTAGTTTACTTCGATTCTCCAGTTCAATCCTCTTCTTTCGGTCTGTATCTGACTTTCCGCTTAGCCTCATTCTCCCAGGTTGGGTGTCCATTGCCATTAGCTTGTATCGGAGTTCTCGGCACAGTTGAAGTTTGCCTGAAAAAATTAGTTGCTTTCAAAATGAGTAGTTTCATTGTAAAATATCAAGAGTTTCTTTCAGAGGCATATATAGGGGTAACAGGGTAGGGTTATTAGTCCATTATATCCCTGAAGTGACGAAATTAGGGTAAAAATGTTACAAATTAAATACTTTTTCATAACTGGGTTTAAAATAGTCTTTTCTCTAGTTTAACCTCTCTAAAAGACCTTTCCTTTTTTATTCTACACAACTTGGTTACATTATTAGGGTCCAGGCAAGGCTGCCTTGGGACCGTTTTTGATGTATAAGAAAATATAAAGAGAAAAATCACTAAAATCTAAACAAAAGAATCTATATATATAATAAATGCTGGCCAAAACAAAACTATTACTAATGCTACTAATAACTCACCGCAGCACAAAGCCGTCTGAGGCCAACAGTAGACTGGGGGGTACCAGCGCGAACAGCACCACGTGGTTTATGGTTTTCTCAGTGAGAATGAAAAAACAGAATTTTTCTCACTTGAAAAACCATGAATTTTGTCACATTTATGGTTGTTTTCATGGATGGTTATGTGTGCTGGTCGATTTATTTGATGTTTTTCTCGGATGTCAACATCAAATTATGGATGTTTTATGGTTTTTGTCAGTGAGAATTTGAAAAACATGAATTTTCTCACATTTATGTCTGTTTTCATGGTTTTTGTCAGTGAGAATTTGAAAAACAGGAACTTTGTCACATTTAAGGATGACAACAGCAATTCATGTTTGTTTTATGGTTTTCTCAGTGAGAATGAAAAAACAGGAATTTTCTCACTTGAAAAACCATGAATTTTGTCAGGCCCTCCCTGTGCCCCAAAGGCCCTCCCCCGGCCCCCTCCTCCCCCTCCTCCCACCTCCTCCTCCTCCCTCCTCCTCATCCTCCCTCCTCCTCCTCCTCCTCCTCCTCCTCCTCCTCCTCCTCCCACCTCCTCCTCCTCCTCCTCCCACCTCCTCCCACCTCCTCCCTCCTCCTCCTCCCTCTTTCTCCTCCTCCCCTCTCCTCCCCCCCCCCATTCCCTCCCCATTTTTTATACTTTTTTTGTGCATTGAGACACAGAAGGGACATCCCTCCCCCAAGGGTCCCCCAAACACCCTCCCCAGGCCCCCCCCCCCAAAGAGTTCCCCTCTCCATTTTTTTTTAATACTTTTTTATGGCTTTATTATATCTTTTCTGAACAAGTTCCATTCATAATGTCATTCCTAAACCCATTTTGCAACCTCAAAGAGTCCCCTCCCCAATTTGTAAATACTTTCTTGAATTTTTTAACATGGTATTTTTTTAACTTTTTTACATATCTTAAAATGACATGAAATATGCTTACGGCTCTACCAATCATACTCTGTGCTTGTTCATGGACACGACGTGGCTTTCCCACTGGTACTCTATGGCAGGTTATTGACACTACCTAGTTTATTGCATGCATTAAATCAGTATTTTTTACGCAGTGGAAGGATAAACACACAATTCATATCTGTAAAAAAGTGAGGATGAATTATTCGACGAACGTATGTGCACATGATAAAATCATTGTCGTATTGAATACTGACAAGGAGAAATACCTGAGCTATGAAACGAGTGCAAACGGTAACACTATTGGAAATGTATGCATGCGTTGTCATGACAGCGAGAAGTTAGATTTCTTTGGAGTACCCAAGAATTTCAATCATGTAAACGGTGGATATTCAAGAGTATCATTACCAGAGAAATTAGTGTTCAAAGAGAATGCAAACTTAAAAATAATTGTCGATGATCGGGGACAACTCCTTGCTAGGGCTTCTGGTAACACATTACCTGTTGATAAATCCTATCATCCTCTTTCCGGTATTAGCATTTTAAAGAGAACAAGAAGAAGACAAGCATACTCCTGCACCAACATCATAAATCATATCTTGTCAATGTGTCAAAACTGCCATCTATGTAAAAATAATGTGACAATAGACAGTGAAATCGCAGGCAGAATAAAAAGGACATTAGCAGACAATATCATCAATGAATATAAAGATGAATTGACGGAAAGTGAAGCGCAAGTGTACTAATAATGTGTAATAATGTATTTAACGTATTTTTATATTAATATTCTACATGTCATCATTTTATTAAAAATATTTTATGCATTATTTTTTTAAGTATTCATTATTTTTAGGGTTTGGCAGAAAGTTAACGTTCAAAATATCTATTAAAAAGGTCAGAGATGAAAGAAAAAGAATTTTTAGAGATAGAGATTATACTAGCAGACTCAATTTTTCACTGAAGATAAAAAAGTTAAAGTTCTCGTCTGAATTTTATCAAAGAACACAATTCATTTCTAATTTCTACAGAGAAAATAAAAATCTTCCACGTCAGTTCTATATTTCACAAAGACATAAAGAAATTTAAAGTTCAATTCTAAATTTTTCGGTGGAAGATAGAAAAAGTAACGAAGACATAAAGAAATTTAAAGTTCAATTCTAATTTTTCGGTGTCAGAGAGGAAAAGTTATACTGTGATTTTGATTATTTTCAATGAAGGTAAAAAGTTCTAGTTCATTTTTAAATTTTATAAATGAAGTGAAGAAAAGTTCAAGTTCTCTTTGGAATTTTACCAAAGAACACACTTTAATCCTAATTTCTCCAGAGAAATCTAAAATCTTCAACTTCAGTTCTTTATTTCACAAAGAGATAAAGAAATTTAAAGTACAATTCTAATTTTTGGGTTGGAAGATAGAAAAAGTAACACCATACTTGTGAATATTTTCATAGAAGATAAAAAGTTCTAATTCAATTTAAAATTTTCTCAAAAAAGTGAAGAAAAATTCCAGTTCTCTTCTGAATTTTACCAAAGAACGCACTTCAATTCTAATTTCGACAGACAAAACAAAAATCTTCCACTTCAGTTCTTTATTTCACAAAGACATAAGGAAATTTAAAGTTCTATTCTAATTTTTCGGTGGTAGATAGGAAAAGCAATACCCTACTTGTGAATATTTTCACGGAAGATAAAAAGCTCTAGTTCAATTTAAACTTTTCTCGACGAAGTCAAGGAAAGTTCAAGTTCTCTTCGGAATTTTACCAAAGAACACGCTTCAATTCTAATTTCTCCAGAGAAAACAAAAATCTTTCACTTCAGTTCTTTATTTCACAAAGACATAAAGAAATTTAAAAAGTTCTATTCTAATTTTTAGGTTGGAAGATAGAAAAAGTAATACCATACTTGTGAATATTTTCACGGAAAATAAAAAGTTCTAATTCAATTTAAAAGTTTTCTCAACAAAGTGAAGAAAAATTCCAGTTCTCTTCTGAATTTTACCAAAGAACGCACTTCAATTCTAATTTCGACAGAGAAAACAAAAATCTTCCACTTGAGTTGTTTATTTCACAAAGACATAAAGAAATTTAAAGTTCAATTCTAAATTTTTTTCGATGGAAGATAGGAAAAGCAATACCGTACTTGTGAATATTTTCACGGAAAATAAAAAGTTCTAATTCAATTTAAAAGTTTTCTCAACAAAGTGAAGAAAATTTCAAGTTCTCGTCTGAATTTTACCAAAGAACGCGCTTCAATTCTAATTTCGACAGAGAAAACAAAAATCTTCCACTTCAGTTCTTTATTTCACAAGGACATAAAGAAATTTAAAGTTCTATTCTAATTTTTCGGTGGTAGATAGGAAAAGCAATACCGTACTTGTGAATATTTTCACGGAAAATAAAAAGTTCTAGTTCAATTTAAAATTTTCTCAACAAAGTCAAGGAAAGTTCAAGTTCTCTTATGAATTTTACCAAAGAACACGCTACAATTATAATTTCTCCAGAGAAAACAAAACTCTTTCACTTCAGTTCTTTATTTCACAAAGACATAAAGAAATTTAAAGTTCTATTCTAATTTTTCGGTTGGAAGATAGAAAAAGTAATACCATACTTGTGAATATTTTCATGGAAAATAAAAAGTTCTAATTCAATTTAAAAGTTTTCTCAACAAAGTGAAGAAAAATTCCAGTTCTCTTCTGAATTTTACCAAAGAACGCACTTCAATTCTAATTTCGACAGAGAAAACAAAAATCTTCCACTTCAGTTCTTTATTTCACAAAGACATAAAGAAATTTAAAGTTAAATTCTAAATTTTTTTCGATGGAAGATAGGAAAAGCAATACCGTACTTGTGAATATTTTCACGGAAAATAAAAAGTTCTAATTCAATTTAAAAGTTTTCTCAACAAAGTGAAGAAAAATTCCAGTTCTCTTCTGAATTTTACCAAAGAACACACTTCAATTCTAATTTCGACAGAGAAAACATAAATCTTCCACTTCAGTTCTTTATTTCACAAAGACATAAAGAAATTTAAAGTTCTATTTTAATTTTTCGGTGGTAGATAGGAAAAGCAATACCGTACTTGTGAATATTTTCACGGAAAATAAAAAGTTCTAGTTCAATTTAAAATTTTCTCAACAAAGTCAAGTAAAGTTCAAGTTCTCTTCTGAATTTTACCAAAGAACACGCTACAATTCTAATTTCTCCAGAGAAAACAAAAATATTTCACTTCAGTTCTTTATTTCACAAAGACATAAAGAAATTTAAAGTTCTATTCTAATTTTTCGGTTGGAAGATAGAAAAAGTAATACCATACTTGTGAATATTATCATGGAAGATAAAAAGTTCTAGTTCAATTTAAAATTTTCTCAACGAAGTCAAGGAAAATTCAAGTTCTCTTCTGAATTTTACCAAAGAACAAACTTCAATTCTAATTTCGCCAGAGAAAACAAAAATCTTCCACTTGAGTTGTTTATGTCACAAAGACATAAAGAAATTTAAAGTTCAATTCTAAATTTTTTTCGATGGAAGATAGAAAAAGCAATACCATACTTATGATTATTTTCACGGAAAATAGAAAGTTCTAGTTTAATTTAAAATTTTCTCAACGAAGTGAAGAAAAGTTCAAGTTCTCTTCTGAACTTTACCAAAGAACACGCTTCAATTCTAATTTCCCCCAGAGAAAACATAAATCTTCCACGCCATTTTTAAGTTCACCAAGACAAGAAAAATTTAAAGTTCAATTCTAATTTTTCGGTGGCAGATAGGAAAAGTTATACTAAGATTTTGAATATTTTCTATGAAGGTAAAAATTTCTAGTTCATTTTTAATTTTCTCAACGAAGTGAAGAAAAGTTCAAGTTCTCTTCTGAATTTTACCAAAGAACACACTTTAATTCTAATTTCTCCAGAGAAAACAAAAATCTTCCGCTTCAGTTGTTTATTTCACAAAGACATAAAGAAATTTAAAGTTCAATTCTAAATTTTTCGGTGGTAGATAGGAAAAGCAATACCGTACTTGTTAAATATTTTCACGTAAGATAAAAAGTTCTAGTTCAATTTAAAATTTTCTCAACGAAGTCAAGAAAAGTTCAAGTTTTCACTTCTGAATTTTACCAAATAACACGCTACAATTCTAATTTCTCCAGAGAAAACAAAAATCTTCCACTTCAGTTATTTATTTCACAAAGACATTAATAAATTTAAAGATCAAGTTTAATTTTTTGGTGGTAGATAGGAAAAGCAATACCATACATGTGAATATTTTCATTGAATATAAAAAGTTCTAATACAATTTAAAATTTTCACAACGAAGTCAATGAAAGTACAAGTTCTCTTCGGAATTCTACCAAAGAACACACTACAATTATAATTTCTCCAGAGAAAACAAAAATCTTCAACTTCAGTTCTTTATTTCACAAAGACATAAAGAAATTTAAAGTTCAATTCTAATTTTTCGGTTGGAAGATAGAAAAAGCAATACCATACTTGTGAATATTTTCACGGAAAATAAAAAGTTCTAGTTTAATTTAAAATTTTCTCAACAAAGTGAAGAAAAATTCAAGTTCTCTTCTGAATTTTACCAAAGAACGCACTTCAATTCTAATTTCACCAGGGAAAACATAAATCTTCCACGTCATTTTTAAGTTCACAAAGAGATAAAGAAATTTAAAGCTCAATTCTAATTTTTTGGTGGCAGATAGGAAAAATTATACTATGATTTTGATTATTTTCTATGAAGGTAAAAAATTCTAGTTCATTTTTTAATTTTCTCAAAGAAGTGAAGAAAAGTTCAAGTTGTCTTCGGAATTTTACCAAAGAAAACACTTTAATTCTAATTTCTCCAGAGAAAACAAAAATTTTCCGCTTCAGTTGTTTATTTCACAAAGACATAAAGAAATTTAAAGTTCAATTCTGAATTTTTCAGTGGTAGATAGGAAAAGCAATACCGTACTTGTGAAATATTTTCATGGAAGATAAAAAGTTCTAGTTCAATTTAAAATTTTCTCAACGAAGTCAAGGAAAGTTCAAGTTTTCTACAGAATTTTATCAAAGAACACAATACAACTCTAATTTCTCCAGAGAAAATAAAAATCTTCCACATAAGTTCTTTATTTCACAATGACATAATGAAATATAAAGTTCAATTCTAAATTTTTCGGTGGCAGATGGAAAAAGTAATACCACACTTGTGAATATTTTCCCGGAAGATAAAAAGTTCTAGTTCAATTTAAAATTTTCTCAACGAAGTGAAGGAAAGTTCAAGTTCTCTTCTGAATTTTACCAAAGAACACAATACAATTCTAATTTCGCCAGAGAAAATAAAAATCTTCCAATTCAGTTCTTTATTTCACAAAGACATAAAGAAATTTAAAGTTCAATTCTAAATTTTTCGGTTGCTGATGGAAAAAGTAATACCATACTTGTGAATATTTCCCCGGAAGATAAGAAGTTATAGTTCAATTTTAAATTTTCTCAACGAAGTGAAGAAAAGTTCATGTTCTCCTCTGAACTCTACCAAAGAACACACGTCAATTCTAATTTCTCCAGAGAAAACAAAATCTTCCACTTCAGTTCTTTATTTCACAAAGGTATAAAGAAATTTAAAGTTCAATTCTAAATTTTTTGGTGAGAGATATAAAAATTAATATCATACTCGTGAATATTTTCAAAGAATATAAATACCATACAGGTGAATATTTTCACGGAAGTTAAAAAGTTCTATTTCATTTTAAAATTTTCTCAACGAAGTCAAGGAAAGTTCAAGTTATCTACTGAATTTTAACAAAGAACACGCTTCAATTCTAATTTCCCCAGAGAAAACAAAAATCTTCCACTTCAGTTCTTTATTTCACAAAGACATAAAGAAATTTAAAGTTCAATTCTAATTTTTCGGTGGAAGATAGAAAAAGTAATAACATACTTGCGAATATTTTCCCAGAAGATAAATACCATACATGTAAATATTTACCCGGAAGATAAAAAGTTCTAGTTCAATTTTAAATTTTCACAACGAAGTGAAGAAAAGCTCAAGTTCTATTCTGAATTTTCTTAAAGAAGTGAAAAAAGTTTGACCAATTCTGAATTTTACCAATGAAAATGAAAAAGCTCCCACTTCAGTTCTTAATTTCTCAAACTATGTTAAGTTAGGTTAGGTTATCCCACGTACGCGTCACTTAGGTTAGCTTGGGTTAGGTGAGAGCCCGGCAAAAAGTTCGGTGTATGATTTAGTTAGGTTTGGTTAGATTAAGTTAGCTTAGATTAAGTTAGGTTAGTTTAAGTTAGGTTTGGATTGGTTAGCATACGTCCGTGCACGTACGTAGGCTAGCCTAGCCTAACCTAACTTAACCTAACCTAACTTAATCTAAGCTAACTTAATCTAACCTAACCTAACCTAATCATACACCTAACTTTTGCCTGTCTCTCACCTAACCTAAGCTAACCTAAGTGACGCGTACGTGGGCTAACCTAACCTAACTTAACCTAGTTTGAGAAATTAAGAACTGAAGTGGGAGCTTTTTCATTTTCATTGGTAAAATTCAGAATTGGGCAAACTTTTTTCACTTCTTTAAGAAAATTCAGAAGAGAACTTGAGCTTTTCTTCACTTCGTTGTGAAAATTTAAAATTGAACTAGAACTTTTTATATTCCGGGTAAATATTTACATGTATGGTATTTATCTTCTGGGAAAATATTCTCAAGTATGGTATTACTTTTTCTATCTTCCACAGAAAAATTATAATTTAACTTTAAATTTCTTTATGTCTTTGTGAAATAAAGAACTGAAGTTGAATAATTTTTTTGTCTCTTGTGAAATTATAATTGTATATTGTTCATTTTTAAAATTAAGTATAGAACTTAAACTTTACTTGACTTCATTGAGCCAATTTTAAATTTAACTCGAACTTTTTAACGTCCAGGACAATATTCACATGTCTGGTATTTATCTTCTGTGAAAATATTCACGAGTATGATATTAATTTTTCTATCTCTCACCGAAAAATTTAGAATTGAACTTTAAATTTCTTTATGCCTTTGTGAAATAAAGAACTGAAGTGGAAGATTTTTTTTTCCCTGGAGAAATTAGAATTGAGGTGTGTTCTTTGGTAGAGTTCAGAGGAGAACTTGAACTTTTCTTCACTTCGTTGAGAAAATTTTAAATTGAACTATAACTTTTTATCTTCCGGGAAAATATTCACACATATGGTATTACTTTTCCTATCAGCCATCGAAAAATTTAGAATTGAACTTTAAATTTATTTATGTCTTTGTGAAATAAAGAACTGAATTGGTAGATTTTTATTTTCTCTGGAGAAAATAGAGAATTGTATTGTGTTCTTTGGTAAAATTCAGAAGAGAACTTGAATTTTTCTTCACTTCGTTGAGAAAATTTTAAATTGAACTAGAACTTTTATCTTCCGGGAAAATATTCACAAGTGTGGTATTACTTTTTCTATCTGCCACCGAAAAATTTAGAATTGAACTTTATATTTCTTTATGTCATTGTGAAATAAAGAAATTCTGTGGAATATTTTTATTGTCTCTGGAGAAAATATAGTTGTATTTTGTTCTTTTATTAATTTCTGTAGGAATATTGAACTGTACTTTACCTCGTTTTTAAAATTTAAATTTACCTATAACTTTTTATAATCAGTGAAAATATATAACAATTAATGTATTGCTTTTCATATCTACAACTGAAAAATTTAGAATTGAACTTTAAATTTCTTTATGTCTTTGTGTAATAAACAACTGAAGCGGAAGATTTTTGTTTTATCTGGAGAAATTAGAATTAAAGTGTGTTATTTGGTAAAATTCCGAAGAGAACTTGAACTTTTCTTCACATCGTTGAGAAAATTAAAAAATGAACTAGAACTTTTTACCTTCATAGAAAATAATCAAAATCATAGTATAACTTTTCCTATCTGCCACCGAAAAATTAGAATTGAACTTTAAATTTCTTTATCTCTTGTTTAACTTAAAAATGACGTGGAAGATTTATGTTTTCCCTGGTGAAATTAGAATTGAAGTGCGTTCTTTGGTAAAATTCAGAAGAGAACTTGAATTTTTCTTCACTTTGTTGAGAAAATTTTAAATTAAACTGGAACTTTTTATTTTCCGTGAAAATATTCACAAGTATGGTATTGATTTTTCTATCTTCCAACCGAAAAATAAGAATTGAACTTTAAATTTCTTTATGTCTTTGTGAAATAAAGAACTGAAGTGGAAGATTTTTGTTTTCTCTGGAGAAATTAGAATTGTAGTGTGTTCTTTGGTAAAATTCCGAAGAGAACTTGAACTTTCCTTGACTTCGTTGAGAAAATTTTAAATTGAATTAGAACTTTTTATCTTCCATGAAAATATTCACATGTATGGTATTGCTTTTCCTAGCTACCACCGAAAAATTAAAATTGATCTTTAAATTTCTTAATTTCTTTGTGAAATAAAGAACTGAAGTGGAAGATTTTTGTTTTCTCTGGAGAAATTAGAATTGTAGCGTGTTATTTGGTAAAATTCAGAAGAGAAAACTTGAACTTTTCTTGACTTCGTTGAGAAAATTTTAAATTGAACTAGAACTTTTTATCTTCCGTGAAAATATTTCACAAGTACGGTATTGCTTTTCCTATCTAACACCGAAAAATGTAGAATTGAACTTTAAATTTCTTTATGTCTTTGTGAAATAAACAACTGAAGCGGAAGATTTTTGTTTTCTCTGGAGAAATTAGAATTAAAGTGTGTTCTTTGGTAAAATTCAGAAGAGAACTTGAACTTTTCTTCACTTCGTTGAGAAAATTATAATGAACTAGAACTTTTTACATTCATAGAAAATAATAAAAATCATAGTATAACTTTTCCTATCTGACACCGAAAAATTAGAATTGAACTTTAAATTTTTCATGTCTTGGTGAACTTAAAAATGGCGTGGAAGATTTATGTTTTCTCTGGGGGAAATTAGAATTGAAGCGTGTTCTTTGGTAAAGTTCAGAAGAGAACTTGAACTTTTCTTCACTTCGTTGAGAAAATTTTAAATTAAACTAGAACTTTCTATTTTCCGTGAAAATAATCATAAGTATGGTATTGCTTTTTCTATCTTCCATCGAAAAAAATTTAGAATTGAACTTTAAATTTCTTTATGTCTTTGTGAAATAAACAACTCAAGTGGAAGATTTTTCTATCTTCCAACCGAAAAATTAGAATAGAACTTTAAATTTCTTTATGTCTTTGTGAAATAAAGAACTGAAGTGAAAGATTTTTGTTTTCTCTGGAGAAATTAGAATTGTAGCGTGTTCTTTGGTAAAATTCCGAAGAGAACTTGAACTTTCCTTGACTTCGTCGAGAAAAGTTTAAATTGAACTAGAGCTTTTTATCTTCCGTGAAAATATTCACAAGTAGGGTATTGCTTTTCCTATCTACCACCGAAAAATTAGAATAGAACTTTAAATTTCCTTATGTCTTTGTGAAATAAAGAATTGAAGTGGAAGATTTTTGTTTTCTCTGTCGAAATTAGAATTGAAGTGCGTTCTTTGGTAAAATTCAGAAGAGAACTGTAATTTTTCTTCACTTTGTTGAGAAAATTTTAAATTGAATTAGAACTTTTTATCTTCCATGAGAATATTCATAAGTATGGTATTACTTTTTCTATCTTCCAACCGAAAAATTAGAATTGTACTTTAAATTTCTTTATCTCTTTGTGAAATAAAAAACTGAAGTGGAAGATTTTAGCTTTCTCTGGAGAAATTAGAATTAAAGTGTGTTCTTTGGTAAAATTCCGAAGAGAACTTGAACTTTTCTTCACTTCGTTGAGAAAATTTAAAAATGAACTAGAACTTTTTACCTTCATTGAAAATAATCAAAATCATAGTATAACTTTTCCTATCTGCCACCGAAAAATTAGAATTGAACTTTAAATTTCTTTATGTCTTCGTTACTTTTTCTATCTTCCACCGAAAAATTTAGAATTGAACTTTAAATTTATTTATGTCTTTGTGAAATAAAGAACTGAAGTGGAAGATTTTTATTTTCTCTGTAGAGATTAGAAATGAATTGTGTTCTTTGATAAAATTCCGATGAGAACTTGAACTTTTTTATCTTCAGTGAAAAATTGAGTCTGCTAGTAGCATCTCTATCTCTAAAAATTCTTTTTCTTTCATCTCTGACCTTTTTAATAGATATTATGAACGTTAACGTTCTTCCAAACCCTAAAAATAATGAATACTTAACAAAATAATGCATAAAATATTTTTAATGAAATAATGACATGTAGAATATTAATATAAAAATACGTTAAATACATTATTACACATTATTAGTACACTTGCGCTTCACTTTCCGTCAATTCATCTTTATATTCATTGATGATATTGTCTGCTAATGTCCTTTTTATTCTGCCTGCGATTTCACTGTCTATTGTCACATTATTTTTACATAGATGGCAGTTTTGACACATTGACAAGATATGATTTATGATGTTGGTGCAGGAGTATGCTTGTCTTCTTCTTGTTCTCTTTAAAATGCTAATACCGGAAAGAGGATGATAGGATTTATCAACAGGTAATGTGTTACCAGAAGCCCTAGCAAGGAGTTGTCCCCGATCATCGACAATTATTTTTAAGTTTGCATTCTCTTTGAACACTAATTTCTCTGGTAATGATACTCTTGAATATCCACCGTTTACACAATTGAAATTCTTGGGTACTCCAAAGAAATCTAACTTCTCGCTGTCATGACAACGCATGCATACATTTCCAATAGTGTTACCGCTTGCACTCGTTTCATAGCTCAGGTATTTCTCCTTGTCAGTATTCAATACGACAATGATTTTATCATGTGCACATACGTTCGTCGAATAATTCATCCTCACTTTTTTACAGATATGAATTGTGTGTTTATCCTTCCACTGCGTAAAAAATGCTGATTTAATGAATGCAATAAACTAGGTAGTGTCGATAACCTGCCGTAGAGTACCAGTGGGAAAGCCATGTCGTGTCCATGAACAAACACAGAGTATGATTGGTAGAGCCGTAAGCATATTTCCTGTCATTTTAAGATACGTAAAAAAGTTAAAAAAATACCATGTTAAAAAATTCAAGAAAGTATTTACAAATTGGGGAGGGGACTCTTTGAGGTTGGAAAATGGGTTTAGGAATGACATTATGAATGGAACTTGTTCAGAAAAGATATAATAAAGCCATAAAAAAGTATTAAAAAAAAATGGAGAGGGGAACTCTTTGGGGGGGGGGGGCCGGGGGGGGGTGTTGGGGGGACCGTTGGGGGTGGGATGTCCCTTCTGTGTCTCAATGCACAAAAAAAGTATAAAAAATGGGGAGGGAATGGGGGGGGGGGAGGAGAGGGGAGGAGGAGAAAGAGGGAGGAGGAGGAGGGAGGAGGTGGGAGGAGGTGGGAGGAGGAGGAGGTGGGAGGAGGAGGAGGAGGGAGGAGGAGGAGGAGGAGGAGGGAGGATGAGGAGGAGGAGGAGGAGGAGGTGGGAGGAGGGGGAGGAGGGGGGCCGGGGGAGGGCCTTTGGGGCACAGGGAGGGCCTGACAAAATTCATGGTTTTTCAAGTGAGAAAATTCCTGTTTTTTCATTCTCACTGAGAAAACCATAAAACAAACATGAATTGCTGTTGTCATCCTTAAATGTGACAAAGTTCCTGTTTTTCAAATTCTCACTGACAAAAACCATGAAAACATACATAAATGTGAGAAAATTCATGTTTTTCAAATTCTCACTGACAAAAACCATAAAACATCCATAATTTGATGTTGACATCCGAGAAAAACATCAAATAAATCGACCAACACACATAACCATCCATGAAAACAACCATAAATGTGACAAAATTCATGGTTTTTCAAGTGAGAAAAATTCTGTTTTTTCATTCTCACTGAGAAAACCATAAACCACGTGGTGCTGTTCGCGCTGGTACCCCCCATTCTACTGCCAACACAGCTATTTACGCTCTTCCTCCATCCGAATCTATTCAAACCCTCCCTCTTTACAGCCTCCCAGGAAGCTCCTACTTTCCTTTATATCTTTCTTTATGACGTCCTCCCACCCCAGACGAGGACGACCTACTTTCCGTTTAGCCTTAGACGGTTGGCCGAAAAGAACAATCTTCGGCAATCTGTCATCCTTCATCCGCACAACATGCCCTAGCCACCTCAACCTTTCTTTCATTATAGCCCTAGAGAGCGGTATCGAACCACATTTTTCGTATAGCCTATTGTTTGAAATACGGTCAGTCAGCCGGGTACCCAAAACAATCCTTAGGCAATTTCTCTGGAAAACATCTAGCAAACCTTCCTCCATTTCTCTGAGCGCCTATGCTTCAGAACCATATTTGACCATTGTCATCACTGTAGCTTCCAATATTCTAATCTTGGTTTGCAGACTTATCTTCCTATTCTTCCAAACTTTTTTTTAACTGTGAAAAAAGACCCTGAGCCTTGGCTATTCTACTTTTAACATTTTCATTGCTCCCATTATGTTTACTAATAATACTACCAAGGTAAATGAAGCTGTCCACCAGATCAATCTTTTCATTACCCAACGTCACCTTTTCACCTTCACTTATTCCTAGTCTTTGTGACTTTGTCTTCTTAACATCAATTTTCAAACCTATTCTACCACCTTGAACTCGCAAACCCTCTAAAAGTTCATTCATTTTGCTCACACTTTCATCTAGGATGCTTAAATCATAACGCATAATCGAAGTCCAGGAGACGTTTTCCTCCCCATTTGATTCCGTGGTCTCCCATGCCTTTCCTGTGCTCCTTAAGACAAAGTCCATCAAAAGAATCCATATAAAGGGGGATAGAGCATAACCCTGTTTAACTCCTGATGTAATACAAAGCCAGCTACTAACCTCATTTCCTACCTTAAGCGCAGCAGTGTTATTCTAATACATAACACTAATCATTTTAATGTACTTGTCTGGTATACAGTACAACGATAAAGCCTTTACTAAAGCTCTTCTATCAACAGAATCGAACGCTTGCTCATAATCTATAAAACTGGGGATCAAAGGTGTTTGAAAACTCAGGGACTTCTCAATTATTAACCTGAGAGTGGAATTTTGGTCGACAAATCCTCTATCATTCCTAAAACCGCACTGTTCTTCTCTTAAAACATTGTCTACATCATCTCTAAGTCTAAAAAGTATCATATTACTAAGTAATTTGCTACCTACAGAGAACAGACTAATGCCTCGATAATTACCACACTCACTTTTATCACCTTTCTTATAAAGTGGCTTAATTAAGGTTTCTCTAAAATCTCTAGGTACTTCCCCTTTTTTTTAAATCATATTCATATTTTCAGTAACTTATTTCTAACCTCAGAGCCACAATTGCAAACTCGATATATCTCCAATATGTCCAATGTAGAATAGCCGAAGAAAAAGCAAGAATGACAACAAACTAAAACAGCCGTAAACCTTTTCTCAGCCAAACAAGGCCAGTGCCATAGCGACGATACGTGGGAAACTGTTGTAGCCGAACTTCTACTAACTATTCCTTTACCAGGACACTTAGAGATGGGAAAATTTATCAAACACCTTTACCTAGTGATTAATTGAGAAGTATTGGTGTTATTTCTGTTTTTGTTTTTAAAGCACTGATTCTGTTTCGTTTTTCTAGAAAAAAGTGAGAAAGGAAAATACGAAGAGGTTATCCGTTTATCAAGGATGTTTTTTTTTCTATTTTGAACTCTTTCTTTTGAAAAAAAGAATGAGGAATATATAATATGTTCCAATGTCGGCTGGTTTATTATATTTCTATTTTTGCTTTAAAAAACAGGAAAAAAAAGAAGAACGAAACGGCTTAACTGTTTCAAGTTACCCAAGCAATTTTTTAATGTTTCTTTTTCTCCACGAGGAAAAAAATAAACAAAGAATCACGGATGTAATGATATAATTTTTATTATGTAATTTTAGTTATAACTTTGGTCAAATTCCATGCAACTAGTGTTCAAATAAGCTTCTACTATAATATTGAAGAAAAAATGTGTTTTCTTTTTGTTTTTCTTCATTGGCGGGAAAATTGGTGCAACAACTCACAACCTAATGTAGCATTTTCGTTCTGTACACAGACATCAAATTTAAAATCCAAATTCTCGGGATATTGACAAAAATTGCTCCAAAAACTGAGGACACATTCCCGAAATAGAGGTGTCGGTCTTCCATTTAAAAAAAAAATGATTTTTTTTGTCTTTTCAAACAGTTCGTGGTGACAAACTGTAAGTAGAGAGTGACTCAGTTCCTTAGAAACTGAAATTAAAAACAACACATTTTTTATATCAAAAGAATATACTTATTATGCTGATTCTAAATATATAAGGTTCATCAAGTTCAGTGTTACCCATCAAAAGCTGCGAGCCTAAGAAAATGTGCCTGATTTTTGAAAAAGGGGTACAACAAGCCTATTGTAGAAGTTTCAAGCTCCTATATACGAGAATATTGAATTTTACCCTTTTTTCATGCATGTTTTGGCCAGAAGAAAGATCACGGATGCTTGCTTACTTGTTTCTTGTTGTTTTTTTGTTTTTTTCAGGGGTGATCGTATCAAACTAATGGTCCTTGAAGATCGGGAGAGGGTGCCTTCGAAAGGAAATTGAAAGTTCTAGTGCCCTTTTTAAGTCACCAAATAGATTGGAAGACAACTAGTCCCCCTCCCATGCCCCTTTTTGCCCAAAGTTACCCATCAGAATTTTCAGTGGTACCAAATTTGTACGACCACCTCTTCCATAAAAAATATTTACATGTTAACAACTTACACTGTATATTAACTTCCATAGCTTACAGCCCTTGCCCCGGGGGCTGCGTAAGAGGGTTTCAATCCCGAAAGCATATTTTTTTGGCCCTAGAACTATTTTGAACAAAATGAATGTCTCAAAATTTTTACCGGATGCATTTGGGTAAATAGGGCGTGAAGGGTGGTTTCCCTTTGATCACTTTTGGGTCTTAAAAAAGGAACCAAGACCTTTGACTTCCAATCGAAAAAGCCACCTCTAAATTTTATTCAACCCCCTTTTCCACAAAAACCTTATTAGTTAGCAATGGGCAACTTGTATAAGTTACAGCTCTTGCCCCGGGGGCTGTGGGGGATTTCTCAACCTCTGAGTTATATTTATTTGACTTTTGGATATTTTGAACAAAATAACTATCTAAAAATTTTGATCTGATAAATTTGAGGGAAAAGGGGGACAGGGGAGCTGGCTATCTTCCGATAACTTTAGAGTCTTAAAAAAGCACTGGAGCTTTCAATTTCCAATCGAATGAGCCCCCTCCAAAGTTTATACGACCACCCCTTCCATAAAACCATTATGTATTAACCAAGGGTAAATAGCATTACTTATAGCCCTTGCCCCGAGGGCTGGGGTGTTTATCAAACCTGAAACCATAGTTATTTGACCTTCAGACAGTTTTGAACAAAATGACTATCTCAAAATTTTAATTGAAAGTATCTGGGGGAAAGGGCATGAGTGGGGTGCGGGTCGCCTACCGATCATTATTGACTCTTAAGAAGGGAACTAGAACTTCCGATTTCAAATTGAATGAGCCTCCTCCGAAGTTTATACGACTTTAATCGTTCCATAAAACCTTATTTGTTGACAATGGCAACTTGCATAACTTACAAACCTTGCCCCGAGGTATGATGGGGGGGGATATCAAACCTATAATTAAAGTTCTTAACCATTGACACATTTTGAAGAAAGTGGCTATCTTAGAGTTTTGATCGGATGCATTTGAGAAAATTAGGGCGTGGGGGGTTACTTGCCCTCCGATCACTTTTGACTCTGAAAAGGGCCCTAGAATTTCCAATTTCCAAATGAGCCCCCTTCGACGTTTATGGGACCACCCCTTGCATTTGAAGTGGCTCAAGAAAAAAAATACAAAAAAATTGAAGCCTTGTAGTCTTTACTATAGGCAGCCTCCGTTAATTAATGCTGTACAAAATACTACTGGCATGAAAATATTTACATTTTTAAAGCTTTAAGAAAATAACTTACAAAGTCTCTCTTGTCCTGTGTCCTGTGTCAGTCTCAAATCATTTTCTTTACCAAAAATCGAACTCAACAGTTCTATTGGCTAAAATTAAAATAAGAATAGAATTAAATTGCTTATGTATAATTGAAAAGAATTGATTTATTAACATATTTGCTCTAATAAGCGGGATAATGAAAATGATGGTTGAGGAACTAATGGTAATTATACTATCTCTAATACACATGGAATATGTGGACGTGTCTTACATCTGAGGAGCATGACGAGGGCAAATTACTTTCGTTGAAACAATTTTATTAATAGAAAAAGAAGAGGCCACTTAGTCTTCACATTTCGAAGTCATATTCCTAATTTATTGAACTTGGAAAAATAATGGCAAACTAGCTGCCATGATTCTTTCTTAGACTATTGATTAAGAAAACATCCAGAAAAGAAGCTTTCAAAAAAACCAAAGAGGTTTTAATATCTAGGTTTAAAATATCAAACCAGGGACGAGCAGAAATAAAGTCAAATTATTGTTCATGCGTAAAACTACCATACATCACTTCAATAAATATAGGAAACCCAAAACGAACAGAAAGTACAGTAACTAATTAAATTAAACGAACAGAAAGTACAGTAACTAATTAAATTAAACTAAAAACCATCAGAAGCTACCATAAAGAGGAGTAGAGCTAACGCCCCTCTAAAGACCAGATCATGGCTTGTACTTTACTGAAAAAAAATCTTTATTTCTAGCTATGGGTTTTTTATTTATCATAATAGGAAAAAATCTCGATCAAAACCAAGATCATAGTCAGCGCAATAGCGCTGCCTAAGTAAAGAGCGATGTGGGCAAAATGTATTTTTTGTTTGTTTTTCTTTACCAAGGCACTTCGTAAACAAGGAGTTGTATTTTTTTTTAAAGGGGCTCATTTGATTGGAAATCAAAAGTTCAAGTGATTAGACAATTGACAGTAGTAGTAATAGCGTACATATACTGTCTTTTGGTCTATTGATCTTCTTCTTGATTAGTCCCTGGAAGTTCCAACTCATTGCCCTAAGCCGTACCTGAAATGTGCCCTTTTGACAACCTGCAAGTATGTATTATGTTTTGATTTAGTTCAACACTCTCCTCAACATTCCCTGAAAGTTTGACGATAATATCATTAGCCTTTTTGGATACCAAGGATCAAAACTACTCTCCTTTCCCAATAAAATATGTTATATGTAAACAACAGACGAATTATATAACTTACAACCCTTGCCCCAAGGGTTGTGCGGACAGAAGCGGTGTTAGGGGGCAGATGGGTACTTGACCCAGGCGCAGATATTTTGGGGGCGTAAAATTTCAAATAAACAATCTAACGGTTACAATCACTTCGTAAATTTTGAAATTTCCTTTCTATTAAAATAAAGCGGGGGTCCCACGAACTCCAAGATATAAAAAAAAAAATAGTTAAACACCGACACATTTCGTAAAAAAAAAACTTACCTGTGTGTTAGAATTAATTGTGCAATATGGAGATTAAGGGGTCTTCGCAAACGTAAGGGCTGACTTTCAAATATTATTAGCGATTGAAGTTTAGGTAGCCAGTAATAAGCGGTCGTTTAGTCAGCAAAAATTAATATTAACGTACCTCGGATCGAGTATGGTCCAGGAGCGACTAAATTATTTAGTGTTAATGAGCAAAGAACGCGAAGAATTAGAAGCAATCAATTGGGACGAGATAGTCAATAATATTTCAGGGGCTAAAGTAAAAAAAAATCAGATTAAAATAAGTGAAAATCTTGTTAATAAATAAAAAGTTTCTTAAATTTTTTGTTTGCCTAAAATGTTTTGGGAGATAGGGGGGGGGGCATATCAATATTATTGACTGGGAACAAGATAGACCAGAGCCACCACTGTTTGGGAGGTGTCATCCCTAGACGCATATTTATCTGACCTTTCAACTATGCTGAACCAAATGCCTATCTAATAAATTTGGTCAGATATCTTCGGGAGAATATGGGGCCTGGGAGTCCTGCCTGCCCTTCAATCACTTTTGACTCTTAAAAAGGACATTAGAGCTTTTGACTTCAAATCGAATGAGCCCTCTTTGAGGTTTCTCTGCTATCTCCTTCATATACGAATTGCGTTGATGAAAAGACAAAAAAAAGGTAAAAACAAATAATACATAGAGCCCAATTCTCTCTTTACTTAGGTATAGCTATTACACTGTTAATGATAAAAAAAAAGTAAAGAAAACAGGTAGCTAAACTCTCAACATTACCACCATGATTTCATAATTAAACAAATAATGGTAATGAACTTTAAGCAGTGAGCGGCTCAGCTCAATCGTAACCGAAGTTCTAAAAACAAATCTTGGTAAAAATTAATGCACCCAAAGAATCGTATTTTATACGAATTCCAAATTGATTGAATTTTTTAAATGTATTATTACCGACCAATAGCTACAAGCCGGAGAAAATTAGCCTGATTTTCAAAAAATTTATTAAACACCCCCAAAAAATCGTGCGATCTTAATGGAAATCATACCATTAGCTTCAGCGTATCTGAGAACCCTACTGTACATGTTTAAAGCTTCTATCTGCAAAAACGTGTAATGTTGTTATTTTTGCCAGAAGAAAGATCACAGATGCGCGTTATTTGTTTCTTTTTCTCAGCGGTAATCATACCAAACCAACGGTCCTAGAAGATCGGGAGAAGGATCATTCGAACAGAAATCAAAAGTTCTAGTACCCTATCTAAGTGACCAAAAAGACTGGTTGGTATCTAGCCCCCCTCCCACGCCACTTTTTTTTTCAAAGACGTCCGTTCAGAATTTTGAGACAGTTGATTCACCATAGTTGAAAGGTCCAATAACTATGCCTCAGGGAATGGCAAGACCCCCCAGAGTCCCAGAAGAAAGGGTTAGAAGTTATGCAAGTTGCCCGTTGTTTACATGAAATATTTGCTATTGAGAAGTATTAAATAATTTCCGGGAGAAGTTTTTCTGCGGGGGGGATTATCCAAAGGAATAATTTTCTGAGGGGAGAAACTTTTCCGGCAAAAGAGTTTCGTGGAAAATGTTGCCCATGGGGGGGGGGGGGGGTTCTAGTATTATTTTAAAAACGGTGAGAAATTAAATAAAAACTTTAACTGAACTAAGGACTTATATCAGCTAAAAGTACGGAGCAACATTATAACTTAAAACGAACGAAAATTATGCTGTATATGGGAGGGGGGCTGTCCATTCCTTGTCCTTGTTCTTTTTACGCTGAAGTTCGACTTTGCCTCAATTACTTAAGAACAACAGTAGAAGGGGGGGTACCAGACCCACCCCACACCCCAGCTGCCCCCTATAGCCTTTTTGCACCCCCTATATGGGCCTAGTCCCTAGGGAGAACAGGTGGTTTATGGTTTTCTCACTGAGAATGAAAAAACAGGAATTTTCTCACTTGGAAAAACAGGAACTTTGTCACATTTATGTCTGTTTTTATGGTTGTTTTCATGGATGGTTATGTGTGTTGTTCGATTTATTTGATGTTTTTATGGATTTTGTCAGTGAGAATTTGAAAAACAGAAACTTTGTCCCGTTCATGGATTATTGAGTCTAATGGGGGCAGGTCAATGACACTTCCTTCTTGTTGTTGCTCGATGCGAATGTTATGCCGTCCAGGAATTTGAAACACCTGTGCTGTCGACCTCAATTCACCTATCGTGAATCAATAATTCCCCTTAGAAACAACAAATTAATTCCCCTTTCTTGACAGATCAACCAACCAATGACATCATCTGTCAGACTTTAAAAATTTTCATATAGAAACGATTCTCCAGGAATAGATCCAAGTCATTAATGTCTTTGCCTCGGAAACAACTCTTTTGGTCGAACTCCAAAAGATATTAATAACCAAACGCCATGGAAACAATTCTCCAAGAAACATCTTAGCAATGAATTGTTTTAGCGCGGGAATCAGGTTTCTTATTAATTTGAAATGCATTAGTGCAGAGATGCCAAAAACAAAAGGAACACGCTGAATTACGTTTAGGGATAATTTTGGCGAAACTGTTTTAGACAGGTGATGGAATTATTTCGACGAAACAGTTAGAGACATTATAAAATATGATTTTTGAAGAGATTTTGAGGGTGAAACTCTGTGGTCGTTATAATACACAAGTTCCATTTGAACAGTGTTGTGAGGTCCTCTACCCCAACCCCCAAGGGCTCCGATCCCCCTACCCCAACCCCGAAGGAAGCCCCCGGTCCTCAAAGGTCCCCCGGGCTCCCAAAGGACCACCCGGCCCTCCATCTCCTCCCTCCTCCTCTCCTCCCCCTCCCCTCCTCCCCTCCCCTCCTCCTCCTCCCTCCTCCTCCTCCTCTCACCTCCTCCTCCCCTCCCCTCCTCCCCTCCCCCTCCCTCCCCCCATTTTTTATACTTTTTTTGTGCATTGAGACACAGAACGACCCCCTACCCCGGCCCCTCCCCCTCCAAAGGTCTGATTTTTCAAAGTTCATTTTGAATTTCCTTCGTTGAAATGCGAGAGTTGGAATATTTCAGTAGTGTTTTGTTGTGGTTTACCTTGTCACAGTTACATTCTCTCGATTTTTCAAAGTTCATTTGAATTTCTTTCGTTGAAATGCAAGAGTTGGAATATTTCAGTAGTGTTTTGTTGTGGTTTACCTTGTCACAGTTACATTCTCTTGATTTTTCAAAGTTCATTTTAATTTCTTTAGTTGAAATGCAAGGGTTGTATTATTTCAGTAGTGTTATGTTGCGGTTTACCGTGTCATACTTACATTCTCTCGATTTTTCAAAGTTCATTTTGAATTTCTTTCATTGAAATGCAAGAGTTGGAATATTTCAGTAGTGTTTTGTTGTGGCTTACCATGTCACACTTACATTCTCTTGACTTTTCTAAGTTCATTTCTAATTTCTTTCATTTAAAGGCAAGATTTGGAATGTGCCAGTAGTGTTCTGTCATGGTATACCTTGTCACAGTTACATTCTCTTGATTTTTCAAAGTTCATTTGAATTTATTTCGTTGAAATGCAAGAGTTGGAATATTCCAGTAGTGTTTCGTCGGGATTTACTTTATCACAATTACATTCTCTTGATTTTTCAAAGTTCATATTGAATTTCTTTCGTTGAAATGCAAGAGTTGGAATATTTCAGTAGTGTTTTTTCATGGTTTACCTTGTCACAGTTACATTCTTTGATTTTTCAAAGTTCATTTGAATTTCTTTCATTGAAATGCAAGAGTTGGAATATTTCAGTAGTGGTTTATCGTGGTTTACCTTGTCACAGTTACATTCTATTAATTTTTCAAAGTTCATTTTGAATTTCTTTCGTTGAAATGCAAGAGTTGGATAATTTCAGTAGTGTTTTGTCGTGGTTTACTTTGTCACAATTACATTCTCTTTATTTTTCAAAGTTCATTTTGAATTTCTTTCATTGAAATGCAAGAGTTGGAATATTTCAGTAGTGGTTTGTTGTGGTTTACCTTGTCACAGTTACATTCTCTGGATTTTTCAAAGTTCATTTTGAATTTCTTTCCTTGAAATGCAAGAGTTTGAATATTTCAGTAGTGTTTTGTTGCGGCTTACCTAGTCACAGTTACATTCTCTTGATTTTTCAAAGTTCATTTGAATTTCTTTCATTGAAATGCAAGAGTTGGAATATTTCAGTACTGGTTTGTTGTGGCTTACTTTGTCACAGTTACATTTTCTTGATTTTTCAAAGTTCATTTTGAATTTCTTTCGTTGAAATGCAAGAGTTGGATAATTTCAGTAGTGTTTTGTCGTGGTTTACTTTGTCACAATTACATTCTCTTGATTTTTCAAAGTTCATTTTGAATTTCTTTCATTGAAATGCAAGAGTTGGAATATTTCAGTAGGGTTTTGTTGTGGTTTACTTTGTCACAGTTACATTCTCTTGATTTTTCAAAGTTCATTTTGAATTTCTTTCATTGAAATGCAAGAGTTTGAATATTTCAGTAGTGTTTTGTTGCGGCTTACCTAGTCACAGTTACATTCTCTTGATTTTTCAAAGTTCATTTTGAATTTCTTTCGTTGAAATGCAAGAGTTGGATTATTTCACTAGTGTTATGTAGTGGTTTACTTTGTCACAGTTACATTCTCTTGATTTTTCAAAGTTCATTTTGAATTTCTTTCATTGAAATGCAAGAGTTGGATTATTTCACTAGTGGTTTGTTGTGACTTACCTTGTCACAGTTACATTTTCTTGATATTTCAAAGTTCATTTTGAATTTCGTTCATTTAAATGCAAGAGTTGGAATATTTCAGTAGTGTTATGTAGTGGTTTACTTTGCCAAAGTTACATTCTCTTGTTTTTTCAAAGTTCATTTTGAATTTCTTTCGTTGAAATGCAAGGGTTGGAATATTTCAGTAATGTTTTGTCGTGGTTTACTTTGTCACAGTTACATTCTCCTGATTTTTCAAAGTTCATTTTGAATTTCTTTCGTTGAAATGCAAGAGTTGGAATATTTCAGTAGTGTTTTGTTGTGGTTTACCTGGTCACTGTTACATTCTCTTGATTTTTCAAAGTTCATTTTGAATTTCTTTCGATGAAATGCAAGAGTTGGATTATTTCAGTAGTGTTTTGTTGTGGTTTACCGTGTCACAGTTACATTCTCTAGATTTTTCAAAGTTCATTTTGAATTTCGTTCATTTAAATGCAAGAGTTGGATTATTTCAGTAGTGTTATGTCGTGGTTTACCGTGTCATACTTACATTCTCTTGATTTTTCAAAGTTCATTTTGAATTTCTTTCGTTGAAATGCAAGAGTTGGAATATTTCAGTAGTGTTTTGTTGTGGCTTACCTTGTCACAGTTACATTCTCTTGATTTTTCAAAGTTCATTTTGAATTTCTTTCATTGAAATGCAAGAGTTAGAATATTTCAGTAGTGTTTTGTCGTGGTTTACCATATCACTGTTACATTCTCTTGATTTTTCAAAGTTCATTTTGAATTTCTATCATTGAAATGTAAGAGTTGTATTATTTCAGTAGTGTTATGTCGTGGTTTACTTTGTCAAAGTTAAATTCTTTTGATTTTTCAATGTTCATTTGAATTTCTTTCCTTGAAATGCAAGGGTTGGAATATTTCAGTAGTGTTTTGTTGCTGCTTACCTAGTCACAGTTATATTCTCTTGATTTTTCAAAGTTCATTTTGAATTTCTTTCGTTGAAATGCAAGAGTTGGATTATTTCACTAGTGTTTTGTCGTGGTTTACCTTGTCACAGATACATTCTCTTGATTTTTCAAAGTTCATTTCGAATTTCTTTTGCTGAAATGCAAGAGTTGGATTATTTCAGTAGTGTTTTGTTGTGGTTTACCGTGTCACAGTTACATTTTCTTGATTTTTCAAAGTTCATTTTGAATTTCGCTCATTGAAATGCAAGAGTTGGATTATTTCAATAGTGTTTTGCTGTGGCTTCCTTTATCACAGTTACATTCACTCGATTTTTCAAAGTTCATTTTGAATTTCTGTCGTTGAAATGCAAGAGTCGAAATATTTCAGTAGGGTTTTATTTTGGTTTACTTTGTCACAGTTACATTCTCTTTGATTTTTCAATGTTCATTTTGAATTTCTTTCATTGAAATGCAAGAGTTTGAATATTTCAGTAGGGTTTTGTTGTGGTTTACCGTGTCACAGTTATATTCTCTTGTTTTTTCAATGTTCATTTGGAATTTCTTTCATTGAAATGCAAGAGTTGGAATATTTCAATAGCGTTTTGTTGTGGTTTAACTTGTCCTAGTTACATTCTATTTATTTTTGAAAGTTCATTTTGAATTTCATTCGTTGAAATCCAAGAGTTGGATTATTTCACTAGTGGTTTGTCATGGTTTACCTTTTCACAATTACATTCTCTTGATTTTTCAAAGTTCATTTTGAATTTCTTTCATTGAAATGCAAGAGTTGGAATATTTCACTAGTGCTTTGTTATGACTTACCTTGTCACAGTTACATTCTCTTGATTTTTCAAAGTTCATTTTGAATTTCTTTCGTTGAAATGCAAGAGTTGGATTATTTCAGTAGTGTTATGTTGTGGTTTACTTTGTCACAGTTACATTGTTTTTTTTTTTCAAAGTTTATTTCTAATTTATTTCATTGAAATGCAAAAGTTGGAATGTTTCAGTAATGTTTGGATGCGGATTACATAATCACAGTTACATTCTCTTGATTTTTCAAAGTTCAGTTTCAATTTTTTTAGTTGGAATGCAAGAGTTGGAATATTTCAGTAGTGTTTCGTCGTGGTTTACCTGGTCACTGTTAAATTCGCTTGATTTTTCAAAGTTCATTTTGAATTTCTTTCGTTGAAATGTAAGAGTTGGAATATTTCAGAAGCGTTTTGTCGTGGTTTACCTTGTCACTGTTACATTCTCTTGATTTTTCAAATTCATTTTCGATTTCTTTCATTTATATGCAAGAGTTGTAATATTTCAGTAGTGTTTTGTTGAGGTTTACCTTGTCACAGTTAAATTCTCTTGATTTTTCAAAGTTCATTTTGAATTTCTTTCATTGAAATGTAAGAGTTGGAATATTTCAATAGTGTTTTTTCGTGGTTTACCTTGCCACAGTTACATTCTCTTAATTTTTCAAAGTTCGTATTGGATTTCTTTCATTGAAATGCAAGAGTTGGAATATTTCAGTAGTGTTTTGTCGTGGTATACCTTGTCACAGTTACAATCTATTGATTTTTCAAAGTTAATTTTCTATTTCTTTCATTGAAATGCAAGAGTTGGAATATTTCAGTAGTGTTTTGTTGTGCTTTACCTTGTCACAGTTACATTCTCTTAATTTTTCAAAGTTCATTTTGAATTTCTATCGGTGAAATGCAAGAGTTGGAATATTTCAGTAGTGTTTTGTCATGGTTTAACTTGTTACAGTTACATTATCTTGATTTTTCAAAGTTCTTTTTCAATTTATTTCATTTAAATGCAAGAGTTTGATTGTTTCATTAGGGCTTTGTTATAGTTTACAATGTCACAGTTACATTCTCTCAATTTTTCAAAGTTAATTATGGATTTCTTTTGGTGAAATGCTAGATTTGGAATATTTCAGTAGTGTTTTGTCGTGGTTTACCCTGTCTCAGTTACATTCTCTTAATTTTTCAAAGTTAATTTTGAATTTCTTTATTTGAAATGCAAGATTTGGAATATTTCAGAAGTGTTTTGTCGTGGTTTACCTTGTCACAGTTACATTCTCTTGATTTTTCAAAGTTCATTTTGAATTTCTTTCAGTGAAATGCAAGAGTTGGATTATTTCACTAGTGTTTTGTGATGGTTTACCGTGTCACAGTTACATTCTCTAGATTTATCAAACTTTATTTTGGATTTATTTCAGTGAAATAAAAGAGTTGGAATATTTCACTAGTGTTTTGTCGTGGTTTACGTTGTCACAGATACATTATCTTAATTTTTCAAGGTTCATTTTGAATTTCTTTCATTGAAATGCAAGAGTTGGATTATTTCACTAGTGGTTTGTTGTGACTTACCTTGTCACAGTTACATTTTCTTGATTTTTCAAAGTTCATTTTGAATTTCGTTCATTTAAATGCAAGAGTTGGAATATTTCAGTAGTGTTATGTAGTGGTTTACATTGCCAAAGTTACATTCTCTTGTTTTTTCAAAGTTCATTTTGAATTTCTTTCGTTGAAATGCAAGGGTTGGAATATTTCAGTAATGTTTTGTCGTGGTTTACTTTGTCACAGTTACATTCTCCTGACTTTTCAAAGTTCATTTTGAATTTCTTTCGTTGAAATGCAAGAGTTGGAATATTTCAGTAGCGTTTTGTTGTGGTTTACCTGGTCACTGTTACATTCTCTTGATTTTTCAAAGTTCATTTTGAATTTCTTTCGCTGAAATGCAAGAGTTGGATTATTTCAGTAGTGTTTTGTTGTGGTTTACCGTGTCACAGTTACATTCTCTCGATTTTTCAAAGTTCATTTTGAATTTCGTTCATTTAAATGCAAGAGTTGGATTATTTCAGTAGTGTTATGTCGTGGTTTACCGTGTCATACTTACATTCTCTTGATTTTTCAAAGTTCATTTTGAATTTCTTCCGTTGAAATGCAAGAGTTGGAATATTTCAGTAGTGTTTTGTTGTGGCTTACCTTCTCACAGTTACATTCTCTTGATTTTTCAAAGTTCATTTTGAATTTCTTTCATTGAAATGCAAGAGTTGGAATATTTCAATAGTGTTTTGTCGTGGTTTACCTTATCACTGTTACATTCTCTTGATTTTTCAAAGTTCATTTTGAATTTCATTCATTGAAATGCAAGAGTTGGAATATTTCAGTACTGTTATGTCGTGGTTTACTTTGTCACAGTTACATTCTTTTGATTTTTCAAAGTTCATTTGAATTTCTTTACTTGAAATGCAAGGGTTGGAATATTTCAGTAGTGTTTTGTTGCGGCTTACCTAGTCACAGTTAAATTCTCTTGATTTTTCGAAGTTCATTTTGAATTTCTTTCGTTGAAATGCAAGAGTTGGATTATTTCACTAGTGTTTTGTCGTGGTTTACCTTGTCACAGATACATTCTCTTGATTTTTCAAAGTTCATTTCGAATTTCTTTTGCTGAAATGCAAGAGTTGGATTATTTCAGTAGTGTTTTGTTGTGGTTTACCGTGTCACAGTTACATTCTCTTGATTTTTCAAAGTTCATTTTGAATTTCGTTCATTGAAATACAAGAGTTTGATTATTTCAATAGTGTTTTGCTGTGGCTTACTTTATCACAGTTACATTCACTCGATTTTTCAAAGTTAATTTTGAATTTCTGTCGCTGAAATGAAAGAGTCTAACTATTTAAGTAGGGTTTTATTGTGGTTTACCTTTTAACAGTTACATTCTCTTTGATTTTTCAAAGTTCATTTTGAATTTCTTTCATTGAAATGCAAGAGTTTGAATATTTCAGTAGGGTTTTGTTGTGGTTTACCTTGTCACAGTTACATTCTCTCGATTTTTCAAAGTTCATTTTGAATTTCTTTCATTGAAATGCAAGAGTTTGAATATTTCAATAGTGTTTTGTTGTGGTTTACCTTGTCAAAGTTACATTCTCTTGATTTTTCAAAGTTCATTTTGAATTTCTTTCGTTGAAATGCAAGAGTTGGATTATTTCACTAGTGGGTTGTCGTGGTTTACCATTTCACAGTTACATTCTCTTGATTTTTCAAAGTTCATTTTGAATTTTTTTCATTGAAATGCAAGAGTTGGAATATTTCACTAGTGCTTTGTTATGACTTACCTTGTCACAGTTACATTCTCTTGATTTTTCAAAGTTCATTTGAATTTCATTCGTTGAAATGCAAGAGTTGGAATATTTCAATAGTGTTATGTAGTGGTTTACTTTGTCACAGTTACATTCTTTTGTTTTTTCAAAGTTCATTTTTAATTTATTTCATTGAAATGCAAGGGTTGGAATATTTCAGTAATGTTTTGTTGCGGCTTACCTAATCACAATTACATTCTCTTGATTTTTCAAATTTCATTTTCAATTTATTTAGTTGAAATGCAAAAGTTGGAATATTTCAGTAGCGTTTCGTTGTGGTTTACCTGGTCAGTGTTACATTTGCTTGATTTTTCAAAGTTCATTTTGAATTTCTTTCTTTGAAATGTAAGAGTTGGAATATTTCAGAAGCGTTTTGTCGTGGTTTACCTTGTCACTGTTACATTCTCTTGATTTTTCAAATTCATTTTCGATTTCTTTCATTTATATGCAAGAGTTGGAATATTTCAGTAGTGTTTTGTTGAGGTTTACCTTGTCACAGTTAAATTCTCTTGATTTTTCAAAGTTCATTTTGAATTTCTTTCATTGAAATGTAAGAGTTGGAATATTTCAATAGTGTTTTTTCGTGGTTTACCTTGCCACAGTTACATTCTCTTAATTTTTCAAAGTTCGTATTGGATTTCTTTCATTGAAATGCAAGAGTTGGAATATTTCAGTAGTGTTTTGTCGTGGTATACCTTGTCACAGTTACAATCTATTGATTTTTCAAAGTTCATTTTCGATTTCTTTCATTGAAATGCAAGAGTTGGAATATTTCAGTAGTGTTTTGTTGTGCTTTTCCTTGTCACAGTTACATTCTCTTAATTTTTCAAAGTTCATTTTGAATTTCTATCGGTGAAATGCAAGAGTTGGATTATTTCAGTAGTGTTTTGTCATGGTTTACCTTCTCTCAGTTACTTTCTCTTGATTTTTAAAATTTCATTTTGAATTTCTTTAATTTAAATGAATGAGTTGACATATATCAAAAGTGTTTTGTCGTGGTCTACCTTGTCACAGTTACATTTTCCTGATTTTTCAAAGTTAATTATGTATTTCTTTCATTGAAATGCTAGATTTGTAATATTTCAGTAGTGTTTTGTCATGGTTTACCTTGTCGCAGTTACATTCGCTTGATTTTTAAAAGTTCATTTTTAATTTCTTTAGTTGAAATGCAAGAGTTGGAATATTTCAGAAGCGTTTTGTCGTGGTTTACCTTGTCACAGTTATATTCTCTTAATTTTTCAAAGTTCATTTTGAATTTCTTTCATTGAAATGCAAGAGTTGGATTATTTCAGTAGTGTTTTGTCGTGGTTTACCTTGTCACAGTTACATTCTCTTGATTTTTAAAAGTTCATTTTGAATTTCATTCGTTGAAATGCAAGAGTTGGAATATTTCAGTAGTGTTATGTTGTGGTTTACTTTGTCACAGTTACATTCTTATGATTTTTCATAGTTCATTTGCTTTTCTTTCCTTGAAATGCAAGGGTTGGAATATTTCAGTAGTGTTTTGTTGCGGCTTACCTTGTCACAGTTACATTCTCCTGATTTTTCAAAGTTCATTTTGAATTTCTTTCATTGAAATGCAAGAGTTTGAATATTTCAGTAGTGTTTTGTCGTGGTTTACCTTGTCACACTTACATTTTCTTGATTTTTCAAAGTTCATTTAGATTTCTTTCATTGAAATGCAAGAGTTGTTATATTTCAGTAGTGTTTTGTCATGGTTTACATTGTCACAGTTACATTCTCTTGATTTTTCAAAGTTCATTATGGATTTCTCTCGTTGAAATGCAAGAGTTGAATTATTTCAGTAGTGTTTTGTAGTGGTTTACCGTGTCACAGTTACATTCTCTTGATTTTTCAAAGTTCATTTTGGATTTATTTCGTTGAAATGCAAGAGTTGGAATATTTCAATAGAGTTTTGTCATGGTTTACCTTGTCACAGTTACATTCTCTTAATTTTTCAAAGTTACTTTCGAATTTTTTTCGTTTAAAAGCAAGAGTTGGAATATTTCAATAGTGGTTTATCATACTTTACCTTGTCAAAGTTACATTTTATTGATTTTTCAGAGTTCATATTGAATTTAGTTCGTTGAAATGCAAGACTTGGAATATTTCAGTAGTGTTTGGTTGTGGTTCACCTTGTCACAGTTAAATTTTCTTGATTTTTTAAAGTTCATTTTGAATTTCTTTCATTGAAATGCAAGAGTTGGAATATTTCAGTAGTGTTTTGTCATGGTGTACCTTGTCGCAGTTACATTCTATTGATTTTTCAAAGCCCATTTTGAATTTCTTTCATTGAAATGCAAGAGATGGATTTTTTCAGAAGTGTTTTGTCGTGGTATACCTTGTCAAAGTTACATTTTCTTAATTTTTCAAAGTTCATTTGAATTTCTTTCATTTAAATGCAAGAGTTGGAATATTTCATTAGTGTTTTGTTATAATTTACCTTGTCACAGTTACAGTCTCTTGATTTTACAAATGTCCTTTTAATTTTCTTTCATTGAAAAGCAAGTTGAATTATCTCAATGGTTTTTTCTCAGGGTTTAGATTAAGACACTTACGTTCTGTTGATTTTTTCAAAGTTCATTTTGGATTTATTTTGTTGAAATGCAAGAGTTGGAATATTTCAGTAGTGTTTTGCCGTGGTTTACTTTGTCAAAGTTACATTCTCTTAATTTTTCAAAGTTCATTTTGGATTTTGTTCGTTGAAATGCAAGAGTTGGAATATTTCAGTAGTGTTTTGTCATGATTTACTATGTCACAGTTACATTCTCTTGATTTTTCAAAGTTCATTTCTTTCGTTGAAATATGTTTTGTTGTGCTCTACCTTGACACAGTTACATTTTCTTGATTTTTGTTAGGTTAGGTTAGATTAGGCTAGATCAAGTTAGGATAGGTTAGGTTAAGTTAGGTTAAGTTAGGTTAGGTTAGGTTAGCCTACGTCCGCGCGCGTACGTAGGCTAACCTAACCTAACCTAACTTAACCTAACTTAACCTAACTTAACTTAACCACGGCAAAACACTACTGAAATATTCCAACTCTTGCATTTCAACGAAAGAAATCCAAAATGATCTTTGAAAAATCAAGAGAATGTAAGTGTGGTAAGGTAAACCACGAGAAAACACTATTGAAATATTTTAACTCTTGCATTTCAATGAAAGAAATCCAAAAGGAACTTTGAAAAATCAAGAGAATGTAACTATGACAAGGTAAACCATAACCAAACACTAGTGAAATATTCCAACTCTTGCATTTCAATGAAAGAAATTCAAAGGAACTTTGAAAAATTAAGAGAATGTAACTTTGACAAGGTAAACCACGACAAATCACTACTGAAATAATCCATCTCTTGCATTTCAATGAAAGAAATTCAAAATGAACTTTGAAAAATCAATAGATTGTAACTGTGACAAGGTACACAATGACAAAGCACTAGACAAATATTCCAACTCTTGCATTTCAATGAAAGAAATTCAAAATGAACTTTGAAAAATCAAGAAAATTTAACTGTGACAAGGTAAACCATAACCAAACACTACTGAAATATTTCAACTCTTGCATTTCAACGAAAGAAATTCAAAATGAACTTTGAAAAATCAAGAGAATGTAACTTTGACAAGGTAAACCAAGACAAAACACTATTGAAATATTCCAACTCTTGCTTTTCAACGAAAAAAATTCAAAAGGAACTTTGAAAAATTAAGAGAATGTAACTGTGACATGGTAAACCATGACAAAACTCTACTGAAATATTCCAACTCTTGCATTTCAACGAAAGAAATCCAAAATGAACTTTGAAAAATCAAGAGAATGTAACTGTGACACGGTAAACTACGACAAAACACTACTGAAATAATTCAACTCTTGCATTTCAACGAGAGAAATCCATAATGAACTTTGAAAAATCAAGAGAATGTAATTGTGACAATGTAAACCACGACAAAACACTACTTAAATATAAGAACTCTTGCATTTCAATGAAAGAAATATAAAATGAACTTTGAAAAATCAATAAAATGTAAGTGTGACAAGGTAAACCAAGACAAAACACTACTGAAATATTCAAACTCTTGCATTTCAATGAAAGAAATTCAAAATCAACTTTGAAAAATCAGGAGAATGTAACTGTGACAAGGTAAGCCGCAACAAAACACTACTGAAATATTCCAACCCTTGCATTTCAAGGAAAGAAATTCAAATGAACTATGAAAAATCATGATAATGTAACTGTGACAAAGTAAACCACAACATAACACTACTGAAATATTCCAACTCTTGCATTTCAACGAATGAAATTCAAAATGAACTTTGAAAAATCAAGATAATGTAACTGTGACATGGTAAACCAGGACAAAACACTACTGAAATATTCCAACTCTTGCATTTCACTGAAAGAAATTCAAAATGAACTTTGAAAAATCAAGAGAATATAACTGTGACAAGGTAAACCACGACAAAACGCTTCTGAAATAATACAACCCTTGCATTTCAACGAAAGAAATTCAAATTAACTTTGAAAAATCAAGAGAATGTAACTGTGACAAAGTAAACCACAACAAAACACTACTGAAATATTCCAACTCTTGCATTTCAACGAAAGAAATTCAAAATGAACTTTGAAAAATCAAGCGAATGTAACTGCGACAAGGTAAACCACGACAAAACACTACTGAAATATTCCAACTCTTGCATTTAAATGAAAGAAAAACGAAATGAACTTTGGAAAATCAAGAAAATGTAACTTTGACAAGGTAAACCAAAACAAAACACTACTGAAATATTCCAACTCTTGCATTTCAACGAAAGAAATTCAAAATGAACATTGAAAAATCAAGAAAATGTAAGTGTGACAAGGTAAACCACGACAAAACACTACTGAAATATTCCAACTCTTGTATTTCAATGAAAGAAATTCAAAATGAGCTTTGAAAAATCAAGAGAATGTAACTATGACAACGTAAACCATGACAAAACACTACTGAAATAATCCAACTCTTGCATTTCACCGATAGAAATTCAAAATGAACTTTGAAAAATTAAGAGAATGTAACTGTGACAAGGTAAAGCACAACAAAACACTACTGAAATATTCCAACTCTTGCATTTCAATGAAAGAAATCGAAAATGAACTTTAAAAAATCAATAGATTGTAACTGTGACAAGGTATACCACGACAAAACACTACTGAAATATTCCAACTCTTGCATTTCAATGAAATAAATCCAATACGAACTTTGAAAAATTAAGAGAATGTAACTGTGGCAAGGTAAACCACGAAAAAACACTATTGAAATATTCCAACTCTTACATTTCAATGAAAGAAATTCAAAATGAACTTTGAAAAATCAAGAGAATTTAACTGTGACAAGGTAAACCTCAACAAAACACTACTGAAATATTCCAACTCTTGCATTTAAATGAAAGAAATCGAAAAAGAATTTGAAAAATCAAGAGAATGTAACAGTGACAAGGTAAACCACGACAAAACGCCTCTGAAATATTCCAACTCTTACATTTCAACGAAAGAAATCCAAAATGAAATTTGAAAAATCAAGCGAATTTAACAGTGACCAGGTAAACCACAACGAAACGCTACTGAAATATTCCAACTCTTGCATTTCAAGGAATGAAATTCAAAATGAACTTTGAAAAATCAAGAGAATGTTACTGTGATTAGGTAAGCCGCAACAAAACATTACTGAAATATTCCAACCATTGCATTTCAATGAAATAAATTAAAAATGAACTTTGAAAAAACAAAACAATGTAACTGTGACAAAGTAAACCACTACATAACACTACTGAAATATTCCAACTCTTGCATTTCAACGAATGAAATTCAAAATAAACTTTGAAAAATCAAGAGAATGTAACTGTGACAAGGTAAGTCATAACAAAGCACTAGTGAAATATTCCAACTCTTGCATTTCAATGAAAGAAATTCAAAATGAACTTTGAAAAATCAAGAGAATGTAACTGTGAAATTGTAAAACACGACAACCCACTAGTGAAATAATCAAACTCTTGGATTTCAGCGAATGAAATTCAAAATGAACTTTGAAAAATCAATAGAATGTAACTGGGACAAGGTAAACCACAACAAAACGCTATTGAAATATTCCCACTTTTGCATTTCAATTAAAGAAATTCAAAATGAACTTTGAAAAATCAAGAGAATGTAACTGTGACAAAGTAAACCACGACAAAACACTACTGAAATAATTAAACTCTTGCATTTCAACGAAAGAAATTCAAAATGAACTTTGAAAAATCAAAGAGAATGTAACTGTGACAAAGTAAACCACGACAAAACACTACTGAAATATTCCAACTCTTGCATTTCAACGAAAGAAATTCAAAATGAACTTTGAAAAATTGAGTGAATGTAACTGTGTTAAAGTAAGCCACAACAAAACACTATTGAAATATTCCAACTCTTGCATTTCAACGAAAGAAATTCAAATGAACTTTGAAAAATCGAGAGAATGTAACTGTGACAAAGTAAACCACGACAAAACACTATTGAAATAATCCAACTCTTGCATTTCATGTAACTGTGACACGGTAAACCACAATAAAACACTAGTGAAATAAACCAGCTCTTGCTTTTCAACGATATAAATTCAAAATGAACTTTGAAAAATCAAAAGAATGTAACTGTGATAAGGTAAGTCATGACAAAACACTACTGAAACATTCAAACTCTTGCATTTCAATGAAAGAAATTCAAATGAACTTTGAAAAATCAAGAGAATGTAACTGTGACAAGGTAAACCACGACAAAACACTACTGAAATAATCCAACCTCTTGCATTTCAATGAAAGAAATTCAAAATGAACTTTGAAAAATCAAGAGAATGTAATTGTGACAAGCTAAACCACGACAAAATACTTATGAAAAATTCCAACTCTTGAATTTCAACGAAAGTAATTCGAAATGAACTCTGAAAAATCAAGAGAATTTAACTGTGACAAGATAAACCACAACAAGACACAACTTAAATAATACAACTCTTGCATTTCAAGTAAAGAAATACAAAATGAACTTTGAAACATCAAGAGAATATAACTTTGACAAGGTAAACCACAACGAAACACTATTGAAATATTCCATATTTTGCATTTCAATGAAAAAAATTCAAAATAGACTTTGAAAAATTAAGACAATGTAACTGTGACATGGTAAACCACGACAAAACACTACTGAAATAATCCAACTGTTGCATTTTAACAAAAGAAATCCAAAAATGAACTTTGAAAAATCAAGAGAATGTAACTGTGACACAGGTAAACCACGACAAAACACTACTGAAATAATTCCAACTCTTGCATTTCAACGAAAGAAATTCAAAATGATCTTTGAAAAATCAAGACAATAACCGTGACAAGGTAAACCACAACAAAACATTACTGAAATATACCAACTCTTGAATTTAAATGAAAGAAATCCAAAATGAACTTCGAAAAATCAGGAGAATGTAACTGTTACAAGGTAAACGACTACAAAACACTACTGAAATATTCCAACTCTTGCATTTCAATGAAAGAAATCCAAAATGAACTTTGAAAAATCAAGAAAATGTAACTGTGACAAGGTAAACCACGACAAAACACTACTTAAATATTCCAACTCTTGCATTTCAACTAAATAAATTCAAAATAAACGTTTAAAAATCAAGTGAATTTAAGTTTGACAAAGTAAACCAAGACAAAAATCTACTGAAATGATCCAACTCATGCATTTCAACGAATAAAATTAAAAATTAACATTGAAAAATTAAGAGAATATAACTGTGACAAGGTAAACCATGACAAAACACTACTGAAATATTCCAACTCTTGCATTTCACTGAAAGAAATTCAAAATGAACTTTGAAAAATCAAGAGAATATAACTGTGACAAGGTAAACCACGACAAAACGCTTCTGAAATAATACAACCCTTGCATTTCAACGAAAGAAATTCAAAATTAACTTTGAAAAATCAAGAGAATGTAACTGTGACAAAGTAAACCACAACAAAACACTACTCAAATATTCCAACTCTTGCATTTCAACGAAAGAAATTCAAAATGAACTTTGAAAAATCAAGCGAATGTAACTGCGACAAGGTAAACCACGACAAAACACTACTGAAATATTCCAACTCTTGCATTTTAATGAAAGAAAACCGAAATGAACTTTGAAAAATCAAGAAAATGTAACTGAGACAAGGTAAACCATAACAAAACACTACTGAAATATTCCAACCCTTGCATTTCAACGAAAGAAATACAAAATGAACTTTGAAAAATCAAGAGAATGTAACTGTGACAAAGTAAACCACGACATAACACTACTGAAATATTCCAACTCTTGAATTTCAACGAATAAAATCTAAAGTCAACTTTTAAAAATTAATAAAATGTAACTTTGATATGGTAAACCACGACAAAACACTACTGAAATATTCCAGATCTTGCGTTTCACCGATAGAAATTCAAAATGAACTTTGAAAAATCAAGAGAATGTAACTGTGACAAAGTAAAGCACAACAAAACACTACTGAAATATTCCAACTCTTGCATTTCAATGAAAGAAATCGAAAATGAACTTTGAAAAATCAATAGATTGTAACTGTGACAAGGTATACCACTACAAAACACTACTGAAATATTCCAACTCTTGCATTTCAATGAAATAAATCCAATACGAACTTTGAAAAATTAAGAGAATGTAACTGTGGCAAGGTAAACCACGAAAAAACTGTATTGAAATATTCCAACTCTTACATTTCAATGAAAGAAGTTCAAAATGAACTTTGAAAAATCAAGAGAATTTAACTGTGACAAGGTAAACCTCAACAAAACACTACTGAAATATTCCAACTCTTGCATTTAAATGAAAGAAATCGAAAAAGAATTTGAAAAATCAAGAGATTGTAACTGTGACAAGGTAAACCACGACAAAACGCCTCTGAAATATTCCAACTCTTACATTTCAACGAAAGAAATCCAAAATGAAATTTGAAAAATCAAGCCAATTTAACAGTGACCAGGTAAACCACAACGAAACGCTACTGAAATATTCCAACTCTTGCATTTCAACGAAAGAAATTAAAAATGAACTTTGAAAAATCAAGAGAATGTAACTGTGATTAGGTAAGCCGCAACAAAACATTACTGAAATAGTCCAACCCTTGCATGTCAATGAAATAAATTAAAAATGAACTTTGAAAAAACAAAAGAATGTAACTGTGACAAATTAAACCACTACATAACACTACTGAAATATTCCAACTCTTGCATTTCAACGAATGAAATTCAAAATAAACTTTGAAAAATCAAGAGAATGTAACTGTGACAAGGTAAGTCATAACAAATCACTAGTGAAATATTCCAACTCTTGCATTTCAATGAAAGAAATTCAAAATGAACTTTGAAAAATCAAGAGAATGTAACTGTGAAATGGTAAACCACGACAAACCACTAGTGAAATAATCCAACTCTTGGATTTCAACGAAAGAAATTCAAAATGAACCTTGAAAAATCGAGAGAATGTAACTGTGACAAGGTAAACCACAACAAAACACTATTGAAATATTCAAACTCTTGCATTTCAATGAAAGAAATTCAAAATGAACTGTGAAAAATCGAGAGAATGTAACTGTGACAAGGTAAACCACAACAAAACCCTACTGAAATATTCAAACTCTTGCATTTCAATGAAAGAAATTCAAAATGAACTTTGAAAAATCAAAGAGAATGTAACTGTGACAAAGTAAACCACGACAAAACACTACTGAAATATTCCAACTCTTGCATTTCAACGAAAGAAATTCAAAATGAACTTTGAAAAATCGAGAGAATGTAACTGTGACAAAGTAAACCACAACAAAACACTATTGAAATATTCCAACTCTTGCATTTCAAAGAAAGAAAATCAAAATGAACTTTGAAAAATCAAGAAAATGTATCTGTGACAAGGTAAACCACGACAAAACACTAGTGGAATAATCCATCTCTTTCATTTCAACGAAATAAATTCAAAAAGAACTTCGAAAATAAAGAGATTATAACTATGACTAGGTAAGCCGCAACAATACACTACTGAAGTAATCTAATCCTTGAATTTCAAGGAAAGAAATTCAAATGAACTTTGAAAAATCAAGAGAATGTAACTGTGACAAAGTAAACCACAACAAACCAGTACTGAAATATTCCAACTCTTGCATTTCAATGAATGAAATTCAAAATGAACTTTGAAAAATCAAGAGAATGTAACAGTGATAAGGTAAACCACGACAAAACACTACTGAAATATTCTAACTCTTGCATTTCAATGAAAGAAATCCAAAAATTAACATTGAAAATCGGGAGAATGTAACTGTGACAAGGTAAGCCGCAACAAAACACTACTGAAATATTCCAACTCTTGCAATTCAACGAAAGAAATTCAAAATGAACTTTGAAAAATCAAGAGAATGTAAGTATGACACGGTAAACCACGACATAACACTACTGAAATAATCCAACTCTTGCATTTAAATGAACGAAATTCAAAATGAACTTTGAAAAATCGAGAGAATGTAACTGTGATACGGTAAACCACAACAAAACACTACTGAAATAATCCAACTCTTGCATTTCAGCGAAAGAAATTCAAAATGAACTTTGAAAAATCAAGAGAATGTAACAGTGACCAGGTAAACCACAACAAAACGCTACTGAAATATTCCAACTCTTGCATTTCAACGAAAGAAATTCAAAATGAACTTTGAAAAATCAGGAGAATGTAACTGTGACAAAGTAAACCACGACAAAACATTACTGAAATATTCCAACCCTTGCATTTCAATGAAAGAAATCCAAAATGAACTTTGAAAAAACAAGAGAATGTAACTTTGGCAAAGTAAACCACTACATAACACTACTGAAATATTCCAACTCTTGCATTTAAATGAACGAAATTCAAAATGAACTTTGAAAAATCAAGAAAATGTAACTGTGACAAGGTAAGTCACAACAAACCACTAGTGAAATAATCCAACTCTTGCATTTCAATGAAAGAAATTCAACATGAACTTTGAAAAATCAAGATAATGTATCTGTGACAAAGTAAACCACGACAAAACACTACTGAAATAATCAAACTCTTGCATTTCAACGAACAAAATTCAAAATGAACTTTGAAAAATAAAGAGAATATAACTGTGACTAGGTAAGCCGCAACAAAACACTACTGAAATATTCAAACTCTTGCATTTCAAGGAAAGAAATTCAAAATGAACTTTGAAAAATCGAGAGAATGTAACTGTGACAAAGTAAACCACAACAAAACCCTACTGAAATAATTCAACTCTTGCATTTCAATGAAAGAAATTCAAAATGAATTTTGAAAAATCAAGAGCATGTACTTGTGACAAAGTAAAACACGACAAAACACTATTAAAATATTCCAACTCTCGTATTTCAACGAGAAAAATTCAAAATGAACTTTGAAAAATTAAGAGAATGTAACTGTGACAAAGTAAGCCACAACAAACCAGTACTGAAATAATCCAACTCTTGCATTTCAAAGAAAGAAATTCAAAACGAACTTTGAAAAATCGAGAGAATGTAACTGTGACAAAGTAAACCACAACAAACCAGTACTGAAATAATCCAACTCTTGCATTTCAACGAAAGAAATTCAAAATGAACTTTGAAAAATTAAAGAATGTAACTGTGACATGGTAAACCACGACAAACCACTACTGAAATATTCCAACTCTTGCATTTCAATGAAAGAAATTCAAATGAACTTTGAAAAATCAAAGAATGTAACTGTGACAAGGTAAACCATGACAAAACACTACTGAAATATTCCAACTCTTGCATTTCAACGAAAGAAATTCAATATGAACTTTGAAAAATCAAGAGAATGTAATTGTGATAAAGTAAATCACGACGAAACACTACTGAAATAATCCAACTCTTGCATTTCAATGAAAGAAATTCAAAATGAACTTTGAAAAATCAAGAGAATGTAACTGTGACAAGGTAAGCCACAACAAAACACTACTGAAATATTCCAACTCTTGCATTTCAACGAAAGAAATTCAAAATGAACTTTGAAAAATCCTGAGAATGTAAGTATGACACGGTAAACCACAACATAACACTACTGAAATAATACAACCCTTGCATTTCAACTAAAGAAATTCAAATGAACTTTGAAAAATCAAGAGAATGTAACTCTGACAAGGTAAACAACATAACACTATTCAAATATACCAACTCTTGCGTTTCAACGAAAGAAATTCAAATGAACTTTGAAAAATCGAGAGAATGTAACTATGACAAGGTAAACCACAACAAAACACTACTGAAATATTCCAACTCTTGCATTTCAATGAAGGAAATTCAAAATGAACTTTGTAAAATCAGACCGTTGGAGGGGGAGGGGCCGGGGGAGGGGGTCGTTCTGTGTCTCAATGCACAAAAAAAGTATAAAAAATGGGGGGAGGGGAGGAGGGGAGGGGAGAAGGAGGTGGGAGGAGGAGGAGGAGGAGGAGGAGGATGGGAGGGGAGGAGGGGAGGGGAGGGGAGGAGGAGGGAGGAGATGGAGGGAGAGGGGCCCCTTTGGGGAGCCAAAGGGGGGAGGGGCCCTTTGGGCCCCGGGGGGGTCTGGGCGAACCTTGAGGGCCGGGTGGTCCTTTGGGAGCCCGGGGGACCTTTGAGGACCGGGGGCTTCCTTCGGGGTTGGGGTAGGGGGATTGGAGCCCTTTGGGGTTGGGGTAGAGGACCTCACAACACTGTTCAAATGGAACTTGTGTATTATAACGACCACAGAGTTTCACCCTCAAAATCTCTTCAAAAATCATATTTTATAATGTCTCTAACTGTTTCGTCGAAATAATACCATCACCTGTCTAAAACAGTTTCGCCAAAATTATCCCTAAACGTAATTCAGCGTGTTCCTTTTGTTTTTGGCATCTCTGCACTAATGCATTTCAAATTAATAAGAAACCTGATTCCCGCGCTAAAACAATTCATCGCTAAGATGTTTCTTGGAGAATTGTTTCCATGGCGTTTGGTTATTAATATCCTTTGGAGTTCGACCAAAAGAGTTGTTTCCGAGGCAAATACATTAATGATTTGGATCTAATCCTGGAGAATCGTTTCTATGTGAAAATTTTTAAAGTCTGACAGATGATGTCATTGGTTGATTGATCTGTAAAGAAAGGGGAATTAATGTGTTGTTTCTAAGGGGAATTATTGATTCACGATAGGTGAATTGAGGTCGACAGCACAGGTGTTTCAAATTCCTGGACGGCATAACATTCGCATCGAGCAACAACAAGAAGGAAGTGTCATTGACCTGCCCCCATTAGACTCAATAATCCATGAACGGGACAAAGTTTCTGTTTTTCAAATTCTCACTGACAAAATCCATAAAAACATCAAATAAATCGAACAACACACATAACCATCCATGAAAACAACCATAAAAACAGACATAAATGTGACAAAGTTCCTGTTTTTCCAAGTGAGAAAATTCCTGTTTTTTCATTCTCAGTGAGAAAACCATAAACCACCTGTTCTCCCTAGGGACTAGGCCCATATATGGGGTGCAAAAAAGTTATAGGTGGCAGCAGGGGTGAGGGGTGGGGCTGGTACCCCCCCTTCTACTAACAACTCCTAAAACACAATGGCCGTTAAATTCAAGTGAGAAGTATTTTTAAAGATCTTGTGACACTTTGGCATAAATAGCGAGGGTTGAGGAAGGGGCAGCTCTCTTCATATACAAAATAATTTCTGTTCGTTTCAAGTTTGAATGTTGCTTACTACTTTCAGTAAAAAAAAACTAGTTTTTTTTTATAATTAATTTAAGCATTTAGCATGACTCGGGGTTACGATGAAATCTTAGGGCAAGATTTTTCAGAATCTGACCTCTATTCTTTTTTTATGGTTTCATCGTTCTCTTTATCTCATGGATATTTAAATCTTTTCTTTCTATTGGTTTCGTGAATCAAAGAATGTTCTGAATCCAAATGAAAGGTACGTCAAATTTGGAGAATTACATGAAGGTTTTATTGAAACATAACAGTTCGAATCAGCTCCAGATTTTTTCGAAGTATAGGCACGTGTGTAGGAATACTTTCCTGGAGAAAATGTATAAATTATTAGGACAGGGAAGGGGAGGGGGAATATATGATAACTACAAAAAAAAGAAAAAAGATACTAAAAAAGAAAATACGGATGGATTGTAGAATTCTAGAGCTTTTGGGGAGGTGAATAACATTATGCAGGTCTTTTAAAATGACTTGAGATTAGTCAAATTTCCGGACTTTCATTATTATGAAAATTTTTCCCTTCTATTATGCATTATTTCCTACATTTTACATTTGAAATATGTTGTTTTGTTTGCAGCTCAGTAGTTAGGAATTCCGCCAAGTTCTTATGCAGAAATTAAAGCTGGACAAATTCGTCAAAGACTACCACAGATTCCGATTATTATTTAGTTACAGGAAATTATTTGAAAAATCCCCAAAACTATGGCGTTTCGGGTAGACATGACAAAATCACGTTTTGTATCAAAAATGTATACTAACTCGTTTTGCGCTAAATTTCCCTAAAGATATGTACCAGGGTCCTAAGCTAAACCCACAGCCCTTGAATTGTCTAAACAATTTATGACCAAGAACAAAGGGTTTTAAACATAGCTAAAACCCTTTGAAATATGAACTTTGGGAGTTCATATTTTGAAAATTATGTTGAGACTTTGTTTCTTTTTAATTGTGATTCCTCCAATTAGCCTGACGACATTGACACATCACGCTGTTTTATCATTTGAGAACACCACTTTCCTCAATACAGCCACTTTTGGTCGCATGATCAATAACACTTAGTTGTTAAGATAGGTTATGCTTAGTTTATCCGTCCAAAGAAACTTAAATTTTGCCATTACACACTGAGCGACAGCAAACTGTGGTTAATCTTGGCCCAACCTACCATATAAATGCAAAACACAATGCAATAAGTATTGTTATTATTTCATGATAATTGACATGAAATTGATGTTTTGAAATGGGGCGGTGCCGTGAGATTCAAGAAGATGAATTGATTGTATAATTGCATGTTAAGCATTTTTTGACTGTTAAATCCCTTTCCACTTGGGTGCGGTACCCTTTCCATCCATAGGCGTTCTATAGAAGCACGTGTAAACATTACAGCCTGTAGTGCAAACATGCTTACATTATCAGCTTCGTTTTATATCGAACAATTCTTCTGAGGAAACACCTACTAAGAACATCCGCTACTTTATTCCAATTATAGAAAATCAAAAATACAACTATACGTCCTTTTTTTGTTTTATTATTAACCTTGTTTTATTTTATTTATTTTTTTTTTACCAGGAATGATTGTATTGATTTAGGTTTGACTTTGATCAAAACTTTAATTTTTTATAGTTATGAATTATAAAGCCGTCAAATATGTCGATTTTTGGTATTCAAAATCAGGTTAAGAATATCACTGCTACTTTATAACGTTCAACACTTGCAGCCTTTCTCTAGTGGCCAGCATTAGAATTCCCTTTTTTTATTTTCTTAATCTTAGTTTAAATGCTTCACTTTGAACAAACTACTTTACAGAGTCTGAAGGCGTTAAATATATCGGCGTTCCATAACCAAATTACAAGATATCGATGTTATTCAATAATGTCCGTCCACCACTTCGGCATTGCTCAATATTGTTTTATGTATTTTTGTAATCACTTTGCATTTTCATTTTTATATACTTTTATTTTACTTGGAATGGATGGATAGATGTGTGACACAATTTTTGCTACTCTCTGGGAGTCTGAAAAGGTACCCGATGATTAGACGAATAGTACGCTCATCAAATTTTTTAAGAAAGAACACGCAACAAAATGTGGCAACTACAGGGGCATCAGTCTCCTATCTATTCCAGGCAAACTCTTCTCAAAGATTATTTGGTGGCGCATCCAGACAGTCCTCGATAAACACATGCAGGTCGAACAGCAAAGTTTTCGGCCGTCCCATTCTTGCACCGATCTGATCTACACACTATGGATGATGATTAAGGGGATGCAATGAATGGTAAGAAAAATGTATCTGATTTTCGTGGACTTCAGGAAAGCCTTCGACTCCATCGACCAAGATTCGCTATGGAAAATACTGCTATACTATGGAGTTCCTGACAGAATAGTGGCCCTAATTGTTGCATTATATGAAAACACAGAATATTGTGTTCAGAACCATGAAGGGAATATTAGATACTTCAGTATCATATCCAGCATAAAAAGGGCTATGTTCTTTTTCCGTTCTTCTTCTTCCTCCTTGTCGAATACATATCCAGCATAGAAAGGGCTATGTTCTTTTTCCGTTCTTCTTCTTCCTCCTTGTCGAATACATACTTCGTGGTTGTACAGGGTTTGGCATCCAAGTTTGGAGAAGCCAAACAGTTAGCCGACCCGGGTTTTGCTGAAGACGCCTAAGTAAAGAACGATGTTGGCACAATGTATTATTTTTTTTTTTCATACCAGGGCACTTCGTATCGAAGGAGTCGCCGTAGAAACTTCGAAAAGGGCTCATTCGACTGAAAATTGGAATGGCTAATGCCTATATTAATAGTCGAAAGTAATTGGAAGGCAGCTAACACCCCTTCCGCGCCCATCGTTACCACAAGTACGTTCAATAAAAATTGTGAGATAACCATTTTGTTCACCGTAGTTAATTTCCACATAGAAATTATGTTTTTGAGGAGGACACTCCCCCACAGCCATCAGGGCAAGGGTTGTAAGTCATGCCCTGGGGGCACATAAGGTTTTTATAGAAAGCGTTGTCTTAGAAACTTCAAAAAAGGCTCGTGCGATTGGAAATTCAAAGGTTTAGTGCAATTTTAATAGTCGAAAGTGATTGGAGGGCAACTAGTCCCCCCCCCTCTCACGCCCAAAAATTTTGAGATAGCCATTTTGTTCAACGTAGTTGAAAATTCTGGGAACTAGGTCTTTGGGGATGACAACCCCCAACAGCCTTCAGGGCAAGGGTGATAAGTTATGCCCTGGGGGCAAATAAGGTTTTCACAAAAAGCGTTGTTGTAGAACCTTCAAAAAGGGCTCACCTGATTGGAAATTGAAATGGCTAGTGCCCTTTTTAATAGTCGAATGTGATTGGAGGGCAGCTAACCCCCATCTCACGCCCACCTTTTCCCCAAACACATCTAATCAAATTTTGAGAAAGCCATTTTGTTCAAAGTAGTTGAAAGGTCCGGAAATTATATCTAAGAGGATAAAACTACCCCCAAAGCCCTCAGGGTAAGTGTTGTTAGTTATGCCCTGGGGTTATATAAGGTTTTTATTGAAAGCTTTATAGTAGAAACTTGAAAAAGGGCCCATTCGATTTGAAATTCAAAGGGCTAGTGCCCCGTTTTAATAGTCAAAAGTGATTGAAGGGCAACTAACACCCCTCTCACGCCCACCTTTTCCCCAAACACATCCAGTCAAAACTTTTAGATAGCCATTTTTTTCAACAAGGTTAAAAGTCTTAGAAATTAGGTCATAAACATAAGGTTTTTATGCATAGTGATGTTGTAGAAACTTCAAAAAGGGCTCTTTCGATTGCAAATTAGAAGGGTTTGTGCCCTTTTTTAACAGTCGAAAGTGATTGGAGGATAACTAACACTTTTCTCACACCCACCATTTCCCCAAACACATCCAATCAAAATTTTGAGATAGCCATTTTGTTCGATGTAGTTAAAAAGTCTGGAAATTATGTTTTTGAGGATGACACTCCCCCCACAGCCCTCAGGGCAAGGGTTTTAAATTATGCCCTTGCGGCATATAAGTTTTTTTTTATTAGAAAGCGTTGTCGTAGAAACTTCAAAAAGGAATCATTCGATTGAAAATTGAAACGGCTGGTGCCCTTTCTAATAATCGAAGGGATTGAAGGGCCAGTAACCCCCCTCTTACGCCCATCATTTGCCCAAACACATCCAATCAAAATTTTGAGATATCCATTTCGTTCAAAGTAGTTGAAAAGTCCGGAAATTATGTCTTTGAGGATGACAACCCCCTCATAGCCCTCAGGTCAAGGGTTGTAAATTATGCCCTGGGGCACATAAGTTTTTTTATAGGAAGCGTTGTTGTAGAAACTTCAAAAAGGGCTAATTCGATTGTAAATTGAAAGAACTAGTGCCCTTTTTAATAGTCGGAAGTGATTGGAGTGTAACCAACCCTCCTCTCATGCTCACCATTACCCCAAACACATCCAATTAAAATTTTGAGATAGTAATTTTCTTTAACGTAGTTGAAAGTTCTGGAAGTTAGGTCTTTGAGGATGACAACCCGCCCCCCTCCAGCCCTCAGGGCAAGGTTTGTAAGTTATGCCCTGGGGGCATACAAGGTATTTGTTGTAGAAACTCCAAAAGGGCTCCTTTGATTGGAAATTGAAAGGGCTAGTGCTTTTAATAGTTTTCAAAGTTGAAAGTTATTGGAGAGCAACTAACGCCCCTCTCCCGCGCATTAGTTTCCCAAACACATCCAATCAGAATTTTGAGATAGCCATTTTGTTTAACTTAGTTGAAAGCTCTGGAAATTAAATCTTTGAGGATGACAACCCTCCGGGCAAAGGTTGTAAGTTATGTCCTGGGGGCATTTAAGGCTTTAATAGAAAGATTTGTCATAGAAACTTCAAAAGGGCTCATTTGACTGGAAATTGAAAGGGCTAGTGCTTTTAATAGTTTTAAAAGTTGAAAGTTATTGGAGAGCAACTAACGCCCCTCTCCCGCGCATTAGTTTCCCAATCACATCCAATCAAAATTTTGAGATAGCCATTTCGTTTAACGTAGTTAAAAGCTCTGGAAAATAGGTCTTTGAGGATGACAACCCCCCCCACAGCCCTCAGGGCAAAGGTTGTACGTTATGCCCTAGGGGCATTTAAGGCTTTAATAGAAAGATTTGTCATAGAAACTTCAAAAGGGCTCATTTGACTGGAATTGAAAGGGCTAGTGCCCTTTTTAATTGCCGAATGTGACTGAAGGGCAACTAACCCCCCTCTCACACCCATCATTTCCCCAAAAACATTGAATTAAAATTTTTGAGAGGGCCATTTTGCTTAACGTAGTTCCAAGTTCTGGAAATTAGATCTTAGAGGATGAGAACCCCCCCCCCCCCTCAAAAAACCTCAGGGCAAGGGTGGTAAGTTATGCCCTGGGGGCATATAAGGTTTTTATTATAAGATCTAATATTTGTATGCTGCCACTGCTATTACAATTACCACTAGTCCCCGGCGTCGCGCCTATAAGAGAATAGATTTGAGTCTTCCTCAAATCTAATTTTTCAAATCCACTAGTATAATGTTTAAGCCATTGTGGGTCATAATAAAAGAGAAGATGCATAGTAGAAAAATGTGAAAAGAGAATTTTATAGTCTTAAAGACAAAAAGAAAAAGAAAGAAAAGAGAATAACAAGGATAAATTCCACAATTGATATCCTTGGAAGAAAGGACATGGCATAATATTTGGCCATAAACATGACCCTAAAGAAACCCATTGAGGTTATATGCACAGAATAACCCATGAATAATGGTAATATAAGTAGCGTGTACAAAATACCTAAGATTTGTTCTTTTAAAAGTAAAATATTTAGAGCTGGGGACAACTCTTATCAAGGGCGGAAGCAATATGGTGACATTGTCTAATTAATTCAAAATTGGACTTTAGCAAAAACTTTAAGACAGAAAAGCAAGGTTTCGAAACACTAAGCTTGATTAAGACGAGGGGGACATCTTGATATGTCCATACTAAATAGGAAATCTATAAATCCTCATTTCCTTGCTAAGTGCATCAATGAGCCCGATAAGATGTGGTTGATGCTATGTATAAAAGATACATTTTATGGGAACGGGCAGCCTAATGCTAATTTTGTGTCGTTCTGACCTCTGGTCCGTTTATCTTAGAAATACCTTGGATTGTATGTCAAATATGGTAAGTGTTCAAGTGTCTTATTATATTACATCTTACCATAGTATTCTTATAATTGTTAATTCCTTGGGACAACTAGTCACAGCGGTTAGCATATTGTAAGACCCTCTATCGTTTTGTGTAGGATAAATAAAAGCATTGTGCAATAGACAACCTCTCTACCATCTTATTTTAGTCCCTCGAATAATCCCAGCTGGTACGCCCATTAGTCAGGTCACAGCCTATGGAACGCTACCAAAATTTATTTACTTTGGGACCGCAAGTCTCTCCCCTGTAGAGGGAGAAATAAAGCATTAACTACAACTTTACTTTACAACCTTAAATCCACTTTACGACAGTTTTCAATGAGAGCTTAAGAATCATTGGCAGCGCAATCGTTCTGCTTAAGTAAAGAACGATGTTGGCGCAATGTATTATTTATTTTTCCAAACCAGGGCAGTTCATATCGAAGGAGTTGTCGTAGAAACTTCGAAAAGGGCTCATTCGATTGAAAATTGGAATGGCTAGTGGCCTTTTTAATAGTCGAAGGTGAATGGAAGGCAACTTCCACATCAACCATTTCCCCAAACACATCCAATCAAAATTTTGAGATAGCTATTTTGTTCAGCGTAGTTTATTTCCAGATAGAAATTTTGTTTTTGAGGAGGACACTCCCGCACAGCCCTCAGGGCAAGGGTTGTAAGTTATGCCCTGAGGGTATATAAGATTTTTATAGAAAGTGTTGTCATAGAAAATTCATGGCTCATTGATTGGAAATTTTAAGGGCTAGTGCCCTTTTTAATAGTCGAAAGTGATTGGAGGGCAACTAACCCCTTGTCGCAGAAACTTCAAAAAGGGGTCATTCGAATGGAAATTCAAAGGGCCCTTTTTAACAGTTAAAAGTGATTGGAGGGCACCTAACCCAATTCTCAAGCTCACTTTTTCCCCAAACACATCCAATCAAAATATTGAGATAGTCATTATGTTCAACGTAGTTGAAAGTTTTGGAAATTAGGTCTTTGAGGATGACAAACCCCCTCAGCCCTCAGGGAAAGGGTTGTTAGTTATTCCCTGGGGTATATAAGGTTTTTATAGATAGCGTTGTTGTAAAAACTTCAAAAAGGGCTCCTTTGATTGGAAACTGAAATGGCTGGTGCCCTTTTTAACAGTCGAAAGTGATTGGAAGGTAACTAACACCCCTTCCACGTCTACCATTTATCCAGACACATCCAATCAAAATTTTGAGATAGCTATTTAGTTCAAAGCAGTTGAAGGGTCCAAAAATGATATCTTTCAGGGTGAGACTCCCCCCACAGCCCTCAGGGTAAGGGTTGTAAGTTATGCCCTGGGGGCATATAAGGTTTTCTTGAAGGCTTTGTCATAGAAACTTGAAAAACGGTTTATTCGATTGGAAATTCAAAGGGCTAGTGCCCCTTTTGATAGTCGAAAGTGACTGGAGGGCAACAAACCCTCCTCTTACGCCGACCTTTTCCACAAACACATCCAATCAAAATTTTTAGATAGCCATTTTGTTCAACGTAGTTAAAAGTCTTAGATATTAGGTTTTTGAGGATGATAACCTCCTCAAAGCCTTCAGGAAAAGGGTTATAAGTTACGCCCTGGGGGCATATAAGGTTTTTATAGATAGTGATGTAGTAGAAACGTCAAAAAGGGCTCATTTGGTTAGAAATTCGAGAGGGCTTGTGCTCTTTTTAATAGTCTGAAGTGATTGAAGGATAACTAACACCCCTCTCACACCCACCATTTCCCCAAACACATCCAATCAAAATTTTGAGATAGCTATTTTGCTCGAAGTAGTTAAAAAGTTTAGAAATTATGTTTTGAGGATGACACCCCCCCAACAGCCCTCAGGACAAGGGTTGTAAGTTATGCCCTGGGGGCATATAAGGTGTCTTTCTAGAGAAAGCGTTGTCGTAGAAACTTCAAAAATGGCCCATTCGTTTGGACATTGAAAGGGTTTGTGCCTTTTTAATAGTCGAAAGTTATTGGAGGGCAAGTAACCCCCCTCTCACGCCCACCTTTTCTCCAAACACATCCAATCAAAATTTTGAGATAGCTATTTTGTTCAACGTAGTTGAAAGGTCCGGAAATTATGTCTTTGATGCTGAAACTCCCCCCACCAACCTCAGGGCAACGGTTGTAAGCTTGGTCCTGGGGGCATATAAGGTTTTTACAAAAAGTGTTGTCGTAAAAACTTCAAAAAGGGCTCATTCAGTTAGAAATTAAAAGGACTAGTGCCCTTTTTAATAGTCGACAGTGATTTAAGAGCAACTAACCCCCTCTCAGGCCCACCATTTCCCCAAACACATCCAATCAAAATTTTGAGATAGCCATTTTGTTCAACGTAGTTGAAAATTACGGAAATTAGGTCTTTGAGGATGACAACCCCGTCACAGCCCTTAGGGCAAGGGTTGTAATTTATGCCCTGGGGGCATAAAAGGTGTTTATAGAAAGCGTTGACGTAAAAACTCAAAAAGGGATCGCTCGATTGGAAATTGAAAGGGCTAGTGCCCTTTTTAATAGTCGAAAATGATTGGAAGGCTTGACATTTGTATAGTAAAGAGCGATGTGGGTACAATGTAATATTTTTTTTTTGTTTAGACCAGCGCACTTCGTATCGAAGGAGTTGTCGTAGGAACTTCGAAAAGAAATCAATCGTTTGAAAGTAGAAAGGACTAGTGCCCTTTTAAATAGTTGAAGTGATTGGAAGGCAGCTTATGCCCCACCGACACCCACCCTCCCCTTTTCCCATTATGTTTAAAAACTAAGGGTTGCCTTAAGATTAAATCAAAACGCACTGTTTTAATTCTATTTCCCAATAAGGTACTTCAGCAGTATCCCAAGAATGACGGAGGGTATTGTGTTCAAACTTTCGTGGCTACTTCTGCTCTTAAAATTTGACCAAATCAAATTAGCGTAAGTGTATCCAAGCTATCAAAGAAAGTATACACATTATTTTGCAAATGGTATCATGTTATACATTTCAGGTCAGCTAGAGGAGGTTTGAACCGAAATTAAACGCCACCATTCGAAACCTGATTTTATAAAGGGTATCTATTGTTAAAAATTACTGAAAATTTTTCTCTAGCACATAAATAACGGCCCAAACTATAAAGTCTTAAAACAAAACGAAGAGATTAAAACTATTATTTTCTTTTTCCCTGAAAAGACTACGTCAATATAAAACGAACAGAAATTAATTCAAAAATAGTTTTTCCAAAAAATAAGTTTTTAAAGAAATGTACAGAATTCCATTAAAACAAAAATGAGCAAAAATAAAATAATCTACCAAGCGTGAAACTATCACAAATCAGCATCGATAATAAATGAAACCCGAAATGAACAGTAGAGATGCCTTATTGAGTCGTGACATGACCACGTGGTTTATGGTTTTCTCAGTGAGAATGAAAAAACAGGAATTTTCTCACTTGAAAAACCATGAATTTTTTCACATTTATGGTTGTTTTCATGGATGGTTATGTGTGTTGTTCGATTTATTTGATGTTTTTCTCGGATGTCAACATCAAATTATGGATGTTTTATGGTTTTTGTCAGTGAGAATTTTAAAAACAGGAACTTTCTCACTTGGAAAACCATAAACCACGTGGTCCTGTCACGAGTAGCACCTGTGAACTTGATTTACATAAAGTTCGCTGAGAGCGTGCACTTACAACAACAACAACATCAACCTTGGAACACCTGTGCTGTCGACCTCAATTCACCTATCGTGAATCAATAATTCCCCTTAGAAACAACAAATTAATTTCCCCTTTCTTGACAGATCAATCAA